>NC_137139.1:10587522-11252522 GCF_949319135.1 Squalius cephalus
TACATCTGCTTCCCTGAATAGCAATTCTAGTTAAGCTTGATTTCACGTTTCTAGAAAAGAAAACAATTCACAGCGCAGCACAAGTACGCGTTGCATTCTCAGAGTTGCCACAAGGAGCGCTGTAATGACACATATTGCTTAAAGTTAACGTAAAATAATCATATTTATTTCCTTAACATAGTTGACCAGGGGTGTGTTTTCCAAATGCATCGTTAGCCAACTATGGTCGCAAGTTCTGTCGTTATCAGAATATTTCAAAGAGTCTGTGTTTCGCGAACGTGCTGTAGTCCGTAAGATCGAGCCTATGATTGAATCTGAGAATAGAGCAAAACAAATGAGAAATAGTGCTCAGATTCAGTGCACTTTATTCCAAAACAACAATCATTTTGTCTTTGTATCTATAATCAAAATTGAATAACTTGCGACAGCTTTGAAATGGCTTTTTCTTCAGTTGACATCACCATGGCAACTTAATTATCATAAAAAAAAAAAAAAGTCTTTCCTTTTTCACTTGGAGATATCTCTCACGGACGTACCATTGAGTTACGGACAGTTAAAGGCGACTGCATCGCCCCCTAGAGTATGGAGGTTTGTTACTGCCGCAATGACACGTTGACCAATCATTCACGTTTGCATATTAATCTGACCTACGCAAGTGTGTTCGGTGCATTACAGCATAATTGGATTGTACTTCTGCTCTTGGTATGGTCACAGCGCAAACCATTTTTGAGAGAGACATGCACGGAGGAGGTTACGTCTACCCGCAATTTACTGCACACTCAAAATGGCGCCACTCAACAGTGTAATTCAGTGTTTGAACTCCAACAACTCTCAAGTGGACACAAAAATGCACATAATGACACCTCTCCACGCAGATTTCCCTCTTTCCTCTTAGCCCTTCACTCCCTCTCGCCCTTCCTCAGCTATCCGTTCCCTTTCCATGGATTCCTTTTTATTTAACAACCATTCTGGGAAAGCATTCGCCAGGAACACATCTCATACATATGCAGCCTCACGGACTTCTGTCTGAGCCTCCGACAATGAAGGAGGACATTAACATTCCCTGTAACCTCAAATACACACACACACACAAACCGACTCACACTGGCTCACTGAGCTCTTTTTGTGCTGTGCGCTCTAACAAATGAGCACCTTTGTGTCCGAACACTTCCTTGTCTCCAAACATTCAGGGGGTCAAACACAACGTTCTGATCCTCACAGACCTCGGTTGAACTTGCTTCTAAAAACAGCAGGCCGGTGTGGGCTGCTCTGGGAAAACAGGATTAGTTCATTCCCAGCGACTCCAGAAAGCTGGCTTCAGCCAACACAGTTTTTAGAAGTAGATAATAACCAATAGGGTTTGTATATTTACTAAGTGCTCCAGAAAAGTTATCGACTAGTTACCTGATGTAAATGAAATGACGGCCAGCTGGAGAACACGTCCCATTCTGTGTCTCAGTTTCACTTTTATTATCTTTAACTGGTCACATTGCAATCAATAGTGGCACAACTAACTGACAAGTTGGAGGAACAATCCTTTACTAAGCAAGACATGTATTTATTTTCCCTCCTGCTGTGCAATGGAAGTCACATGGTGCAAAACTAGTCAACACAAGCTCAAACCTCAAATAGTGGTACAACTAACTGATTAGTTAACTAGCCAGTGCAACTATTTGCTAACCAAAAAAACGTAGATTTCTTCCAGTTGCTGTCGTCAAGAACAAATGCAACAGGAGTCAAGCGATCCACTGCTAGTCGAAAAAGGCCTATAACATCTAATAGTTGCAGAACTATTAGATTAGTTAATTAGTCAGTGCAACAATTTACAAACAAACACAAATGCATTTTCTATCACCATACAGAACAAAGACAAAAGAAGTCATGTGACTAGGTCTACAACATCAAATAGTGGTAGAACTAATCAGATAGTGAACTAGTCAGCGCAAACCCTACTAAACAGGAATCTCAATTTTCCTCCCAATATAGAGCAAACACAGTAACGTCACATGGTCCCCAACTAGTCGACTCTGGCTCAAAACACGAAACTGCTCGTGAATTTACGAACCAAAAACTGGAATTTCTTCCAGCTGCCGCCATATAGAATAAATGCAACTTGAGTCAAGTGAACTACAGCTAGTCAACACATCCCAAAACAGCTAAAAGTTGCAGAATTAATAGATTGGTTAATAAGTCAGTGCAACAATTTACAAACAAACAAAAATGTATTTTCTTCCAGCTGTCGCCATATAGAACAAGGACAAAAGAAGTCATGTAGTGCATGGACTAGACAATACAGGTCTAAAGCATAACTACTATTTAATTACTTAACTAGTCAGTGCAACAGTTCACTAATTAAAAACTGGAATTTCTTCCAGCTGCCGCCATAGAGAACAAATGCAACTTGAGTCAAGTGATTTACATAGTCAACGCTGGCTCAAAATATCATGTGGTGCATGACTAGTCAATACAGGTCTAAAACATCAAATAGTGGTAGCATTAATCAGATTAGAACTAGTCAGCGCAAACCCTACAAAACAGGAAACTCAATTGTCCTCCCAATATAGAGCAAACACAGTTACATCACATGGTCCCTAACTAGTCGACGCTGGCTCAAAACATGAAACTTCTAGCTGTTGTCATGTAGAACAAGCACAATGCAATCATGACTAATCAACACAGGCTCAAAGCATTGAGTAACTGAACAGTCTACTAGTTTGTAAAATCTCTACTTATCTACAAATGGAATTAAGCCGAAACTATAACCCAGACAGCAACATAGCATCGGCCCAGATCCGGCCCACATCTGGAACGGCTGGAATCCACATGCACCAGATGTGGCCCGGATCTGGGCCGACACTGTTGCTGTCTACACCTGCAATTGGGAAACAACGCAAAAACCTTCAAATCTTTGATATTGGCGAGAAGATAGTCCACGGTACGAGTTACCTCACGTAGAAGAACTGAAAAATCACACTCAAAATCAAAGATGTTTCAGAAGCCGGCACTGTGACATCCTGGATGAATCACGAAGGGCTCAGATTTACTTGTACGAAAGCAAACGCAACCTTGCTCATCAGTGCACCACATCACTTCAATGTCAGCGCCACTATCACGCAGCTTTTGTCTGGACCCTGCGAGTGATATTTGTACATGTTAAGAGTTAACTTGTGCCTTGAAGCTGTTAGTGTCTTTTTCCCCCTCGTCTGAGCGGTGATGACAGCCGCAGCGGTGAAGGAGGCTGGTGTCAGCTGACCCCGCTTTCAGCCAGTAACAGGAAATGTGATCTTTACTGCAGCTCCCTGAAAAACAATCTCGCTATTGTCAGCTCTCCTGTCCCTCTGCCCCTCACGGGGGAGGGATGCAAAAACTACCTCACAATGAACATCTTCCCATCATTCCTGTCAGCTAACACATAACCCTGGACATTTATGTTGCCCCACAGGTACATCAATTTCAATGAACTGGGATGGTACACTGTAAAAATAAAAACATGCAGTTGTTACCTTAAGGAGATAGTTATACCTGACAGTGATTTTTGTTGGTATGACCTAACATAGTCAGGTTGATTTAGTCATTTTAAACAAAACTAAAAATTTAAGTACAATCAACTTGGATTGTTTAAGTCATTTCAACTTAAATTGCATTAAACTGACTTGAAAAAATGTGATGAGTTAAAGCAATGTAAAACATATGTTGTTATAACTTATTGATCATAATTGTGGTAACACTTTACAATAAGGTTCATTGGTTAACATTATTAACTACATTAGTTAACATGAACAATACTTCTACAGCATTTTATTAATCTTAGGTAATATTCATTTCAACATTTACTAATACATTATTAAAATCAATTTGTTAACATTAGTTAATGCACAGAGAACTAACATGAACAAACAATGAACAGCTGGAGTTTTATTAACTAACATTAACAAAGATTAATAAATACTGTAACAAATGTATTGTTCATTGTTAGTTAATGCTAATGTTAACTAATGAACCTTATAGTAAAGTGTCACCATAATCTTTTACAGTGAACTTTGGGTCCTGAAAACCAGCAGATAAAATTCAATAAACTGTGAATCACACTGGTTTAGTGCTTTAAGTGTATGCAGGTGAATTATGTTATATGGTTATTACATTACTGAGAGAGAATTTCTAAGGCATTAAGATGCACTAAAGCTTTAGGGGAAGTTGTATGTACATGTCAAAACCACAGATGTCTTCAAAAAACGCTCTAGAGGAATTCACTCATGAGATAGTTTACACAAACTGTGGTTTAGTTACTGAACGCAGTGTGATTAGGCACACTAGCTCAGTCGCATTCCCCAAAATCATCTGTAATATAAACTCACGAACGACATAAATGGAGGGAAAGACAAAAGCCCGGCACTTCTACAACAGAGCGTTCACGAGCGGCCCGTGGGGCCCGGTTACAGATGAACAAAAGAGCGGGAGCGGTGTCGGATCCCTGAAACTTTATCCCCGCGCCACCGGCCATGACCTCATCGTGTTGTTTTCCCCGCAAACGCTCGGCCCGCTGTGGCGCGCGCAACTCGAGCCGGCATCGCTTCCAGCAATAGGCCTATCTGATGCCAAGCAATATCAAGTGCATAGAGCATTTCTGTTTGTTTACACTACCATCCGCTGAGTCACAACTAGTTATAGATGTAAGATAATAATTGTAACTTTCGTGCCAGTCGCTTATTACAATATGACATAATGGTAAATCCGTTCAGTGAACGTGATCAATTTATTGAATTATTTATTAGTTGGAGATATCAGTGTGTTGGGTTAAATGTCTCAGTCATTGGCATGAATTAATAATTAATTCTCATGTTCTGTTGAGATTTGCTTTACTGTCTTGATGGGGTCCCATAAACATGATATAAGAGTTAAAATAATAGGTTAAATTTGAATTTCAGATTAGTAAGATTATGAAAAGCATTTAGTATCTGACTATAATCTGATTACACTTCCATTCACAAAAGTTTGGGGTCTTTTTAATGTTTTTGAAAGGAGTCTCTTATACTCACGAAGGCTGCATTTATTTGATCAAAAATACAGAATAAACAGAAATATTGTGAAGTAATATTACGATTTAAAATAAGCGTTTTCTATTGTGATATATATTCAAATGTAATTTATTCCTGTGATCAAAGCTGGATTTTCAGCATCATTACTCCAGTCTTCAGTGTCACATGATCCTTCAGAAATCATTCTGATATGATGAAACATTAGGCTACTAATTATTATTATTATCAATCTTGAAAACATTACATTTTTTATTTCATATTTGTGTGGAAACTGTAATTATTTTCAGGATTCTTTGATAAGTTCAAAAGAACAGCATTTTTACTGTCAATTTTAATCAGATTTTATGCAACCTCGCTGAATGATTTATTTTTTTATTTTTTTTATTTTTTTTATTTTTTTTAATCGTACCAACCCCAAACTTTTGAACTGTAGTGTACAGTGGCTCCAAAAATTAAAGGACTGATAAAAACGGTGACAAAAGGAATATGCACACTTTATGGATGTCAAATGTGAAACATATTGATAGTTCGTGTGATTCTCTCCACCTGCGGTTGCTCGGCTAGCGCACCTGTGTGAACGTAAGAACTGACGTCATACAAACACCAGAAATCACCTTGTTTGTTAGAATTACACACACACAAAAACTTTCTTCTGAGAAAACCTGCAGCATTTCATTTTAAGAGCCACTTACTTTGCCATTTTGTTATTTAATGCAATGACATTCAAACATTTTAATACTTCTGGGGTCCACTGAGAAACTTCATCACCTATGACAGAAATATAGTGTCGGCCCAGATCCGGGCCACATCTGGTGTACCAGATCTGGGCCGGATGGGCCGACACTATGTTGCTGTCTGGGAATGTCCATGAATGAAATGGATTCGGTCAGTATGGCTTATTTATTTGCTTATGTAGAGGCAAACACAGGAATGTCACAGTCTTCTCGAGAAGGTTCCTAACAGTTGAAACTCCTCTGAAATGAAGGGAACATCAACATACCTGCCACTCCCCAGTAGTGACTGTCCCTTTGATCTGACTCGACGATCAGTCCCGCCGCACAACTTCCATCTGTGGAATGAGAAGATGTGGAGATGTTTGTGAGATCTTTCATTTTCTGCTGTGCACCAATACAAACCTTTACCATGGTAAGCATGGTTTCAGTCTAAATACAACAGAATACAGAAACAACGTATTACACAACAAAACTGTGGTGAACTAGTTAGCAACCACTGAAAAAAAAAAAAAAAAACTTACAAATGAATTAATTTAAAAAAACAAGGCTCACACAGAGTAAAGCTGTGACTCAAACACTGGGTGCCTGCTTACCTAGACAGTTTTCACCATCACTGCCGCCTTTAAACCACTAAAGAGTCAGTTGCTTAGTTAAGCAAGGCATTTGGTTTTGAAAGAAACTGCACGCAAACTGAACGTTTTTTTAAGTTGAAGATGCATTTCAAGACTCGAGTCAGCATAGAGAACTACAAAGTTTCTCACGGGCTATTTCAGACAGAGGACTTCATTTGTCTCTTTGCTAGTCTTGTTTGGGTTTCATATCCACTTTGTTTCTAAACTTATTCCTTATATGCATCAATTTCACCAACCTAATGCACACATTCACACAATTCATACAGGCCTAATGATTATGTTTTTTGAAAGCCATGCTTGACATGAAAAATAATTAATGACAATACTCAAAAAATACGCAAAACAGATTGACAGATCACAATAAGCGAGTGAAATCATGCAATGCTTTCATAAGGCACACTGGAAATGCCAAGCAAACTGACTTCCTTATAAAGACTAAAGCAAAACAGGACGCGTTTATAATATGAAAGACAGCCTGTACCGTATGTGAAAGATAAAATCATGCAACAGGTCGTTATTCCCTTGTTTGAAACTCCTTCTTCTTTTTTGCAGAAGTCTTTACGCCTGGTTTTAATGTCCAAATGCCTTCCCTGTCAAAGCTTGTGTTAATCCTCAGTTAGTAGTCTGACATCCATTAAAAAGAGCAGCCGCGATGTTCGGCAGTGGTACGAGAGGGAGAAAGTGAGTTATTACAAGTATCTCTCGCTAAGCCCCGCCCCCGAGGCGGACGAAAATAGAAATGTGGGCGGAGCTCTCCAAAAATAGCGTGTGACGACTCACGCCTGCATTCTCGCATTGTTTCCTTCTCTGTGATTTGATTGGCTGAGGCTGTAGCCACATCCACACTGCACTCTAGAGTACTTCACAGTTCTGGAACTACTCACCGTTTAAACCACGGCATATTTCAGTACAGCAGGTGCTGGTGTGGATATAAATGAACAACAGAAGAGATTTTCACATTTAAAAAATGCAATTAAATGTATAATAATAAAATACCGGTCCAAAAAATAGGCTAATGAGCACCAGTAATACTTGATCATATTTATGCATTAAATCAGTATGTTAGAATGATTTCTGAGGACACTGAAGACTGGAGTAATGATGCTGAAAATTCAGCTTTGATCACAGGAATAAATTACATTAAATGTAAAAAATAAATCACAATGCTGTTTTTACTATATTTTTCATACTTGATTCAAAAGCATTAAAATGTAATAAATAAATTATATATATATATATATAAACTGTTCCCCCTCAAGTTTACACAGGCGTCCAAAGTAAATACTGTAGTTCACATCAACTATAAACAACTCTATAAATAACTATAAAGACGATTTTATGAAATTCTGTCTGTTTGTGCTTTCTTTATCTAAAATATCTGTGGATATCCCATACAATTCACTCATGCAACTTGTAAATAAATGAGTGAATACATTTATTGCATTCTTCAGATATTTCACATTTTTACGCGTTCACTAAAAATGTTTTAACTCAAGATTAATATTGTATCTCTGTTCATCTTCAGGTCAATACATGTTTAAAATCCCCTTATCAGGAAACCTTTAGCGATCTACACCAAAGATAACATGCATCCAGTACATATATGACCGGACATCCGTGCATGATGCAAAACCGTGTAAATGTACAGTATCTGCATATGTTTTAAATGCATTTCTTTCTTTCTTTCTTTCTTTCTTTCTTTCTTTCTTTCTTTCTTTCTTTCTTTCTTTCTTTCTTTCTTTCTTTCTTTCTTCCTTCCTTCCTTTCTTCCTTCCTCAGTAAAACAGAACCGGTCAGCATTCACGCGCCGCACACGCGCAGTGAAACCACTACCTGACCTGTTTCTCAGAAACCAGGACACACAGTGCCGGTCTCTCTCCAGTGGGTTTCTGGTTTCCTCTGAGGCTCACTCGCTCACTTCTCGTCACCGGCGTGTAACTGCGCACCTAGACTGCATTTTTGGTCATTATATAAAGCACTTTTTGGGGACTGCATGCTTTTATTATGATCATGCTGTAAGCAATGAATAATATTTCAATATTTAAGAAAGTTCAAGAAGCTACAAACACAGACTGTGCATGTTTATTAATACTGCATGCATGCCTTTTACATGTAAGGGGGTTCCGGTGCTTATAACCTCAATGCTATTTAAATAGGCTTCTTACTAAAATAATTTCTAGGGCAGAGGAAACAAATATATACACCCGTGTACATACACACACACACACACACACACACACTGCAAAAATGAAATGAAACTAAGCAGTGTTGTGCTGCACCTAATGCTCCTCCAACCGGGGGATCCCAACAGTCTTACCAGAAACCCTCATCTGTGTGTGTGTGTGTGTGTGTGTTATAATTACACAGTCCTTCAGTCTGAATCATATCCGGCAGAAGATGAAAATAACAAGACCACGATCTGACAGTGAAGCAGCTCAGTAGGGGAACAGACGACACACACACACACACACACACACGCACACATCAAAGCAAACCATTGCCACAAACACTTAACTTTTGGCATTAGTCTTTCAGCATCTACACTCTTAATTCACTCTTAATCAATGAAGTTTCTTCATTGGTATTGATGGTTCCATGAAGAACAAACATCCATAGAACCTTTCCATTGCACAAAAGGTTCTTTAAAGTGTTCATTTTTTAATGTTCTTCATACTAACAAAAAAAAAGGTTAATTTAAGAACAGTTCACTGGAAGGTTCTTGGGGGAAGCAAAAATGGTTCCCACACAAAATGTTTTTTGTCACACACACAAAAAAACAAACACTTTGGAACATTTACTTTTAAAAGAGTGTATTATTGTAACATGTGGTAAAGCTCATGATGACGAAGAAGATATCAACAAAAACAGTCTTTAATGGACAAGTCCAAAAACGTAACACACAGGGGATCACTTGGGAAACAGAATAGCACAACCACTTCAACAAACTGAACAAAGAACCAAGGGAATATGGGCTTTAAATACGCGGAGGCTGAATCTGCGTATTCCCTACGTTAGTCCACCACGGTACAGTTCACTTGAAGGGGTAAACGAAACGAGTGAGCGAATTCGGACAGCCGTTGTGTGTACATCGGTTGTACTCTCCTTATTGCGATGCATTGTGGGATTGAATGAGTGCATTTGATAACGTCCACTATGGTTTCAGACACAACTAAAAATGGCTGTCCCATTAAATAATGACCTATTTAAGGGTATAGATGGCGATTTCAGATTCAGCCAGAGTGAGCTAATAAACTGGAACAGAAACAGGAGCGTAACTAATCAGAATCAATGGAAACAAACAAGCAAAGGGAACAACGGGCAAATAGGAACCGAACACAATGGAACAAACACTCTGCTCTAACAATCATATTCTGTTATATGCATATATCTGAAAGCAGAAATGGGCAAATACTCTTAAAAATAAAGGTTCTTGCACTGATGCTTTCATGAAGAACCTTTAACATCCACGTTCCATTCTACAATACAGTTCTTTATAGTGGGAAAGATTTTTTTTACATTTTTAAGACTAAGAAAAAAATGCTTCTTTTAAGAATTGTCCACTGAAAGGTTTTTAGGGGAAAACCCCTTTTGGAACCTTTATTTTTAAGAGTGTTTGTTATAAATAATTGTTGTATTAAAATAGAAAAAGTATTTTAGGTGGTCTTAGACTTAGCTCTGGCATGCAGAAGCTTAAACGTCTGATTAACATTTATCTTTGCATCATGCACTATAAATGATTTAAACACTTTTGTTTTTACATGTATGATAGACATCAGGGGTTATTTCGTTAAATACCAGTTAGCAAAAGATAAAGAGAGAATGTGTTCGGTATAACAGGAAGTGCTCAGCCTCAGTCACACACTTCCACAGAACAGACACAGGTGTACACTAGCGCTCCTCTCTTCATGAAAAGACGAGAAATCAAAATGTGTGGGTTCTGAGTTCTGACTACTCATGTTTATGTTTACTCATGTTTGGAGGGGGAGTAAATGATGACAGAAATAAAACTGTTTCTTTAATAAGCAGGTAAAGGTGTGTAATATACATTACCATTTAAAATTTTGAGCTCAGTTGGAGTGTTTTGTTTGTCTTTTGTCTCTTCTACTCACCAAGGCTGCATTCATTTGATCATACAGTAATATTGTGAAATATTATTAGAATTTAAAAGAACTGTTTTCTATTGTAATATATTGTAAAATGTACTTTATTCCTGTGATCAAATATGAATTTTCAGTGTCATATGATCCTTCATAAATCAATCTAATATTATGATTTGATGCTCAAGAAACATTTCTGATTATTATCAATGTTGAAAACATACGACCGGCTTAATAGTGTTTCGAAGACAGTGGCTGTTAGCCATTATTCACTTTTCTCAATCCTCTTGCCGACAAACACAAACTTAAACGTGTTTCTCACTAATGAGATCCTCTCTAACAGGCCAACACCGTAATCATGGACATGGTGTGTCCCCTCAGCGAAATAATGAAGGAAAAAACATCCGACCATAAATATGTCAGTCCAAATTCACACGGGATGCTGTGCTCGTGGTTTACATCTTGGGAGAAAAACATTTTAGTGAAGAAAAAAAAAAGTGATAGTTTGAGGCAATTTGATTTAGAGCAGTTCCTCTCTGCCTGTTGAGTTTCCCTGATTTACATGGCTGTCGCGTCAGGCGAGAAAACCACAGTGACACAGACTCATTTAGACTCTTCTTAGTGATGTTTTTCATCCATTGAAATTATCAACCCTCTTGGACTGTGATTATTTTTCATGGTGTTTGCTAAGCCAAGCACTTGTACTATTGCTCAGGTGATTGAACTTACAAGTTTAGAAACTGGAATATCCTAGAGCCTATACTAGAGTCATCCGTATTTAATATATATATATATATATATAGCAACACCCTGGCAACCACCCAGAACACTCTAGGAACCATATAGGAATGTGCTAACAATCCCTTGGAATGCATTGATGACTGTATATAGCAACGCCCTGGCAACCACCCAGTACACCCTAGAAACCGTATAGCAATGTGCTAAAAATCACTTGGAATGCCTTAGTGACTGCATATAGCAATGTCCTGGCAACCACCCAGAACACCCTAGCAACCGTATAGCAACGGGCTAACAATCACTTGGACCAGTTTAATGGCTGCTTAGCAACACCCTGGAAACCACACAGAATATCCTAGCAATGGCATTGCAACATAACAACCATTCAGAACTCCTTAATAAGAGCATAGCAACACCCTAGCATCATTGTGGTGCTGCATGAACAAGCAACACTCAGATTTTCTCAAAGTCTCAGTAAGAAATTCTTAAATTAAAAATAGTTCATACAGAAAGGTCAAAGTAAAAAATTTTTATAACCCCACTCCACACTGTCATAATTATTAAATTTGGGAGATCCAAGAGAACAAGGTTTGTTCCCCTTGCTTCATAAAGAAACCATATTCTTCCTTTCGTTCTCCTTCTTTCTCTTTCTATTTCTGAGACAACACAGTATTGGGAAACTGATGGCTGGGAATGCCAGCAAACTAGTCATATGAATCAACCAGATTTGATTACATCTCTGGCCTCAATGTGCTCTTTCAATTTCAGCTACACTACCTTCTTCTAAAATAACCACACACACACACACATTCAATGAAAGCATGGCAGTGTTCCTCCGCTAATGTGGCAGGTTTGATTGGGATGGGTGGCGTTATAATAGCAGCCATTGATAAGCTTTAATCGGATTCTCTGTGGCATTTGGATAGACAGTAAAAGAGTCATGCACAGGCCCGGAGTCTGTTGTGTGGAAATGTCAGCAGTTACGACGGCTCTGTTCAACTCTCAACCTCCCTTTACCCTTTAATGCCTGCAGTATAACATCAGCCAAATAGCCTGATACCGATGAATATTTACATTTATGAATTTGGCAGACGCTTTTATCCAAAATGACTTAATTGCATACAAGGTACACATTTTGTCAGGTCTGCATTCCCAGGGAATCAAACCCGAACCCTGCTTTATTGCTTTACTGTTTGAGAAAATATGCAATTAGTAGCAACTGTAGCTATACGTTTAAATGGACACAATTTATTTCAAACTGAATGAATTCATTAAGACTGATGAATCCGAACACAGTGTTTACATGAACGCTAAATAAAGCCCAAGACTGGTTGGCCACTGAAGCTAAGCAGGACTGAGCTTTGTTAGTACCTGGACGGGAGACTCCTGGGAAAGCTAGGTTGCTGTTGGAAGAGGTGTTATTGAGGCCAGTAGGGGGCGCTCACCCTGTGGCCTGTGTGGGTCCTAACGCCCCAGTATAGTGACGGGGACACTATACTGTCAAAGAGCACCGTCCTTTGGATGAGACGTTAAACCGAGTCCTGACTCTCTGTGGTCATAAAAAATCCCAGGATGTCCTTCGGAAAAAGAGTATGGGTGTAACCCCGGCATCCTGGCCAAATTTTCCAAGGGGGTAATCCATCAGCCGGAAACCGAAGCTTCCCCGGGCGCTGCCATTGATTAGCAGACCATCACCTGCTGTTAGCATTCCATTGACTCCCATTCATTTTGCCGTCACTTTGACAGCGAATAACTTTACATCTGAGGCGTTTAAAGACTCTATTTATCCATTGTTTATTTCTAAAGAAACACGACAATGTATAAAAGGCTCCATTACCTTGTTTCACGAGTTCACATCTACATATAATTATTACGGTAAAGGTTATGCGTATTTGGCGTGCTGTCCGGGTGGAGGGCTCCGAGCTCGGAATTCTGCCCGAACCCAGAGTACTCCCCCCGTTGGTAAGAGGAGATGGAACTAAAAGTGAGGAGATGGGGTGGAGGTGGGATGCTGATAAACTGTCAAGGAAACAGAGGTGGGTTCTGCTGTTATTTATATTGTCCTGAGTTGATTACTGATTGATCTCCACTTGTGCTGATTGGGTTAATTATCTGCACCTGCTCCTCCCGAACCTTGTTAATAAAACATCATATCTTACGTTATGGCCCCGTAGAAGCCGTTTTTGTAAAAATAGGCTAACGATTGCGTCATAACCACACGACTCTCTTACGCACAATAGAGAAACTCGCAGGCAATCGGGGGGACGTGGAGGCAAAATGACAAAATAATTAATCAGAATACTTAGCAAAAGTTTCTCCTGCTCCTAGCTCATGGACTCCTCCTACTCACGCTCGGAAGATTCGGAAGGGAATGATTCAGATTTCTCTTGGCACAGCTACTAGAAGACAGACGGGTTGCTCACATCACATCTACGTCGTCCAGCTCAGTTTGAGTCTGCGCAGTCGCTCAGCCATCAGGAAGAGAGTGCTTCTGATTGACTTCACTTTTCTCCGTTGAAGTCTATGGGGTCGCTGTGTCCATTTCTTTTACTGTCTATGAAATTTTCCCTTTGGTCTCTGTCCATCATCATGGCCTCCTAATAATCCCCATATATACTGATTGGCTTCATCCCTCCGTCTCCTCTCCACCAATAAGTGTGTGGTGGACGTTCTGGCGCAATATGGCTGCCGTCACATCATCCAGAGGTGTGTTTCCCATACAATGACGTAACTCGCTGCTTCACTATAGTACGATGCATCGTTGAAGAAATCAGCTTGCTAGTCACGACTGTTTCCCGAAACCGTACTGTCGCAAATTGGTCGTTCAACCACGTTGGTTAATGACATCACACAGGTGGTGGAGTAATAACTACTTTAATGAATCTGTTTGAGATTTAATTAATGCTAGATGTTTTGCTATAAACATGACATCTGAGGACTATTTATTTTGCTTTATTTTCAGATTCAATCATAGGCTCGTTCTTACATAGTAGAGCACGTTCTCACATACACACTCTTCAAAAACGTTGCTTTAAATCTCTTTATAACGTAAAAGACGTAAATGACATTTGTATGTATTCTAAATAAAAGACACAGTTAGTGCTGAATGTCAGCTTGCTTATTTTGGCTCAAGATAAGGATTGAGTCCACATGTCATGCAAACAAGAAACTCTGCTTCTAACACAGGTCGAGAGCTGTTGTTCCAAACACACAACTTTGCGAAGCTGTTTACGAATGTTTGTTGGAACGATGGTTTCGGGAAACACAGACTCGTTGAACAATGCTGATAACGACAGAACTTGCGACCATAGTTGGCTAACGATGCTTTAGGGAAACGCACCCCTTCCATATGTAAAGTGCTTTGAGTACCCAGAAGCGCTATATAAATGTAACTAATTATTATTATTGTGTGCCTGTTTATATGTCACAAGCTTCAAATTGTAGACTACTGATCTTATTATGACACTACTCGGACCGCTCAGAGTGGTATTCGAGCCAGAGTCAGTCGCTAGTGCGCCTTTTGAGGCCAGGGAAAGTGAGGTTTACCCGCACAGTTCTTCACATGAATTTACAGAGTCCTCCAATCATTGCTTCTTTTCTTTGTTGTAAAAAAACCCAGATTTAATAAGTTTTTTAGGACAATTTCGGGTCCTAATTAGGAGACGACGAGCACATGAAACTTTGTGGCGTGCTGCTTATATTTAGCAGTGAAAACGCCCCTTTCCACGCCCAAAACAAGGCGCCTGTGGATGGGAGTCTGAAGCAAGGCCTGATGGGACGACATTCTCCTGCTGCAATTCACAGACGATGAGTGGAAGGAGAATTTTAGAATGACACAACAGCCATTAATGACACTTCATTCAACAACAGCAGCTCGTTCTGTGTGCGTCATACGTCACTGCACAAGCGCAGAACTTTCCGGTTTCAGTTTTCAGTGCCAATCAAATGTTTAAATGTCCTATCGAACAGATTAGTAAAGACGTTAACGGTCACCTCCCTTTTTGAGCAAATAGACATGAAAATGCACTATTCAAACTTAAAGGGTTAGTTCACCCAAAAATGAAAATTCTGTCAGTAATTACTCACCCTCATGTTGTTCCAACCCTGTTCATCTTCAGAACACAAATTAAGATATTGTTGATGAAATCTGAGAGCTGTCTCACTCCTCCATAGGCTTCTCTGTAATTGAAACTTGCCGGCCCAGAAAGTTAGTAAAGACAATGAAAAGTAATGACAACAGCGCATTGCTTCTGGGTTGTACATCAGAACGTAGACTCACTATTGGCCAGCATCACACTCAGAGGCCCAGAAGAAAATGAATAGTTGAATAAAGTCGTTTCTTTGTTTGTTTTTTTGCGCACAAAAAGTATTCTTGTCGCTTGATAAACTTATGGTTGAGCCACTGTAGTCACTTGGACTATTTTAAACATTGTCTTTACTAACTTTCTGGGCCGGCAAGTTTAAATTACAGAGAAGCCTATGGAGGAGTGAGCCAGCTCTCAGATTTCATCAACAATATCTTAATTTGTGTTCTGAAGATGAACGAAAGTCTTGCGGGGTTGGAACAACATGAGGGTGAGTAATTACTGACAGAATTTTCATTTTTGGGTGAACTAACCCTTTAAAGTCCCCCTGTGGTCTAAATCAAGCTTTTAATGTTGTTTATATGTGGTGTTTTTAATATGCTTTAAGACAAACCATGTGCAAATTCATTAGTCAACTCCATTTCTGAGTATTTCCTCTTTAAAACTGCAGTGAACTTTAAAACTTTCTGACGTCACAAACTACCTTGTAACCAATCAGATCAACGTGTGATCGTCAACGAGTGGATCTCTGAGCTGCTGTGAGTGAGTGGAGGCGGGGCTTATTTACATATTCATAGAACCGCGTATACTAAATGAGGCAAGGGTGTAGAGTTACATTCAAGCTATTTTAAAGGTCCCATTCCATGGATTATTTTTATTATTTTATAATGTTTCCAGGGGTGCCCTTATAATGTTAGTATGTTTTTTAGATCAAAAATTGTTATAATTTAGAAATAAAAGGCATATTTCCTAGCCTGATTTCATTCCTTGGTTTGAACACCCTGTTTGAAGGGGCGTGTCTGCTGTGAGACTTCAGTGTAAACGCCCTCTGCTGTGATTGGCTGACATGCTTGCATATGAAATATCTGGCATTACATGTGGAACTATCTGGAAAACTTTTACTATTACAGCTATTATACGTTTTTACTATTACAGCTATCTGGATTAACGAATCGTGAGAAGTTTTTTAAGTATTTAGATCTATTCCCATCACATAAAAGGTTGCTGTGATGAGCATTGAGCAGATGACAGTCTGTTGATCGTGTAAAAGATCTTATCATTGCAACGCAGTTTCTGCACTCTCACTAATGATTTCACCAATGCAAACATGAGGTATATAAATACAGTAAGAGCTTCGTTGTGCAGTGTAACAGCGTCATTGATTTCATAACGAGTTTTGGCAAGTGTCCAGATAAACTCGCGCTGTGTGATTGACAGCTTGGGCGATTGGAAAGGGATTGTTCTTTGATCGCTTTCTGTATATTAATCACAGTTTAAGTAAGATTATTTTCATCCTACTAAGAGAAACGATGTGAAGTTGATCGCTACTTCCATATTAAATCACTACTTACCGCTTGCTGGAATATAGTTGAAATTGCACCCTTCGTCAGTATGAAACACTGAGAGAAGCCTGCTTGATATTATCCCAGGTTAGAATAACAGTACGTGGTGAAATGGACAGAGCAAACTAACAACTTCGAATTAAACTTTTGCGGTATCCGATATATTATAGATAAACATCAACCACGTCTGTTGACATTTCGCCATCAATACGCCTGTGTTCCTGTGGGCGGAGGTTAGTCAAAACACGGTTCTAGTGACGTCATTAAAGAAGGAAGTAGAGGGGTGTAGTCCAATCCAGCCGTTCGTTGTAGTCAACTTTTGTTAAATAAAATATCTCGCTTGGCATTGAACTTTGGGCTTTATAATTTTACAGATATTATTTATACTCTAACAACAACATTACACACTAACTAAAGTTTGAAACATGGGATTGCGAAGAACGGGACCTTTAAGGCATGACAAAAAAAAAATTCATGGAAAAAACTTTAAATATGTAATTTTGGTGATCAAAGATTGACTACAGGGGGACTTTAAATGGCTGCAATTCATGAATGCTTTGGAATACACACCTAAAAATTAAAGTTTCAATGCACTGTAAAGCATATGTTAACTAAACTAAACAATTTCTATTTGATACAAAATACACATATTACTAAATCTTTTGGACTCAAAGCCATTTGTCTAGCCAAGTTCTGTTCCAAATTTCACAAAATTTGATATCACAAAAAAACTGAGATTCCTATGAGATTTTGTTTAGGCACTAAACCAAAAATAGAAACCGGGTGACACACATTTCATTGATTTTCTTTTCTTTTCTTCTTTCTTTCGATACCTAATTTATGATTAATAAAATATGTGATGGGGAAAAAAAGGCAATACATTTTTTGGGGTGTGTGTGTGATGTAAGAGTTTACAGATTGTGATGTTTTTCTTTTATATGGCCTTTTCTTTGAAGAGGCCTTGCATTTATAATTAAATACATTTCATACTATTAAATAATGTGGCTTCAGTATCTTTTAAAAAGAAATTCAATAATGATTATTTTATTATTATTATTTATCAACTTATTTTTAATTAGTTTTATATGAGATACTATTTATTTTATTTTATTTTACCACTTGTGCTACATGTTCCTCATGCCAATAAGGACTACTAAATTAAATTGAATTGGGTCAGAGAGAGAGAGAGAGAGAGAGAGAGAGAGAGAGAGAGGTGTGGGGTGTTACGGTTTGCCAGAAGGGTCTGTCCCTTAAGAACCCTGACGGAATTTGAGGAATGCTGGATAAGGAGAAAGAGTCCTGAGAGACAGAGGGCATTGGGGCCAGGGAGCTCCAAGTGGGAGAGGTATTGAAAACACAGAGAAAAAACAGATGGAACTGAAGGAAAGGAGATATAGTGCAAGGAAAAGAGAAAAGAGAGGGTGTGGAGAGAAAAGGAGAGTGTGTGTGATGGGAATGGGGATTATTAGGGAGGAGTATTTCAGGGTGGGGTGTGGAGTGGCGTTACACTTCAGATAATGTGACTCATACATGACTAAAGCAAGGCAAAGCTAACACAAACTACAGCACATTGTATCTGACAGTTTACTTTGGCTTCAGGCTGAGACTGGCCTTCAGCCGCTAATTAAAAATCCCATGTCAGGAGTTTAAAAATTGTACAAAAGCCTCGTGGGAGGTGCAGTATTCCAAGAATCTTGGAAGCGATTCAAGCTCTTTGAATTGTAGGATTTGGGACTGATTCCGGCACATTCGACGATTTCTGCTTTATTGGTTTTTCTTCAGTTGCATTGAAACCTGAAGACGTTATTTTTCGTTGTTGCAAGCCCTGCAAAAAAAAAAAAAAAAAAACACATGCATGGCAGAAGTGGTAAAGGTTAAACACTGAGTTGGGGAATCTTTTCATTCATGATGACTGCAGCGGTGACTCACATGAACACCACTCACCATGAGGAGCCACGTGACGCGGTTTTACCGCTGTTGTGTGCATTTTACACAAGTGCAAATCTCCCTGGTTCTGGAGATAGAATTATACCTCGTAGCGCATCAAAATGAAACTCTTGGATTCGGTTATTAAAGTTATTAAAGGGATAATTTACACTAAAATGAAACTTCTGTCATCGTTTACTCTTATGTCATTTAGAATCTGTATGATTTATTTCCTACGTTCGTACACATACATTTTTAGAAAAATCTTCATGCTGCTCTTTTCCTCACAATGACGCTTCATAGTGATCACAGTGGAACTGTGAATGAGGTTTTCAGTGAACAACAATATAAAATGCAGTCTGACTCTGTTCTATATCGATTGAGTGACTTCAGAATGCTATTCTATTTTTAGTGCCTTTTGTTCTTTCTGGAGCTTGACAACACCTTTTGCATTCATATATGTGAAAGAGCAATGTGAACATTACTCTAAATATCTCATTTTGTGTTTAATGAAGAAAGAAAGAAAGAAAGAAAGAAAGAAAGAAAGAAAGAAAGAAACATTTCTGGTGAACTATCCCTTTAAAAGCTTCAAAATAAATGTATTTGGCTCTGTCTTCTTGGCAGCAACAGTGTCTTTAAATATCCAGGAGTGGTTTAATTTCACACCCTTTCACACCCTGTTTTGTATTATGTCTGATTTTTACTTAATCTATCTACAGTATCTATCTATCTATCTATCTATCTATCTATCTATCTGTCTGTCTGTCTGTCTGTCTGTCTGTCTGTCTATCTATCTATCTATCTATCTATCTATCTATCTGTCTGTCTGTCTGTCTGTCTATCTATCGATCTATCGATCTATCTATCTATCTATCTATCTATCTATCTATCTATCTATCTATCTGTCTATCTATCGATCTATCGATCGATCAATCAATCAATCAATCTATCAATCTATCTATCTATCTATCTATCTATCTGTCTGTATGTCTGTCTGTCCGTCCATCCATCTCTCCATCTATCTATCTATCTATCTATCTATCTATCTGTAGGCTATGTCTGTCTGTCCGTCCGTCCATCCATCTCTCCATCCATCCATCCATGTTACTGTACATGCAATTCACAATGGTGAGATGTGTTAATTTTCTTTTAGTGTTTCAATACAAAAATGAATAAACACTGTTGCTGGGTTAATCATTATTATTAAAGTGCTAAAACAGTTTCAAAGTCAGAGGTCACTCTAAGACTGCTTTTTTTTTCTAATGATCCTCAAACAAGCTGTTATCACATTATAATCATTCAACACAAATACTGAAGCTAATGAGTACAGTTTCACAACGTAGTGTACACTTAAACACACACATGCACTTATCAGTGACGCACAGGTCACTGCACTGGGTTTCTGGTGCTGGAAATTATAGCCAACAGTCTCTCTCGCTCTCTTTTTAAATAAACAATAATGCACAATGCATAAAAAACAGCAGGAAGATGAGGTGAGAAGAGCGACATATTAAGTGTTTCCACGCTCTCTTTCCAGTGTTTTTGGGTATGTGGGTAAGTGTGGGCAGCTCAAAGCGTACCGGTGCAGTGCTGAGAGTTCAGTTACTGCTGTTGGAAACCGTTTCATATGAGACGATCACCTACATCAGAGACCCCCAGCACATCAATACATCAGTCTTTACTCAATTACAGCATGGGAAAAAACATAGTGGGGACGGGCAAGGGGCTTTCAAGAAAAATACACTCAAACAGTCCTATCAAAAGGCTGTTAAGCTACTGCTATAATGCACAACAATGGAAGTCAATGGGGAAAGCCCTTAAAGAGGGTGTAAATACAATTTGTTAAAGTAAATTTTGTTAAAGTGCTTATATTACACTTTTCACAAAAATGTGTCACTTGAGCAGTAAAGTTGTCTAAATCAGTGTTTCTCAATCAGCTGGTGGGTCGAGTGTGTAGTCAAAGAAACAACATGTTTTATTTACTGTAGCGGGACTTTTATTTTGAAAGACGTGCGTGGAAGCTGAAATATATGATATGAAACAGTCTACGAACTACGAAATTTAAATAATTAATGCCGTTTAATGTGGCGTGATAGATCGCTGTAGTGCCTCAGTTCAAGAGAAGCGACAGCGCGTGAACTGATCATCTTCGCTTTAAAACCAGTTACAGCAACAAATAATCACGAATGAACATCTGAAGGTATGTTAAAAGACACAGTAGGCTACAACTTACCGAAATCCGTATCATGTTTCATGTAACCAAAAGCATAAGACGTCATTAAAACAGCTGGTAAACAATGTCACGTAACATCACTTACCTCAGAAAAAAAAAAACACATCCAGTGACCATAAGCATTAGTTGAGAGATTTTTTTTTCCTTGAGAAAATGTGCCATGTAGCCTACTGTAGGCTACCTGATACAAAATAATCGAAATCGAATTGAATCCGGATCGAATCGCAAGCTTGTGAATCGAAATTCAATCGAATTGTGAAATTTGTGTCAATACCTGTCTTGTCTACTGAGTTTAATGTTGAAGTGTATAATAGGAAACAAATGTTTCTTCAAAATTGTTTTTTTTTTTTTTTTTTTTTTTACAGTCTGAGGGATGTACTGAGACCCTAAATGGACATGGAGATGGAAAAAAGCTTTTGCATTCCCATTCCCTCACAAAATGTTTGCGTTCCCCTGAGAAATTTGTGGAACGCAATAATTTTGCGAGCGAACACAAAGTTTCTTGAGGGAATGTAAAACATTTGTGAGAGGACGCAAAAGCATTGACATAATTTTTCCTCCCATCTCATAATTTCCTGCTTTCACCATGTCCTTTTATGGGCTCTGTAAAATGGTAACCTAAAAATGGTAACATCTATTGACTGGTTTTAATATAAGAAATATTATATTTTTTTATATTTGATTTATTATATCTTTAATCATACATTGTTATATATCATATAAAAATATTTAACATCACTGAACCCACCTGTATGTGCATTAGTTTACAACAATTCTCATTTTTATGGGTTAAATCGGTAGAAATAGCTCTTTAAGATAAGGATTGCATGTTACAGCTTTTTACAGGGTGAATCGTCCCTCAGTTTGTAAATCACAGTAATGGAATTCAAATGAAAGTCTATAGGGAATTGCATCAATGCACCAAACTCATGTTAAAATACACTCACTTTGGAAATTATAACCAATAGACTTTAAACCCAATAATACTTGCACTTAACTTGTATTGAACCCAGGACATTTCTATAACTGCCAGATATGGTTTGAGGAAGTAAAGAATTATTGTCTTTCTTTGAGAGATGCATCTTCTTTAATTCCCTAAAATCATCTCTAGACAGATTTACAGAAAGCTTTGAGACAGATATAAATATAGGAACCTCTAGGTTAGAATGAGGAACTCCACAAAAAGACCAAATTCAGGGAAACGACAGAGATTTTCTTAAATAAAGTGTGGTAACTGGATTTACAGAAAAGTGAGTACATAAATCATTGGAATATGAAAACACACTGAAAGACGACACAGGTATAATTCACTTTTCGCCCTAATAAAACTGGTCAAATAAAAGCAAGTATGATGGAAAAAAATTGCCACCATAAATGCATTCATATGGTTGTATGAGGCACAGAATTTCCTGAGTGGAAACTGTAATGAGATTTCAGTTTGCAGAGCGATATGGACGGCGAAAGAGCTCAAACCGACACTGGGTAATTCCCAGCAAGCTTTGGGGTGGACGTGATGAACCGCCACTGACAACATTTGACATCATTCGACGGCGGGCCCACCTTTTTCAACAACAACAATCCTGAAAAGGTGGGTGGCAGAGGTGGAAAGGAGTGCTAAAAATAAACCCGGGCTGTGTCTCTACTTGTCTTCGCTCTGGTTCGTCTTCTCTCGCTAACGTTCACCCGTTCCTTTCAGTGGTTATACTGTGAAGTCGTCCCTGTTGTATATTTCACTACTGAAATCTGTCACACCCAGGAAAACACCTATAGCTGTTGCACTGAGAGACCAAGCTTGAATTCATTAGTCAAGCCCAACAAACAACAAAAGATCAGTCAAAGGTCACCCTTAAGCCCTGTTCGTGAAACCAGGCCGTTTCGTACTAAATGGCCTGAAAATTTTGCCTTAGCAGCTAGCTAAGATTATTTATATTTTATTTTAGGTCATGGTTATTTTAAGTAATGAAGACATTTTCTTATTATTTTAGTTTTAGTTACTGATATTACCCCCTCTGAAAATTAAAAAATTCACTTTCGTAAGTCATTTGTAAGTCACTTTGGATAAATGAATGTATACCAGAATTTGTTGCTGGATATAGATGATTTTTAATTAGAGAATAACTGTTTGTAGAACTTAACAGCTTTCTCCGACGGCCTCAGACAGTAAAAACCTTACGTGTTTTAACTGTAATCTTTATTTTTTATTTTAAAAGTTAAGGAAGCCATTTTACTTCCGTTGAGTGAAACAGAACTGAGAGCATATTGACATATTGTAATTGCAGCACGTATTACTTTTCAGGAAATGGAACACGTTGTTAAAGTTTATATAATGACATTATATATGTGCAGACACTTGCATGTGACATTATATTATTAACATTTTACCGAAAATCAAGTTACAAAGTTTTTTACCAGCGAATTTTGGACATAGAGTCGGACATAGGCTATGTGTTTTGTCCGTCATTAGAACGGCCACATCTGAGGCAGTAAAGCTACGGTTTCATCAACTTACAGGTTCTAAAGTTTATCCCGTGTGTCCACCAAAGCGTTTTTTTTCCCATGGCTAGCGTATTTTTCGAATTGATTTCAATTGGAGCGCCATGTTTGTAAAATGTCATGAGTGTAACGAGGCGATGAGTGTCTATTTCACACTGAGCGCTCTACGTTTTTACCGATCGCCGAGAGTTGAAAAATGTTCAACTTTGGGTAAAGCCAAAGTAGCCTGACTACGTCAGACTTCCTACTTCCGCTAATTTCATTTCGCTCCTGTAGTCAGTCTGAGATAGCAGCGTATCTTTCAGTTTTCCACCGGCCTGAAAACAGCCGGGCCAATCAACGAACAGAGGGCGGGCTGAGAGCCGTGACGTAGACGTTGATTGTACCGTGGATGCGTAGATTTACTTAACATAATCTGCAAAAGTCGTTCACAGCCATGTTCACTCCGGTATTTCGCTCGATGGTTTAGTTTTTGCATCATACATGTGTTAACAGTGGAAGTTAGATGTGGCTGAGCATGCGCATAACACGCCATAACCAAACATTATGTGATTGGCTTACGGGTAACCAATGATTTTAAACTTCAGACAAGCGCCCCCCCGCGAGAGAGAAAACACTTCTCTATTATGCTATTCCAGACTCTGTCTACGAAACAAAGTGAAGTAGCAGAGTCTGGTATTACCAGGCTAAAGCCAAAGTCCCTTTAAGACAAGTCATTTCACTCGGCGGCCATCTTTGAAACGCCTCTCAGGCAGCAAGTGCAGCTCCTGTCTCTTTGAATGGGGAAATATACAATTCTCCAAAACTGTTCGCCAAGCTTACGATTAAATTTCATATTTGAAATCACCAATGAAATCGGACAACAACTTGTCTCATAAATTTTGTTTCTAATCTAAATCATGACAGAAAACAACATTGTTCAGACTGGATCAAGCTAATGCGCAGTATAAGTGTGTCTGACTGTTTCTATGGGATGTCTTCACCAATCGCCGATTGGCTCTTATTTAGAAGGCGGGACTTATTCCGCCATATTGAGCGTTGCACTTTTCCCCATTCAAAACAACTCGAGTGACGAGTCTTGTGTAATTCTATAGCCTTTGGGTAAAACGCAGCGCAACACTGACACTTTTTATCCAGCTGTCCAATCAGAGTGGAGGAGGGGTGGGACAGATACCACATCGACCAATCGTCACATTCTGCTTGTACAACATAAACAGATGATACCAACAAGAAGCAAAATAACAGAACAAAAATAATTTAAAACAAGAGCCAGAGCAAATACTTTACATTGTATCGCATTTTAGCCATTTCAGCTGGCTAAAAAACGCTTTGGTGGACACGCGTAGCTTTACTGTATGGATGATTCAAAATCTGATGTTATTGAAGATGAAGTGCTACCTTTGGCTATTAAAGACAGTACTGGCTATGACTCGACGACAAATGCTAAGACACTCTACTCCGCTCTTAAAATACATATCACATAGCCTTTAAATATATAGTGTTTCTTGAGTAAAGAAAATGCTGTACGTAAATAACCAGTTCTTTATTTACCCTTGCATTGCAAACAAGCAGAGAAACAGTCCAAACTGCATGAGGTTTGACTGACAGTTTAAGGAGCCAATGGAGTTATGAGGATAAGTCACAAGCTCTTTTTAAAACTTTTCATTGGTGAAATATTTCACGGACAGACGAAAAAGGGTGACCAATAATGATTTATGACAATAAAAGACGACATATGAAGGTTTCCGCCCGACAGTGAAGATATGTGAATTATTTACCACCAGGCATGTGAGAGCTTTTCATACGTTTAAAAAAAATAATAATAATTTTTGTAAAAGTCTTTCAGTTCAGTACTACTGAATGTTTGTCCAACATGAAAATACTCTTATGATGTCTTTACGCATGAGGATGCAGAAGAAATAGAGACGTGCAGTTGAATGCAGAACGTGGAAAACAGTGGTCAAGATGTGACACAATGGAAACCGCGATGGCTTTACACGTCAGTTTTCAGTAGTTTCTTGTGCGAGACAGTGATGAAACGCAGCGGCGGGGACGAAGACCCTCGAAGTGCATGAGTTACGCAAGAGAGTTCCTGTCATACTCTGAGTCACATCCAGGAAGGCATGAATACAGCCCTCCAACACAGAGATCAATGATAAACAATAACAGGTAAGCACATGGACAGGTCAGAAATGAATACTACCGGTGGACCAGAAGAAAAAGAAATGGAGTGAGGCATTAGTGATAGAGGTCCGTTTCAGTTTTAATACCAAACCTAAAGCATTCACTTTGTTCACTTCCTTTATTTTCCAGCCAGTGACACTGATGCACAAATCCTCACAGTTCTGTTAAAAAGGTCTTTTTTCCCCCGTATTTATAAAAAACTATTTATATTTTTATTTACCCCAAACAAACCTGCGTTTACACATGAAAAACTGATTCAAGCTTATAGCTTGAAAGTTACAAAACTGTTTGTGCAACAAATGCATGATTCGCTATGATTTCACCACATGTTCAGCTGCAAACATGAATCAGCTACAGAAAGGACTTCACTGGAAATAATATATTAATAACTGGCCATTCTATGTGTGTTTTTCCAGGAAATGTTTGGACTGCCATCAGCAGGTTTTCCCCTATTTTAATAGACATTTGTTTAGCAACTGATAAGGAAGCGCAAAACATAATAACCTCCTCTAATTAAGAGATAGAGAGCGAGATGAAGTTGACAACCGAGATGTTTACTGGACAAGTTAATTTGCGCTTATGAGAAATGTGATTGCTTCCGAGATCTAGGTAATACATTGTTTCAGATGCTTCCTTAGAACAATTTAAAATATCAAGTATACAACTCAAGTAGAGTGTTTTGAAACTGTTTTGGCTTTATTGACTCTGATGAGAAATTATTAATATTGACTTTTGTTTTGATATCTTGGGAAATGAAGAGGATAAATACATACATAACATAACAAATATATTGATATACAATGTGCACACTATATAAAGAATAAAACAACACTAATGCATCACAAAATGTCACCAGGTCACTGGATAAACCGACAATCATAATACACATAATTTATTCAGTATATACTTCCTGTGGTGACAATATATTCTGAAAGATAAAGATGGAAACATATACCTAATTCTCAACAGGAAACTGATCGAAGGCAAACCACCACATACTTGACAAGTATTTCATGTAAACTGTGTGTCTGATTTTGTGGTTTGAAAGCATAACACATGCAAGAGGCTTTTCCATCCACTTATTATAGACATTTCCTATTTATTCAATACACTGAAGTCACCAGAGGAGGGCATCAAACACATGACCACATCTGAGAGGAACCTTCGCTGTGACTCTATAAACAAAGTACGCATGTGGATAATCCCAAAATTGTTGAGGACAAAAATAGTTTTCTCATATCCTGCTCAGTATGGAGCTGCACTATCATGCCATGCATGGAAGATATTTTTCCACGTCTCAAGCAGCTTGTGTAAGTGATTACAGCTGATGGATTCCAAGCGCTCTAAAAAGTTAGACACTTTTTTGTGCCACCTACTGATGCCTTTACATTCCATATAAATGGCTTCATGAAATAAAATCCTATCTGACATTGCATGAAAATAGTATCAGTCCACTTCAAGACTCTTCAAATATTTGTTTATAGGATCATGCAGGCAGGATCTTCTGGGCTGTTAACTCTGATGGTGTGGACATGTGGCGTGTCTGGGAATGGAGAGGTTTAAAGATCAATCTTTGTCTGAAGGGATGTGCAGTGAGGTGACCCCTTCACCCCTCTTGACCGCAGGCCTCTGGGAGAGCATGTTTCTGAGTGCTGCTCGGAGATCAGATTTCCTGTCACACATTTCCAGGGTTGACCATATTAATTAGTGCTCTTGCCAAAGCAAGCATCTGTAAAACCCACCTAGACCCCCTAGCAACCACTAAGAACACACTAACAACCACTTAGCAACGTTCTAGAAACCACCTAGAACACCCTAGTGACCACTTAAGAATACACTAGAAACAATTTAGCAATACCCACCTAGACCCCCTAGCAACCACTTAGCAACACCCCAAAGCCACAAAAACATTCTAACAACCACTTAGCAACACTATAGAAAACACCCAGAACACCTAGCAAGCATCTAGAACTGCCTAGCAGCCAGTTAGAAATACCCTAGCAACCATTTAAAAATGCACTAGCAACCACTTAGCAATACCCTAGTAGCCACTTAACAAAACTTTAGCATCCACCTAGAAAACATGGTACCCACCCATAACTATACAGCAACCAGTTATCAATGCCTTAACAACCACCCATAAACACTGTTCAACCACCCAGAACATTCTGGCAACCACCAAGAACACTTTAGCAAACGTCTAAAACTGCCAAACAACTAGTTACCAACTGCTTAGCAACACCCTAGCAACCACACATAACCCCTAACAGTCACTTATTGACACTTTATCAACCCTAGCAACTCTTAACAATGCCTTAGCAACCCTGAACACCCTACCAACCATTTGGCAACAACAAAGTAACCACCCAGAAAACCATAGAAACCATTTAGCAACACCTTAGTATCCAAACAGAGCACCTAGAAAACATCTAGAAAAGCATGGTAGCCATTTATCAAGAGCCTTGCATCACTCAGAAATCCCCTAACAACCACTTAGCAATATCCTAACAACCCAGAACCCCTAGCAACATCTTAACATCCTGACAACCACTTGGTGATGTCCTGATAAGCAACAACCTAAACAACCGAGAAAGCCTAGCAACCTCTTAACACTGTGACAACCACTTAGTAATGTCCTGACAACCCCTAACCAACAACCTAAACAACCGAGAAAGCCTAGCAACCTCTTAACACCGTGACAACCACTTAGTAATGTCCTGACAACCCCTAAGCAACAACCGAACAACAACCCAGAATGCCTAGCAACCTCTTATCACCCTGACAACCACTTAGCAACACACTATAAACCATCCTGAACACCCTAGCAACCCCTTAGCAACGACTAGAAAACCACTTAGAATACTCTAGCAACTACTTAGCAACCCACCAGCACTCACCCAGAATACCTTAAAAATCATTGTTTATTATTGTTTGCACAAACCGGTAGTCCCACCCTCAAACTTATCCGCCTCTGAGTTTTCTGATTGGCTAACGTTTATGTCAGATTCTTTTTTGCTGTTTACAGAATAATTTCCCAATACACCTATTCCATAAAGTATCTGTCAGAAAGTGGGGACATTTTATGGAAGGTATTCCAAAATAAATAGTTTGGAGCCACTTTATAGTTTTTAAAAGTAACCCGCCATGAACATCTAAGCTGAATGTATCTTTGATAGGTCAATAACAGGGGCGATATCAGTTTGCAGCATGTGGAGGTCCAGATGGACTGGCAGTTGCCAACAGCTGGATGATCCGAGGGCAGCCCTCAAGAGTACAGTGATATTCCCAGTGGATGAGAGGATGGATACAGGACAAGTCAGTGGCTGAACAGAGAGTGACTCTTCCTGCTCAGGACAGGAAAAGCTACTGCTACACAGTCTTATCACTAATAGCACAGGCGCTCCTGAGAGACAGGGGTGCAGCAGAGAGCGGATAATGAGAGGAAGAAGGTTTTAAAACCCTGTGTAAATGAATACCCATCAAAACTGGGAATGATCAGGCCTCTCGAGAGAAGCTTGAATGCTCTAAAAAAAACAGACCGGACAAAGAGAAAATCTGACTTGAGTTTCATATTAGTTCAAAAGCTACTGGCTATCTCACAATTGAGTCAAGCACTTGGCTATTCATTGACTACTTCAGCCAAAAAAAAAACAAAAAAAAAAAACGGCAGCATGAATAACCAGAGCTTCTCTCTTTAAAGTTCAAAACTAAAGACTTCAACATATTACATGTTTACTTCCTAATTTCGATGTTAAAATGGGCACATCACATAGACAAAAGTGAGCAGCCATGAGATTCTGGTGAAACCGACGTCTACATCAGTCTGCGGGATTAATGCATCACAAGGCTGGCCACAAGGCCACTTCCTCATGGATGTGAGAAGAGGGCATTTCCTCTCAAGTCTCCAACATTAGCCTTGCCTTGTCCACAAAACTATCAAATCCTTGAGACGACTCTCAATTAATCCATCTTTCAGTTTCAGAGAAGAAACTTCTTATAACCAAGTCTGTGACAAGGCAAAACTACTATGGCATATTTTGACTATTGAATCACTTAGTTCCCTTTTGGTAGGTAAACCCTGGTTAAACTGCCTAATCACATTGACTACATTTTTAAAGTTCTACTACAACTTCAGAAAACTTCTACTGGTGTTAAAGAAACCAAAAACCAACACACCCAACTGAAGAACCTATAATGACCCTTACAGTCAACTCAAGGACCCTTGAGAAATAATCCTTGATGTATGAAGAACCTTTATTTTTAAGAGTGTACAAGGCAGCAGACATCTAATCTTATTCCACCCACCCAGAACACACACACACCATCCCTTCCCATCACTTTTTCCCCCCTTTCCTCTTCCCGAATGCAAAACCATGTGGTCCATCACGCCATCAATTCCAAGCCCTTTAAATTCTCCAGAGAATTGCCTTGTCTAACATTTAGAAACATCTCTTGTTTTCCCTTTTTTAAATCGTGGGATTGTTATTTGCCCTAGACTGACACAGATGCACATATGCCGTCTGACTCACTTCGGCTCTGGGTGGGTCTGTTTCCAATTTTCGCACCCCTCCACCCATAAAAAGAGAAGTTACCTCCAAAAACAACAAAACAAGTGAAGAAAACGGCTCGCACACCGCTAAAAGTTCCCCTCCTTATAAGATGCACGCACACACACACATCGAGGCAGCTAACAAAAGCCACTTTCCCTGAGACTCTTATCAGCGCTTTCCTTCCCCTCTGCGCTAGAGCGTGGGAGCGCGAAGCCGGAGCTCGGAGTAGAAAACCTGCACCCGCAAACAACAGGAGGAAGCCAGTAATCCGAGTCGAGGCACTCCGAAAGATCCCAGGAGCGGGGGAAGAAGAAGCCTGAGAAACCCTGACAGGAAAGGCTTGCACGGGACTGAGATGTCACAAAACTTGACGAAACTTGGGGGAAAAGTTCTAGAGACCTGAGGCGAGCTCTTGATGAGGCTTGCTGTCAAATGAAACGATAGCTGAAGAGAAAGAGCAAGAGAGAGAGATCTTAAAACAGACACTTACCAGCAAATCGAGAGTACATGCAGTGTGAAGGGCTCTACAGTGTCTCTATGTCCATAATCAAAAAGCCTCTGAGAGGGTCTCACGGTGTCCAACCAGCGCAGCCAGTGTCCACAACAAAAGGCATGAAGGAGCGAGCGCGGGAGGGCAGGAATATCAGCGCTCTCAGTGAAACTGCCTCTTTCTGTTTTCTCTGTTCATTCAGATTTAACTTACACTAAGTTGGCAATGCCTCTTTGCGGGAACAACTCGTTTCAGGATTCCCCAAATGTCTGAAGCTGCAAGCGGTGGAAGAAAAGGAGAGGAAAGAGAGAGTGTGTGTGTGTGTGTTTGGTGCTGAAGGGAGGGCTGGGGGGTTTGGGGAGGTGGGAGGGACGCACTCTAAGGAGGCCGGGGCCATCTATGCCAGACAATAGCAGGAAAATGAACATCAGACGCTAAAAAGCAACAGTGCAATTATTCGAAAGTACTAATAACAACAATAAGCAATGAAATAACAACAGAAATTTCACATTGAAACCCCTCAAAAGGACAACAAATAAAATGAAATAAAATAAAATAAAAACGGAACCCTAAAAATGAATCTTCCAAAGAATATAATGTACAGCTGAAGCTTTGATTTCTCATTCATAATTGTGACATATGTGACTTCGATGGCAAAGCTGCATGTGCTCTTGCAAGCGTCGTAAACAGATGCGAACAGTTTTTGTTGGAGAGCCGCAGTGGAAGGGAAAGTTTCCTAAGTAATGACTTAAATTTCAGCACCCTTTCACTTCAGAAGACTTAGAAAATATAGTGCCTCTCACACACACCAATCATTCATAGGTGCGTTGGATAAAAGTCCAATATGAACAACAACAAAAAAAAGTATAAATCCCGCATATGACCCGAACTTGCATCATTATCATTATGAAATTTTATTAGGAAAATTGTGGTCAAGCCTCAGGAAGGTCGATTGAGAGAAACGTTGTTAATACATTTTGTAATGATGCAAGTTTATTTCAGTTTATATCAGAAGTTTATATCAGAATTTACCTTAAAGTCCCCCTGTGGTGAAAATCAAGTTTTTAATGTAGTTTATATGTTTTTAATATGCTTTAAGACAAACCATGTGCAGATTCATAAGTCGACACCATTGCTGAGTATTTTCTCCTTAAAACTGCAGTGAACCAAAGACAGTCTTGAAAGCGCGGTTTGAAATCGCTGGTGTTTCTGACGTCACAAACTACCTTGTAACCAATCAGATCAACGTGTGATCGTCAACCAGTGGATCTCTGAGCTGCTGTGAGTGAGTGGAGGCGGGGCTCATTTGCATATTCATAGAACTGCGTTTACTAAATGAAGGAAGGGTGTAGAGTTACATTCAAGATATTTTAAGGCATGAATATTTTTTTTCAAGGAAAAAACACTCAAATATGTCATTTTGGTGATACAATTATTGACTACAGCGGGACTTTAATGTACTGAAATGTTTGAGCTAGAACTATACTTTACATATGAGTATTACTAAGATTACTCTAACTGCCTATTTAAAATTTTGGCACTTAAAAACAATGTACAAAATTTTAATGTTTTGTGGGCCTAAAATGCAAATTTCATTGGAAAACTGGTTTAAAGGTGCAAGTTTTTGAAAACCATACCGTTATCGTCTCATGAATTTGTGAAAACAGTGGCATCATGCGCATGTGTATTACGTGTTCAGTCTATAGTTCAGTGTTTCTTTACAAAGTGACATCGCCAACTACTTGCCTGAATAATACAGCGTTTTTAGTTGTTTTCGCGGATCCGTATGAATGGGGATAATTTTGGATTGTTGGATTTACGCTCACCGCTACATGAATGTGGTGTAAATGGGCATTTAGTCCAAAAAAATGCTTGTACAGCACACATTTTGTTCAGTTCATTTTGGTTAGATTTAGTTCACTGTGAGCTATTAAAGTATAACAAATATTTTACCAACGAAGAATGTGCATCTCTGTCTGTTCATTTTGTATCTGTGCGTGTTTCTGTACACACACAATAACAATAAAACCTAACTTCCCTGTAATGAGGTCTTTGGGTCAGAGCATTACACTACAAAAGACATCATTATAAAGCAGTCTGATTGCACACACATCGAGACGGATTTCACCACTCTTAATTCAATTTCTGTGTGGATACATTGGGACTCAACTGATGCTTTCACAGAGATGGAAAAGTACATGATTGGAAAATGTATTATACTAAAATGTAAAGTTAATCTGGAGAAGTTTTTTCATATTTTTACTAATGATTGCTAGGTAATCCCTTAAATTTCATTTTGGTGATTAGGCTTATAACATGAAATATATCCATAATCTTGTTTTACTTATTTAACGCAGTTAACCTAGATTTTCAACAGACGGCCACTAACTTCTGCTTCAAATATACTTGTAAGTAGGTTGCAGACAATTTTTTTTAAATACCAAGAATTCTTGTTTATATTTAGATATTTCTGTAGCTTTTAATCGTTCAAATGCTCCTGCTTTTAATAAAAATGTTTGCAACATCTGACTCAAACATTAGTCATAGACAGTCACAGATATAACTGTGAACTTTGATGAAATAGGGGTCTTACTGTAATAGGCTACATATGCATGGATCTAGATATATTGCGACACGTTTATCTTGTAACACTGATGCAGTTATTCTATAATTTACGTTATATAGACAGAATTGTTCCATGTGTTGTTATAAATGCATTTATTACATTGTAATAACACGATTAATAGTCATGTCAACACACATGAGTCCATGGGGAGTTTTAAAAGAGGTTTATCTGAACGCACAGCTGTTAAATATTGTATAAATGCAAGGGGGGCCTCAGAAAGCATATGAGTTTCATTTTGGTCATTGAAAACAACAACATGCGTCATTATGAACAGCATGGCAAGCAGAGAGAATGTGGTTATCATTAAAATGACTAAACACATAGATGAGTGTCCTCCAGAGGACAGGATACACACATACACTCACAAAAAAGAGGACAGACAGATACTTACACACATGTTTTGAGGGGGAAATTTTTCAGATGCTTCCCCTAAGTGTATTAGAGAGTCTTGCTGTTATGATATTCACTGATATCATACACACAATGCTTTGATTACAATGTAATGCAGTTAGATCAGTGAAAACATCCTTATCACAGTCTGAAATCAGTTTTACAAGTCTAACAAACCTTTCCTCATAACAATGCTTTTACATAACACATTTTTATGCCATATTAAATTATATTTGCAATTCGGTTATCCTCTAAAGGCATCTGATGATCTGAAGCAAAACACATTGCAGGAAAAACTTTCCTGAACCTGAATCTCCTGCATTATCACCATAAGTAGCTCAATGTGTCTGAAGCTCATGTACTAACCACTCGGCCTCAACTCAAATAACAGTGATCAAAAACAACTAGGTTTCATTTTATTTCGATGGTCCACTTTAGACATTCTACTGACTATTGGAAACTTTGTCAACTTAAGCCCTATTCGCACTGGATTAGTATTATCTGGGGACCTCGTGTGATTTAGAAATTACCCACCTTTCGCACGGGATAACCGAAGCCTGTGATTTTACTCGAATTTACTGACTTATCTCCCGGATATTATGTCAATAGGCTATTGCTTGGAAATGTCTTGTCGTTATTATAGGTCTAGCTGTATGACCATGAACAGAAGAATGTTCCGCATTCATCTCCATCTAATCATTAATTTAGTTTTTGCTCTTATGATGGTTTTCACCTTTCTCTTTCTGCAAATTGTATAGTTGTATCGTATCATGGTGTATAGCGATATGACCCAGCACCCAAAATACTACCAAAACACTCCAACACAGCCTCCATTCTTCACGAAAGATGGCTAAAAAAGCGCTCAGGTAACAAAAACCTTGAAAAAATTATGAACGACCCCGCCAAATCACTGAGATGCCGTTTCGCGCAGGACTAATATTATCACGGGACCTCGGTGTTCGGCGAAATATGGTCGGTCATTTGCGGGGGAATTTTTACTTTACAAATTACAGACATGGCCGATTCGCACAGGATTAAGATCACCGACAACCTCCGCAATTATTACAAATGACTAGAGGTCACCAGGTAATACTTATCCCGTGCTTATAGGGCTTTATTCTACTAACCCGAACCCTAACCTAACAGTCTAATACAGTCTACTAATACTCTAATGAGAGTTGGAGTAGGAACAAAACGCAATCTTTAATAAATCCAAAATAAACACGAATCAAGCACAACCATTTCCAACACAAACGATAACGAACAAAGAACTAAGGAAAAGTCAGGGCTTAAATACCTGGGGAGTAATTAGCGTGAAACAGAACATGTGTGATAGAACTAATTAACAGGCAAGGAGACTAACTAGGGAACTAAGGAGAACGGTAACGGAGCAATCAGAGAGAAAACAAACCCAAGGGTACGTTTACACGACAACGATATGCTTAAAACTGAGACGTTTTTCCTTTTAGTCTTCTGCGGACAGACGACACCATTGTCAAAACAATTCCCATTCACATGGATATGCGAAAACGACAAAAAACGCTGTATTCTGCTGCCAGGCCTTTAGATGGCGATGAAACACTATAGACTGAACACGTAATACGCATGGGCATGAAGTCATCGTCTACAGAGATTCACGTTTTTTTAATTGTTTACACGGAGACTGTTTTCAAAAGTAGTGGTGGGCATAGATTTTTTTTTTAAATCTAGATTAATCTCACTGTAATCTTGGAATTAATCTAGATTAATCTAGATTAAAATGGCTCATGTGAATTCTGCCGAAGGCATTCAGAATATATGTGTGCTACCCAAATAATGACTAAACGGCACGTGTTTCTTAAATACAAAGTGACATTTAAAAGAACTTGTGAAAAAAAAGTTTTTTTTTTTTTAGTAAAACTAACATAATAAAGTATGATTTTTTTTTTTTTTTTTTTACTTTGATGAGCATATAAAACAAAACAGCTCCTTGGAAAAAATGAAATGTAGCTTAATATAGTAGTTATAAACAAAGGTCTATTTTTAGTTCAGATTAACATTTGAGGGCAGCAATTTTATTCATAATGTCAAAATAAAACCAACATAATGTTACTTGAAAGCATTATAGCCTACTATTCCTGCCAAACTTCCATGGTTGCAGTTAGTGTTACTACAGTAAATCCATGGTAAATTTTGCAGATCTGTGGACACTGGATAGTTCATTCATGGCACAATGTTTCTTCCTGGCTTACGCACTGTTTGATCCGTTAATAACGGAGAAATGTGAATGTTTCTCAATAGATCTCGCAGCAATGTTATTACTTAAGTAGCAAATTCAAATAATTTATTTACTGGATCTCTTGATCAAGATCGGCTCGCGCTGCTTTGGTCCAAACTGATAAACAACGGTCCGTCAACCACACAATACCGAGTAGCTCAGTTTCGTTCCGCTTGCATTACGTTTGCCATTTGATGTCGGACAATGTTGTGGTCGCGCCAGCGTCACATTATGTATGAGCGCGCTTGCCACCCGCGCGACCCGCCTACATTTGAAATAACGAAATTTTGGTCGGCAGGAAAAATGGTCCAACAAACGGTTCGGTTTGAAAATGCGTACCGAACACCAAACCGAATCCGCGCTAAAATATCAAGGTGAAAATCATCATAGCTTGCTTAGTATAACGCAGCACGTTAACGCCGATAACGGCCCACCACTATTCAAAAGTTTGCGTTTTCAAGCACCCCAAACGCTGTTGTCGTGTAAATGAATGGCCAAAACGCTGTTGTCCTGTAAACAACCCCTAAAACGTTACAGTTAGTTGACATGAAGTTGCAAAGTTACTTATAGTTAGAAGAATGTCTCAAGTGGCTTTGATGGACAAGTGGCCAAGAGGTTAAAATAGTGCAGCAGCGTGCAAACAATGCCGGGGCTTTTTCTGGGTCGATGTGCATCCTACGACCAACTTTTTTATACCCATTTTGTTTTGTTTGTATATAATCAGATGCTTCCCTTTCCGACAATTCATCCAAGCATGTTCAACAATGAGAGGACAGAGATGAACAGACAGTCAGGAATAGAAAACAATGCAATTCATACACAACATCAGAGCGCAAGACTACATCCCTTATAAACATTTACCATGGTAATCACAGTGTCTGGCAAAATACAGGAAGGTTACCATTCAAACAAGGTTTTTCACAGGCATGCATGCATTTTTATAACAGTAACAATGTCTCTAGTATTTGTAGTGAAAATGGTTAACAAGGTAGGAGATGCTAAGAAGCACAAACTAAAGAGCAAGAAAGAGCAAAAAAATTGGAGACCTGAGCTGCCTCTCTCTCTGTGTGGTCCGGTTTTTGGGGCACTTCTGACAAGCAACTGACTCAGTTCTGCTGAATGGCAGATCTAGCACAACTGTAACGTAATCTTTCAACTAAACACACACACACACACAGGCACAATGGGAGAGACAAGCAGATGCTCAAGCTGGCCGGCCAGCCGTCTCTCAAGGGAGGACAGGGACTCTTGGTGCAGATGCTCAGCTGGGCTCCATTTCAACTATTTCCACTAGGACTACTGACCATCAAAGAAAACATCCTCAACCAAAGGATTTAGTAATGGACACCATTTTCCGATTAGCTAAATAATTTGTGATCAGTCAGGGTATGTTTACGCGACAATGGCGAAGTAAAAATTGAAAAGTTTTCCTGTGTGTTTTTCGCATACAAACGTTGTCAAATGATCCCCGTTCACACGGATCCATGAAAACGACTAAAATCGTTGAATTATTCATGCCAGGCCAGTAGATGGCGATGTCACTTTGTAAAGAAATACTACGCGCCTATAGAGTGAACACCTAATACACATGCGCATGACGTCACCATTTTCACACATTTCCAAAACAAAAAGTTTTCTGTTTTTAGTTGAAAATGGTGTTGTGTAAATGGACCCTAAGATGAACCTTTGATCCACAGAGTTACTAATTAATCATAAATCATACAATAAAATAAACTGCAATAATCCTGAAAATATTTACAAACTGAATCCCCAAATTAATCTATAATCAAAATAAAGCAATTACAGTATTTTGGGGTTACAAGAGTAAAAAAAAAAAAAAAAAAAAATGTTTTAGAAATTTATACTTTTATGGATATATTGAGTAGATCAAGTGATAAAGACATTTATAATGCTGAAAATTCAGCTTTGATGACAGGAATAAATTACATTTTACAATATATTACAATAGAAAACAGATATTTCACAATATTACTGTTTTCATTGTATTTTCAATCCAAATACAGAGAAATGACAACGCATCGAATTAAAAGTGAAAATTTGAAGTAAAAAAAATTGTATCGTATTTTCTTGGGAATACTAGTGATATTTGTTTTATTTACAACTTCATTAAAAAAAATTACAGTATAAATGGCAGCATGATTTTTGTTTTGTTTTTAGATAAAAATAAAAACTTTTTTAATAGCATGTTAGTATTTCCAAAACCAGCATCACTGATATATTGATAATAATATCAATACCTCTTTATTAAACTGATTTCAGTAAAATATATTACAATGTAACTTTTAGCCATTAAGCATTATATTTGAAAGCCATAGTTTATAACATTTAATCGTGCTACATGTGTACATGTTCAGAGAATCATTTATTAAAGCATGACCATGATCAATATTAGGCCTCTTTAATAAACCCATCATCACATAAACCCATTATAATAAATTTCACATTTAGCTTCGCCTTTGTTTTGTGTGAAAAACTCCAATTTTATTTCATATATTTCGTGGCGGAACATCTAAAACAATGCTGTGGTCTGGGATAAATGCACTCGCTGTATGTGCGTATCCTACATATGATGGTGTTTTGACCAGCTGAGAACTCGTGAAGAGCTAGGAGTCAAAACAGCGTCAGGAATCGTCACACAAATGAAGATCTGCATTGAGGAGACTCGGTTCTGATCCTGTACTGAACTGTGATGGGCAACATCACGACTATGACGAGAAAAACAGGTTTGCTTCAGCATTCGGTCCTTTTTAGGGTTGCATCTTGTGACATCATGTCCCATTTTTGGTTCGTTTACATGTCTCTGGTCAGTGCTGTTCATATTTCAGCCGAACCATTGACTCTATGGGCACATTTTCACCAAATAAACAATGATTTCAGTCTAGGCAGTTTATTTTTCATGAATTCCCTCCATTGTGCTGCAGAGTTTGATGTGGAGACTTCTGGGGCACTTTTTTATTTTTTAAACTGCTTCAAAACAACATGGATACAAATGACTTGAGTTGACTAAAAGGGCTCCACTGGTCTGAATTATATTATTTTGACCCTTCCAGTGCTAAAACAACTATCAGCAAATAACCAGAATAATTTCACACTGAACCAGGGTGTCTTCAACCGCACCTTTGTCCAGCTAACTCATTTTCATATAAAGAAAGGAAAAGAGGGGCTGTGATTGGTCACATGTTCTTGTATCATCATCGAACTGTATTGCAGATTGGGAATATATGGAGAACCCATTTCCCCACCCAGTTTTGGCAGGGCCACGGAGCAAAAATAAATAAACTGGAGAGAAGAAGCAGAAATCTTTGACAGTGTGAGTTTGCAAGCAGTGGGCGTCTGAAGGGAACATGCAGCTCACTGAGAACCCCAAGTTAAACAAGTCTGTTTCTTTTTTGTAGGTCACCATTACGTCATGGACTTTACGGAAAAGCTCGGAAACGCTTTTCGTTGTGACCTATTTTAGATAAAGACACACCTTTTGATGCATTCTGGGCTGTTTTGTCACAGCGAGCACCAGAGAGTCTGTGATACACACTTACAGGACTGTTTTATCCTGTAGGTTTCCATGTATTGAGACCAGCTGCTGCTTTTCGTGCGGAAGCACAGATGTCACTTATCAATGGCGAAATGTGTCATGTGACTAAAGTACTGCCTCCCTTCGTGTCAGCGTTCACCCCGTCTCTTCAGGAGCTGTCCTGCAGCTCAGTACTGGCGTCGTGTATTTATTATTTTTATTTTGTGTATTTTTAGAATATGTAAAAATGCCAGTAGGAGTAGCCCATTTCCTAATCAGGACACAATGCTAAACTTTGATTTTTTTTTTTTTTTTTTTTTTGCAAGGGCTTTTTTGAGTTTTACTTCTATAAAAAAAAGTTTGCGGATACATTTTTTAATTGTGTCAACTGAAATGTACAAATTGGACAAATAAATTGAATGCATACAGTAATTTAAGTTTAGTTTACTAAAAAGTTATTTTTTTTACAATGTGGCTGTGTTCAGAATAGCATACTATAGTATCGGGGTGTAACGGTACATTTATTCATCCCATACTATCATGGTACGGACTTCACGGATCGGTGCATACAGTCTGACGATGAATACAGTCACAGGCAATCCACACTCCAGTCCAGAAGGGGGCGCTCACGGTAATGCAACACTGTTTGCTAACCGCCACAACCCGAAAAAGAGCAGCAGAAGAAGAGACGATCTTCGCACCAACCATAGACAGTAAAAGAAATGGACACAGCGACCCCATAGACTTCGACGGAGACCAGTGAAGTCAATCAGAAGCACTCACTTCCTGATGGCTGAGCGACTGTGCAGACTCAAACTGAGCTGGATGATGTAGATGTGACGTGAGCAACCCGTCTGTCTTCTAGTAGCTGTGCCGAGAGAAATCTGAATCATTCCCTTCCGAATCTTGCAGAGACGGAGAGAGTGAGTAGGAGCTGTCCATGAGCTAGGAGCAGGAGAAACTTTTGACTATTCTTGACTTTATCGGACTTTATGCCTCCACGTCCCCCCGATTGCCTTCGAGCTTCTCCTCCTGTCCATACAGTAATTTCCAGAGAGTCGTGTGGTTATGACACAATCGTTAGCCTACTTTTACAAAAACTGCTTCTACGAGGCCATAACGTAAGATACAAGGTAATGGAGCCTTTTATACATTGTCGTGTTTCTTTAGAAATAAACAATGGACAAATGGAGTCTCCAAACGTCTCATATGTAAAGTTATTCGCTGCCAAAGTGACGCCAAAATGAATGGGAGTCAATGGAATGCTAACAGCAGGTGATGGCTTGTTAGCCAATGGATGCCCCCGGGGGTGGTACGGAATTCGAGAGCTCGATTACCCCCCTGGCACCAACACAAAGCAAGAGTTCAGATGTGCCGCAAGAGCTTGCTAGTAGCCGATACGCTGAGTTTAGATTAATATTTGTGACGCTCCACAATCTTCATGGAAAGGAAACCGGGACGGCGGAAAGTGGAATCTTGTTAGTTTTCTTTATTTTACAAAAGCGCATTGTTTTCTTTTACTGTGAAAGAAAACCTTAAGGGCCCTATCTTGCACCCAGCGCCATTGACTTTGTACACCGACGCATGTATTTTGCACCCGCGCAAAGCGAACTTTTCCCTCCACAGAAGCACGTCACTAAACTAGGGAATGAACTTGCGCTCCCGGGGGCGGTTCAGCGCAAAAAAGGTTGATTGGTTTATTTCACGTTACGCCCAAACCACACCTATGAATAATGAAGCTACTTCAGACCAACCCATTTTAGATTTGCGTCGGGCGCAAGAGTAATTTATCCCGCCGGTATAATAGCAACAGCGCCCAAGACCCGCCCACAAAGTTACTTGCGCTTTGCGCTTGATACTTGCGTTTCAGATCGTTAAAATAGGGCCCTAACAGTTTCAAATGATGTCTTGCTCTTCTCTGTATGACCATAAATGATGGCATATTTTAAGTAGTTTCCGCTGTTATAATGAGACAAAATCATTTGGCATTGTGTCGATGTGTGTCGTGAAAGTTATAAGCGGGAAGCCTCAGGTGTCTCTTCACTCGCTGTTTCCTCGAGGAAGAGTGAAGTAGGTTCAGATGTAAATCTCGCTTTTCCCCGTTCTCGTTTAGCTTTCCGCGATTTCGTGAAAAAGCTTAATACTGAACTTTGTGCATCCGCCATTGTCACCACATGTTAATGAACTCTCACGCGCAAAGAAAAGTAATCTCTGCAGAGATGTACACTGAAAAAAATGATTCATTGACTAGTTGAATTTACTAAAAAAATTATGTTAATTGGATCCACATAATTGATTTTAGCTACATTTAAACAAATGCATTACGTTGAACTTAGTTTAAATTAATGCATGTTTAAATGTAGCTAAAATCAATTGTGTGGAACCACTTACCATATTTTTTTTAGTAAATTCAATGATTTCAGTAAATTCATTGAATTTACAAAAAAAATTTATCGTAAGTGGTTCCACACAATTGATTTTAGCTACATTTAAACAAATGCATTACGTTGAACTTAGTTCAACGTAATGCATTTGTTTAAATGTAGCTAAAATCAATTATGTGGAACCAATTAACATAATTTTTTTTTAGTAAATTCAAATAAGTCAATGAATCTTTTTTTTTTCAGTGTAGAACTCTGCATCTTTAATGAGGGAAACAACATAATATTCAATGAGGAAAATAATAGCTATATATTCAATTATTGCAGTACTTCATGGAAGTGGGCGGTTGCTGAGAGTTGTTTTAGCATGATTGCCACTTGTTGAAATTCTCTAATTGGTGGACATTTCTCTGCTGAATCATAGAATCATGGGTAATGTAGTTTTTCACCAGGAATTCTGCTATTAAACTCAATTATTTAAAAAAAAAATCCTTTGAAATAATGTGGGCTAATGGCTTCGACAAAAGCATATGCTATTGATTAACAATCCTGTAGATCACAGGAGGTTTGTCTTTAAAGGTTTATAAGTTACTAGTAAAAATCAATTCCCCTGTGAAGAAACTAATGGGATTTTCTGCTTATGAAATCCAAGTGTTGCACTATATATGGCATTTGGTTTCACATACTATTTTTGTATAAATTAGTATGCCGTATACAAAGTACACTGTGCAGTGAGCATGTAGTGTTTCATTCTGAACACACTCCCAAACAGAAGGACAGCCAATCAGAGCTATACTCTGCGTTTAACCCTGACCAATGGAAATGAGCTCATTTGACTATATGGGGAATCATTGGTAACTCAGTCATTTGTAATTAGGGAACTAATTAGGGGCTAACTATCGGAGGAAGTGGTGAGAGTGTTTCTCATTCACACGCTCGGCTTCAGACTCGGGTCTGAGTCACAGGTTTCAGCTGGAAGCCACACTTACCTTCATTTCCTCATTACTCTCCAGGTACTTATTGCTTCAGGATGTTTATCGGTGCTGCAAGTTCTCAAAATATTTCCTTGCTTAATATGGATGACTGAGCGGAAGTGGTGCCCTCTGATGATGTTTTCTTTGTCTTCAAGGGCCAGGTTATTTAACAGACTGAAGAACTCACGCTGACCTTTTTTAGCTCAATGCGTTCAGCCATTTCAATCCATTCCGACGCTGAAAACTACCACACATTCGATTAAAGAAATAGTTCACCCCAAAATGACACTTTTTTACTCACTTTACTCACTGTTTGAGTTTCACAGAAGAAAGTAAGTCATATTGGTTTGTAACAATATGAAGGTGAGTAAATAATGTCCGGATGAACTATTTCTTTGAAAAACTCTTGACACAGCAAATCACACTTCTGGTATGGCACTTTTCCAGATCCAGAAGAGTTTGTTCTGTTTTGGAAACTTTCAACCATAAATAGCCACACAAATGATTTGTTAGTCTCTCTCTCTCTCTCTCTCTCTCTCTCTCTCTCTCTCTCTCTCTCTCTCACCCAGGGTCACTCGTTCTGTCTCTGATGAATGGTTCTCTATTGGCTGGTCTCAGAGGTCGAGTACTGACTTTGACCTGAGCAGAGCAGCACAGAGGTCATGTTGCTTTATTCTCCTCCGAGTACTACTAAACTACACCACATGCTAACCCTCTCTCTCTCTCTCTCTCTCTCTTAGACACACACACACACACACACACACACACACACACAAACACACACACACACACACACACACACACACACACACACACACACACACACGCTCTCATATGCCTGTAATATGTCTTAATTGAGATTCTTGTAGGCCATTGCCTTATAAACCTGTAATAAGGTTAACATCACGAAACCTGTCAATAACACAGGACATATTTCACCCCAACATTATAAGAAAACAACAAAAAAGAAATTCTATTTTACTTAAATAAAAGATATAGATAATTGTTTTCATGATAATTAAAGACATTTTTCCTCCAAATCCTCCAAACATTCTCATTACAGTAATCCTAAAAATACTTGCTTGTGCATTATACGTTATAATATTAACAAGCATCTTATTAAAAAACCATTGAGAATAATGGGAGTGAAACATCTTGATGCTTGATACTCCTAAACCTGAGCATGCCTCAAACTTGGCAGGAAATGTGAAAATGTTCCAGAACAACATGCAGTTACACAGTGATGAATGCTCGTTTTCATGTTTTATGGGGACTTTCCATAGACATGATGATTTTTGTACAAACTATTCTCTCCCCTTACACCAACTCTACCCCTAAACATTCCCATCACACAGAACTTTCTGCATTTTTACACTTTCAAAAAACATCATTAGATTTATAACAGATTTATAAGCTGTTTTCCTGATGGGGACCAAAAAATGTCCCCACAAGGACAAGGATTCTGGATATTGCCATATTTGTGGGGACATTTTGTCCCCATTATGTAGGGATTACCAGGCCCCCCCCACCCCACCCCCCCCCCCCCCACACACACACACACCTTGAGGAGGGTCCTCAATACACACTCAACACTTAAATGAACACACACACACACACACACACACACACACACACACATAAACATCCTCTTGAGGAGGGTCCTTAATGCACACTCAACACTTAAATGAACACACACACACACACACACACACACACACACACACACACACACACACACCTTGAGGAGGGTCCTCAATACACACTCAACACTTAAATGAACACACACACACACACACACACACACACACACACACACACACACACACACACACATAAACATCCTCTTGAGGAGGGTCCTTAATGCACACTCAACACTTAAATGAACACACACACACACACACACACACACACACACACACACACACACACACACACACACACACACACACACATAAACATCCTCTTGAGGAGGGTCCTTAATGCACACTCAACACTTAAATGAACACACACACACACACACACAAATAAACATCCTCTTGAGGAGGGTCTTCAATACACACTCAACACTTAAATGAACGCACACACACACACACACACACACACACACACACACACACACACACACACACATGTCTGGTGCACTATCTTTGTGAGGACTCTCCATAGACGTAATGGTTTTTATACTGTACAAACTGTATATTCTATCCCCTTACACTGCCCCTATCCCTAAACCTACCCATCACAGGAGACATTCTGCATTTTTACATTTTCAAAAAAACTAATTCTGTATGATATATAAGCTTTTGTACCCATGGGGACCTCAATTTAGGTCCCCACGGTGACACGAGTCCCCATGAGTCTGTGTGCATTCAGGTTTAAGTCCCCACCGGTGTAGAAAAACATGTCCACACATACACACACACACACACACACACACACACACACACACACACACACACACACACACACACACTCTCTCTCTCTTCCTGTCAGACTTCTGCAGCTGTTTCTCTTACTCATGTTCTTAAATTCCTCTAAAACCTGCTTTGCCAAAGTTTCTCTCTCTCTCGTTCTCCTCCATGCCTCTTTTCACTCACTCTCACTCCTGTGTTTGCTTTTCTCTCTCCTTCTCTCTTCATCTGTGAGGGTGTGTAGTGTGAATAAGATGGGATGCGTGTGTTTGAGAGAGATTCTCCCTCATAATTACTCATAATGAATCCAAACATTTTTTCACACGGACTGTCCGCCAACTACTGACTATCTGTTCATGTCACATAATGGACCTGTATTCTAATAAGATTAATACATGCTTTTAATAAATAAATTGCTCATTATTACTTCAGGTTAGTTTATGCATTGTTAACAAATGAGACCTTGTTTTAAAGTGTATTTCTTTATAAATAGAGTTAGTACATATGATATGTTGTCCCTTGTTTAAATAATCAATCAATTGCAACGTTTCTGTATCTTGTGGTTATTGAAGCACAAAAGCTGCAATGAGGAAAATAATGGATAATTGCTTACATTGAAACTGAAATCAGGGTTATTAAAGTTAACTAAAACTATAACCATAACATTTTTGTAGCTTGAAATAAAATAAACAGTAACACTTTACAATCATGTCCCATTAGTTAACATTACTTAATGCATTCACTAATTCTGATGAATACATTTGTTAAAGTAACGGTTCATCTTTGTTAACATTAGTTAATAAAAAACACAACTGTTCATTTTTAGTTCATGTTTGCTCAGGTCCATTAAAAACATGAACAACTTTTGCTTTTAATAATGTATTAGTAAATGTCGACATTAACATTATAAGATTAACACATTCTTTAGAAGTATTTGTTAATAGTTAATTTTAACTAATACAATTAATAAATGTTAACAAATGGAATCTTATTATAAAGTAAATATTTTCAACTCTAATTTTATTTCAGCTAGTTGCCAAGGAAACATTTCTAATTTTCATTTAGTTTAATTTGATCTACTAGTTAAAACTGAAATAAAAAGTAATAAAGCTATGCAAAAAAATAAACAAAACATAACACATATGACAAAATTCTTAGACCATTAAACATCTGTGTCCGGTTGCATGAACTGCTTAGACTTACAAGTTAGTCATCTATAATGTTTTTCTGGTCACACTTTACAATAAGGTTCATTAGTTAACATCAATATATTAACTATAGTTAATGTTATAACATGAACTAACTGAGCAATTTGTTACTGTATTTGTTAATCTTTGGTAATAAAAATCCAGCTGTTCATTGTTTGTTCATGTTAGTTCACAGTGCATTAACTAATGTTAACAAGATTTGAATAAAATATTAGTAAATGTTGAAATTAACATTAACAAAGACGAATAAATGCTGTATAAGTGCAGTTTATTATTAGTTGATAATTACATAGTTAACTAATGTTAACTAATGAACCTAATTGTAAAGTGTTTTAAACCGTTTTTCTTCGAGATTAATCATTACTTTAAGTTAGTTACATAAAAAGGTAGCTTGGTGTAATTTGAAAATGAATAGTAGAACTGATGAGCCCTAACTAATTGTTGGTCAGTTCTTGAGCGAGCCAGTCTTGAATTAGCGGCAAATTTAAACTTGGAAATAAAGAAATTGATATAAAAAAATAAAAAATAAAAAAAAAACATGATGTAAAACGAAGAAGAAATATTTTAGATTCTGCATTATTTCTAGACCACAAAGTCAGTTTGTGACATTGATCTTGTGACTCTTTGTTTGTACAGACTTTTCAGTTCAAATCTTCACAGAAAATGTATGCTGATGGTAACAAGTTGCATTATAGAAGAATTTTCATTAATGCTTTTTAGACCGTTGGACCCTAATGTATATTTCTATCTGCATAGAGTGTGTTTGTGCTGCAGAATCAGAGTCAGGACACAATAACAAGCTCTCCGCTTTCCCTTCTCGTGTCCAAACCGTTGGACGTGCAACAGCTGTGTGTCCAGTAACACACTCCCTCCTCAAAACACAGGCATCATTTCTTTCTCCCTCTTACAACATTTGTCCCTTTCCTCTCTGGGGCCCTTGTCTCTTTATACTTCTTTTTATCCCTCTCTATTTTTAGTCCCAAACACACGAGAGAGAAGCACACATGCACTTTGACAACTGCCCTCTGTCCTCATCAATAAAGACAGAAGAGCCCAGTCTAAAATTAACTCGAAGCCTCACACCTGTCCTGAACCAAAGGGACTAGTAAAACATTACACACTGTGCGGTCAACGGTCATCTCATTACTATTCCATATACAGTGCTGTATAAATAAACAATGCAACATTGATGAAGGTACTGACACCAGCTAAACACAAACATGTACAACTTTAGAATCTTTAGAACTGCTTTAGAACAGCTTAGTTGAAAAGTGACGAGTTCCCAATCTCATTTATCAGTAAATAATGGAGAAACGTTGTCAGTGTCACAACGAGAACAACATTTCCCAGCATCCCTTCTGGTCCCCACCTGCACTCAGCCATCATCACACCTGCCGCTGATCATCTCCTCCTCAAGACACACATATGAGCAGTCACTCTTCAGTTCACTCTTGTCTGGTCTCGTCGTTCCTACTAAGAACCACCTACCTGATCACCTACCTTTGAGAAACTCACCTGTGTGATCTTCTTCTGTCCTCTCCTGCGATCCAGTCTGCATCATCTTCACCTGCAAAAGATAAGATCTGTCATTCACCATCAGCATCTCAGCATTGATCCACCAATCCAGTATTCACCTGTTCCCGTCACTACTTTCCTGCAATAAACCATCGTTTGGATATTACCTGTGTTTGCCTTCTTCTGTTCCGTGACAGTCGGAGAAAGGCTTTTTTAATGGCAAATATCTTCATACATAAAACCCAGATGGGACTAAAGTTAAATCATTTTCACTCGTTGCATTGATGAATTTATTTAGCATCAAACCTCATCATGTATGAAATGCATGTGTGTGGTCTTGAAGGTGATGAGCAATCTTTAGAAATTATTAAAGTCCCCTTGCATGTGGTGTAAACCAAGCTTTTAATGTTGTTTATATGTCTATGTGGTGTTTTCAATGTGCTTTAAGACGCATGTGCAAATTCATAAGTCGACAGCATTGCTGAGTATTTTCTCCTTAAAACTGCAGTGAACCAAATACGGTTTGAAATCGCTGGTGTTTCTGACGTCACAAACTACCTTGTACCCAATCAGATCAACGTGTGATCGTCAACGAGTGCATCTATGAGCTGGAGTGAGTGAGTGAGTGGAGGCGGGGCTCATTTGCATATTCATAGAACCGTGTATACTAAATGAGGCAAGGGTGTAGAGTTACATTCAAGCTATTTTAAGGCAATATTTTATGAACCTTTTATGAGATCTTTGTATTAACCACACGTTTTGCATGCTGATACATTTTGTAATTATTATAAAAAAATTTTAAAGAGGCCATGTCATACCCTTTTACAAAGTCTTGATTTTGTTTTTGGACTTTACTGGAATAGGTTTTCATGCTTGAATGTTCAAAAAGTATTTTTTTTTTCATAGATTTCTCATTGGTGCAGCTCCTCTCTTCGCAGTCTGTCAGTAACGCTCTGTTTAGTTCCTGTCTCTATGAAGCCCCTCCTTCTGAAAAGCACACTCTGCTCTGATTGGTCGGCTGGATCAGTGTGTTGCGATTGGTCAACCGCTGAGAAATGCCCCGCCCCTTACCATAACTGTGAGTTTCAACACACTACTAACTAACTCAACCAGGCTACTTTATTTTGCGTATGTCTTTGGCGGGAATTATTTAAATGAGGAATATTGTGACGTGATCGTTCCCGGGAGAAAACTCAAGACTATTGGATGGAGTTTCAGGGAGTTCAGAAACAGTGTTACTGATATAGAGAATAACTCCCGCTGGAGGGACTTTGTAACTTTGCAGAGCTTTTTCATGCTCAAACAGCAACATTACACACTAAAGAAAGTTGATGTCTTAAATTTTTAAAGTAAAATCAACTTGTATGTTTAAGTCATTTCAACTTAAATTACACTGACTTAAAAAAAAATTAAAAAAATTAAACTGACTTAAATGAGCTGATTCTTATTCTGAACCTTACCCGTATCCCACCTCAATAGCAGCACAAGCGTTATACAATACAGCAAAAAAGTACATTGTACGGCATTTTTCATTTTAAACCATTGTGGGTAACACTTTATTTTTACAGTGTCTTTGTTACACATCTTACATGTACTTACTATAGTAATAACAGTAAATTAAGGATAATTACAAGCAACTAACCCTAGTCATATCGTATTACGTTAATTAATATTCCACAGTACTTATTCGTGTAATTACACTGTAACAATGACACCTTAAAATAAAGTGTAACCCAATTTCTTTAACGACAGCTGAAAGCTGTTTGTGTGTAAATAAAGTATGATTTGCACAAAGAATCTTTTTGGCTGTTTGTCAAAGTGATCATACACACTTTCATGTCGCCTGCAAACAGCAGCACACCATGCAGCACACCTGTGTGTGCAAACCACACACACACACACACACACACACACACACACACACACACACAGCTAGCATCTTAAAAAAAAAATGCTTTAACATTAACAAAGTTGCGCAACAGATATCCAAGATATCTGTTGTTACAAATGATAAAAGAAGTTTACTAACTTGAAAGTGTGTGAACCACCCGCTAAAACACATTCCTGCTCAACATCCATACACACACACACACACACACACACACACTGCTGCCTCCCTATAGCGTGCAGTGTGGTGAAGGTAATCTGTCTATCTTGTGGTGCAGTGAACGAGTGCAGATGAGAGGAGAGACACAGGCAGGGTGGGGTGTAGGTAGATGCTGTCACACACCTGCGCTCAGCCGGAAACCACAGCTGTCTCTGAGACCACCTCACAACAAATATTACAACACCCCTCTCTCCTTCTCTCTCACTGTCTGTGGGAAAGTTCATCGCAAACTCCTACACAGCTTTTACTTCTTATCTTTCTTTCTTTCTTTTTTTTTTTTTCTGCGAAATGCACATGGTAACCTGTGATATGTATTCAAGAGCACGGCATCCACACAGGAAATGTATTTTCAATTGATTCGTATCTGTCTTTGATGAGTGCTGTGGGGTTTGTTGAGTCGAGGACTGCAGAATGTCTCTGGCTATAAATGATTTCCCATACAGACTCTCAAAATGAGTAAAAACCCATTTTGACATTAGAGAGGGAGAGAGGGAGAGAGAGAGAGATGAAAAAAAAAAAAAAAAGTAAGTGATAATATGGCAAAAGGCGAGCAGTGGCACAGGATCAGCAACCAGAAAATTTGCATTTGTTCAAATAGGGAAACTTTTTTACTTTTACTAAAAAAATAATATTAAAAGTACAAAAAAAAAACAACTCTAATAGAAATTGTTAAATATGTATTCAATACACACAAAAATGCTGGGTTGCTTCAACCCATGTTTGGGTCACATATGGATAAACCTTAATTAACCAAGGGTTAAACTATTTAAACCAATGATTGGGTTTGTGCATATTTGACCCAAAAAATGGGTTGAAACAACCCAGCATTTTTAAGAGTGATATTTATTAATTCATTTTTTTATTATTATTTATATAAGTTATAAATTATCAAAAATATTTGTCTAATTCTTTAATTTAGTAATTGTTATGTGTAAAGATTTATGGCCTTTGTTTTTTCACAACACATGATTATTTAAAATGAACTACTGAAGATGAAAGGCTATTAAAAATGGTTGAAAATGCATTGAGAAATACAAACAATTATAAAAACACACATCTGAATAAAATACGAAACTTCAGAGTAGAAAAACTGAAATAGTAGTTTCTTGTCTACTCCAATAAACTTTGAAAAATATATATATATTATTTTTTACAGTGTACAACCTGTACACTTTCCCAATAAAAGTAAATAACAAATAGTTATGCAGTAAACAGAGCCGCAGATTAAAGGCCTGTTCACATCAAGGATGATACTTTAACTTCAATGAAAATGATATATTCTAAATGAAAACGATATCGCTGGAAGCACTTTGGGTCGAGCCTTCGTCCTCCATTGCGCCTTTGAAAAGAGTCCTGTCGACTGAGTCTACATCATTCGCCAGCGTCGCTTTTTCAATGACGTACGACTCGCATTGACAGGGGAATATCCGATCTGTCCACTTACATGGCAGACGTATCCGATTCATATCAGATTTATTTCCACACATGAATGAGGCCTGAAACTGATCGGAGAATATCTGGGTCATATCTGATCTGTGCCAAACTTGAACCATGTAATGTGAATACAGCCTCTCAGGACAATGTTTCCAGCTGATGAACGATAAAAAACATTGACAGCCAATCAGAATCCAAGCGTTAGCATTAAAAATGAAATTCTGTCATCATTTACTCTCCCTCAAGTCAATGGACCCCTTTGACATCCTTTTTTCCCCTACTATGGAAGTCAATGGGCTCCATCAACTGTTTGGTTACCGACATTCTTCAAAATATATTTTTTTGTGTTCAGCAGAAGAAAGAAATTTATACAGGTTTGAAAAACAACTTGAGGGTGAGTAAATGATGACAGAACTTTAAGTTTTAAGTGAACTATTCCTTTAAAAGCAGCAGACGACAAAACTGCAGCGCACTTAGAGTAAACAGAACGATATTGTGCCCTGATGTGGACACTAATATAGTGATCATTATAGGCTAGTTATTTTTTTTATACTCATTGTTCTTGGTGTGAACGAGCCTTAAAGGGATAGTTCACTTTGAAATTAAATTTTGGTATGTTTTAGCTTACCTCAAGGGCATCCAAGATGTAGGTGTCTTTTTTTCCGCAGTAGTTTCAATTTTGATATGTTTAGGTCAAACCGTTCTTGTCTGTCAGTCAGATAATGCAGGTCTATTGTCACGGTCTCAAAGAGCATGCACAGAGTCCAAATTAAACAATTCCCCATCGTAAGTACACATTGATGGCCTAAGACACGAAACGAGCGGTTTGTGTGAGAAAACGAACAGTATTTATATCGTTTTTACCTCTTATACACAGCCACGTCCAAGTGATCTGATCTGAGGGCGCAGTATAGATATATATACACTAGATGTCGCCTTAAAGACATTCGTTCCAATGAACTGCCGTAGCCAAGGCGACATCTAGTGTATATATATATCTATGCACCAGTCTGCGCACACGTCACACACCAGGATGCGCCCGCGCCCTCAGATCACTTGGACGTGGCTGTGTATAAGAGGTAAAAACGATATAAATACTGTTCGTTTTCTCACACAAACCGCTCGTTTCGTGTCTTAGGCCATCAATGTGTACTTACGATGGGGAATTGTTTAATTTGGACGATGGGGAATTGTTTTAATTTGGACTCTGTGCATGCTCTTTGAGACAGTGACCACATACCTGCATTATATGACTGAGAGACAAGAACGGTTTGACCTAAAAATATCAAAATTGAAACTACTGCGGAAAAAAAGACACCTACATCTTGGATGCCCTTGAGGTAAGCTAAAACATACCAAAATTTAATTTCAAAGTGAACTATCCCTTTAACAAATAATACAGAATAGTAACAGTGAGAGGGAGAATAATAAAATACTAAAGTACACAAAAAAAAAAAAAAAATTAAATATTATTTTCCAAAAGGAAATTGTTTAGATTTGCATGAGCTTAGAATGGGCTACAAGACAAGCAATTTACTTTTAATTAGCCTATATTTATTTAAGTGATATCACATGAGCAAGAGTAGGCCTACTTTCATTCAGAAAATCAGCTTGGACAATCAAAGACAAGACCTGGAAGAAACTGTTCTTTTGTTAAAGCATGTGTATGTGAAATATAATGTGATACTAAACGTTGACAACATTAAGCTTTCTATTATAAACTTCTTGAATCTTGACTGTGTGTGTGTGTGTGTGTGTGTGTGTGTGTGTGTGTGTGTGTGCTTGTGTGAGAGAGAACTGTAAAGGGGACACAGTCATCAAAACAGGAAACCATTTATGTTGCTGAAACACCATTTTTAACTCTCGTAGGCAGGCAAAAATAAATACAGCACTAAGAAAATAGAAAGAGAGAAAGAACAGCAGGGGGAAAGAGAAAGTGAAGGGGAGCAAAAACAAAACTTTGTGTAGCCGTTGGCCTATTCCAACAGCTTTAGACCAAGAGCCAAACATGCAATAAAACAAAAGTATACAAAAGCACACACATCCACCACACCCTTAAACGGACACTTCACCAAAACATCATTTATTCACTGGCATGTGCTTCCAAACTTTCTTTCTTCTGTGGGACATGAAGATATTTTGAAGACCGTGGGTCCAAACAACTCCACTGGACCCCACTGACAGTCATTGTATGGGCCCTTAAAAAAAAAAAAAATTTTTTTTTTTTCTGACCAAGCTTTTGTTCTTAGTCCTGTTTGCTTGTATAAATGCCAATGTTTCATTTACCCCTGGTTTCACAGACAAGGTTTAAGTCTAGTCCCAGACTAAAATGCATGTTTGAGCTGTTTTAACTGAAATTCAACTTAAAAATTTCTTAAAATATGTCAGTGTCATTGTTTTGTCTCAAGATGCACATCAGTAATGTTTTTTCTAAGGCACATTTATTAAATCTACTTAAATTTCCTAATTGAACTAAGGCCTGATCCTGGCTTAATCTAAACTCTGTCTGTGAAACCAGGCCTTAGAAACTTAACATCTGGCAATTAAAACATTTTTTTCCACTTTAACATTTTGAAACCCTGTTTTTCATTCAAACAACTGTTTCGTCAGGAGAAAACTATGTCTAGCGGGGTTCAAAATCATGATCAACACTCATTATTGTCAGTAAAGCAAACATTATTGCAAAATCTTGCGAGTTACAACTAGGTCTACTTGTCCAAATCTTGCTGCAACAATTGTAGGGTGTTCTGAGTGAGCTTTAGTCTATTAGTCTGGTTACTATGATGTACATACCATTGTTTATAAATATTGTAATCATTCAGTACTATTGTATTCATCAAAGTACCATTATATTATATCATCATTCATGGTATACTATCACAGGACTACTTTTGTGTGTGTATCTTTTAAATTCCATGAGATTCAGCTTCAAGTGGAGGGTAGTCCACCAGCCTGAAGAAAAGTCCCTGGACGTGCTTTTAAAGGTCAAAATCAGTATGAGATTATTTGATAACACACACACACACACACTCTGCAGTGCCGATAGGGGAAATGATTTCCTCCTGCTAGCAATCATCAGGGGCAAGCCCCATCTTTGACCAGGCACAGACGAGCCATTGTTTGTTCCTCCTCCTCCATTTGGTGTTTCTTATTAGTCACAGCGTCAATCTGTGTGTAGCTGCTGTCCCACAGAGAGAGAGAGAGAGAGAGAGAGAGAGAGAGAGAGAGAGAGAGAGAGAGAGAGAGATGTTCTGAAATGAGGTCCTCACATTTTATATAAAATCAAATATAAATTCATATCCCAGTTACATTTCACCTATTTTTTGGTTAAATAAACAGTACGTTAAATTCAACCACAAAAAAGAAAGAAAACAAATAAAATTATATTTTGTATTTTAACAATGTTATTAATGATCTATTTATTAAACCAAGTATAAGGGTACGTTAACACAACAACTATATGCTTAAAACGGAGAAGTTTTTCCTTTGAGTTTTCCGCGTACAGACGACATCATAGTCAAAACAATCCCATTCACACGGATCCGTGAAACGTCTAAAAGCGCTGTATTCTGCTGCCAGGCCAGTAGATGGCGATGAAACACTATAGACTGAACACGTAATATGCATGTGCATGACGTCATCGTCTTCTGAGATTCACGTTTTTGTTGTTTACACGGAGACCGTTTTCAAAAACTTGCACTTTGAAACCCGTTTTCAAAACTTTGTGTTTTCAGGCGCCCAAAACGCCGTTGTCGTGTAAACGAACGGCCAAAACACATAAAATGTTTTACGTTTTTAGTAGAAAACGGTGTCGTGTAAACAGCCCCTAAATCTCATCAAATTAGCATTTTTAAGCATTTTTACATTTATTCCAAAATAATAACTAATGGCAGTAATAATTTGAACAATATAATACAAACTTTTGTTCAGCTGTTCTTTTTAATAGTCAACTAATTTTCGGATCAGCATTCATCAAGCTCGGTAAACAATGGTCACAGACACGAAGATGCACCTTTAACCTCACCAAGTTGATTACTGATTAAAACCCCCCACAGTCATAATGTTTTCAGACCATTTCAAGTTTGATTTTGACGTGACATAAAGCGGTGATATCTAAATGGCTGGGTTGTTTACATACTTTTTAATTAGTCTACCCATTAGTACCATCCTTTTCTAGAGGACGAGAACATGCATGAAAACAAGAAGCGGGATTTATCGCACAAACCAATCATAACCGATCATATCCAATCATAGTGCGATAGGGTATAAGGTGCTTTCAGAGAATGTCTAATAAGGGGAGAACTTCCACTCTCAGTAAACTTCCGGCTTCTGAACTGGTTGCAGTTCCACTCCGGTTCCACATGAGGGCGCTCGCAGGACGAGTGCAGAATGAATGGAGGTCTATGGCGCTATACCCCTCAAAATCCACTTTTCTCAGGATATAATTTTTTGTCTAGTAATTTGAATGTTGTATTCGAAAGGAGATGCAAATAAATTACACATTGCTGGGTGTTAGATTTTTTAGAGTCACTTATTTGCTTTAAAAAGTCTTTTAAAATGGCAATGACGTCATACACATCGTACGACCAGAGAGACTGCTTTACGCGCTCTGCATTTTCTTTTCTCTCGAGGCATCGACAACACAGCTGACACAGGTAAATACACGTGCTAGAAGAGTTTTTGTTTTGTTGTTTTAAAAGACCACGCCGAAAATACACACACACACACACACACACACACACACACACACACGATGCCATCAAGCGGTATCTCTGGTCGTAATCAGTCCTTCACTGACCAATCAGCGTTCATTAGCAGAATGCTAGCGTTATGGGCAACAACAACTCAACCTGTAAGAAATCGAAAGGACATAAGTACTCGTTCATTCAACTTTCGACCTATAACCCATGTTGAACTTGCAAAACCTACAATCAAATCTGAGATTTCTCAACGGCAATCGGGTGAAAGAGACAAATTTAGCCGTCTAGCTCCATAGACTCCCATTCATTTTGCACTCATGGGCGATCGCCCCCAGTGGAGCTCTGGTGGAACTACAACCACAATTCAGTACAATAGGACTTAATAGGGAGTGGCCAGGCTCTCCGTAGACGGGCTCTGGTGCTTCTCAATTCTTACTTGTGGATCCTCGTTTCCTTTCCTCGCTTCCTTTCCTCGCGTCTCAGCTCCTCCCCCTGTAGGATGCGAGGGAAGGCTGCAAGGAAAGAAGATGAGGACGGAGGAATCGAATGAAAGCTTTTTTATACACTGGAATACTTGATCACTCGAGCGTCACTTCACCGCGTCATCAGCAGCGCTCAAAGGATCTGTCCTTATGTTGTTGAAGTTTGGTTATTTAAGAAATTCATAATAAATAATAATAAAGCAAGATACCCTGTTGAAATATGTGAGATGTGTGGTTTATATAACCTGCAAAGGTAAAGCATAAATTTAAATGATTGTGACTGATGTGAAGGGGGAGGAGAATTTATTTGTGCGTCACGTTTAGTCAATAAAACTCTTCCGCATATGATACACCTGTGTATCCTCGCTCATAACTCCTCAGGAAGCCTCCTCACTCCTTGATCCTCGCCTCCTCGCGGTGCAATTAGAGAATTAAGATGTCCTTCAAGATGGCTGAGCTCGATTGGAGGTAGGGTGACCACCTGCTAATAATCCCAAGGGGGGACAAGGGGTATGTTTCTGAGGGACAATGTGGGACACTGCCTGGTGCGGCGGTGCCCCCACCCCACGGGCAGACTCACTGATAGTGGTTTACCCATTTCTAGCACATACCACCTTACATGGTATATTAATCATGCCCTATTCCCTTAAACGTGTAATTGCTGATGTATGCTCATGAATAGGCCAACCAATGTGTATTTTTTTCTAAATAAAGATTCATAATATTTTGAACATTCAATGAATTGACAGATGCACTTCCACTTAAGATTTACTATTTAATTTTATTTATTTATTTTTCATTACAATTTATTCACTTTAAATAAATTATAATATAAAATTATAGGATTAACAGGAATTGTAGTTGCTCAACACCACAGGAACAGTAATAAAAAAAAAAAGTAGCCTATTTAAAAAAAAAAATACGATTGACATCGTATTCCCCTCCATGTCTGATTGAGAAGGACGTTTTGCAAAGGTCACAAAAAGCCCTCTCGGTATCTCCCTCAACACCTTTCAGCCACAAATATTCATTTCCCAGTCTTTCTTGTACCCACACCTTCTCTTTTTAATTGATGATGGCGGTGCCTCTCTCAGACTCTTTCTCCATTTTTCATATTGGAAAGCGCGCATCTAAAAGTTCCTTCCTTCCCAGTGTGTCTGGTATGCGCGTACGTGCGCTGTCGTGACAACAATGAAAAAGTTGACAACAACCTAGTCAGCTGCAGTTCAACTGAGGGGTGGGTGTGGCAACAATAGCGTGCTGAACTGTCAAGTAATGTTCGTTTGGCTGCCTGGGGCTCGAGGATATAGAGCGACCAACTTTTTTTTTGAGCAAGTATAGATTATGCGTGACACGGTCTCAATTTGCGGGACGCATGAATTGGGCTTCAAACGCTGTGCGCGCACGCGCTGCGCGGGACGGGTGGTCACCCTAATTGGAGGACAGAGGACGGAGGAGTGAGGAGATGAGGAGGGATATTGAGAAGCACCCATAGCCCTCCTCTCATCTGACTTTCCCCCATTCATTCTCAATTACCCCCCCCCCCCCCCCACTAAACCCACTGCACGCTTTAGGGGGTCTGTTAAAAGTCAATGGGCTCAGGGGAGGCAAGAGAGACACAGCGTCCCACTGTAACTTTACCTGCTGGTGTCGCTGTTGGACAGTGTTGCTTTAGAGAAACTAGTGACTTTCTCACTTTTTAATGTCACATTTTGTAATATGCCAAATTTTTTTAGCCAATTTTTTGAGGAGGCACTGCCTCCCTTGCCTCCTTGCCCCTGATACACACACACACACACACACACACACACACACACACAGTTCATTAAAGGGTTAGTTCACCCAAAAATGAAAATTCTGTCAGTAATTACTCACCCTCATGTTGTTCCAACCCCGCAAGACTTTCGTTCATCTTCGAAAGATATTTAAGATATTGTTGATGAAATCTGAGAGCTGATCACTCCTCCATAGGCTTCTCTGTGATTGAAACTTGCCGGCCCAGAAAGTTAGTAAAAGCAATGTTTAAAATAGTCCAAGTGACTACAGTGGCTCAACCATAAGTTTATCAAGCGACGAGAATACTTTTTTTGCGCAAAAAAAAAATAAAAAAAAATAAATTAATTCAACTATTCATTTTCTTCTATGTGGGCCTCTTCTATGTGAAGCATATGGAGGAGTGAGACAGCTCTCAGATTTCATCAAAAATATCTTAATGTGTGTTCCAAAGATGAACGAAAGTGTTACGGGGTTGGAACAACACGAGGGTGAGTAATTACTGACAGAATTTTCATTTTTGGGTGAACTGACCCTTTAAGAAGGGACAGGAAAACTGGGCTTGATCAGGTCCAGAAATGAGCAACAGAACTGGGTTACACCAAGTACATGTTCCTGGATCAGCATCTTTGTTGACCCTGGAACAACTTTTCTGAATCAACCAATCAGATCTGAGGGAAAAGTTTACAGTTTATGTACATTTTTGGCTTACAACCAGGGTTCGGTGCTTCTACAGCATTGTTATTCACAATCATTTCCCAAGAATAATGAACATTACAACATGACGCTGCATAACACAAAATGACAAGCTGGTTTTGTGTACTTAAGTATGATGATATTCTTATCGTGTGAATACTACACCCGCCTGCTATATGAATATGGTATATATCATTCCATGACCATGTTCATCCAAAACATTGTTGGGCAACTGTCCTGTAGAGTTGTCTTCAGGATTACTTAAATTACTGACAGGTGTGTTTGATTAGGGTTGGAGACTAGAAAGTCTAGTGCATGATTCCAGTTTTATCTCTGTAACCATTTACAAATTCCCAAGTGTATGATGCCTTGTGTTTTAAAATCTGCTCAGATTTTAAAAGTTGTGTAGTGCATTCCAGCTTTTATAATTAAACTGCTTGACCTCTCTTATGACACTGTATGTAAATCGGCAGTGATGTGCTTATGATTCTGAATTGCCTTTTTTTTTTTTTTTGGCTTAGTTGCAATTAATCATCTTTGCATGGTTAAATTATTTCTACAGTTTTATTATACAAAAGCAAAAAAGATAAATATATATTCCATTAAATGTCTGTGATTTGTTGCTGTAAATAGAGCATTTGCATATATAGCCACTTAACCACACGGATGCAATTACGTTGTTTTGTGTAAAAAGCTAAATGTGGCTTCAGAGCGGACAGCTTCCCTTAAACTCATCCCATCACTATCAACGTGGGAGGATGTGGCTTGGGATTTGGAATGTGTTGTTAGCTGAACTGAATATTAGCCTTGCAGGGACCACGGGAACAATTAAATGGACAATCGTTGTTTTGTCCACGCCCGCTGTTTGTTTTTGTCCGCAGCAAAGTACTCAAAATGTTTTATGAGTATGTTTTTTTAACAGCCACTCATTGCTTTTTTTTTTTTTTTTTTTTATGCTCACAACATTGTGAAACAAAACAACAATACGATACAATACGAAAACAACCTCTGGTAGCTGATGAAAGGAAAAAAGAAACACATCGTTCATAGCCCAAACAATGATTTAACATGAGTGGTCAGATCTCTCCGATCTACACTACTGACATAAATATGCCAAATTACTAAAGGCGTTAAATAGGGTAGAGGCTCATTTAAAAGCCATTTTAAAAAGCAATAATAATACAAATAACGATTTGTTTCAACTGTTTCAACAATTCAAAGGTTTTTTTTTGAAGTTTTTTTTTTTGGCTTTTAGTATGAATATAACATGGATCAATGATTTTGATGACATCACTCTGCACTTCAGCTTCTCATCAGATTTTCTGTCCAATCAAATGCTCTCTAGAATCTGAAGCTCCGCCTGCTAAATTATAAATAGATGCTGAAGCTGCGGCTGAAATCGGTCACTTGTTCACACATTTACTATTTTCTACATGGTGAATGGCATATAGTGCACTACAGTGTAAGTGTAATAAGTAATAAATAAGTGTAAATAAGCTTTCCATTGGGGCGAATGAAGTCTGGTTTCACGTCAGTCTCACGCCGCAGCTCCGGTCCAGAGACACGATAGCACAGAGCGGATCATATGTGTGAGTCGGCACAGGCCAGAAAACATATCAGCATTTGAATTCTGCACAGAATGCTGTATTTTAAAGCGATATGGAGAAGAATAGGAGGAGAAACGGTTAGAGATTAGGAGGAAACTGCAGCTTTATCGAGCTCAATGGCTCTGGCCGAGTTGTGATATAAACTAAACGCTATTGGCTATTTTAAAAAAGGGGAAGAACTGTTTGATATGTCCTGCCCTGTCTTCCTGTTTCAGTGGAAATGATGTCAACACATTGAATAACGCTATGCATTTAAAGGCACTTCAGTGGGCCTTTAACATTATTTTTGAAATTTCAGTTCTGTCTTGGAAATATGTGTATAGTTTTGGCTTTTGTCATTTAATCTCAACTAACACTCTTATATCCAGATATCTGCCTTTGACGTTAAATCTCAGGACAGTCTGAAGGTTTTGGGACTGCGCATTGTAACCAGTGTTGACATTAAGTCATTTTCCCGTGCAAATGAAAAGAGTGATTAGTCACTTGGTATTTACAGTTCAAGTGATTGGCTCCAAAAGTTTTGTGGTCCCATGAGCATTTGTTGCCATTCGTAGCAATGCTAATGGATAGCTTTCTCAGGATATTACACAACTCCATTACAAATAGCAAAAGAAAAGATTAATCTGAAGTCCCAGGTTATGTTTAGTGTTCCATATTTAAACGTTCTTTTTCAAAATACTGAATTTCCGCTAGTGACTCACATTAAATTAAATCCAGAGTGATTCATCAACTACATTACTTACAACGGTCTTGATGTCACAGAGTTTATGGAGTTTAAATTACTTAGGAGCAACTTGAGAAACATGTTGACCAGAGTATGAGAAGCATTCAGCTGAGCGTAGCATGTAACGCTCAGTGCCAGACCTTCAAACCGAGCAAGGTTAAATCCAGAAGTCAAACTGAGGAGCTTTTTCCAGCTCCACAATTCCTACCCACCCACAAACTTCCTTCAGACCCAGTTCGTGAGTCCTCTAACTACGAAAGGAATGACGGAGCATGAGGGAAAAAAGAACTGAATTACAATAGCAGGGAGTTCAGTAAACAAATACAGCATTGCAGAGGGCAAATGAATCTGGTCGGGGAACAAAAAAAGAAGCAAAAAGAATGCATCCTTTGCCAACGTGACAATTATGTTTATGTGGATTAAAACAAAACAACAAGCCTTTGCCAATCCCAGCGGTGGCCCTTCTATTGTTTCAGAGATCAAGCCGAGATGAAGTTACAGCGTCAACATACATCCGTAGCAGCTCCGTCCGGATGGAAAAGAGGCCCTACATATGCAAAAGCAATGCTAATCCACGCGAAGCCCTAGGGACGCACACTCCAAGCTACATGAAGCCTTTCCAAAAAAAGAGCTCACTATTTTTATCGGAATGACGCTCCCCGGTGGGAAAGCACCAGCACTGAGTCGTTATGGTTTTCCCTTAGATATGCCGTCCCACCAGCAAATCAAAATAAACACATGGAAAGCCACAAGGATATATCTGGCTCATTGTGAGGAAAGCATTTTTTTCTGTTTCTTTTTTTCTCCTCTTGCTTTTCTCCAAACGTCTCTGCGATTGTACTCTTGCATGCATACTAAAAAAGCAAGAAGAAAAGGAGAGAAAAGGATGGAACAACCCAATGAAGGAAAGCTCCAACAATATGCCAATATATGGTAAGCATTTTAGCCACTAATTTTTATCAATGCATATATTTAGACCTGATATTTTCAGTTGAACCTTGTAGCTACTCAGTCATAAACAGTTTTTAGCTTCTGGCGGGATACCGCAATAATGACAAGGTGCGAGAATAGGAAGATGTGGATTTTGCAGATATGGCTTTCAGTCAAAACATATTTAAGCCTCAGACAGCACACCAAACTTAAAATCACTTTCTCAATCTGGCAATCTCTAATCTGATTGGCTCGCTTTCCGCTAGGTACTGGGGTGATACAAAAAAACAAAGTTTGTTGGGTTAGTGACATCAAATCTTTGAAAGATACTCAGACTTTTGTTTGAGGCTCTTATAAAATATTGTGGGCCATAGTTTTTGCACTGTAGCCAAAGGTCTGTTTACACATGACTACACATACACTTCCTTCATAGCCATCTGAACCCAACCGAGCAACTCAGTGCCCAAGTGTTGACCTACCATTACTGTTTCTAGACAACTCAATGTTGGTCACCTTGATTTTGCCAAGTAAGACATATTTTATTGATCCTGGAACAACATTTCTGTGCAAATATTTTGTCCTAAACCTAACCTAATGTAGCAGATGAGCAGAAACTACACAATAGATATAGGGCCCTATTTTAACGATCTAAGCACATGGTCTAAGTGCACTTAGGGCGTGTCTGAATCCACTTTTGCTAGTTTAACGACGGGAAAAATGGTCGCCGCACCCCGCACATGGTCTAAAAGGGTTGTCCCTATTCTCTTAATGAGTAATGGGTGTGTTTTGGGTGTAAAGTGCAATTGTGGATCCGCCTATAGACACACATTATTAACGTGCTTTTTAAATAACAAAAATAAATAAAATACCGCACCATTTACTTTAGACCAGGTTTCATTTGGTCAATGGCGTAGTTTATTTCATTTGCCTCAAAATAGCAACGCGCCAACAATGCGCCTGAACACACCTCGTTTTCAGACCAGCCGACCATGGGTGAACAGATGGGCTCAAATGCATTTGCTATTTAAACAACGTGGCGCAGGACGTGAAAATGATAACTGCGTCGGGCTGGAACTGGCAAAACACACTTGCGTCGCACCTGGAGCCACAATGCGCTAATGGGATATGATAGGGCCCATGGAGTCAGACCTTTTAGATTTAAAACGGAATATTAAATTGAGAAAATAAACGTGTCCAAGGGAAGTAGTGCAGTAAGATTGTGCAGACAGGGCTGTTTTGGGGTACGACAGCTTGATGTCTTAGGCTTGAAAATCCAACCAGTCTCCACAAAGGTTCTGACCAGAGTCACCTTTCCTTTCAAACAGCCAGATGGAGAAACGAATTGCTCATGGCACAAGACAGTAAACACTAAGAAACTCCCTTAATTTGAGGCAAGGTTACTCACAGATATGAAAATATTTTGGGCTACTACAAACTGAGTATTGGGAAGTTTGCACAGTTTTGTTTCGCAAACATGAAATTGGAAATGATGTGTGTATGTCTGTATTATGACTCTAAAATGGCGAAATGATTCCTCCCACATAGATTCAGACTGTGAGACAAATTTATCGGGAAAGATGAATCAGACCCCGAAACTGGAGACTTATGACCAGGGCGTTTTCCATGACGGCCTCTCTGTGAACTGTGTGTGTGTGCAAGATAACCCTCTCCTTTCTCTGAACGCTTTATCCGACGGGCTGCGGCAGAGATCCACACAAACAAACACAGCCGTGGAGAGGAAATACTTTCACTGCGATGTGCCGCCCCAGGCTGACACCCGTAAAATCTTGTCTGGCGGTCCTCCGCCTTTTCACACAGACACGCACATCACCTGTTCCTCTACATCTCTGGCTACATTTCAACCTAAGTGCCTGTGGTGGTGTGAGAACACTTGTGTATGTGTGCTGTGAATTAGACTTCCTCTTTTGTACACTTTGAGAGACCTATGTGTACAATGATTTACTTACTCAAAAGGGCGACTTCTATTGTGTATGTGTGTGCACCCAAACAATCCCAAAGACCACACACACACTTGCAAATACAACACACACCCACGCTCACAACCCCTCGCACACACATCTTCCTGTTGACCGTGGCTTACGCCGTTGAAATCCAGCTGCAGTAACAGTTGTTCGCCGCTCTTCCCGGATCTCCACAGAAACCAGAGCCTGGCTGTTATCGGATCCCGCTCGGCTTTCCTCCTCGGGAAAGAAGAATGCAGTGAGAAGGAGAAGAGAGAGAGAGACAGAGGGAGGCAGAGTGAAGGAGAAAGAGAGGGAGGGGGCGATGGTTTGGTCATGGTCCCGTGTGGGAATATTTAATAACAAACATTAAAAATACCACAGAAAGACTTTGCCACATTCCCACGGTCCAACTGCAGCCAGGGCCTGACAGCCCGGTTATAAATACCAGCTATAGAGTGGCCCCAGAGTGCACTTACAGTACAACACATACACACACACAGTCCATGCACTTAGACACACAGTTACCGATCCATGTACTGTACATCTGGAGAAACAATGTGGAGATGCTTGGACACTTTTTGCAGCATATACATCCAAGGTTAAATGCATGAAACGCATGCATGCACAATAATACACTCACCTAGGCCTAGTGTGCTGTCTGCATAGGCACACTACTGATGTGAAAGGCTTTAAAAGGTAGGCATTATATTTAAGATACCTCATTTGGGCCAAATTAGCATAATATATTTTCGTTTGTAGGTAAGACATTTCCACAATCTACTGCAATAGGGAAAAACAGACAAAAAACAGTCTTTAAAAATAGTGTCATATTGTTAAAAACAGACTATTTTACCCAGCTGTGTATATTTATGCTCATTAGCTTAGCAACATGCTAATGACCAACTCTATTGAAATCAATTGTAAATCAAGTCTCCTGAGAACTGCAATGTAACACAGAGTGGAATGTTTCAAATGAAATTCAAAGTTTGAATGTTGCCTTAAGCACATGGTATTTTTACGGGTACGCTAGGGTATGCGAATAGTGTGCAAGACGTACATTTTGTCATCAGCATATTACGCGTGTATTGTTCATGTGCAGCAGATTTTTCGAATCGTCCGTACTTTGTATGTACACTTAGCTCATGAATGCACCTTGAGATTTTTTAGTTTGTCCACAAGGTGGCAACAATGGGCCAGGCCATTGTTTTATAGTTGCCACAGAAATGGAGACTAACAATGGAAAATGAAATGGAGAATAACAACAATAAACTATAGAGTACACTTTGAAAGTATTCGGCTGTATACATACGCTAAGTGTACGCTACTATTCTCGTCACCACCATTTTGTCAAGAAGCCACTTCCATCCTCACGTCGGACTGGCTGAGGAAAACAGGGGAAGCTCTCACTGACTTACTTTCCGTTCCTGAAACAATGAGATTGGAAGCTGGCCGTCTGCCCTCATCTTTGTGTGTGTTTGTGTGCATGTGTGTGAGTTGTCTCGTTCTCAGTCTTAACAGGTCGCAGGGCTTAACCCAACATGGCTCCCTCGTTCCTGTTATTGGACAAGACATTAGTCTCAGTGTCAAAAGCTTTGGGGTTTGCGGCCAATTTTAGATGTATTACAAATGAGGGTGTGAAACACCAAGAGCATAAAAACAAATGATCAGTTTGGTATGTGGAAACTTCAATGGTATAACAGAGTGCTTTGAAGCATTTATAGAGTCGACTAATTTAATGTGACACATTTAAATTGTTTCACAATAACAGTATGGTCTTAATTTTTTTAATTTTTGGACTTTTTAATGTTGAAGTCAGTGGAGAGGACAGCAAATGATTGGTAGTTCATTTCCCACATGTGCACCACTTTATCTGTATGTGCTATCAATCCAATGCTATGGTTGCAATCTAGTATTTTCATCTATGAAAATAAACTTGTCAGTTGTATTTCTCTCATGAATACCACTGTTTTGTGTGTCTGAAGCATGTGAGCTAACAAATTTGGAAGAAATGTTTTGTCATTTGAACTATCATAATCAAGGTACACAACAATTTGACCTATTTAAGAGAATGTAGAGATTGATAGTCTATCCAGGGCCACCAATAAGGGGAATAACTGGACCTTTTGTCCCGGGCCCAGGCTTAAGGGGCCCGGATTGGATTGTGAAAGGAGAGGGCCCAGAAACCGATTGTGCCAATCACAATCAAGATTTTGTGTTTGACGCAATAATTGCTTACTGCAGCCCTGCATCTATCCCATTTGTAAGACAGCATCTATCCTTACAAATGGTCCATCAGTGATGTGCGTTGTGCAGCAATATTAGCATAGGCTAAAAGCTTGCCTAATCTTGCTTTTGCTGTGCATATGGAGTTTGTAATCTTACTGATGTTTGATAGAGTGCCATAACAGCATGAAAGTAACACAAACTGGCCAGATTAATCACTACCATATCAAGGCTACAATGCTTTAGCACTCAGCTTGGGACATTTCAAACAATACTCCAGCAAAGAACAATATTTAAGTGTTAATTTGATCTGACGCTTAAGACGGAAACTCCCTTGAACATGCAGAGGAGAGTGTTTGACTCATTGCAACAACAACATCTTCTCTTGTGTCTTATCTACACAAGTTCCTAAGGCTGGAAACAGTATAAAAGAGTCTTTTCTCATTGTCTTGATTGTTCTGTCTTCCTTACAAAGGCGGGTTCCACAGAGCGTATTTATTGCGCTAATAAAATGAAATGCATGTCTGTGGTGGCAGAATTACTGTGCAATAAAAGTCTGAAGAACCAAAAGATTCTTACCGCAATAATCGAGTCTTAGACACCACAGATATTTCACTTATGGTTTGGCCAGTGGCTGTTATGATGTCACAGGCTACGAGTCAAGTAGGTGTGGGTCATTTTCAGGGTGAAAACTGTCACAATATCTGTCTGAAATAGCAGCTACATGGCTAAAGTATATGGTCACCTCTACTTTAGTGCATTGGGTTATTCTAGCCACATCCATTGCTCTTAGGTGAAAATTCGAACACAGACAAGCAATAGTTCGTCAAGGGGTGTTTAAGTGTCAGCCATGGGATGCCTTTTCAATAAGTTCTCAAATTTCTTCCCATGTTGAGCTTTCAACTATCAAGACTTTAAAAAATATATTGTGAAGTGGAAAGTGAAGTTTATTTACCTTCTAACAAGTGAGAAACTGACTTATTTCTTCACAAATCAATAGACCAAAAGAAATGTCCTGCAACCTTACCTTGGATAAGTTGACATACAGTATGTAGTTAACGGGACACTAAAAGTGTTTTGCAAGTATTGGACTCAAGTGGAGTCCAACCAAGAGGATCAGACGGCATGGGATGATTGACCTGATCATCTTTTGACTGCTGACGATGTCCAGTATTTCATGCAGATAACTTGGATTCCAGCAGAATAACTAATGTCTTTGGAAAAGCAGTAAATGGTACAACAACACTGTGGATAGTTGTGAACTGATTTATGAGGATGTACATTTTATTTATTTATTTTTAATCTATTTATTTTATGTTCCAGTTTTGTTCTGATTGTCTTAAAGGGTTAGTTCACCCAAAAATAAAAATGCTGTCATTATTTACTCACCCTGATGTCGTTCCAAACCCGTAAGACTTTCGTTCATCTGACAGATTTCTGTCCCTCCATTGACAGCTATGCAACTGACACTTTGACGCTTCAAAAAGTTAATAAAGAGATCGTAAAACTAATCCATATGAATTGAGCAGTTTAGTCCAAATTTTCTAAAGAGACACGATCGCTTTATATGATGAACAGATTTAATTTAGGGGTTGGAACGACATGAGGGTGAGTAAATGATGACAGAATTTCTGTTTCTGGGTGAACTAACCCTTTAGGGTTCTGTATTGTGCTTTTGTTTTGATTTTTAAACAAAAGCCAATAAATATATTTAGGCAAAAATGCTACAACGTATTTGGCTAGCTCTCTGAGAACAAGGTGGAAATAACAGCCTGAGTTTAGATTTCCCAACAGATTATATAAGAAAGGAGGAAATGGTGGAACTTACATATTCTTGCTTAATTGATCAAATCAGTTGGCTACTCGCAAATTCATTTTCATTCATGTAATAACTGAAGTTGGTGTCCTGCAGTGAGGTGTCTTTCATGAACATGACCAATAAGCTCCTTCTCACCTCCAATTCCTGGCAGAGAACTGGCAAACCATGCCATATCGTCTGTGACCTTTGAAATGTGTTCTGGTCCAAACTCAGAGTATCCTCTTCTTTCACTGCAAAAAATAAAGAAACACATGTTACAGAGGTACACAAGTGGTGAGATTTCAGCAACAACAGTGTTCGGTTCACAACTCCTGCCATTATCAAGGTGTTTCTGGTTTAGTGGAGAGCTTAAGACCTCATTATAACAGTTGTTTTATCCAAAGTGTCTTAGGGACAATCCTACTTGAGTAACCTGTGGTAAAAGGCTTTGCACAATAGTGACAGCTCAAGGATTATGTCTTTCAGGGCCTGAACCAATAACCTTCCGGTTGCCATGCCTGCTACTACACCACTCCATCCCCAATGGAAAGGCCTGCGGAAAGTAAAATCTCAGGTCTCACATAGTCATTTTTAGCACAAGCAAAAAAAAAGTGACACCATCAGCAGCCGCCACTGGAAAGAGTGATGAAACATGTAACGCCATTTGCCAGTTTGCAAACGCTTGATGGTCCAAAAGAGTTTGGTGGATGCCAGGAGAACATTACCTCGCTGAATTGCTTGGTGCCAAGTTTAGTGGAGCAAGAATTACATTTGGGGGGTTGTTTGTGCAAGCTTTTGGTGACATGTCATAACTCCAATGGGAAATTCGAACGCAAGAGAAAGCAGTGATGCACTACGGCATTATTCTCAGCATGACGGCTTCCCTGCGTACCATACACAAATGGTTTGAGGTGTGTGTGTACAAGAACTTATCTGACCAGCACTGAGCCCAGGCCTCAACTCTACTCTATAACTTCAGGATCAATGCTATTTTTAGATTAGAGTAAGTTTGTTTGAATTGGGCATGGTCTGTGTTGCTGTCAAATGTGCGTGTGAGTTTACAGTGAGTTTTTGACTGCGTCGTTCACTCATGTTCCACTTGTGCGTCAGCACTCTTACCGCAGTCTCTCTTTCCAAAATATCTCCCAAGTTCTTCCTAAACCCTACAAAACCACCACTGCGTTCCCCATCTCTCTTTCTTTCTCACCCAGCTGTGCAGAAAGCGAACCCCATTTCCTCAGCTGCCTGTTTCTCTCTCTCTCTCTCTCTCTCTCTCTCTCTCTCTCTCTCTCTCTCTCTCTCTCTCTTTCTGGACTGATGTGTGGAAAGCAAGCTTCATTTTCTGTGGTCACCATTCCAGGGGAGCCTCCCTCATTCCTGCCGGTTTATGTCAAACAAGCTTTTCCTGGTCTCCTGTGTAGCAATAAATTAGCCCGGGTTTAAATACTAATCTTGTTGAGAATTTTCATCTAGTTTTGTTGTGCTCTGGAAATGTTTTTGACCTCTCCGGAGTGTATTTTCCCTAAAATTGTACACATTGTTTGTGTATGATTCACAGTCGCTAGTGCGTGATGGGTTCATAAATTGGGAGGTGGCTGCAATATTTGGCTTGTAATATGTAGTTTAATTATCTCATGCAGCAACATACTTTACAATGCTGCAGTTTACTGGAAAAGAGCATAAATGTACAATTCTTAATAATTCTACAAATAATTCTTAGAAGGGTTATTTGTCTGCTTGTCTGCTTAATAATGACACAGATGAGCTCTAAAGGTTGTAACATCACTGACTATGCGGTGGATCTTGGATCATTCTTATGATGGTGTGTGAGAAAACTGAGATCAAATTACAATTTACAACAATACTTTAGCGCCCCCTGTCTGACTAATACAGTATGACCCATTCTGCTCCTTGAACAAACAATTGGAAGTTGTCAGCAGAGGGCACTCTAAACTAATAACAATAATCTTACACTTATAACAATAATGCATCTTAGGCAGTATGGAGGTTTATGAATGGAAATAATAATAAAAATCACCACAAAACTCCAGACATGTACGCGCTTCCTACCTAAAACAAACTGAGTCAATAATAAATTGAAGGTCATTGACTATAATGGTTTGACGTGATTCCAAAAGTTTCACAGATTTAATTTCAGGTCTAATTCTTTATCAGGGCAGAGATAAACTTCTACCCAGACTGCTGAGGTCCTGTGGTACAGAGATAGACAATATAACCCACACCCCTCCTTCACCTAATTTTACCCTTCATTGCTGATCCTAATGAGGCTACAACTAGGGAGTAGTGTGTGTATGTATTTGCGTGTAGATAATGAACATGTCAGATGCAAACACACCTGGGGATGTGGATATTGTTACACAGCAGGGTTCTTACAGCAGGCTGGTTTAAATAAACAGAATTACATTAATATTGCAACATTTTCACTTTTAATGAAGGAAGCGATTTAATGTGACACAATTGCAGAAATATACACCTGAAAGGAAATAAAATGCTTTAGCCAGCCAAAGGTCTTCCAGTCTGGTGTGGTTTGTGTGGTATCCCAGCCTGTCAGCTGGTGCCTTTAAACCCTAGCTTCATTCCTACAGTTCGGTGGATTTTATGTCCCCATGAAACAATACTGCATTTTTTTTACATAAAAATGTAATAATCATCTTTCATGCCACATGGCTTTTCATGCGTAGATGTTCCCCATTAACGCAAAATCATAATGATTAGCATCTAGCAATCATAAACTTTAAGTATAATAATATAAAACTTTAAGTATAAAAAAAAATCACTTTTGCAAATAATAAATTAATAATGAGCAATCGTTTTTACTGGTAGTTTTGACATGATTTTTGCGAATATTGCAGCAAATCAAATCCAATTTGTCAGAGCAACTAAAATGCACAATTTATCTCTGTGACTTCAGCTCACTGTTGGATATTGTTGTTTTCGAGGAGCATTATGGTACAATAAAGACAAAAGCCAGCAAGACGTGGTCTTGGCCTTGAATCACGCCTGTTATTGCTCTGAGAGGAACAGTGTTTCTTGGTCAAGAGGGACAGAGGAGAGGGGGAGAAGGATTATTTTGTTCTTCTCTCCACTCTATTACATGGTCAAAGCGGTTAAGCTCTGCGTGAAATCGGTCGAGTTTTCTTGCCACAATACCACAGAGCAGCTTTGCTTTTAGCTCAGCCTAACCTCCCTCTTAGACTGTGGGTGGCTACAAACATGGTATTCTGGTGTTTATAGTGCACAGACATATTTCAGGGCGGATTTGGCCACAGTTGGGAGAAATGTAAATGTATGTTTTTTCTATACTAACAAAAAAGTACCATTGTTAATTGGATGTGGTACTATGACAATATCTTGGTTTTTGGACATGTAGCATTGTGGTACAACCATGGTATTCTCTGAAATACAGCAGTGGCCAAAAGTGATGCCCAGAGGGGATATTGGTTTTTTATGACCCTTCAAGTTCGATTAAGCCATCAAAATACGAGGACAATATTTTATTTTATTTTTTTTAATATATTTTAAATATGAGGGAAGAACAAAACACTAAATATGGTCACGGTATTGATCTACAGGTTTTATACAAAAAAGCATAGAAAAACAAAAAGCTCACAGGAAAAAAATTGACGACAACATAAACATGTGTTCATAATTTCTTTGTATGACAGCCTGGCCAAAAATGATGTCCGCACAATTTGCCATGTTTCTTTGTGTTCAAAAATTACAAACAACTGAATCCAAGCAGAAAACCTTTAAAGATTTTAAAACCTTTAAAAACCTTTAAAATTTTTAAAGCGGTCATGAACTGCATTTTGTAAAATTGTATGTTCTTTGGGGTCCACTTATAATATTAGCAGGATTTTTACATAAAAAATATACCAATTTCTATCCTATTTTTGACCCTCTCTTTAAAACACTCTGCTTTGATGGGTGTGCCGTATTCAAAGTGATTATGATTGGGTAATTAATCATCTTTATTTATATTTATTCCTCATGTATTTGTGACGTAGTATTGTATTTTATTACATATTATATTAGTATTGAAACAAAGACGCTACTGAAAGATGCTCATCTCATTACATAGTTGAAACATTTGCCAACTGTGAAACATGTATGCATATCAAATATGCGTTATAAGTCTTGGTTGTGGCAAATAAAGTTTAAGTACTTGGAGTTACCACAGTTAGTTGACAGAATTTTGTGTAAAAGAATTATGAATGAATGCACAATTGTCTGCCATTCTTATATTCATCGTTCATCATTTTCAGTAAAGTGAGTAGTCACATATCAAACAATCTGTATCAGACAACGCAAGAGTGACACATGGTAAAAACATTGTTATTCACACTTGAGTGTTCCTACATTACTGTCAAATCTAATATAGTCGGCTCTGCATTATCTTTGTTTTTTTTTGTCTCTCTGAAAAGCCTGAGTCATACGGCATCTTGTTGGTTCCACCAACGCTATCTCACGACCAATTCGTACGAATTCGTACGAATGATAAAAAAGTGGCTAATTCGTACGAATTCGTACGACCTCACTCGTACGAATTTGTACGATTTGTCTAAACCCACGTGATGGGTAGGTTTAGGGGCGGGGTCAGGGGTAGGTCATTCGTATGAATTCATACGAATTGGGCAATTCGTAAAATATGTACGATTTAGCAAAAATCGTACGAATTCGTACGAGTGAGGTCGTATGAATTCGTACGAATTAGCCACCTCATAGAATTCATACGAATTGCCGTGAGATCAGGCTGGTTCCACAGTAAAATAAAGCGAACAAACGAACATTGTCTTACTGACGTGATCTGGAACTTCATGTATCACTGAATAAAGTTCATCCACGCTTTCTTAATGTTAGGATCCCAAGGAAAGCAATGCAAAGACACAACGTAATCCTCAGATGCGTCTCTATCGTTTTGTTACTGGAGTAATCCTGTGTTTGCGTCTCATATTTACTACTACATGGCATGTGTGAATCGGTGGGCGGGGCTAAAGAGGCAATGATGTAGAAGTAGGCGTTGATCTTCTTCAACAGTCTTTTGTCACACTATGACGTCATACTGAGGCAAAATCCGAAACGAGTCATTTTTGGGAGCTTGGTTTCAATAAAAGCTGTTTTTGGACTAACAAGGAAATATTGAGTTCTGAAACATGCAGGATATTTTTATAGAACAAAGATCTCTTATACACAAAATATCAAGGAAAATTTGATTTCTCAATTCATGACCCCTTTAATAGTTTTTGAATAAAGGGTGAACTTTTCCTTGGCCAGACATCACTTTTGGCCACTACAGTAGCTGGGGTGTTAGATATTGTATTTGATTATTGGTGGGGGGAAAATGAATTGAAAATAAATGAATTGTGGGTGTGTGTTATAAATGGCTGGTATTAAAGGTGAAACACGTAAAAGGTAGAATTTGCAAACAAAGAAACTGGTTAAGTGAGGTTCCCGAATGCTCTAGACGTAACACTAAATTACACACTTCTCCTTTAAGGGTTTATTCCAGGTGCAATCCCCCCACGGAGATGATTCTGATCCCTCCTCCTATAAAGTGCACTCAGGAGACACCTGCCTGAGCCCTGACTGATCAGCACAGCTACTCAGATCAATACACACTTTCTAATAGAACCTCTCACACCAACACACTTAGTTTAGACACTTAAGCCTGTGGAGATGGGCAATGGTGGAGCAGCAGGGATATAATGAAGCATGGGAATAAATGAATGAAAGTCGAGAGCTGAGGGAGACTGGGATTGGGACTGTGAGCATGTGTGATGGATGAATGGGTGAAATTTGAACAAGAGTGTAAAAATGAAATGAATATTTGAAAGAAAATGCTGAAATGACAATAAAGGAGTGACTTGGGATTGGCATTACTGTAAACATTTAGGACTGTTTGTTTTGCTAAAGGGATATTCTGGCTTCACTACTTGGTTAATTTGCATAAATGTCTAAGGGCCAAGAAATTGTTGATAGCCTGTAAGCTTACATGAGATTAGTGTAATAGACTTGCATATTAACCTTGTTTGTGAAAATCATATTCAGTTTTTCAACTAATGCCATGATCATGCAAAGATCACGTATAGAAAAATCTATAATACATAACTAGAAGTTTCTCTGTATAGAACACCTTCGACATTTCTCACATTATCACAGTTTATTCACTATAGTTTAGAAAATGGTAATACAATATGACAAGAACTCAGAGTTATCAAATCAGTTGATATTTCACTGGTTTTGTCCATCCTTCTGTTAGACTGTCTCACAGATGAATTATGTTGAATATCTGTCAGCTGTTAAATTTAACTACACAATTAGATAATACCAATTAAAGTGAATTACCAAGCAATGCTTATTTTTGTTCAGTCTGTGGTGTAAAAAGTTCGCATTAGCAATTAAAGAAAAAATACTTAAGCAAAACATGGACAGGTCAAAGTGTCTGAATAATTTTTGGTCACACATTTTTATAAATTTTCTGGTAGTCCACTGTATGAGGAATTTTTGGGTATAATATGTCACAGTTTACTTAATTTTGCAATCCTCACTTACATAACTATAGTGTCCTGTAACGTAAAAAAAAAAAAAAAATTTTTTATATTTATTAAGTTTTGTAATGTTGATATCACTGTAAACTATTTTATTATTACAATATTTGGTATATGTATTTTCGTTCTTATTTGAGTAGCATATTGCTAGCAACATGCTAACCCTTTTTTAAATGTATTACAGAAAACATAATCTTTGTTTTAGTCATTTTAACAGAAATGTTTGTCTGTGATAATCAGATACAGTCACATATGCTGTTGACAGAGTCGTCTGAACACAGATGATTCCTAAAGGACGTTCAGTGACCTGTGTTTCTTCTTTAGGAAGAAAGGCACAGTGTAATGTGTTGAAAAGTGTTGGCGCCGGTTCTCTCCCCCTCCCTCCCTCCGTTTGCTTCTCCTCAAGGTGACACTTCCATCTGCCCCTTCCCTCTCTTTTCCAATCTTTGCTTTAAATGCCCCTCTAGAGCCGATGTCACAGCTTTTTCACGCTCTTGCTGGAGGATATGCTTTACTCTCTAATCTATATTCCACTCATGCCTGCATTTCCATTCTTTAGAGTCAGTGTCCATTACAGACCACATGATATTTCATTGCAACTGAGAACGAAGGTTGAGCGAAAGAGATGGAGAGAGAGACTATTTGCATGATGCACACATTGTTTCTTTCTCTATACAGTAAATGGTAAGAAATGGACTCTCATGTCTTTAAATGCATGAACTAAATACACTCTCCTCTCGTTCACATTTGTTGGCTACCCTTTTGAAGTATTTTCATATATCCCTTTGATAATTTAAATAACATAATCTAGATTTGTACATTTACTGCAGAAAAAAGATTTTGCTAAGTGCGTTCCTAGGGTTGTTAGTGTGTTCCTGTGTGGTTACTAGGTGTTTGCTAAGATGTTCTGGGTGTCTGCAAGGGCATTGATGTGGCCAAAATTCAGATAATGGCTTGAAAACGAATAATGAATATTCTACTGAATAACAGGAAAAATATATGGCAGGAACATTCGCCTCCTCTTGTTTGCTAGAGTACAGGTGAACCAGGAGATAATAGCAAGATATTGTAGTTGCGTAAACCTAAAATCACTACACTATAATGAGTGTGTGAAGTGAAAGAGTTTAAAATGAGCACAGCACAATCGCTAATCAAATAGCCGTGTTGTCTCTCTGCGTCTCCCAGAAATCAGAGCTAGAAATCTAAAATATATTTATTGGCATTTGTTTGAACATTAAATTAAAATAAAACAAACAAATGAATGAATATAAAAAAAGAAATAATAATAATAAACACGTTACAGGACATCTAGAACAAGACTAAAACATAAAATAAAATAAGAAATATACATTTTGATACATCACAGTTCACAGCCTTTCATTGTGTCATTTGTACTTTTGCTGGAATACAAGAATTGCAATATATACTGTACATGTCCAACACAAAAGAGTTGGGTATAGTTCAATCATGCCATGCTGTCTGATCCACTTGGTTACAGTATTGCCAAAAGGGAGTCCAAAATTTGTAAGACTCTTTTAGTTTCCCTTTGTCACGTTGTGTTTCAGGCAGGAAGACGAAGACAGACAGATCAAGTTCAGTACACTAAAGTTTAATCTTAATACCCTAGGTAGGCAGACAGGCGATAGCAAACACAACTTAACGTAACGGACACAAACGAGATGATTAACAGAACACAGCTGGTACAAATGAACTAATAATGACGATGACCATAACAAAGGAGTGGCGGGAAAACTGAACAAAGGAAAACCTGTGACTAATGAAAACACACTGAACATAATAGTGACACCCTTTAACTACGTATGTCAGTTTTTCCAAGGTCAATTCATTTATTTGTATAGCATTTTTCACAATACATATCGTTTCAAAACAGCTTTACAGAAAATGCATGTCTACATTACAATTTAGAGTGATCTGTTATCAAAGGTGACTGTGTTCAAGTACATATGCAAGTCAAGTTCAAGTTCATTTTATTTATAGAGCACATTTAAAAACAGCCATAAGTCTGGCCAAACTGCTGTACAAAAAGATCATATAAAAATAAAATAAAAAACACTTAAAAGACAAAGTACTGACAGAAAACCACAATTAGAAAAAAACAACAACAAAAAAACATTAAAATAGTCAGGGAAGGTGCCAATCTAATATCTAAGGGCAGGTTATTCTATAATCGTGGCCCAAACACTGAAAAAGCTCAATCCCCTCTATGTTTAAATCTGGAGTGTGGGACTAAAAGAAGGTTCTGGTTACGTGATCTTAGACTTCTGGAAGGGGTATACGGACGCAGCAATTCAGATAGATGGCTGGGAGCTTGGTTATGTAGAGATTTATAAACAAATAAGAGCATTTTAAAATCGATTGAGAATTGAATAGGCAGCCAGTGAAGAGCCCTCAGTATTCACCTTATTCTGCGCCCGTTCTATTTCCCATGATTCATAGCGGTTTCAACTGACTAAACGGTTTTCTACTTCCGGTTGAAGTGTTTGTTTACATAGAATGTTAGTACTAGCGTAAAGGCTACGGTGATTGTTTGTAGTTATCAAAAGTAGTAGATAGGGCCATAGTACTCGAGTCCGGTCTTGGACTCGAGACCGTTTTTCTATGGTCTCGGACTCGCTGGCATTCGGACTCGGACTTGTCCCGGTCTCGGCCAATGGTCTTGCCAAATATGGCTTTTGGTCTCTACCGAGTCCAGGTGTCTTTATTATGTTCCCAGTAAGCACACATACGTCGCCGCGATATTAAAACAAAATATTATTGGAGGGAAAGTGAAACACTGGCCACCTAATAACTTGCGTTGCGATGGGCATTTCGGCTCTTTTTCGTGAGCCGGTGTTCCGACGATTTGTGCTGCCTTGTCGAAAAATGCTACCGTAGCGCGAATCGATCACAGAGAATGTCATTCATTCTCTATTGTTTCCATAATGGTGTAAATCTCACAATATTATGACATCGTTATTTCATTTAAAACAGGGTAAGTGTATGGGGTGCACATTTTGATATTTTAAATGAACTAGCAATTATCACATTTGATATAACAAGTAAAAATTACATTATTGTATATTAGCCTATATGAAATACAATTATAATAAAATTCTAAGTTATGACTGTATACTGTACTTTTTATTTTTAAAATGATGTGAAAAGTAAACATTTCGGCTCGTTTGACTCAGCTCACTAAAAAGAGCCGGTTCTTTTGACTCACAAATGGCTCTTTAAAAAATAAATCTTTAAATAAATTCACTGAAAGTCCACCGCTAGTGCAACGTGAATATTCACATTTTTAATTGTCCATAACAACCCGAAAACTTGCCTGCTTGCCTTGCACATCTAATTAATGGGCAAAGACTTTTTTTTCTTATGCTTCAGTTTTAACGCAGCTAACCACTCTAAACGTTTACTTTATTGAATGTATCTGATACGGAACCGGACATGGGCATTAACGTTATCTCCTTCTTATCTTATGCTCGAAACACTCAGTTTCTAAAAAGTTTGAAATCTTCTATGAATTGTTAAAACAACCAGCAACAGCACATGAGGAGCTTGAACTCATTCTCTCGCTGCTAGTACAGGTCAAGCGCTACGAACCGGAAGTAGGCAACCGGAGTCGTCGTTATGGCAGCGCGCATTGTTTAGAGCAGAATAAGGTGGATTGGAGTGATGTGAACAACTTTTGTGAAGAAATCTGACTGCTGCCTTTTAGACCAGTTGGACGACTTGGAATTTGAGACTTGGAAATACCACAGTATAGTGAGTTGCAGTAATCTAAACGAGAAGTGATAAAAGCATGAACAGCCATCTCTAGAGATTTGTCAGATGGAAAGTGTTTGATTTTTGACAAAAGACGAAGCTGATAAAAGCTAGATCCAATAAAAGATGAAATATGTTTGTAACGTTTTAAAGACACATAAAAGAACACCTAAGTAAAAGCAGATAAGCTTCCCAAATCAATGCTGTTGGCCTGAAAATTATCAGTGGGGCCAAAAAACAATCACCGCAGTTTTATCTTCATTTAAAGATTAAAAAAAAATTTGCGCTAGCTAAGATTTAACCTCTCCTAAGCACATTAACAGAGCTGAAGGATCATTTCTCTTGATCGGTAAATAGATATGGGTATCGTCTGCGTAAAAATGTGAAGACACCCCATGACTTCTAAGAATGGAACCCAAAGGTAACGTACAAAAAAAGAGGGAAGGCGCCAAGATCAGAACTTGAGGAAGACCACAGGTAAAGATAAGCAATGGAAGAGGAAAAATTACCTATCTTGACTAAAAACTTTTATGTCATAAATATGACTGAAACCATTTGAGGATTGTTCCTTTTAACCCCACCCATGAGTCTAATCTAGAGATCAGTGTTGTTGAGTGGTCAAAAGTATCAAATGCTGCAATTAAATCTAAAAGAACAAGGACCACAGAGTCAGAAGCTAAGAAAAAAAGGTAATTTAACACTCTCAAGAGGGCAGATTCAGTGCTGTGAGCAGAGTCAAAACTAGATTGAAGAATTTCAGAAATAAAATTACAGTTGAGAAAAGAAGAATGAAGTTGGTTAAATAATATTTTCCAATACCTTAGAGATAAATGGTAAGACAGAAATAGGAAGAAGGTTATTCAACAGGCTTCTTGAGCAAGGGAGTGACAGTAGCCACTTCAAGAGTAGCAGGAACAGAGCCAGTTAAGAGACACATTTTAAGAAAACACACCAGACCTTTAATTGAAGGTCAATTAATTGCACAACAATTAATTTAACAAAATCTTGGGTGTATGATATCAAGAGAACAAAAGGAGGGTTTAAGATTAGCGATGGTGTCATTAAGTAATTGTAGAGAGATATAAAAATTAAATTAGAAAAATAAGTAGTCTTTGCAGACGGCCTTTGCAATCTGCCTTTCTGCATGCTTGTCTAAAAAGTCGAGTATCAGAGTTATGCCACAGTTCAGATTTAGGTTTGGGCTTGGGCTTGTAAGGCTTGAGAGGAGCAGTTACATTTAATACATCCAGCCTTGCAGAGTTTAATAGACTAAGATGTTGGTCAGCATCCAAATCAGGTAACGGTGAGTCTAAGTACAGATGTGAACATGATTCCTTAAAATACTGATTAAAATTTGTACCAAACTGAGGAGAACAGGACCAAGACAAAGTTATAGCTTTTGTAGAGACGTGAGAGAGATTAGGAAGAGACATAGAGAATAAAATTGGCTTATGGTCCGAGAACAGAAAGTCAGACAACAATATCAGTGATGGCAAACCCATGGGAGAGTACCAGGTTAAAAGAGTCAATGAGGTTGAGAAACTCCTTCGATAAAGGGTTAGACTGATAGCATACATGGATGTTAAAATCACCCACCAATAAAAAGCAGTCATAATTTGTGGCAATATTGCCGATAGGTTCAGTGAATTGCTGTATGAAATCCTTGGATGAGTGTGGAGGACGGAAATTCACCCCTAGAAAAACGGGACCATTCCCAGTTGAGACGAAGAAGCTGAGCTTCAAAACTGGTAAATATATTTACTGGAACTGACCGACAGGACAGGAAGGTCTTATTCACCAAAGATCGAGCATTGATTAAAGCCATTTTAGGTGGAGGAATAACATTGGGAGAGAACGATGCTCTACTCAGCAAACGCAGGTTACCCTGGTTACACCTTTGCGTCGGGGGACAGAGGCCTATCCTAGGGGAAGCCATTCCCAGAGACAGGTGACGAGGTCGGGGGAAGAATAGGTCGAAGCCACCGGTAAGCCAAATCCAACAGAGCCGGCTTTACCCAGAGCCATTGTGTGTTCCGAATCCAAGCCATCCTGAACCAGAACCTGAAGTGGATCTGGTTTATCCAGAGCCACCATGTGTACCGGGTCCAAAACGTCCTGAACCAGAACCTGAAGTGGATCTGGCTTGATCTAGAGCCACCATGTGTCCCAGGTCCAAGTCATCCTGAACCAGAACCTGAAGTGGATCCAGTTGATCCAGAGCCATCGTGTGTGTCCCGAGTCCAAGCCGTCCAGAACCTGAAGTGACCACAGAGCTTTCAGACTTAGAAAAAAAGCCCAGGCATCATAAATTATCCCAACTGATTCGTCACTTGCAGAATTGTTTATTAGACAGAACACCCGTCACTGAGGTCTGGCCCAATATCTTCATAGGAAATGAGTAAGTCATAGATCGACTCAGGAGAAACCAGCCTGCACATGTGCTTTCAGTTTGATAGTAAATCCCCCCAGATTCCCGCGTTTCCTCCTGCACTTTCTCCGTGACAAGATAAAAAGGCCACCGGCGGATGTCCATTAAGAAACTGTCGTGCACTTTGTTAAAAATGTGTTCCACATCCGGCTTGTAACTGTCCATAAATGAGGCACGAATATCCAAGAGTGACTGTCGGTCAGAAACCAAGAGTACGCAGCAATTGGAAAACCAAACAAACATTCATACAAACAAACAAAAGAGCAACAGACGGCATGCCATCTTGAATCACCTCCTTGCGTTCTGCCAGGCAGTTAGCTAACAATGTATTAATTTAAGGCAGAAACAATAAGCTTATTGAAGTAATAATTACAAGTTGTGAACATTATGATTACAATATTGGTGTATTGGTGATTACAGCATTGGTGTTGATTCAGAGTTTATGAAGTTCTCGCAGGAGTTTGCGTCCTCTCGAGTCGTCTCTTCACAGGTGTTGGTCATCTGAAGTCTTTATGAGAGGCGGGATCCAAACTGGAGCTGAAGTACTCTCTAGTTACCTCAGGATGGGCATCCCAAGATAAAACAGAAAAGCAAATGGAAAATAATTAGCACAGCTGCTGTTCATAACATTCACAAGGCTACCAATGTTCAAAATGCCACAACTTTTGATTGCTTTGAGATATCAACACAAAATTTTGCTCAGATACAGTTATTATTCTGCTGTTATTACCAGAAATATCTTATTATTGCTGATAACATAACTGTCGCAAATAAATATACATTTTATACGAAAAAGTTTTTAAAATATGCGTTATATATCTGTGTAAGTGTGTGTCTCAACTTTAAAACTTTACATCTCATCTTTGGACCATGCATTACCAAACATTTCTTATGAAACTTATTTAAACGTAACATGGCCACATTTGTACAATGTAACTGATGTATAGATTAACATATTTTCCTCATGTTCTTTTTCTCTATCTTTTTTATTTATTTATTTTAGATTTCAAATCATTGTTCTTTTCTCAGTATTCTGATGACATTGAACATATTGTTAATACATTTTGTATATTGTATACAAAGTAGTATGTCATAAACATGTCATCTCTGTATGTTTTGCAAAAATAAAATAAATTATTTTTTTATTAAAAAAGTTCGGGAGGAGCACGTTCAGATAATTAACAGTGGAGAGCACTCAGCAATCAACGATAAGAGGTGTGTATATATATTCAGCAGTCTCACCTCAATTCGTTGACAGTTTAGCAGCATCTTGGCTCGCCGTTTCTGCTACCATGTCGCAACGTCAAAGCTCTTTATCTGACGAAGAAACAAACATCCCCAGGGATCCGCCGTTGCATTCAGCCGGCCCTAGGACCATTCCTCCTACGCCGGACATCGCACCTGAGCCCCAGACTTCTTCGCGCGGCCGCACGCCTGCCCGAACAGCCCTGCGTTTGCCAAGACATCGAGGCCAGTCTTCGCCACCCCCGGCAAGACTTCCATCTTCCTCCCCTCCTACCACTCGGCCGTCCCGACGATCCCACCTATCGGGAAGTGGACCGTAGCAGGATTGAGGCAAGCGCTGGGTGATTCGGATGTGCAGGCTTCGCGAAAAATTAATAAAGAGGAACTGTATGATCTATACGTTACCTTACAGTCAGCCAACCTCTCTCCAAAGTCCACACCAACTCCCAAGATGGCTCACAGGCAGAGCAAAGCCTGCAGGGCCCAAAAGTCGCCTCCCAAGACATCACCGTCGTCCTCCCGCACAAGATCCGGCTCACTTCGCCCATCGAGGCGCAGCAACAGGCCTTCAGCGAGCCTGGGCCGCGCCCCAGATTCCGCCGTGGAAGGCCCACTCCCACCTCTTGACGAGACCCAGCCCTCCACCACAGCTTTTGCTGCCGCAGCGCCGTATGCAGCTGGGCCCAGTGGCCTCCCCACAGCCTCTCAGTTCTATACTCCCGCTGTTTATAACCCTTTTCCTTTTCAGTGGCCTCCGGCTCCTGTCGCAGAAACTAGCGCGAGAATATCGCCGCTAGCAGCACAGGCCCAACCATTTCAACAGTCTTACCCAACAGGTTATAACCCCGCCCACTTCCAGTGGCCTGCAGCTCCAGTAGCTCAAACAAGTGCGAGCCCGCCTCCGCTTGCAGCACAAGTCCACACTTCATACTATCATCCTTCCTTTCCTTCCTATCCTCCAACTAATTTTCCTTTCCAAGCCACAGCGGGTAATCCAAGCGTGAGGCCGCCGTCGACATTCGTAGCCCCGGCTTATACCCTTCCCAGCTCTCTCATGCAACCTAAATCACAACATTCTCTCTTCACAGCAACACCGATGCCCGTTCCGTCCAACGGCGTTGCCATGGAACCACCACCAGTGTCTCAAAGCATCCGAACACAGATCCTCTCAGAAATTCAGGACGCTGGCTCCAGAGGCGGATCAATTCCCAACTCCAGTACCTTGCTATTCGGAACTTTCGACACTATCCTCCAAGCAGTTTCTCCCAGGACCCTCCAATCCTATGTGACCGCTTGGAGATGTTTTAAACCATTCCATGTCTCTTATAACATGCCGTTCCCCGATTTTTCTCTTCTTTCAATCACCTCATTTATTTCCTACCTTAATAGCGTTAAGGGCCTACAAGTCGGGTCCATTAAAGGTTACTTGAGAGGCGTTTTTCCATAAATTGATGTACGGCGCTCCCTCCCCCGAGATAAAAAATTCACAAAACTCCCTCCTGATCAAAGGGATTCAAAGATCCTAGCCCATCCGTCCATACACCAGACAACCCATAACGCTAGACATTCTCACCAAATGTATTCACACCCTCCGCACAGGCTACCAGCCCCTCAATACCGCCCTCACACTCAACGCTATGTTTATCCTAGCCTTTTTTGGTTTTCTTAGATGCTCGGAACTCGCTATCACTTCCAAATTCGACCCAAAAATCCACCCCACCATCTCAGACTTATCAGTACTAGATGGTGAAACAATCTCATATTTGATTACAGGGGTCATATAATGGTACATGCACTTTTACAAGTTGATTGTACTGAAATGTGTGTTGGCAGTGCCTGTACACAACCATCATAAAATAATAAAAATCCATCCAGTGTTTTTTTTTTTTTATCTTCTTACATGTTTTCCCCCATCTCAAATCAAGCCGTTCGATTTTGGGACGTCACAAAATCGATGCCCCTCCCACGATTGTTGATTGACAGCAGCGTTTCAACACAGACCTGCCCTCGCTCGTGAGTGAGCTGTCTCTCAATATTCCCCATGATCAACAGCAATGCTTTCATGTTTGCACGAATCATTTCACCAGACTGCTTTATAACGAGAACATTGAAAAAGGTATTAGCTCCTGTGTGAGTATGTGTTGTTTATGTGCCTAATGACTGTCATAGTCTCACAGACTGGTTATTTTTTAAACAGATCAGTAAAATGTTAGTGCTTCAGTCCTGACAGTTGTACCTAACACTGCATAGATAACGTTACGCATCACTGACAAGCCTACATTTACCGAAAAAACATTTTTCATGACCATTAGCTGTAACATCAATCTGTCAATGAACTAACGTATACATCAGTAAACACATAGCGTTCGTATCTCACTACTCTACCCTGCCAGTACATACAAAGATAGATCAAAGTGACATTACGTTAACCAACCATTCAGAAACGTCCTGTTTTCCGACTTGATACGGTTGCACAGTGTCCTCAGAGACTCCCGCTGCCATTCTTCAAAATTAGGGGTGTAAAGATTCATCAACTACATCGATGTATTGATCTATATTCCTATGATCCAACTACACCGATCTGTGCTCGGCAAGTTGGCCTTCCGGACATATATCGATCTAACATCGTTTTAAAAGGTAATGAATCGATTTTATCGATACTAGGAAATAACGCATTGGATTTAAGCACGTCAGACTTTATATGGATGTTTTTTCTTAGCACTTTTAATGATAAAGGCGTTAAACGTTACTCGATTCAGTCTGCCTATCTGTGACGTCATCGCCATGCGTGACGCGCCAGCAGCAGCGCAAAGACAACAAGCAGCGCAAAGTCTCTCATGTCAGAAAAACTGACTTTCCTGTCCTCTCAGCCGCTATACTGCAGTAGCGTGCACTCTTCAATTGCACGCGCAAATGCGCCGGCGAGCACTGTATCACTTCACTAAAGCGCAAAAGAAATACGAGCATGCAACGTAGTAAATTAGTAAGTTAAGTTAAGTTCTTCTAAGTATTGTGTATCACCATGGTAGCCTAATTGTTGTTTGTTTCCATAACAAAATGCCACTTACTGGTTATTTTGTATATTTTTATATGACTGTGGTGGCTCATACCAAGATTGTATTAACAAAAACTAGTTTGGGACTGCTATATAATAGCTTAACCTCGCAGTGCCTACTGTTTATCAGTATTTGTCATATTCTTACAAATTTTTTTTGGTATGTTAAGTAAAGGGGGACAGAACTTATGTGTCAACAATTTTTGTGTAAACAAATGTATTATAATATATAATTCCTAAAAAGGTGGGTTGCGGCTTGATGACCATGGGGAAATGTGGGTCCCATGGCCAAACAATTCAAAACATCATTCAATGTTGTGATAATCGTAATTAATAATCACAATTACAATATCAAGGGAATAATCGACAATTATGATTTTTGTCATAATCGTGCAGTCCTACTTTATTCAAATAAAATGTGAATGCATTTGATATTAATTGTTGTTTACTTGTTTGTTTATATCCATAATTAATTGATTGAAAACTGATTCCCTTACAAGAATTTTTGGCTAAAAAGGCACTGAATCGATTTCAAGTCACTGAATCGTTTCGGATCGTATCGTTCTAAATGAACCAATATCGTCCTTGAATCATATCGACAACCACGAATCGCGATATGAATCGAATCGTTGTTAAAACGAATCGTTACACCCCTATTCAAAATATAACGTTACCCTCAACTGTTGTCAAGGCAACACTCCACGTGTGTTGTTGTGGCAAAACACCCACAGAACAGAGGGCTGGGGTGAGCAAAGCTCATTATCATTTAAAGACACATGCACTTAAACGGCGTGCTGAAAACAGAGCTGTTTTTGACCAGGTAAAATTAGTGTTTTCTTACAATACTAATGAGAATTTTTAATTAAAGTATATTACAAACTTTTAATTTAGACCCTAAAGAATCATATTAGCTTGTACATTATATGACATTTACATTAAACATTAAAATATTAGCTTGTACATTAAAATGGCATTATATGACCCCTTTAAGCAAAGTAACACCGACCAAACCAAAAAAGGTAATTTCATCTACATTTTTAACCTCTCATCGCCAATCCAACCATATCAGTCCATTCTGGCATTTCTGCAATGGAGAAGCTCTCAGGCTAACTCTTCTCTGGAACCCCTGTTCATAGACAAATCCAATAAACCCGTGACATGCTTTTGGTTCCAGAAACACCTCAAATCCGTTCTCCAACAGTCAGGCATTCCAGCAAAGAATTTCTCAAGTCACTCTTTCCGTATCGGGGCAGCAACTTCAGCGGCCCAAAAAGGCCTCTCCCAACAGCAGATCCAAGCTCTTGGGAGATGGTCCTCAGATGCTTTCCAAAGCTATATCAGGACCAACCGGTTCCACATTAAAAAAGCCAACCAAACCCTCATTAATTAAAACTCCCTAGGTCATCCACCTGGGGTCTCTCTCTTTCCGCCCAGTGAGCTTTTGGTCTCACAGCAGACACAGTGAGAACTCTCTGGTGGAGCACTTAGGTTTCTATCTTCCGTCCAGCAAGCATTTGGTCTACCAGCGGATGCTGTGAAAAATCTCTCGGTCAAACAATCACGTTTTTTCTCTTTCCTGTTTTCTCTTTTACATCCAGCGAGCATTTGGTCTCACAGAAACGCAATAAGAACTCCCCGGTCGAGCAATTAGGGTTTCTCTCTACCGTCCAGCGAGCATTTGGTCTCACAGTGGACGCAGTGAGAAAATCTTACTGTGGGCCGAACTCTGAGCTCGGACCCCTCCCCCCGGACAGCACGCCAAATACGCATTAAACTTTACTCCCTCTAATTGTATGTAAGTGTGAACTCGTGAATAATAATAAAATAAAATAAAGTAGACTTTGAGCAATAAGCACGTCCCAGCCGGGTTCGTCACTGATTGGGGTCCCCTGGAAACATTTCCGTTGTGGTCTGTGCTATTTGCAGCGCGTTTCTGCATTTGGTTGTGTTGTGAACTTTTGCAGAGCGTTTCTGTATTTGGTCGAGTAGTGAGTATTTGGAGCACACATGTGTTGTGAAATTGATGAAGATGTTTTCTTAATTTGCGGGTGTTTTTCTATTTGCATAGAATTTTTTTTATTTTTCTATTTGCATTTCTATTTGCATTTCTATTTGCATTCTATTTGAATGTGTTTTCTTCAGTTGCAGCGCGTTGAGCTCTCTCAGCCAGTTAGTACAATTAGTAAGGGGTTAAAAATTTTGTAATATTCACAACATAAGGTTACTTTAGTTTTCTCCTGTTTTGTGCACAACATTTTCTGCTCATTCTTTACTGTGAGCTCTTTTTTTGTGAACCAAATTTGCGGCTTCTTTTTGTGCACTAAAGATGCTTTCACACTGGCAGTTCAGTATGAAACAGAGCATGGTTCGCCTAAAACACTGAAAGGTAACGTGAAAGCTGTCACGCGGACCGGGGAGCGCACATGTACACATGTAGGGGATGACAGTGGTGATGACTTGGATGTGAGCGAGAGTGAGCCAGCAGTGTAATCGTGCAACCCACTTTCTCCTAAAAAGAGTCAGTTTGCAAGAAAGCCACCTTCACACAAGGGACGTACAGTAGACGCAAGTCTCAATTAATATAAACAAACACTGTATATTGACCTGCGTTTTGTGTTCTATCATGCGCTGTGCATCGGGTTTCTATAGAATCAAGTGTGTATGAAAGCAGTCCAATCCAGGAACAACTGAACTCGGATTTGGACTGGAGCAAACATGCCCAGTATGAAAACCCCTATGTTTTTCCTATCTTTGTGCACTAAATTAGCTCTTCCAACTTTTCTCTATTTGCTGCTTCTTTGTTTGTGCACTACTTCTGCTCTTTCTTAGTAATTTGCTTCTCTCTATGAAGCACCCATTTGCTGCTTTTTTAAAGCTAAGATTGCCACTCTGAAGTCTCCCTGCTGAATGGTTTGTGCTGATTTTCCTCACTTTGGAGCATCTGATTAATGAATAAATATAAAGAGCTTGTACCAGCACTGCTTGGCCTTTCACAAAAGTGATTTATTTCATCATCTGCCTTCCCTCCTGAGTTACACTACCTGACTCCTGAGCTACTCATGACATTGGTCCCTGCTGAAACCATTCATGCTGTAAGATCTCCTCTATAGTTGCTCTCTCGGTTGGTTCGCGAGTCAGGCAGTGCCTTATCAAATCCTGGCATTCTGTACAAGTTTTCACAAGAGCACAGGTCATGTATGAAACTTGCATGTATTACGTAAAGGATTGTACTGATATTTCATGTGTTTAAAATGTTATAGTAATTGTTCTCTCACCTCTGGATATTCTGGAGTTAAACATCAGAGGACCATTATTAATTTCTTCTATACTTTCAAAGGGCTGACGTCTGCACATCACTCTGTACATCATAACTCCCAGAGACCAGACTGTTGTTGGCCCTGCCTCATATTTTAAGATCTTGTAGTACTCAGGTGGGGGACATGCTCCTGTTCATTAAAAGCAAGAGATATTCAGGTTAAGCAAATATTTAATTTACAAAAGTCAACTTGTCCAAATGCAACCAGGAAACGTTCCTAAGGGAACCATTAGTTCTCGGGGAACCACCCTGGGGGCTAGTTCCTAGAACTACCCGGTGCAAAAGCCCCTATCGGGGCTAATTGCAATGCTAACACAAAAAGCCAACTGACCTGTAAATTCACCGAAGTAATCACATTTGAGGAGGTCACCACTGCCAAAGTCGATCATTTTGACTTGGTTCGTCGTGGTGTTGATCAGAAAGTTATTTAACTTCATGTCACGGTGGAAGACGCCTCTGTCAAAACAGTGTTTGGCTCCGAGCACTGCTTGGTACATCAGGTCACGTGCCATCGGTTCATTCATTCGCAGTATGTTGCTGACAACCAAGCTCTGCAAGTCTTTGCAGGGCTGCGGATACTCTAGGATGAGGATGTACTCATCTTCCTCTTCAAACCAGTCCAGCATGTGCACAATGTAGGGGCTTACTGGAGGCTGATTGAGCAGCAGGTTTAGAGCCACTTCTGCTAGCAGTGGCTTGGAACACCCAGGCTGGAGAAAAGAGTCAAACAAAAGGTTAGATGACTTTCAATATCACATTGCACTTGTATTTAAGATATATTATTTTTATTTAAATATATGCATTATTTTGCCAACTTACAATTGAAATATACCGGTCCTCTGATGTATTCTTAGGGACAAATTTGATGGCGACCTGAAAAAAAGATATTGGCATTATAACAAATGTTAATAAATGTAAATGATGTTCCATTTAAATTTATTTTAAAGTCCCCCTGTGGTGAAAATTCAGTTTTTAATGTAGTTTATATGTCTATGTGGTGTTTTTAATGTGCTTTAAGACAAACCATGTGCAAATTCATAAGTCGGCACCATTGCGGAGTATTTTCTCTTTAAAACTGCAGTGAAACACAGACCGTCTCAAAAACACGGTTTGAAATCGCTGGTGTTTCTGACGTCACAAACTACCTTGTAACCAATCAGATCAATGTGTGATCGTCAACGAGTGGAACTCTGAGCTGCTGTGAGTGAGTGGAGGCGGGGCTAATTTGTATACTCATAGAACCGTGTATACTAAATGAGGCAAGGGTGTAGAGTTACATTCAAGCTATTTTGAGGGATAAAACTTTTTTTTTTTAAGGAAAAAACTTTTAAAAATGTAATTTTGGTGATCAAAGGTGTGTTTTAAGGGATAAAATTATTGACTACAGGGGGACTTTAAAAATGTTTTGGTCAAAGCACTGATCTATAAGGTACATTTGGTGAATACTGCAAGATTGATTTTACCTGCTCGCGGCTAAATTTCGAAATCCCCTCGCAGACGGTGCCGAAGCCTCCTTGTCCAATCTCCTCTCCCACTTCATAAACCTCAGAAAACGGAACTGCAAAAATTGACCAAAAGAACATGTTAATATATGAGATTCATAGTCTTACATGACCTGGAGACTAAATATGGTTAAGAGAAAAGTAAAACAGCAGGATAATCAGTTTCTTTATAATCATCTTTCTTTAAGTAGGGAATCAGAAAAAAATTATACTTAGGGGCTGTTTACACGACACAGTTTTCAACTAAAAACGTAAATCTTTTTATGTGTTTTGGCCGTTCATTTACACGAGAACTGCGTTTTGGGCGCCTGAAAATGCAAACATTTGAAAACGGGTTTCAAAGTGCACGTTTTTGAAAATGGTCTCCGTGTAAACAACAAAAGCGCAAATCTCTGAAGCTCTGAAGAATCTCTGAAGACGATGACGTCATGCACATGCGTATTACGTGTTCAGTCTAGGGTGTTTCGTCGCCATCTAATGGCCTGGCAGCAGAATACAGCGTTTTAGTCGTTTTCTCGGATTCGTGTGAATGGGGATCGTTTTGACAATGGTGTCGTCTGTACACGGAAAACTCAAAGGAAAGACTTCTCTGTTTTAAGCATATCGTTGTCGTGTAAGCGTACCCTAAGATCAGAAGTAAAAACTTCATCAGCATGACACATTACATTACACAAAGGTTGACAAATAGAAAAAGACTCACGGGTAGATGGGCCCGGGCAAGAGGCTGTTCTTAACGAATTTTTATCTCTAAGACGTCTTCGCTTGGAAGCAGCACCTGTACGTTTTGGAAATCTTGGCTCAGGGCCAGATGGGCCTGGAAGAGGATCAGCTGGATCCTGCAGACCTGTATGCACCATGACACATGGTTCTATGACAGATGTTATCATTGAAGCAGCTGGATCTCGATGGTCGGATGAACCAGGCTGCTGATCTTCTGGAGGATCTGTAAGATCTGTTGGCTCATGGACTGATGGATCCAACTGAAGATCACTCGGATCCTGGAAAGCCATTAGCTCATGTATAGATGGATCTTCAGCCGGATACTGCAGAGCCGTTATCTCATGAACAGATGGATCCAACTGAAGATCAGTGGGATCCTGCAGAACCATTATCTCATGGACGGCTGGTTCTGGCTGAGGATCAGCTGATTCTGTGTCGGGCAGTGGACAAAGAGGAGTCTCCTTGTTGTGCTTTTTGTGTTGTGTTGATGTGCATTTTACAGCCCGCCACATCTATCTATCTATCTATCTATCTATCTATCTATCTATCTATCTATCTATCTATCTATAAAATTACAGAAACGTCTGTCTGTCTGTCTGTCTGTCTGTTATTCACATATCTCTCGAACCACTAGTCCAATGGATTTCAAACTTGACAGGTGTCTTGCTATGGTCACGAGTAAGTGCAGTGCCAAGTTTGGAGTTGTTTGGATAAGAAATGCAAAAGATATCATTAAATATATTGGTAAAAGAAGCACTTAGAAGGTTGTGGTTTAAAATAAACATTCTGACATAAGAGGGTTGTGTTTGGATAAGAAATGCAAAAGATATCATTAAATATATTGGTAAAAGAAGCACTTAGAAGGTTGTGGTTTAAAATAAACATTCTGACATAAGAGGGTTGTGGTTTAAAAATAAACTGACATAAACAAACACTCTGTGGATGTTAACTGAATTTGTAAGTCAGCTACGCTGTTTACTTCTTAAAGGTGCTCTAAGCGGTGTCACGCGTTTTTTAGGCCAAAACTTTTTTTGTCACATCCAGCAAACATCTCATCACTATCCGCTAGCTGCCTGTCCCCTGAACACACTGTAAAAAAACGCGGTCTCTGTAGATAGCCCAGGCTCCACAAATGGCAAGAAAAACAAACTGGCCCAGCCTGGACCACGAAACATAACAAACAGTGTTCCAGCCAATAACTGACAAGTATGATTTGGGGGTGGGGGTTGGGGTTGGGGGTTAGTGCACGTGCACATGAAGGGGGATGTGGGGAGTGGAAGAGAGAGAAGCATGAAGAGGGAAGTTAGCTAGAGGAGAGATGTCCTAACAACGACTAACGTTAAAATTGTATATTCTTGAGAATTTTGTTATGGCCGACACATGACCAAAGAGACGACGTTCCGATGAACAAATAACAAAGAAGAGGGAAAAGGAGAAGGAATGCGCAAAGTCCTGAATTTACATCGGAAAAGCGTTCAAAAGGTGGCGAGAACTCCGCAGGCAGAAGGGCTTCCAATCCGACATTCAGGTGGCTCTGTTTTTGCTGGACAGGGTAAATGGTTCATGACTGTTTCAGGAAGCACGGAAGGGAGGGGGAGGAGACGGGATGAGGAGGAGGGAGGGTCGAGCTAGCCTCCGTTTTGTTTGACAATACTTCAAACGTCAACAAGAAGTGACGTCACCCAGCATCGCTTAGAGCACCTTTAATATTATATTTAATTCTGGTGCGCTTCACCGTCTCTTTCACGGCCATCATTTGTAGTAAATGCTAATATATTACTGTGTCATGCGCTGAAGTTAGCCTGTGACTATGTGATGTTTAATATGCTATGTTAAATAGTTGCCCTGCCTATTCAACAGGATAGCTCTAGGTTATGCAGGCTTAAACGAGGTTACCTCTTATCGATCGTGATGGCAAATCCCCATCAGCTGTTACTTTAGGCCGGCGACACACTGGCTGCCTGCGTGGCGTGTCCGTTTTTATTTCGGCTCCCAAGTTAAAGGATTAGTTCACTTTCAAAAAAAATGTTGCTGATAATTTACTCACCCCGATGTCATCCAAGATATCCATGTCTTTCTTTTTTCAGTCGAAAATAAATTAAGGTTTTTGAGGAAAACATTCCAGGATTTTTCTTCATATAATGGACTTCAATGGCAACCAACGGTTTGAAGGTTAAAATGTCCGATATCAATGCAGCTTCAAAGTCTCTACACGATCCCAGTCGAGAAATAAGGGTCTTATCTAGCAAAACGATCGGTCATTTTCTAAAAAAAAATAAAATAAATATATATATATATATACTTTTTAACCACCACCTGCAGGAGGGACCGTAAGGGGCCGGTGCTAAGCGGATTGGGCGGCAGTCAAAGGCGGGGGCCTAAACAACCCGATCCCTGGGCGCGGAATCTAGCTCTAGGGACATGGAACGTTACCTCTCTGGCGGGGAAGGAGCCTGAGATTGTGCGTGAGGTTCAGAGATTCCGACTAGAGATAGTTGGGATCACCTCCACGTTACCTCTCTGGCGGGGAAGGAGCCTGAGATTGTGCGTGAGGTTCAGAGATTCCGACTAGAGATAGTTGGGATCACCTCCACGCACGGCTTGGGCTCTGGAACCACACTCCTCGAGAGAGGATGGACTCTTCACCACTCTGGAGTTGCCCATGGTGAGAGGCGGCGGGCTGGTGTGGGTTTGCTTATAGCCCCCCAGCTCAGCCGCCATGTGTTGGAGTTCACCCCGGTGAACGAGAGGGTCGCTTCCCTGCACCTTCGGGTCAGGGATAGGTCTCTCACTGTCGTTTGTGCCTACGGGCCAAACGGCAGTGTAGAGTACCCGGCCTTCTTGGAGTCTCTGGGAGGGGTGCTGGAAAGTGCTCCGTCGTTCTACTGGGGGACTTCAACGCCCACGTGGGCAGCGACGGTGACACCTGGAGGGGCGTGATTGGGAGGAACGGCCCCCCTGATCTGAACCCGAGTGGTGTTCTGTTATTGGACTTCTGTGCTAGTTACAGCTTGTCCATAACGAACACCATGTTCAAGCATAAGGGTGTCTATCAGTGCACATGGCACCAGGACACCCTAGGCCGGAGGTCGATGATCGACTTTGTGGTTGTTTCATCTGACCTCCGGCCGTATGTCTTGGACACTCGGGTAAAGAGAGGGGCGGAGCTGTCAACTGATCACCACCTGGTGGTGAGTTGGATCTGATGGCGGGGGAGGAAGCTGGACAGACTCGGCAGACCCAAACGTACTGTGAGGTATGACGTACTTCGACCAGATCCCGAGGGAGTCTGGAGATATTGAGTCCGAGTGGACCATGTTCTCCACCTCCATTGTCAACGCGGCCACTCGGAGCTGTGGCCGTAAGGTCTCCGGTGCCTGTCGAGGCGGCAATCCCCGAACCCGGTGGTGGACACCGGAAGTAAGGGATGCCGTCAAGCTGAAGAAGGAGTCCTATCGGGCCTGGCTGGCTTGTGGGACTCCTGAGGCAGCTGACAGGTACCGGCGGGCCAAGAGGACTGCAGCCCAGGTGGTTGTGGAGGCAAAAACTCGGGCCTGGGAGGAGTTCGGTGAGGCCATGGAGAAGGACTATCGGTCGGCCTCGAAGAGATTCTGGCAAACCGTCCGGTTCATGGGAGTTTGCCCAACCAATCCACATGTGTTTTGTGGATTTGGAGAAGGCATTCGACTGTGTCCCTCGCGGCATCTTGTGGAGGGTGCTCTGGGAGTATGGGGTTCGGGCCCTTTGCTAAGGGCTACCCGGTCCCTGTACGACCGGAGCAGGAGCTTGGTTCCCATTGCCGGCAGTAAGTCAGACTTGTTCCCGGTGCATGTTGGACTCCGGCAGGGCTGCCCTTTGTCGCCGGTTCTGTTCATAATTTTTATGGACAAAATTTCTAGGCGCAGCCAGGGGCCGGACGGGGTCAGGTTTGGGGACCACACAATTTCATCTCTGCTCTTTGCGGATGATGTTGTCGTGCTGGCCCCATCAGACCAGGACCTTCAGCATGCACTGGGACGGTTTGCAGCCGATTGTGAAGCGGCTGGGATGAGAATCAGCACCTCCAAATCCGAGGCCATGGTTCTCAGTCGGAAAAGGGTGGTTTGCCCGCTTCAGGTTGGTGGAGAGTTCCTGCCTCAAGTGGAGGAGTTTAAGTATCTTGGGGTCTTGTTCACAAGTGAGGGAAGGATGGAACGGGAGATTGACAGACGGATCGGTGCAGCTTCTGCAGTCATGCGGTCGCTGTACCGGTCTGTCGTGGTGAAGAAGGAGCTGAGCCGCAAGGCGAAGCTCTCGATTTACCGGTCAATCTACGTTCCTACTCTCACCTATGGTCATGAGCTGTGGATCATGACCGAAAGGACAAGATCCCGGATACAGGCGGCCGAAATGAGCTTTCTCCGCAGGGTGGCTGGGCAATCCCTTAGAGATAGGGTGAGAAGCTCGGTCACTCGGGAGGAGCTCAGAGTAGAGCCGCTGCTCCTCCACATCGAGAGGGGCCAGCTGAGGTGGCTCGGGCATCTTTTCTGGATGCCTCCTGGACGCCTTCCTGGGAAGGTGTTCCGGGCATGTCCCACCGGCAGGAGACCCCGGGGAAGACCTAGGACACGCTGGAGGGACTATGTCTCCCGGCTGGCCTGGGAACGCCTCGGTGTCCCCCCGGAAGAGCTGGAGGAAGTGTCTAGGGAGAGGGAAGTCTGGGCATCCCTGCTTAGACTGCTGCCCCCGCGACCCGGCCCCGGATAAGCGGGAGAAGATGGATGGATGGATGGATGGATGGATCCTCGTTGTGTACCATGTACCATCTCTGAGATGTGCGACGCATTGCGTCATCAAGTTGAAAAGGTCACGCGTCACGTCATCTGTCTAAGATATCTGTCTGTGTACTCCAGTTCAAAAAGGTAGGGAAGGGCGAAAAATTCCATCTCATTTTCTCCTCCAACTTCAAAATCGTCCCACATCTTTGTTTTAATTTATTATTATTATTATTTTAATTTTTTTCGTGACCTTTCCAATGTGATGACAATACGTGGCGCATCTCAGAGATGGTACAAGACGGGTATTTGTGGTTAAAAAGTATAAATATATATATATATATATATATATATATATATATATATATATATACAGTATATATATATATATATATATATATATATATATATTTTTTTTTTTTTTTTTTTTTTTTTTTTTTTTGAAAATGACAGATCGTTTCGCTAGATAAGACCCTTATTTCTCGACTGGGATCGTGTAGAGACTTTGAAGCTGCATTGAGACGCACATTTGAACCTTCAAATCATTGGTTGCCATTGAAGTCCATTATATGAAGAAAAATCCTGGAATGTTTTCCTCAAAAACCTTCATTTCTTTTCGACTGAAGAAAGAAAGACATGGATATCTTGGATGGCATCGGGGTGAGTAAATTATCAGCAAAACATTTTTTGAAAGTGAACTAATCCTTTAACAGGTTAGAGCTTGAAAACTGCCTGCGTGACACGTCTTTGCCGAAAACGCGTGCATGCTAGAAATGGAACCGACGCCTATTTTTCGTTTCCAGGCAAAATAGAATAGGAAAATATGTTTAGATGGCATTTTATTTTGATTTTTGAAGTCTCTAGGTTTTGACATAAATCAAAATGTCATTTACTAATATGTTTTCGTGGCAAAATAGAATAGGAAAATATGTTTAGATGTTATGTTTAGCTCTGTCAGCTAAACATTAAGTCAGCTACACTGTTTACTTCTGAATATTATATTTTATTCACGGCCATCATTTGTAGTAGCCTATTCACAAACTGTTTGCTCAAGCGTAGCATTTTCTCTGAGTTTACTGTGTAGCCTGCTCCCTCAACTGTGTAGTTAAATTTTCCATATTTATTGTGTGTCATTATGTCAGTATCAGTATTTGCTTTCTACCATGCACAAATAAAAATGTCACTGAACTTTTGCTGTGTAATTGTAACAATGAGCACTCAAACACACCAAATCAACAATTACTAAAAACACACACAAAAACTGATTTTGCACGGGCACTTTGCACTAGCTCTTTCTAAGAATGCATGGATGCCTTTCTACTTTATTTCTGTTTGTTTTTCTAAAACCTCAAACAGAAATAGAGGATTTAGAAATGACTACCAGATATTAGATGTCAAATACTCAGGCTAGACCCCAAGAATAAACATTTTCATGACTTCATAATTAACTAACATGCTGCAAGGGAATAGATAAATACACACACTTAAGAGTCACTAGACACAAGTGTGAAAAAACAGTACAAAATTAAAATGACAGTAGACTCACCTTCAGCAGGCTCAGGATCAGCTGGATTTGCATTACAGTTCATTGGCTTGACAATGGATGGACCCGGCTGAGAATCAGTTTGATCCCGTAGAGCCGTTGGCTCGAGGCCGGATGGACCAGGATGGGGATCAACTGAATCTGTGTAGGACACAGGCTGAAGAGGAGCCACGTTGTTGCCTTCACGTTCACTTTTCACAGCCAGACATGTATTTCTGAAGAATGCACAAAGGCTATTCTTCTTGCTTTTTGCTTATTTGAAAAAAAAAACAAAACATATTTCTGGTTATTATTTAAACATTTTACATTAAACATGAAATGCCACAACCAAATTAAATACAACATGCATGTAAACATGTTGTAGGATACTCCACAACAACATTAGGAAACCAAATTAAACTAACTTCATAGGGTGCAATTGAATACTAATTAACTAATTAATCATGCAAAGCTATAATATATATATATATATATATATATATATATATATATATATATATATATATATATATATATATATATATATATATATATTAAGGCACTTGGTTTAGGCATTTATCTGACAAAACTATTTGGCAAAAAAGGCAAACTACAGCTATACAGGTTTACGATGAAAAAACAAAATCTCACAGGAAAAAGCATACATTGACTACAACATAATTGGTTCTCTCTTGTTTTTGCATGTGCTCATAATTTCCTTGTATGACAGTCTGCCTAAAAATTATGTCAGCACAATTTGAAGTTTCATTGCAAAACAACTGACTCCAAAGCACAATTATGCAATATTCTAACAAAATCCTTAGCATTTATATATATATATATATATATATATATATATATATATATATATATATATATATATATATATACACACACACACACATATATATATATATATATATATATATATATATATATATATATATATATATATATAAAATATTTGAATAAATATGTCAATCTTCGTAGGCTGGACTGACATCACTTTTAGCCTCTACTGTGTGTTTGTGTGTCTGTGTGTGTATGTCTGTGTGGCCTGGTAAACCTTACTTTATGAGGACAAAATGTCCCCACAAATATGTAAATATCATACTAATAATCATACTAAGTGATGTTTTTTTTTTTTTGGAAATGTAAAAAAAAGTTTTCTGTGATGTGTAGGTTTAGGGTATATACAGAATATACAGTATAAAAATCATTATGTCTATGGAAAGTCCAAATAAAACATGAAAGCATTTCACAAAATGAAGTTTGTTACGTGTGAAATGTTGGGCTGTTGTTGGGCTATTTACCTGTTGCTGTTGGGCAGTTCTCCATAGCTGCTACTGTTGAAGAAGTCTCTCCAGCTGTGTCAAAGTATTCCCTGCTGACACTGGACACTGGAAAGTTTTAAATCTGAAAGTGCACAGTATATAAAGTTATTGTCTTTCAAAAGTAAGAATCGACTCTGAGTCAATGAAATTAATTGTTTTTCAAACGACTCTTAAGCCGTTTCAAGACGATACATTAGCATATTGCCCGCCCACTTATTGCGCGCGCAGACACCAGGAAAACTTGAACCTCAAACCAGTGCAGCTGATTCCTGTGGATACTGGACAGCATCATGTCGAGAGAAGACGCTGTGCTCTACAATGTGAAGGTAAAGCCAGTTTATTTTTTCACTGTCCAAGGACGAGCGTGTGAAGAATCAGTGGTTAAAGTTCATCTTTACCACGATATCACAGCAGTATAATCCTAAACTTTTGCTGTGTTCCCTTTATTTCACTGAAGACTGCTTCTCAAATCTCGGAGTTCAATACAGGATTCACAAACCACTTGCTCTTGAAAGATGGTGTTCAAAAATACTAGTTTTGAGTTTTATATTGTGTAGGTCTCCTGCTAACTGGCTAACTCAAGTTACTTCTGTCTTTCTGAAATACTTCTGCTAATCAGTTGTGGGCCACTATTACCTATAACTGTGTCTATTAATGCAGACTGTCTGTCTTCTCACTACTTTGAGGAAATATTTGATTTACCAACGTTTATGTAACTTATGTTACATCAGATCATTCACTCGTATCACTGTTATTGATACAGTTTCCACGTGTTCACCGCAATATATTAGAAAAATACTCGTAAATAAATTAGTACAAGTAAAATAATCGGTTTGTTGATGGACATGCAATTGTTAATGCTGATGGTGAGGAATTACAGTTTGAACATCTCATATAATGTACCTCAAACTGAGTACGTTAGTGTATCACTGAGAAACACTGAGTCCTGCTCGAGTCGTCTTGCGATGGAGGTTCGGGACAGTTCTTCTTCCAGTGTTTCATCATCGGACTCGCGCTCGCATTGATATGGTCAAATCGTAATTGTTCGTTACTGTGTTTAGTTTACAGTGTAGGAAGCCTCGGGACAGCTGACGTTGTTATGGCAATGGGCGGTTTTGTTTTCGACGTGCGCGCTGTACAAGGTAGGCCAATCACAACAGACTGAGCTGTCTGGCCAATCAGAGCAGAGTATATCGCAGAAAGGCGGGATTTAGAGAGATTGATTCATTTGACGAGTCGTTTGAGAGTCATTGAAAGTGTGATGATGTGCAAATGTATATTATGAGGAAATTAAACAGTTTTTTTTTTACCTTTGATGCATGAAACATGTTGTAGGAGACTCCACAACAACATTAGGAAACTTTAAAATAGCATAATAGGGGCCCTTTAGTGCACGTTTCAGAATTAAATGAAGTACCCACATGGAAAGAACCTATATGAGGATATATGCGCATATATGAAACCTATATGCAGTTTATATGCACATATATGCTGCATATATACAGCATATATGATAGTATATATGCTGCATATATGCCACATATAGGCAAAATTGAGGTGCATACAGATACAGGCCATATAGGTCTCCTGTATTGCTTCTTTATATCCACATATAAGCCCTATATGTACATACAAGATATGTCTCCTATATAGCTCATGGCAGGATCTGGTCATTTTGTAGCTCATATCTCACTTTGGCAACTGTCATACATGATGCCTAGCTCAGATAGGCACATAAATTCGAAGCTCACGGAGCTGAGAAGATCAAAAAGATTTTTTTATTTTTTTTCCTGTTCAGTTTTTTTGTCTTATTTTTGTTCTTGTACTATTTGATTGTTCTTAAGTAAATAAATAATGTACATTTCTACATTTTGGGCTTTTATTTATGTTGCCTAGTAGCTATGGATTTGAATAATTTTACTAATATATAGGTAAACATATAGGTGAACATATAGGTGCATATATGCACACATATATACGTGCATATATGTACCTATAATATAGGAAAACGGCCAATTTTATATATGTCACATATATTAAAAACCTATATCAAAACCTATTAAAACATATGTTTATAGGTTATTTCCATGTGGGTAAGCTCCATAGTTTATATGTAGTAGGCTATAATGTGTTTTGTCGTGTCGTGTGTTTAATATGATCAAAAGCTATGTTTGATATGATTCCAGTAATGATTTGCCAGAGGATACGCTAAACGAGCCAAATGCGTTTAATAGCCTATTTTTGTATGTCTATGTTTTACCTTGAGAGTCTTTAAAGCGTATCGTTTTATAAGTTTGCCGAAATGTATGATAGGCTATCATAATAATATTAATTATAATCTCCTGTGGTGAAGGCAGCAGTAAACTTAGTTTGCAGAAGCACTTCTAATATGGGTAGACTTGGATTTCTTGTGTTATGTAGCCTATTATATTTCCAAAACTGCACACATGCATGAAAACATGTTAATGTACTTTAGGATCTTAATGATTAAAAGGCCATGGTAAATAATGAATCTGATAACCAATATACTGTCTATACATAATATAACTTTAATTATTTTCCAAAGAAGGTGACTTGTGATACATATACACCAGACAAAGCAGACACTTATTTTTCACTTTGTTTTGTATTTTAAAAATACAGGTTTGTTGTAAATGTCATTATTATATTTTTTTGATTAAATGTGTCAGTTGCGAAGGCTGGGATCACTGGATTGCATGAGTAGATCAAACTTTTGCATGTGATCTCAAGACTTAAAAATGTATTAATGTGTTAAATTTTTTTATTCTAATTATATGTCATACATTTCATAACTTCTCATTTGTGAATAAAACTGAAGAAAAAACAGAATCAGTTGCTCTATTTTATTCAAAATGAAACTACTATCATGATTTACATTTATCTTTGACATTTACAAATTATTAGGCTTACATGGTCTATTATTTCAGCAGCTAAATAAATGTCATTAAAATCTGAACATATTAATTGTTACGGTTAGCTTGTAGAATAGAACTAAAACATTTAAAGTCCAACTGAAATCAAAATTGACCCTATTTACTTTGTTAGCGCATATTACTAGTCTTTTGGTGAAAAATTAATCCGTGCAAGTTAATACAAAGTCTGAAAAGTTACTTCCGGTCTGGAATGGCGTTCCTTCTCTGATGATGTAGGTTTGACGGCTTGGGTTGGGAAACGCTTCACCACTCCCCTCAAACCGCTAGTCTGCTATAAGCGAGAGATGGAGAGGAGGAGCGCTAGAGTAAAACCCTGCCCTCTGTTCAATATTCCTTTTCACTGGGAAATACGTTACAACACTGGAGAAAAGTCGTTTACAACTTCTGGTTCACGCGGACTTTAATTATGGATGTACTGCAGGTTGCTCATTTCACAACTCATATCATCACTGTATTAAATTGAATTAAATTAAATCCTGATTCACACTGCATCATGTGACCAAAGGAACTTTTTTTTTTTTTCTCACATTTAAGACAACTTGAAATATGCCTATTATATCATTTTAACATTTTAATTGTTGTGGTAAGCTTGTAGAATTGTTGTTTTGCAGAAAAACATTACAAGGTTACATTTATTAATTCATGCATGTCAAAAACAAATAGTTCTCGTGTTTTAATACTAATGTCTGGTAGAAGTGATGCAAATGAGAAAACAATAGGAATGACAAAAGAATCACCACTCATAACGTCTGAATGTCAACGCAGAAATCAAGACTCATCAGACTCAACATTTTTCCAATGGTCTTTTGTCCAGTTTCAGTGAGTCTGTGTGATTTGTAGCCTCAGTTTTCTGTTCTCATCTGACAGAAGTGCCACCGGTGTGTGTTCTGCTGCTGTAGCTCTTCTGCTTCAGGGTTTCATGTGTTGTGTGTTCAGTGATGCTCTTCTGCAGATCTCAGTTGTAACGAGTGTTTATTTGAGTTACTGTTGTCTTTCCATCAGCTGAACCTGTATGGTCATTCTCCTCTGACCTCTGGCATCAACAAGGCATTTTCACCCACAGAACTGCCGCTCACTGGATATTTTCTCTTTTCAGGCCATTCTCTGTAAACCCTAGAGATGGTTGTGTGTGAAAATCCCAGGAGATCAACAGTTTCTGAAATACTCAGACCAGCCCGTCTGGCACCAACAACCAGGCCACATTCAAAGTCACTTAAATCATCTTTCTTCCTCATTCTGATGATCAGTTTGAACTTCAGCAGATCGTCTTGATCATGGGTGTTTCTCAATATGCGTTCTTCAGCGATCTTGCGTCCTTGTGTTCTCGTTTTACGTCATCATTAACCGTTGAAGTTCAGACCCAATTCTCAAGAACGCAAGTACAGAGGACGCATGAAAGAACCCGGATGTGTTCTTGATACCGAGGATGCATCGAATGCAGACTTGAGCTAGTACTCGCCTGGTGTCCCAGAAGTCATTGCGGCCGGTTCCGAGTTCGTTCTTCCAAGGAAGCTTGGCAAGACCGGTCTCCACGAGAACACAAGTCCGTTCTCTGCGTTCTTGGAATTGAGAAACAGCCATTGTCTACATGCCTAAATGAATTGAGTTGCTGTCATGTGATTGGCTGATTAGAAATTTGCTTTAACGAGCAGCTGAACAGGTGTAGCTAGTAAAGTGGCAGATGAATCCATTGAACTAAATACTTTACAAATGAAAGGTTTTACATCTCGTTTGTTTTCGTTTTTTATTTGAAACTTGATGGGCACAAACCAAAAGACAAGCTTATGCAAAACAAATGAATCATAGACCTGACATCAATGCAAAAACGGTCAAAGGTTGTGACATATAAAGTCGCAATTATCATTTCATTCAAATATAACAAGCTTCCAGATAAATGCTGTTGATGGGATATTGAACTGAACCTGGGATGTTCCTTTAACATGCCCTCTATGGAGGTTTTGGAATAATGTGAATAGAACCTGTTGTAACTGTCTAATGTGAAGTACACAGGTGTTTAATGCGTGTATTGTTTGCACAGTGAGTTATTCTCTCTCTGCAGCATGCGGCACCATCAGTTAACACGGCTCTGAAGGCTTGAGCGCCTACAGCACGATTACACATTCATTTCACTGACTCCACACCTCCCCCTGCTCTCTGGTCTGGTCTCTCCCTCTCTTTCCCACTATCCCTTGTCGCGGCATCACGGGCATCTCTCATTTTTCTTCATGTCTTGCTGCTAAATTCCCCTCATCACCTCTTTGATCTTTCCATCTTCACCCATCTTCAGGTTTTCATCTGTGTTGTTTTAACACCGTGACTTGATATTAATCAATTAAAGGAGATGGGAAAGAATTTGTAGCTTTGATGAAAATGTGTGCTTATGGGTGGAGGCTGCAGAATAGATGGTGTAAAAGTGCTGATGTAAGCAGGGAAGAACAGGGACTGCAGAAAGAGGACCGAGTTAATGATGTATTGATCTGACACAGCTGCAAGGCACACACTTCTCTGTATAGGTACGATGCTTATGTATTTGCATGCAAGGTGTGTTACTTTCACATTAGAAAGATAGCAGAGCATGTGCGCAGAGGAGAGGACGTGAGACTATTTTCCTATTAAGATTGATCTCATTTAAGATTGAGACTGTAATGTTTCCCTCTAGGACTAACACAAACACTTCCTCTGAACTGAGAGGATCTGAGCTCCTCTGGTGGCGGACTATCTGCCTGAATGAATTATACAAGCTGTTGTTGTATGAAGCTTGCTGCTCTTCATGGTTGTAATTTATGAATCCTTTAATTTACTGCAAATACTGATCTATAATCTACTCCAGGTTACTCATTCACATTCACTCTGGATTCAGATCACTTTGCAAATCCACAGGCAATCCTGGTTCAAATGATGCATAGTTTGATCCCTAACAGGTTAATACATAAACCTTTATGTAACTTTGCTTTTTTTAGTAAAAACACTAATCTATAATCTACTTCAGATTACTCACATTCACATTCACTCTGAATTCAGATCACTTGCAAATCCTGTAGATCCACTGGTTCAAAGGATGCATAGTTTGATCCCTAAAGGGTTAATTCATAAAACTTTATGTAACTTTGCTTTATTAAGTAAAAACGCTAATATATCATCTATTCCAGATTACTCACATTCACTCTGGATTCAGATCACTTGCAAACCCAGTAGAACCACAACGTTTGACTGGTTTGACCCATAAAGTTTCAATACATAAAACTTTATGTAGCTTTGCAATTTTGCCCTTTTTTAACTAAAACACTAATATATAATCTGCTACAGATTACTCTCATTCACATTCGGTCTGGATTCAGATCACTTGGAAATTCAGCAGATCCACTGGTTTAGGGGTTGATTCTTTGTCTAGTTTAAGTTGTGAGGGGTTCATATAACTAATGTTTTTATGTAACTTTAAAATAATTTCATTAACTATTAACACTTTCCTGATGGAACCAGATTAGTCTCATAAAACCTGACTGTCTAGTCTGAGCCCTGAAGCTTTCATAGATATATATATAAAAAAATCGAAATTTTAAAATACTTTCTATTATACAAACACTTATTTTAGATTACTCGAGATTTCTCTCATTTGCATTCACTCTGGATTCATTCTTGATTCAGATCACTTGTAAATCAATTAGGTCCACTGATTCAAAAGTTGACTCTTTGAACCCTAAAGAGTTTGTGCATAAACACTAGGATTTTCTTGAAGCAAAAGCAGTGATGAATGCTAAATTCAGTAAATTCAACTACACGAAGAAGCTCTGCAGATCAACTCATTTCTATTCAGATGTTATCTCATCTAATTAAATTTTATTAACAATACAAGGGCATAAAAGGGCACTGAGAATATGTCATGCACAGATATTTATGATCAAAGGAATAGTTTCAATTTGAGAGAGGGGTCATATCCAATCAAAAACCAACACTTAAAGTGAGAAATTGAAAAAAAACGTTCTCCTGTACATCATAAGCAATCTTCGCACATATTTCTATCTAGGTACCGAACACCCAGGGATGTGGTTTATCAGGAATGATCAAGGCAGTATCCACAGCCACTGTTCCCATATTGATTTGGATTAAATCAACACAGAGACGTGTAAACGGTAGCCCTAATCTCCATGAAACTGCTTATCGAGGCATGAAGAGGAGAGGAAGGGTGTTAAGAGGAAAATAAGAGAGAGCTTTCTGCAGCCCTCGGAGTGGTTTGTGCTGTTTTTGTGGAAAAATTACTTGAGGCAGATTTGTCATTAGAATATTGATCGAGTCTGGGCTCTCTAGAGATGACAGCAAAACTAGATTACAACAGGGGGGAAAAACTGCAGTGTTTGTGAGAAGCACTCTGCATATCTAATGAGAAGCTGTTGACCAGACTATACTGTATATATTTGTCTGGCAAATTCACATTCATTTAAGCGGACAAGATAGTTTTAAAGTGCCCTTATATATTTTAACTGTTCTTAATTCTGTTTTGGAGGTATCCTACAATAGGTTTATATGCAAAAAAACAACAACATAATATATACATTTATCATAATATACATTGCATATCACCTAATTTCTCAAAGAGTATATGAAAACGTTTCATTTGAAGATTCAGTCTCTTTAAACCCCTCTTTTCCAAGAGTCTACTCTGTTCTGATTGGTCAGATGGTCCAGTCTGTTGTGATTGGTCTACTCTGCTCTGATTGGAGATGACTCAGTCTGTTGTGATTAGTCTACTCTGCTCTGATTGGTCAGATGGCTCAGTCTGTTGTGATTGGTCTACTCTGCTCTGATTGGTCAGATGTCTCAGTCCGTTGTGATTGGTCTACTCTACTCTGATTGGAGATGACTCAGTCTGTTGTGATTGGCCTACTCTGCTCTGATTGGAGATGACTCAGTCTGTTGTGATTGGTCTACTCTGCTCTGATTGGTCAGATGACCCAGTCTGTTGTGATTGGTCTACTCTGCTCTTATTGGTCAGATGACCCAGTCTGTTGTGATTGGTCTACTCTGCTCTGATTGGTCAGATGGCTCAGTCTGTTGTGATTGGTCTACTCTGTTCTGATTGGTCAGATGGCTCAGTCTGCTGTGATTGGTCTTCTCTGCTCTGATTGGTCAGATGGCTCAGTCTGTTGTGATTGGTCTACTCTGCTCTGATTGGTCAGATGTCTCAGTCCGTTGTGATTGGTCTACTCTACTCTGATTGGAGATGACTCAGTCTGTTTTGATTGGCCTACTCTGCTCTGATTGGAGATGACTCAGTCTGTTGTGATTGGTCTACTCTGCTCTGATTGGTCAGATGACCCAGTCTGTTGTGATTGGTCTACTCTGCTCTTATTGGTCAGATGACCCAGTCTGTTGTGATTGGTCTACTCTGCTCTGATTGGTCAGATGGCTCAGTCTGTTGTGATTGGTCTACTCTGTTCTGATTGGTCAGATGGCTCAGTCTGCTGTGATTGGTCTTCTCTGCTCTGATTGGTCAGATGACCCAGTCTGTTGTGATTGGTCTACTCTGCTCTGATTGGTCAAATGGCCCATTCTGTTGTGATTGGTCTACTCTGCTCTGATTGGAGATGACTCAGTCTGTTGTGATTAGTCTACTCTGCTCTGATTGGTCAGATGGCTCAGTCTGTTGTGATTGGTCTACTCTGCTCTGATTGGTCAGATGTCTCAGTCCGTTGTGATTGGTCTACTCTACTCTGATTGGAGATGACTCAGTCTGTTGTGATTGGCCTACTCTGCTCTGATTGGAGATGACTCAGTCTGTTGTGATTGGTCTACTCTGCTCTTATTGGTCAGATGACCCAGTCTGTTGTGATTGGTCTACTCTGCTCTGATTGGTCAGATGGCTCAGTCTGTTGTGATTGGTCTACTCTGTTCTGATTGGTCAGATGGCTCAGTCTGCTGTGATTGGTCTTCTCTGCTCTGATTGGTCAGATGGCTCAGTCTGTTGTGATTGGTCTACTCTGCTCTGATTGGTCAGATGTCTCAGTCCGTTGTGATTGGTCTACTCTACTCTGATTGGAGATGACTCAGTCTGTTGTGATTGGCCTACTCTGCTCTGATTGGAGATGACTCAGTCTGTTGTGATTGGTCTACTCTGCTCTGATTGGTCAGATGACCCAGTCTGTTGTGATTGGTCTACTCTGCTCTTATTGGTCAGATGACCCAGTCTGTTGTGATTGGTCTACTCTGCTCTGATTGGTCAGATGGCTCAGTCTGTTGTGATTGGTCTACTCTGTTCTGATTGGTCAGATGGCTCAGTCTGCTGTGATTGGTCTTCTCTGCTCTGATTGGTCAGATGACCCAGTCTGTTGTGATTGGTCTACTCTGCTCTGATTGGTCAAATGGCCCATTCTGTTGTGATTGGTCTACTCTGCTCTGATTGGTCAGATGACCCAGTCTGTTGTGATTGGTCTACTCTGCTCTTATTGGTCAGATGACCCAGTCTGTTGTGATTGGTCTACTCTTCTCTGATTGGTCACATGGCTCAGTCTGTTGTGATTGGTCTACTCTGCTCTGATTGGTCAAATGGCCCAGTCTGTTGTGATTGGTCTACTCTGCTCTGATTGGTCAGATGACCCAGTCTGTTGTGATTGGTCTACTCTGCTCTGATTGGTCAGATGACCCAGTCTGTTGTGATTGGTCTACTCTGCTCTTATTGGTCAGATGACCCAGTCTGTTGTGATTGGTCTACTCTGCTCTGATTGGTCAGATGACCCAGTCTGTTGTGAGTGGTCTACTCTGCTCGGATTGGTCAGATGACCCAGTCTGTTGTGATTGGTCTACTCTGCTCTGATTGGTCAAATGGCCCAGTCTGTTGTGATTGGTCTACTCTGCTCTGATTGGTCAAATGGCCCAGTCTGTTGTGATTGGTCTACTCTGCTCTGATTGGTCAGATGACCTAGTCTGTCAGTCGTTATTTTTGTTTTTTCTTTGCGCTCAAAAAGTATTCTCGTCACTTGATAAACTTGAGGTTGAGCCACTGTAGTCACTTGGACTATTTTAACAATGTCTTTACTAACTTTCTGTGCCAGCAGATGCAATTACATAGCAGCCTATGAAGGAGTGAGACAGCTCTCAGATTTCATCAAAAATATCTTAATTGTGTTTCAAAGATAAACGAAAGTCTTACGGCCCTTTAATATTAAGCCTAAATGTGTTTTAATATCGCTATAGTAAGGATAGTATGATCTCTGTATACTATCAGTCTTTAAATGCAAGATATTTTAAGTACATAAATATTTTATGTATTTGTGTATAGCATAATATAGCCTAAATGTATTTCAAAAATCATCTCCGGGAGCACTTGTCTTTATATCGGTACCTGAGTGTGTCGTGCACCTTTCTAAGAAACACTATGCTTCCTCCAGGCTAGCTGTCACAATCTATAAAGGAAGCATAACAAGAAATGTCACCGTTTTCTGCTCAAGGCAACACACGGTCACAAACTTGAACAGGTACTCGAACCGTTTCTCTCTCACATTAAGCAGTTTTCTCTTATTTCATATGTTGGATTGTAAAAGAAGTAGGCTACTTATTACAGAAGTAATATACTTTAAAATAATAAGTGTGAACTGAATGTAATGCTTTTTGACACTTCATTACATGTTATTTATAATTAAATGAAAGTGAATTATAAAGTTTGAATGTATATTAAATTCAATTAGCTGGACGTAAGAGGTTTTTTTTTGACCTACTTAAACAGGACTTAAGGAGACCTTTATTTGTAAATTCATAATTATTTCTATTGTCTTTGAAATATGGTTAAAGTGTACTGCCGAATGTACTGACAAACATTTATGATAAACTAAAATGTTATGTATTTTCTTAAAACTTGTCATGTCATGTATTTGTAATTACATATTTGTAATGAAGTTGCAATTTAGTACATGTAAAATATATTAACTTTAAATGCAATATTGAATAACACTACAGTTTAAATTACAAGAATTATTTGTAAGATGTGTTTTATTATGTTACTCAACACAATAATACTAAAGCATGACAAAAGATTATTGAAACATAAAAATGTAAAATAAATGTACCTTAAAGTAAGACTTAATTTACATTATTGCAAAGTGCACTTTAGACACAGTCATATAAGTGCACTCTCTTTAAGTGCACTTAAGTGGCCTTTTATTTCATTAATATCATAGTATCTGCAAGTATACTTTTAAGGTTTGAAGTACACTACAAAGCACACTTCTTTTTCACAAGGGGCCTGTTTAGGACAGTCAGTGTGTTAGAACAGCAGGAGAAAACAGTGTGCCTCTTCCACTGAGGACATGTACTCATGACAGTGACACCATAGTCTCAAATAACACCCAGTACTGAGAGCCAAATAGCTCGTAATACATCTGAATCATCGCAAGACATTTACAAAGACATTTGGCTTGACATTGTATAAAACGTTCAAGGATTTTAATCAAAAACTGCATGGGGAATAATTATAGATCCAAAGATCACTTTGCCCAAGGATACAGAGACCCCCATTTTAGTCTAATATCCATCCATGGTAGCTGTGTTTCATTCATACCAGTTCAAGGTGATCAAGATGTTTGTTGGAACATGCTGGCTGATTGACCAGTTAACGAGCAGCTGGAAACCAGTAAATGGATTTTAAGGCAGAGTTGTTTCTTTTCCCATCGTTTGTAACCACTTCACATCTCAGCCCTTTTTGTCTATTGGTTGTCAATATTATTTTCCCTGCCCCCACCAGCAGCATTCCCACCATTACCTATCAAAGCCTAATCTCATAGCCAAATAACCTCTGCTGACATTGAGCCCATCTCTCTCTTACTCATTCTCATCTAACATCATGCCATCCATTCGTCCCCATGGAAGAGCAACCGGCACTTTCTAGCCTTTGAGAACAGTAAAATAAAGTAACATGGCATGTTTAACATTATTTTCGATAACAAATATGGTAGGCCTACCTGTTCATATTTCCACAGTGCTGTGTAACAAACACTAATCTGAAGCAGTACTTGTGGCTTGGCATGTTTTTTGTCTCACATAGCATGCTGATAGATAGATAGATACAGTACTGTGCAAAAGTCTTAGGCATGTTAATATCCCCCAGTTATTTATTTATATTAAGTCAGTTATTTATATCTTTTGCTGTAGTGTGTCAGTAGGAAATATCAGTTTACATTTCCAAACATTCTTTTTGCCATTAATTGTAATAATCCAGTGAGATTTGTGTATGCACAAGGAGTCTGAAAATAGCCGGTATGATCTGATCTCACCATCATCGAGTCCGTCTGTGATTACATAAACATACAGAAACTGAGACAGACTAAATCCAGAAGAACTGTGGGAACGTCTCCAAGATGCTGAAGAAACCTTCCTGCAAAGCTCCCTGAAAAACTAAGTGTACCTGGACAAAAGCCGTTTTAAACGCAAAGGGTCGTTACACCATATATTGATTTGAATTAGTTAATAGAAGTTAAATCATAAATAAATTCGAGACGTTTCCGCAGTTCTCCTGGATTTAGTTTGTCTCAGTTTTTTCAGTTACTCGATGATGGTGAGATCAGATTATACCGGCTGTTGTCAGACTCCTTGTGCATATTAACATGCCTAAGACTTTTGCACAGTACTGTAACTGTAGATGGATGGATGGATGGATGGATATATAGATAATAGTATATATCTTATAAAAAAGATGGCTAATAAACCTTAGAAATAAAATCCTGACAGTAAATTAACTAAACAAAAAAGCATATGAAAAATGGACTCCTTATGCCTGCTACAGACGATGCGATTTCATCAATCCTACTGTCAATCCTCAGTCACCAACCCAGTCGCCACAGAACAACATTTCCCAGCATCCCTTCTGGTCCCCACCTGCACTCAGCCATCATCACACCTGCCGCTGATCATCTCCTCCTCAAGACACACATATGAGCAGTCACTCTTCAGTTCACTCTTGTCTGGTCTCGTCGTTCCTACTAAGAACCACCTACCTGATCACCTACCTTTGAGAAACTCACCTGTGTGATCTTCTTCTGTCCTCTCCTGCGATCCAGTCTGCATCATCTTCACCTGCAAAAGATAAGATCTGTCATTCACCATCAGCATCTCAGCATTGATCCACCAATCCAGTATTCACCTGTTCCCGTCACTACTTTCCTGCAATAAACCATCGTTTGGATATTACCTTCGTTTGCCTTCTTCTGTTCCGTGACACCTATAAGATCATTACAAATCACACTGTATGACATGGATCTAATAAACTTGGGTACAACATGTATGTAGACTGTACGATAATGTCACCTATTAAATCGCAGGCTACGTTAAATTGCAAGTTACTATAGAAGAATAAAACATCATCAGCAGCATGTGCACAAATGGAGCAAGATGAATCACACTTTGGCAGTTGTGGTTTCTATGTGCGCTGAAAAAAGAGGAGGATGCGAAAGAGGAGAATATGGATGTGGTCATGAGTGGGGAAAAGAAAGGCATTTTGTAAATGGAGCTCGAGGTAAGTAGTTTTAGCGCGATATTTCAAACCGTCGCGTTAATCAATGCGCCATATCATGTTACATTTTTATTGACTAGTCAGCAGACGTAGGTTGTAGCAGCAAACACACTGTGAGATGATTATGCTAAATTTCTGAAACTGTCAGAAAATGATCACAGGCTATGACAACAGCCATCTTTAAACCTCTCTCACTGTACGACGTAAGACCACCGTTTAGGAGCCACGACCACAGACATTGCCACTATTCACAGACATTGCCCAAAATCATACAAAGTGTCCCGGGCATTAGTACACAGTGAAATTGCTGTAGTGCAGTTCCATTTCGAGGAAACATCGACGCCGCGTCATGGTGTTGACTCAATGGGAACGCCTTCAGCGTGAGCCAGTGTCAGAGTCATGTGTAGTACACACCAAGCCATAGGCCTAGGACGGTCAGGTGACGCAACATCGCCATAATAGGCCTTTATCGCATCACAATAGGACGCCTGAAGTAGCCACGAAAAATTGCTGAAGCAGTGTACTGCGTCTTCCGGTTATTGCGTTTACCATGGCTGCCTGTTATCACTGGACTACTTTGCTCTCGCATCTCCCAAAAGTTTCTTTTTTTTTTTTTTCTTGATTCTATTTTAATGGTTTAATTAAATTGTTATAACCAATTATTTAAAATGTAATGATTTAAGCAAAACTTTCTTCAAAGGTTAAACCAAACTTTTATTTTGACGGGTTGCCGTGTAGACCAGGGTTCACCAATCTCGGTCCTGGTGCCATTCATTCACAGAGACACGCAGAACATGCATGATTCCTATGTATCTATTCCTATTAGACTATTCCTATTTAAATAGTCTTTATGCGGTTTAATATTGACAGACTCTGGTCTATATCGCGATTTTCTTTAAGTTTACTGACCTACTTTTCATCTAAAGGTAACTAAGTAACCACCGGAAGTGCGAGTACACTGCTTGGCGATTTCGAACGTTCCGAAACTAGGAAATGAGATAAAGGCCTATCAACTCTATAAGTAACACCTGCGCGAAGAAGAAGCCATAAGTCTCTGTCACTCTGTGTCAAACTGTCTGTTTCTCTGTCTTAGATTAGGAATTTGGACTAAAATAAATTAAGAAGTATAATAGATGTGTTTCAATATGTACGAGCCAATCTCCACTCCTCCGTTGAAGCTCACGGAGTGAATGTGTTCAGTGGAATAGACGAGGGGGATGATGTCTCTCGCAGGCTCCGATGGAGAAGAGTGATTCCACTCGCTAGAGGATTCTGCCGTCCCTCTCCATGTGATAGTGATGAACGACCATCCACAGTTGATGCTGAGCTCACCGAATACAAGGGCAGTTGGCAACATGGCAGTTTTGGCCTACATAAATCATTAAGGGGGAATCAGATCACAGCCGATGGCGGCGTTGGTTCGACGTCTCCCTTCATGGTGCGAGCAGCATCTACTCTCGCTCTGTGCAGTGCATGTGCCAGGCCGCTTGAACTGAGACACGGATTCACTGGGAATGGAGACTACATCCCCAGAGAATGCTAAGAATTTGTTGTGAGGGACCTCCTCTCTCAAGCGAGTGGCACATTCTGGCATCCACAGCTAGAGTTATGGAACCTGCAATCTGGAAACGAGTGGGTGATCTGCAGGCTTTTAAAGCCCAGAAGTGGGTATGTAGCGAAGGTGCTTACCAGCCCCTTTAGAGTTCAGGTGTTTACATATCAGGCTTTCTCAAAGGCATTGCGTGTCTATGTAGATCAGACACGTCAGTTCAGGCTTTCAGAGCAGTCAATGCTATTCTCCAAACAGAAATTGTTTCACTGGATCGTGGACGCGATCACCTTGGCATATAATGCAAGGTGTGCAATGCCCCATTGGAGTGAAAACCTATTCCACGAGAGGGATGGCTTCCTCCTGTGCATGGTTGAGTGGCCTGTCCCTTCAGGACATCCCACCTGGCAACGGGATGGTCTTCACCGAATACTTTTGCCAGGTTCTATAATCTGGATGTCTCATCCTTCGCATCACAGACTTTCACTGTGCAGGAGCACTGAGTCTGTGTCTCTCGCTAGCCCATAAAGGCTATATTCTAGGGATGCATGATATTATCGCCACAACATCGGATAAAGGCTTAAAATGTAATAATCAGCATCAAACCATTATGAAAAAATGATGCCGATATGCCTTGCCGATAAGATAACGAGTTGATTATGCACTTGCGATAACTCACATGTGTGCAAGGAGTGCTAGCGATAAGATCAAATCAGCAGTGTGGTCGTTCTTGAAGTGAACTTTTGCATGTATTGTGATTAGATTTACTTCCGCCATGAACGTGTAAATACGAGTACAGAAGGAAGTGTCCGTTGTGCGACACCCGTCAACTTTCACTAGTCTAGTGCGTACAGCAGCAGTAGCCTCCAAGTCCGAGTGCCCACCTGGTAAGAGCTGTTGTTAGACTAATAAAATGAAAATTCGAATACACAAATAACATTGTTACTTCTGTTTCTGAGTAACTAAAGCAGTAATTTGTCATAATAAAATCACAAGTCTGATTTGATTTGATGTCATAAGCCATAGCCTAAATATCACAAGAATGACACTTGTAAATTAAGTGATTCTATATAGTCAGTTTACTAATATGCATTCTGTAATATCATTTTTTTTTTTTTCAAATAGATGATGAAAATAGCTTGAATCCAAGGAGTTCTTTAGAGGCTAAAGGCAGCACCCTTTACCTGAAGTCACGCCACCTGTGTATCATGTGTAGACGACTACATTGCTGTAGATCATCTACAAATAAATAATCCACAAATATAATGTTTAGGTTTAGGTTAGAACTTTATTTATTTATATTATACAACTACATTTATTTAGTTCTAACAAGTGGTAAGAATGAAACCAGAATGAAAAGATACAGTTTTTGCTCAATACTAACAGAAATGGAAAAATAATTCATTTATAATTCCTGCACAGGAGAGACTTGTTGTTGTTTCCAAATGAAGGAAAAAAATATATGTATATCTTTATCAGCATTAACAATCAGTCAAAATGAGTTGGACAAATATTGGCATATCGGTTATAGGCAACCATCCCATATTGCGCATGCCAACCTTATTCTTATCTTCCCAAACCCATGGTGTGCAGTGCTTGTGCAACTTACTCCCCTGACTGTGTCAGTGTGATTCATTTTATTGATGTATTGTTGCACTAACAACCTGTTATGTCTACATGGGCAGCTGGCCGTATTACCGTGCTTAGAACGTGCACATCGAGCAAGCATATCGCTCTCTATCCTCAATCGAAAGATTCAGAGAAAATGGGGCTCCCCACTGCCTTAAATGGACCTCATTCGCACCAATAACATAGCTTACAAATTGCAGTTATGATACTGGGCTTCAGCGATTAGTCTGAGAAAGGGTTTCCCAGCTACTGACGCAATATCTCGTTCCCTACATGTCAGGGGCTGAGGTTACCAGAGACATTTTCCACTCGTAATTACTACATTGTGGTGGCATAAATATAATCTTTCCAACATGACTTCAAGCAAGCATTTGATTGGACAAAAATCTATGCAGTACGTGCAGGATGTCATATTTTCACAGTACAAGAACTGTACAATTTAAATATATTTGCTTAAAATGAATTTTAACCTTACAGCTAATTCACATGGATTGCAAGCCACCAAACTCATGGGGTCTTTAAAATATCGGTAACATAGAAATAGACTCCATGTTTTAGTAAGGTGATCAGGCTTTGATGTTATTTCAGATTTGATTTCAAGCTTGAGGGAAACCGCTGCATCTAAAACTTCATTCATTCTAGAACTTCATTTAGCAATTTGTTTTCAGCAAGATGGACTGTATCACTGTAAGAAAAATGTCACACTTTTCATTTACAATGTTTGCACACAGTTGCTCAAAACATTCTGTTGTCTTCACTAATGAGGCTAATTAAGGAGGAATTCCTCTGAGGAAAGAGAGAAACAGAGATGAGGGATGAGAACAGAGGGTCATGGTTGAACATGGCTTGACCAAACCCAGGAGAAATCACAGTCGTTTGCTATTGACCCAACAGATTTGCAGTCATGATAATCTCTCAGTTTGAGGAGAGCTAAGAAACAGATATTACTGTGTATATACACTCAATAGATATCATCACAGCCGTCCTTCTCTCCTTTAGCATGTGAGATCGTCAAATCATTTAGTATCCTGAAGTTATAGTTCATAGCAGTCATTGAATTTTCATAATAACTACCAGTCAAAATTTTGGAATATAAACAGTTTTAATGCTTATAGTCTTACACTTATTTATTTGATCAAAAATACAGTAGAAACAGTTTATTATTGCAAGTTAAATTGTAAAATATTGTCAAATGTAATTTATTCCAGTGATTTAAAGCTGAATTTTCAGCATCATTACTCCAGTCTTCAGTGTCACATGATCCTTCAGAAATCATCCTAATTTTGGTCTGAAAGAAACATTTCTTATTATTATCAATGTTGAAACCAGTTGTGCTGCTTCATATTTTTGTGGAAAACGTTATACACTACCAGTAAGATTTTAAAAAGAAAGAAAGAAAGAAAAAAATACATAAAATATTTCTATTTTAACAAATACTGTGTGTTTGAACATTCTTTTCATTAAAGAATCCTGACAAAATGTATCACGGCTTCCACAAAAAATCACAACATTGATGATAATAAGAACGATTAATAATAATTGTGTTTAAATCTTCCGCTTTATTGAACCTATTGGTGTCTTTTACCATATAGCTTTTCTAGCATTTAATAAAGCCATAAAATGGACATGATACAATACAATTCCAGCGTCAAGAAATCTGAGTAACCTCATTCAACTATCAATATGCAGAACAGTCAGAACATATTTAATGTTTAACATAAGTGTGGAGTGCATATTTCACTGGTCAACCAAAAGCTTATTTGCTTATTAGATTTTCCACCATAATGTCATTCTAAGCCCAGTTTCATTGTTGCTGCATAACAATCAGATATTTCAGCATGAATATTCAGAATATGATTTGATTATTCACTCACTCAGAGAAAAGCAAGAAGACAGACAGATGTACACATGCACACATCTCTGCAGCAGTGTCAACAGGGTTATTTAATGATTGCCTCACTCATACCCTTAAGCACTAAATAAATGATGAGAACATTGTTAAAATTCTGCTCATATTCCTTCCAGCTTTCTCTCTTCATGTCTCGTCAGTTGCACAGACAGGTGCTGCACCTTCACAATCTCACCACAGAATTTTAACCTCACAAAAGACTTTGGGAACTGCCTCATCTTCTAAATGAATCAAGCAATATTTTGCATGAAAAATACATTTTTAAAATTATGTTTAATCGCTATACTCATCCTCTGTTACCTTTTTATTTCTATTATTCCTCTATTTTTATGCTCCTTTTTTACTTGTCTTTATCTATTCTTTTAAGGCTTTTTTGTCATGCATAATTGATTTCGCATTAACAAAAAGTCTCTTGCAAATGTTTTTGATTGTTATTGAATTTGTCACATGTAATGCAGGCTTTATAAAGAGCCTCAAAGCATTGAAGGGCAAATTATATTAGAACTGATCGCAAACCACGTGTGAGCGCTAATTTTACTTAAACGGCTCTGTGGAATACTTGATTCTGATTGGTCAATAGCACCAATAGCTGTCAATATTCCCATGACAACTGCTGAAAACAGAAACACAGGCTCATCCGGGTCACTGAAGTCTGATGCAGAAAAGTTAGTTCATGCATTCATGACCTCGAGACTAGATTACTGTAATGCTTTATTAGCCGGTTGTCCTGCATCCTCAATAAACAAGCTACAGTTAGTCCAAAATGCCGCCGCTAGAGTTCTTACTAGATCAAGAAAATATGATCATATAACACCAATTTTATCATCACTACATTGGTTACCTATAAAGTTCCGTATTAACTACAAGGTATTGCTACTGACTTATAAAGCCCTAAACGGCTTAGCTCCAGTCTATTTAACCGATCTTCTATCGCCCTATAATCCATCGCGCTCTTTAAGATCACTAAATTCGAGGCTTTTGGTCATACCTAGGATATCCAGATCCACCAAAGGAGGGAGAGCATTTTCACATTTAGCTCCTAAACTCTGGAATAGTCTTCCTGATACTGTTCGTTGCTCAGACTCGCTCTCCCAGTTTAAAACTAGATTAAAGACGCATCTCTTCAGCCAGGCATTTATATAATATTTTTAATCTTACAGTTAAATCCGGCCTCTAGTTCATAAACGCCAGAGGAGAACTGGCCCCCGACTGAGCCTGGGTTCTCCCAAGGTTTTTTTTTTCTCCATCATGTCACCTGATGGAGTTTTTCGGTTCCTTGCCACTGTTGCCTTTGGCTTGCTTAGTTGGGGATATTTAATTTAATTAATCAATCAACAGTACTATTGATCAGCATTACCAAACGTGGACGTTCCACTAGAAACAAACATTGATGTATTATTTTAATTTAATACTGTGAAGCTGCTTTGATACAATCTGTATTGTGAAAAGCGCTATATAAATAAACTTGACTTGACTTGACTTGAAGTCAGCAGCGCTATACGCCTGATAGGAACGTTTTTTCTTCATGGAAGTTTTGCGTTTGTTGAGCTAATAAAATCTTAAAACTCAGTCGAATCAATATTTTGTGTACAGTTATTTAATTATGCCATCCAGTAGTACTTTGCGTTTAAAGACCTAATAAAATATTTCAACTCAGATTAATATTTTGTGTCTAATTATTATTTACTTATGTGGCAAGTAGCCGTGTAATAAGTGGGATAATGTACATCCAGCCAGGGGTTCTCTCAAAACAACCCCCTTCAGGCTGATCAAGACCTCCGCTTCGGGTCGGGGTCCTCGTCATCCTGTCGGGGGTTATTTTGAGAGAACCACAGGCTGGATGTGCATTATCCCTTACTTACAAAGAGGGAATTTATTTAGAAGCCTTAAAGGCACAGTTAACTGTAAGGGTCAGGGAGACGATGCAAATAGTCATAAATAAAATAGTGTTGGTGCTTAAAAAGCTTACTAACATTAAAAGTTTGGGGGAAATTATTAACAATTTGATATGAGCAAAAACAAATGACCCAAATCATATTATAATTTACAGCTAAAAACATTCATCATCAAACTACAAACGACGTCTCTATCTGGCTGTGAGAAATATGTGCAGTTGATATTTCAGTTCACATTTCCCAGTGTGTCTCTGTGTTGATAAATATCACAGTGATGAATCATCCAGCTCTGCAGCTGTGGGATATGATCATTCTGATGACTGTTGATTGGCTGCAGAAAGGAGTGGGCGTGGCCTACTTACTTTAAGATACTCTATCAAGCTCTGGATTGCCATTACTGCTCATTAGCAGATGACTGACAGCTTGCAAAGACTAAATGGACATGATCTCTCGTCTCATGAATTATGGAGCAAACTACATATAGGGTCAATTCAATCCCAGACAGTCATGCTGCTACACGCACACGCATACATACAGAATCATTTCTATTTATAGAAAAAAAATTAATTCCACTTAAAATCTCTTCATTGATAAGGTGCAGTTCATAATATTATATTTAAGAAAATAACTGTTTTCTATTTGAATATATTTTTAAATGTAATTTGATGGCAAAGCTGTTTTATATTGAGTTGTGTGTGTGTGTATATATATATATATACGTCCATAGTTTTTATGATTTCACTACCATTCAAAACTGTTGCAAATAGTAAAAATAAATAATGATTACGTGTGTCTGAAGTTTTTTGAAGTGATTGGTAGTGTATGGTGCACATGTTTAATCCTTAAATGGAGGTGTCTGCCCAAAACAGGATAAATGAATCATCTTTATGTGATGATATATTTGGTCTGTGAGTCCGTGGTTCCCTCAGGACAAGAGTATGAGCGCTCATCACATACATTCTGCACTGCTCTTATCCTGCTACAACCCAATACCAAACCGTGTGTGTGTGTGTGTGTGTGTGTGTGATCATGCATATGGATCACATTTCAATGAATTTTCTTTTGCTGAGTGTTTTCTCTATATAAACAAGACCTGGGACCGCCGAAAGGGGCGAGGTTGGCTGCCTATATAAGCCATGCAGAAATTACCATTCGTCTATCTTTTGACCGTGGAGCGGCTAGCATGACTCGCTGCACAGTGTAGTAGCACAGCAAGCTACGCAATGCTCACTCCTGTTTATCTCAGGGAACTGGGGTTACGTGAGAAACCATAAATGTTGCCTTTCAATATGGTTCACTCACATTGCGTCAGTTTTTAGCTGGCTCTTATGGGGAACTTAATCCAATAGCGCCATGCTACAAGCCGACAGCTTGGGGGTGCTCGTTTGAGGGCCCCGTGATCAGCTGCATAATGAGAGGCTCAGACTGCAGCCGGAGCCTGACTATATAGTACACAAGCATTTAGACTGACAACACCTGTGCCTGAAGAGCAGGATGTCCAGGTTGTAAAATCGGATGAAAGTGGACAGCGAGGACCAGCCGGCTGCCGCACAGATATCCGTGATAGATATTCCACTGGACCACACCCAAGCTATACCTCTAGTGGAGTTGGCCCTAACCTCTAAGGCATCTTTCAAAACCACTGATATAAACCAGTCCCCGCTGTGAATTTGCACAAGGATTTGTTTTATAGTTTAACTTTCTGAAAGGCCGTCTCATGAGGGTGTGATTTAGACATCTCAGATCGAGTATGGGCCTGAGGCCACCATCCTTCGGCTCTGAAGACATGAGAACTGTCGTCTGAGACCAAAGTGTGAATCACGCCCATGAAGCGTGTGGTCTGCGAGTGAACTGACTCGCTTCAATTCACTCGCAGACCACCCGCTTCATGGGCGTGAATCACACTTTGGTCTCAGACGACAGTTCTCATGTTCTCACCTCGTTCTATTATCCCCCAAATCCTGCCCGACACTCTGGGGATGGCCTGCCATGCCCTGAGTTGGGTGGCAAAAGGTTGAAGTATTAAAGGCTGTGTCTGGGGCTGTGGCAGGAGAATGGCACCTGCCACAGTATTAAGATGAGGAGGAATGCTCTTTTCGTGAGAATGTAAAAAATTTATTTGGTTCGCTATAACACCAAGAAGAGGTTTGGGTGCGCAAACTGGTGTGGCGGGCCCAGAACCGGCAACAAACACATTGTTTCCACCGCCCTGAACTGAAGAGGGAAGCACATTTTTAGGCACATTTGCGGGACTTATCCATTTCCTCCTCCGTCCTGAGACATCAGGACTGCTTCAGCTGCACGGGGTCCAGCTCTATTTTGGGGCGAGGCCCTTGTCGCTTCGGAAATGGGTAGCGTCTGTCTAGGCGGAGGTGTGGTTTGACTTCAGGCTCTGCTTTCAGCTTGAACAGGCACTGAGGCTGGCCTGGGCCGTCTTCGAGCGACTGGAGGCAGTGGAGGAGCTGGCTCTTTTGGGCAAGAAGTGACACATAGCCTGCGATGACTTCTGGGCTGCGATGTAGCATGGAGAACCAAACCACGGACCACCATGGAGCCAAACAGGCCCGACGGGGAAATGGGGGAGTTGAGAAGAGCCGTCCTGTCAGCGTCTTTAAACTCTGTGAGATTAAGCCACAAGTGGTGCTCGAGCACCACAAGGCTGGCCATAGCACGGCCAATGGCTTGGGCGGTGGTTTTTTGTAGTGCACAGGGCCAAGTCCGTTGCACTGTGCAGCTCCTTAATTATCATGTGATGGAGAAGCATGGCCTGATAAACTTGAATCACCGCCATTGTATGCAGTGCGGAGGCGGCCTGATGGTCAGCGGCGAACGCTCTGGAGGCAAGCGCTGACGTGGTCCTGCAGGGCTTGGAGGGGTGACTAGTCTTAGTCTTCCAGCTGATAGCCGTCGGCAGCCAGAGGTGCGCAGTGACAGATTCCTCCACAGCTACTTCGTGTAGCCTTTTTCTTTGGCGCCGTCCACCGTGGAGAGAGCGGCCGAAGAAGAAGAGTGGACGCATGCCGAATAGGGGGCTCACCACACCTTGGTGAGCTCTTGGTGGACTTCTGGTAAGAACGGGGCTGGACGCTGGCGAGGGCCCTGCTGGTGGCGCCTTGGCTGCAATAACCGTTTCGGCTGTGGGCGGGCTCTTCTGGGGCTGACTGATCCAAGCCGAGCTCTTTTAAAGCTTTTGTAAGGACTTGCAAAAAGCTCTGTGTCCATATGAGGCCGTGCGTCATCAGATTGTTTAGGCGGCAGAGGGGCGGAGTCATTTCTGGAGTTCGCCCAGTCTTTGCACTTATAGGCGGCCTGAGACATCAAGGCTAACTCTTCGTCAGACCCGCCAAATGAGACTATGCCACTTGGGCCAGAAGAGGGGCGCTGATCCCCGCGGGTGAAGTACAGAGGACTCGTCGCGTTGGGGGGAGAGTGAGGCACGCGGGCGCTAGGCCGACGTGAGCTCGCTTCTGCCTCGCGGCTCCGCATCTCGGCTCGAGAGGGGAAGGAGTTGAGGGAGCAGCTGGTTCGCTCAAGTTCAGCAATGCGTTTGTGTAAAAAAAAAAACAATATTTAAAACTTTATCAACTAAATTAACTAGCTTACAACAAACGACCGTACATCTGACCTTACACATGACGCATTGACAAACGCGGAATCATAGAGAATAGAGCAAAACAAAACAACACCATTAATGTCTAAAATGAAGTCTAAAATGAGAATTTTTTAAGAGAAATGTGGGAGGAGCTTGAGTTTGTTGCCCAGCCCTGTTTGTTTGAGAGGTGTCACCGCGAGAGGTGTCAAAGCTTACGCTATTCCTACATTCTACGTCATACATCGTCAAGTGTTACTCTTTTGGCGTAAGTCGACTTGCGTATGGCCATCTGCTGGAAGCTAATTATTTTAGTCGACAAAGTTATAAATATAGATATTATTCTTACACAAATGCATCACTTTGCTTCAGAAGGCCTTTATAAACCCCCCAGAGCCGTGTGGATTACTTTCATAATGGATGGATGCACTTTTTTGGGCTTCACATTTTGGGCTCCCATTCACTGCCATTATAAAGCTTGGATTAGCCAGGACATTTTTTTATATAACTCCGATTGTATTCTTCTGAAAGAAGAAAGTCATATACACCTAAGATGGCTTGAATGTGAGTAAATCATGGGGTAATTTTCATTTTTGGGTGAACTATCCCTTTAAGGTTTCCCTGTCTTGTCTAAGCCCTCTCTGATGACACACACACACACACACACACACACATACACACACACACACACACACACACACACACACACACTAATTCACACACGCAAACACACACACACTAATTACATTACAGTTCTTGGCTGTTTCTCAGCTTTCATCATGGTCTCACACCTGTTACCTAGTTTCTCTTCGGTGTCTCATTCTCGTCCATTCATTCTCTTATTTTCCATCTGCTGTCTTTCAGGTGCTATTTCATCAGCATAAAATAAATGGTCCATTTGAAATGACATGATGACACCAGCACATCTGAACACAGGCGCTGATATTAGGGTGTGGATCTGCGGGTTTCATCTCTCTCACCATGAAGCTTTGATCCATACAGAAGATGAATGATTCATTTTTTCAAAAGATTTCAAACCTGAATCACGCACAATAGAAATGAATCCATGACCTTATGAATATCACATCCATCCATTAGTACACAGGAGTTTTAAAATGCATTATGCAGCAGAAGGAATGAAAGGGAAAGAGTGGCAGAGTGAGAGAGGTAGGGCATTAAAGGAAGAATGTGAATGAGAGCGATATTTTATTTGTTTTATTTCAAATAAAAATGTCTTTTAAAAGTTAATTAAAATTATATTCGGTTATTTGTTTTTATTTATTTGTATTACCATTACTAGCAAGCTTTTTTTATTTATTTTTTTATTGTGCATATTGATGCTTTGCAACCCCCTTTCATGAGAAACCCTTACTATTTTACATTTTGGCAAATTTGTATTCAAAAACTACAATCTCATGGCAATTATACATTTTGGTAAATTACTGGCTAATTCAAATTAATTTGTAAAATCTCATCTGTACGTTTTCATACAATCTGCTTACGCCCCAGTGATGGATATATTTAGGGGTGGACCTTATCCTGAAAATCGTGCAACTTCGTATGGTTCAAATTGTAGAAATTCATTGAAAATTGTTTTCCGTGAGATCGGGCTGACAAAAAAAAAAAAGATTTCTAGATAAAAACAAAGCATGAATTTCTATCCTTAAACATATCCGTCACTGGGGTGTAATAAGATCGTACGAAAATATTTGCATGAGATCTTACAAATTAATACAAAGTCACCACCTTATGATCTTTATAGCTCTGTTTAGGTTTAGTTCAGTTCTGTTCCAGTTCCTTGTCATATTAAGTTGACCTAGTTGCCTATTGTGTGCCAGCTTGTTTCCATAGTTACTAATTAGCTTCACCTGCGTTTCATTTAGCTCCCTTTGTTTGCCTTGTGCATATATAGCCCTTAGGATACGCTTACACGACAATGATTTTCCGTGAACACACAACGACGTTCCCCGTTCACACGAATCTGTGAAAACGTCTTAAACACTGTATTATTAATGCCAGGCCAGTAGGTGGCGATGTCACTGTCTAAAGAAACACTACTCACCTATAGACTGAACACTTGTGCATGACGTCACCGTTTTCACAAAATCACATTTTCATAGTTTACAAGGAGACGATAACAGTATCGTTTTTAAAAAACTTGCACTTTGAAACCCATTTTCAAAAGTTTGTTTTCAGGCCCCCAAAACGCCATTGTCGTGTTTTTAGTTGAAAACGGTGTCGTGTGAATGGCCCCTATAGTTCCCTTGGTTCTTTCTTCAGTCTGGTTGATGTTTACGTAGTTGTGTATATTTTCTACATGTGATTTACCCGCATGTTTCCTAGTTGGATTTTGATTAAAGATCAAAATGATTCATGATTTGGTCATGATTTGATTCATCTTTGTGCAAAAATTATCACAACAGCCGCAACCCGTAACCCATCTGTTGTGTTTTATCAATATTAGCAGACCAATCACACCAATAAATCACAACAAAATCTGTAAACCTGTCCATAGAGAAAGATATGTGGACGAGGAAGTAAAAAAAAAGTCATGTGGAATAACTAGCTGTTCAAATTATATTATTATTTTCCTTATATTCATTTTTTTTTGTTTTTTTTTTGTTATAATATTAAAAAAGGGGCAGACAGTAAAGCAGAGAAACACTGAGAGCAGAGGGGAGAGAAAGTGTGTGTGTGTGCGAGCTGGAGGATGATTTCTGTTGCATCCTAAACTATTCCGCCAGTGAGCACGGGCACTAGTGTGTGTGTGTGTGTGGCTTCACAGGGCGTTAATGTCTTTGTGTGCCTCTCTCTCTCTCTCTCTCTCTCTCTCTCTCTCTCTCTCTCTCTCTCTCTCTCTCTCTCTCTCTCTCTCTCTCTCTCTCTCTCTCTCTCTCTCCGCTGCAGTGGGGGAGTTTATTCAGCGGCTCGCATGAGGGGACGAGACAGCAGCAACCTCACCTCACCTGCCTGCTCGCCCCTCTCCCGTCCTCTGTCCTCCTCCATCACAGGCGTTCTGCTCTGAACTGGACCAGTATACCATCCCTCAGCTGGAGGAACTGATCCAGTTTTCTGCCTCTTTTCAAGGATTTTTGGGGAAAAGAAACATGCCATTATGGATTACTCAAGTCCTCCCCAAACAAAAGGACACAGCACACTTGGGAGGAAGAAGAGAGAGAAGGAGGGATGACACGCCTCTCCCTCATACCTGACTTTGTTTCTTTGAGAGTTCTTTGAAAGATGCTCTTTCACGTCCCACTTGAAGGGTGTGCTGATGTTTGATGGCGTCTAGTTGAGTCTGAGGAATACTTTTGAGACTGTTGCGTTTTTTTTTTTTTCTCTATTTAACTCTTTTCTAGCTGTCCTGATTAACTATCTGAGGTTGTTTCAGGTGAAATACACCAGTCTTCTGCGCTTGCATGAGTGTGTGTGGTAACATTTGACCCGTCTGTGTGTGTGGGTGTACGAGGGTGACGCCTGTTAGGTTCTCGGGGCGCGCGGAGTCTGTCTGGCACGTTACTGCAGCATGAATGGCTAGCCTGCAATCTCAGACAGCAGGGTGCGTGAAACAACACGAGTCCTTTGACAGTGTAATGAGGTTAAAGCTTTCCGCCGTCGTGAAGCGTGTTCGTATCAGAAACCGGATGGTTTGAGAGCCGACATTTGGATAGAGTAAAAATGCTATGACAGCAATTTTAAGAATGTTCTGAGATTGAGTTTTGGACTTTTTCCTCAGAAACTAAGAGTGAAGTGATGAGAAAGTGTGAAGAAGGTAGACAGACAGAAAAGCTAAACAAAGAAAACTAGCAAATTAACGAACTTGCTACGAACAAGTTGCATATCTGTTTCTCCTGAATGGTAGAAAGACTGCTGCCTCAGATTTGAGACTGCGATTGGACAAAGATTTATACGCACCTTCGGACAGCTCAGTTTTCTAATGTCCCACCTCTGCAGCAAAGTGTGCTAGCAGAACGACGAAGCATTTGTTAAACCGAACGTCTGATAATTACATTTCACAAACCACTGAGCACCAAAGGCACCCAACTGCTATCTTATTAAGAAAGATATTGATTTCTCCATGACAGAGTGCCAATGATCACTATTAAGGGCTTGTGTCATTTAATTGAATTTTCTTTCATTGATCTGAATAATGCTAGATTTTCACTGTTGAGGAATTGGGTTAAGATTGACTGTTAAGTACAGAGCTTTATTTTACACAGCTTTACAGTCCTTTTTTGGAAACAACCTCAATTTATGCGAAGCTGCTCCTTCAAATGCTTTTGATTTACATGTGTGTGCTTATCCAGACTTGCACACCTGTATCTGGTCGGGTTTGTGTCGTGAGTGTGTGTTAAGTGTCTATGGCGGTTATGTGTACAGATGGGCCGCCAGTCGAGCGAGCGAAGTTTGCTGTTGTTCGCACCTAAGCAGAACTGTTAAAGCATGTTTATGTAGGAGTGCGTGGGACTGAATTTTCCTCAAGCACACTGACTCTCTCACCTCACGCTTTTATGTGCAACCAATTTTTTACCAATTCACCCAGCTTGCAACATGCATTTTTGTTCAACTGAATGCGACTCTCACTACACAGTTCAGAGTCTTTGAGGGACTGACAAGAAACACCTCCATGAATGCAGAAGTTCACAAGAGGGAGATAAGAAAAAGCTGCTGTGAAAGTGGAACAGGTGGAGGGACAGAAGCACAAAGCCAAAGGGAGGCACTTGAAATCATCCTGTATGGATACGTGAAGGCGTTAAGCATTCAAACTCTTCTTTGATATCCACAGCAGTCGAACGAAACTGTGAAAGAATCCATCGATTTGTAAACTGTGAAAAGTAGTAAGTGAGGAGATGAATTGTGGCTAAAAACCTGTAGCTACAGTCAAGAACTGATTCGATTCGAAAAGAAAAGACCTGATATTCATGAGGGCTTCTGCAGTTAAAAGCTACAATAAAATACACTGCTTTGACCATTGCACTGCAATTATTGCTGTTCAGTTTTCATTTGAAAACGTTGGCAAAAAAGGCCTTGGAATTTCAATGACACTTTTTGGAAGCAAAAACTTGAAATGAAGCCACAGATTTCACAAAAGTAATTTTCCTTCTTGGAACGCGTTTCATTGAAGGTCTCTCTTGACAAAACATTCAATCTATCCAATCATCCCTCCTTCACTTTGTAATAAAACATTGGATGTACATGCAGCATTTACTGATTTAGGAGTCATTTGGATGTAGTCCCGGAAAAAGCGCTGGTGGAAGTGGCCTGGATAAAAGCATGAGAGCAAGCACAGGCGCGTAATTTCATGCTGATTTCCCTGAATTAAGCACATCAATGGGGACAAGAACAGAAGAAGTGCCGTACTACAACATTTCACTTAAAGCACAAATGGACTTTTCTACATGCTGGAATTCATTGGATTTCACACTCCACAACAGACTTGAGATATGACATTGTTTTTTTGAGCAAGTTAGAATGACAAGCACTGTTAAAAAGCTTCATAACTTACTTCTTTAAAGACTTTTGTACTTGCATGTGTCTCTGAACTGGAAATGGTTTAAACTCAACGGCTCTCCCCGTAGTACATTCGCAGAACTCGTTGTTGGACTGCGAAAGATAAGTGAACTGTCTGTGGGCATCTGGGACATGCGGTTGTGTCTGAACTAGCACAGCGGTTCCTCTGAGAAGGTGATCTGAGCGGGTTCGTGGCCTGGCGGTGTCCGTGGTCAGACGTCAGGACTCAGGATGGGGTGTAACATGTGCGTGGTGCAGAAGCCCGAGGAGCAATACAGGGTCATGTTCCAGGTAAGAATACAAATCAAAGTTGTTTCTGTCCATAATCCCACTTGTAGAAAGGTAGAAACTTGCTCTGAATGGCTTGATACATAGAGATCTGAATAGACCACCAGCCCTTGACTTGGTCAGTACATTCAGCAGTGCACTTAGTCCTTAGTTTCAAAGACAATATAAGTAATTATGAAAATACACAGAGATGTACTTAAGTCTACTAAAGTAGGTTAAAAAAAGGACTCTTAAGTTCAACTAAATGCATATATATGTATATATATATATATATATATATATATATATATACAGCAGAAAGGCTGAATCTCACCCAACATTGGTCTTAGTGGTTGCAGTAAACTGCTTGCTTTCCTCTGCTTTCTTTGTTGTGTTTTAATGAGCTTTATTAGCCCTGCTTACTACAAGGAAGAAAACATCCAAGCCATTCAAATCATTTCATTTTCAATCAACTTCTTGGAAGTAGCAAAAATTCCACTGTGGCTTTTATTAACAACTGTTCTGGGCTGTTAAATATTTCACTTGGCTAATAAAAATGCACAAGAAAGACTGGTAATGAACTTCTGAATCATAGCTGGTGTCTGAAACCATAGGGGTGACTTTAGAGGAAAGCCATTGATACCTGACATTTTATGATTGTGATTCATGAGCATTGTTTTACATTATCATGTTGGGTAGTACTGAAGTGAATACTTGTATATATGTTTACAAGCTTGCAAATTGCAACCAGACTGTGCATGTATCTTTGATAGAAAGTCTTGTCGATAAGTGGCCACCAATACTAATAAAGCCAATTAGCAGAACAGTCCGACCTTTAGCGCTAACAAGCTGTTACCGAGAGAGAGGGGTGCGACTGTGTAATTACCAACATAATCATTATTTAAGCATTCAAATTATTAATTGGAACCAGAGTAGAACAACATTTTGTGTAAAATGTACAGAGTGCTAAGCTTTGTTTTCATATAACATGGTGGCATGTGTGTGTGTATATATGCATGTGTGTGTGTGTGTAGAGAGAGAGAGAGTAGTTGTAGAACTAGGTTGTAGAAAATATAATCATGTGTTTATTTGATGTTACAAAAAACACTTTCTCCTGTCCCAGCGAAGACCATTATAAGTAAGCTATTTCTTGGCTGATTCGCCTTGAAAATGTAAACACAGTAAAAACATATATATGAGCAATATCACATGAGCAGGAGTGACACAATGCTAACTAGGAAAACTAAAAATGGCAATTAAAATGCTATATTATTTAAAAATGACATATTTAGGGAAAATAATTTAGGGGAAAGGATGAATTATACTGCTATTATTGTGGCAGTTTTGAGCAATAACTTGGTCTGACACATCTAGCAGAGGAACCTAGAAGTGTTGTGAAAAATAACCTAGAACTGATCTAGAACAACTTCCTAGAAACTTGGCATTCGACAAAGGTCAAAATAAATGAGGAGTGTTGTGAAAAATGCAATACCATAATACACATTCTTCTCAGAGGTTAGCGGAGTTGAGGAAAGCAGTGGGTAATTAATTTGCTCTGTAATGTTATCAGAGGTGTGAGAGAAAAACACAGACATGCTCAATTTGGACAAGATTGAAATCATAAATTTATGAAACGCAGATTTATCTGACCTTCATAGAGCAACATAGTCCTGTCTGAATAAAGCTTTTCTCTCGCTCATCACGTACTGCAAACTTACAGCAATAAATAAAATAATAAAGTATTTGCCATGATGGACTTGGGGTGACAAGTGAGCAATTCTAAAGGCCACATAAAATCAAAATGAGCCACTTTGTTAGCGCACATTGCTAGTCTTGTGGTGATCAGTCCATACAGGCAATTTAAAAGAAAGTTTGTTGTCATAATATTTAATCGAAATCAGAAAATGTGCTTCTCCTCTGGAAGGAGGTTCCTGTTCTGATGACCTCAGGAGGCACATTAAAATAAATGTTTCTCATTCAATATTACATTTTCACAATACTGTCGGTCGGTCTTAACTTCCCATCACCCAGAAACACAACAGCTCACCTGAAAGTCTAGCCTAAGATAAGTATTATCTGATATTTATTATAGGTTAAAGTTGCAATGAAACAAAAGTAGTGACAGATCTTTTCTTCCATATTGTGATGTACATCAGAGTAAAATAGAAAAAAATGTAAGGCATCAGTTGCGTCACTTCAACCTCCATTCACAGATCCTCTCCCGTGGCCTCATGGGATTGTAAAGTGTCCATTAGATGCTCACTCCAGGATCTCAGTGGAAGTCGTAGGTCATCCGGGTACTTTTGCCTATTCATTTTTTAATTGGACATTTCAAAAAATGAATTGTTCACAATCACACCAATGCATTTAGAAAAGACTGGGTGAATTTCCATTTCATTGCACATTTAAAAGTACCCTAAAAAGTGCAGCAAAAGACACATTTTCCAGGTCACATATTACTCAAGCTTCTTCTTAAACCACCGAAGCCTAAAAAAAGATTGGCGACGACATGATAAGAAGAACAAAAGATGTTAAAGATCTGTACATTCCATTACAGCAAAGACGTGTATGGACTCCATTACTGTTGGAACCAGATGGAGAGAAGCGTGATGGAAAGGTGAGCTGGAGGATAGAGAGATGAAGAATGGATAGATAGCTTTTTTTCTCTTTAGCTGTTTGCCATCATATAACGACAGTAATTGATTTCTACGCATCACAGAGCAGAAATGAATCGGTGGACCTTAGTGGCTCCTCAGGACCCGGCGGGGCTGTCCAGAGCCGTGCCTGACTAACTCTCACAGTCTCCTTCCAGTTTAATCAGCTTCATCTCACTACAGTCCATCCACAGATCCATCATTTGCTGGACTTATTCTTATCTTAAAGAAGAGACATGATCAAAGGCCACAGTGACAACTCTCAACATCTAGAAAAACTGATAGAACAGATTTAACTGTGTGTCCGGATTTTCATTTAATTAATGAACTACCAGTGCTTGTAATGCAGCAACATTATAGTTGTGACAATCAACACAATCCAATACTGTTTTAAAGGTGCTCTAAGTGATGTTGGGTGAAGTCACTTCTTGTTGACATTCGAAATATTGTCAAACAAAACGGAGGCTAGCTCGACCCTCCCTCCTCCTCATCCCGTCTCCTCCTTCCGTGCTTCCTGAAACAGTCATGAACCATTTAGAAAAACCAAACTGGATTTAACCTGTCCAGCAAAAACAGAGCCACCTGAACGTCAGATTGGAAGCCCTTCTATTCTCGCCACCTTTTGAACGCTTTTCCGATGTAAATTCGGGACTTCGCGTTCCTTCTCCTTTTCCCTCTTCTTTGTTATTTGTTAATCGGAACGTCGTCTCTTTGGTCATGTGTCGGCCATATCAAAATTCTCAAGAATATACATTTTTAACGTTAGTCATTGTCGTTGTCTAGGACATCTCTCCTCTAGCTAACTTCCCTCTTCATGCTTCTCTCTCCTCCACCCCCCACACCCCCCTTCATGTGCACGCGCACTAACCCCCCACCCCCACCCCCAAATCATACTTGTCGGTTATTGGCTGGAACCCTGTTTGTTATGTTTCGTGGGTCCAGGCTGGGCCAGTTTGTTTTTGTTGCCGTTTGTGGAGCCTGGGCTGTCTACAGAGACCGTGTTTTTTTACAGTGTGTTCAGGGGACAGGCAGCTAGCGGATAGTGAGGAGATGTTTGCTGTATGTGACAAAAAATGTTTTGGCCTAAAAAACGCGTGACGTGACATCGCTTAGAGCACCTTTAAAGGCAGCTATATATTAGAGAGAAAAAACAAGAAAGAAAGAAAGGAAAAAAACAGTATGCAGTATTACAATGACATTACTGATGTTATATTATGAATGGTATAAAGTGTTAACATGCAAATGTTAAGTGATTAATTAATTGCATTTGGAGAAGAGGAAGAAAAACGAGGAACTTCAATATAGTTCTTCCTTTTAAGCACTATAAAATCATTTTAAATTCAGTCAAACACACACACACACACACACACACACACACACACACACACACACACACACACATAATTCATGTTCTCAGAAATAAAACCATCCAAGCAGTTCACAACAAAACATGCCATCCAAGTCTCTTTCTGCGTCCACTGACTTTAACAGCCTCTCCTGGGATCCATGTTGCTAAAAGACCCCGCTAATTAAACTTAATTAGGAGATTTTATTCTCTTTAATCCTTCCAATTAGAGACTTTGCATGTTGTGCTGTACATGTGGAGTGGAACAGTAATGATTTGATCCATCATGACTTGTGCTCTTTAACCTTAACCAAGCTAATGTTAATTAAATCAATTATCCTTCTTTATGTTTCTTATCAACATTTTGGCTGATCCTGGAACTTCATTCTTATCAACCTGACAGATTTCACGGATCCATGAAAACGAGTAAAAATGCTGCATTGTTCATGCCAGGCCAGTAGTTGGCGATGTGACTTTGTAAAGAAGCACTGCACGCCTATAGACTGAATGCGCATGACGTCAACGTCCATTTTTCTAAAAAATTTCATACCATTCATATTGTATAAATTGATATGAAATTGTCACATTAAAAAATTAAATTTGTCTGTGAGATCGAAGTAATGATGCTGAAATCACATCTTTGCATCACAGGAATAAATTACATTTTAAAATATATTTAAATAGAAAGTAGACAATTTAAAAAATATATATATTTCACAATATAATTGCTTTTACTGTATTTTTGATTAAATAAATGCAGCCTTGGTGAGCATAAATAACTCTTTTTCGAAAACATTAGAAATATCTTACTGATCTGATTTTTCGACAGTCCTGTAATTAATTATTTTAGGGGCAGTTAATTAGGGTTAGAGGTTAGGATAAGAAATCATTTCTATTAATTTTACACATTTTGTAAACAAATTGGACACAGTATGAAGTTGGTAGTGGATGTTGGTTTGTGAATCTCTTTAATATGCATATGGCTCAGACTGCACACTAATTTGACCCTGTGGTTAACTCAAGCTTATTGTTTCAGATTAGCTAGAGAGTGAAATAATTTGACATCACGGTGTTTAATTCTTTTTAAAAAAGTGATCTCCGTATGCTTTGGAAAAGAGCAGCATGAACATTCCTCAAAACTTCTCATTTAGTCTTCCACAGAAAGAAACTCATCCCGGTTTAAATGACATGAAATGATGACACAATATTCAATTCGGGTTGATCTATATCTTTAAGTGTGCAGAGAATTATGGGACTCGAAATTGTGATAAAATAAAATGTATTTAATTTTTTTTTTTTTTTTTAAACCGATCATAATTTTAATTCAAATCATATCTTGAACTCATCTTACAAAATCCATTTTGACTCTCCAAATGTGACAGTATTGGTTTTTTTCAATATGTGCCGCAAATCCATTTCCACATTGCAGATATGATAAGGTGAAAATGAGCATCAGAGACGCCATACAAAAGATTCACACACAAACACTCTCAAAGCAGGAAAGTGTGTTTATCTGATGTGGGTGTTCAGTGTTTCTCAATGTGTAGTTTCCTTTCCACTGGCAAAACCAACCGCAGAATAAACACCATCAATCTGCCCAGCACACCAGCAGTATCCAGCACCCCATCAATCATCCTGAGCACCCCCTCCTCTCTCTCTCTCTCTCTCTCTCGCTCTCTCTCTCTCTCTCTCTGAGCTGCATTGCAATGGGATGCTGTAACTATGGCAACCAGACTCATTAAGCAAGCAAAATGAGTCGTCTTACACTGATTTTTGCCCGGTTACATTGGTATTAATGAACATATGGCACAAATAAGTGCTTAACGTGATCAAAGAATCACTCTGCCTCCCTCTCTCTCACACACACACACACACACACACACACAGCCTCGCGCCTCTGCTCGGCCACACCCTTTCTTTCTGTCTGTCTGTCTCGTCATGCCAGACGTATAATCACATCTTGCTCTCTGTCTCTCTCTCTCTCTCTCTCTTTTACTAAGCCTCAAAAGGATTTTCTTTAAAGTTACATTAATTTTTTACCAGCATGATGTTCACTTCTAGTTAGTGGTGCTCATTGAGGTGTAGAACAGCAGGAGAAAGCTAGCCGTTAGCATTCCCATTCATCCCAGGCAGTTTCTCAACCGTTGCAGAATCTCCCAGAAAAATGTGATTTTAAATCTGCTATTTATATTTATTTCATCAGCAGCATAATACACACATACTGTACGCTCGCAGTAAAAAAAATTCTAACAATGTGTACACTTCTTTTTTTTTAAATGGAATATTGCAGTATTTATTGTAAATGATTTATGCATGCACATAATTGTTTTTTTTTATTATTATTGCACCCTCGTAATCTTTGATCAAAATAACCCCCCCTCCCCCTCGTGCAGCAACATCTCTTCTCTAATGATGTGTTTACTGGAACAAGGGCGGGGCAACATGTCACTCACATGAGATCCACCAATAGCAAAACACTACCATCCAATCAACTACTCATCAATTCCTCAAAATCCATATTTATAACTTTATAAACTATAATCACTGGCTTCTGGTGACGGCCGTACGTGAGTCTAGTTCCGGTGGAAGAGTGACCTCTGACCCGACGCATGATGTATTGACGAACAGTGAAGCGCAGAGGATAGAGCAAAACAAAAGACGGATTAGAAGTCATGAATTAGAAGTCTAAAATGAGAATTTTTTTATATAAATGTGGGAGGAGCTTGAGTTTGTTGCTCAGCTCTATTAGTTTGAACCGCGAGAGGCGTCGACTCTCACCTGAGCTTACGCTACTCCTACATCCTACGTCATGCGTCGGGTCAGAGGTCACTCCTCCACCGAAACTAGACTCGCGTACGGCCGTTACCGGAAGCCAGTGATTATAGTTTATAAAGCTATAAATATGAATATTTTTCTTACAAAAACACATCGCTTCACTTCAGAAGGCCTTTATTGACCCCCTGGAGTCATATGGATTATTTTTATGATGAAGGGATGCACTTTTTTGGCCTTCAAAAACTCTACTCACTCGCATTGTAAAGCTTGGAAGAGCCAGGATCCTTTTTAATACAACTCCGATTGTGTTTGGCTGAAAGAAGATGAAGCCCCAGAGCACACCCACCTATTACATAATCATCATGGATTAATCATCAAGGGTAGTTTGAAGTTTCTGGAAAGTTCACAATGGCGAACTGTTTCAGACCACTGAAAAACACCTTACTTTTGGCCAGATTTTGTTTGAAATGACGTCACACCTGTTCATTCTTCATCTCGTTCATCTTGTTCAGTGTCTGCGCTATTTCTCTCTAGAAGTAATGACTTTTTTAACATGATCAAATTGCCAATATACACTCACCGACCACTTTATTAGATACACTTTGCTAGTACCGGGTAGGACCTCCTTTTGCCTCCAGATTGCCTTGTCACAAATTCAACAAGGTGCTGGAAACATTCCTCAGAGATCTTGGTACGTATTAGATTAGATTACCTTTATTGTCATCATAAACATGTATAACGAAATTAGGAAGTGCTTCCCTTAGTGTCGGATTATACAACAACACAAACAATGTTACATACAACACAAATATTAAACATATAATACAAAAATAATAAATTTATAATCAGGTGTAAATATTGCACTAATAAGAAATATATCGCACTAAAACTGTGAATTGCAAAATGAAAATAACACCCTGAGACTGTATATGTTTATGTATGTATGTAGCAGAGAGGGATCCGTGCATATTAGAGTTCATGAAGGTTATGGCTCTGGGGAAGAAACTGTCCTTGAATCTTTTTGTCTTCATTTTTATGGACCTGTAACGCCTGCCTGATGGCAGCAGGTCAAACCATTTAAACCCGGGGTGTGAGGAGTCCTTTAAAATGTTTTTAACCCTACTGAGGCATCGAGAGTTGTACATGTCCTTCTGTGCGGTGTTAATGGTCCTCTTATCTGCCTCAGAGCAACTAGCTTAGAGGTCAGCACACTCTCAATGGAAGAACAATAGAAATTCACCAGCAGCTTTTCACCCATGTTGTTTTTTCCTGAGAAGTCTCAGGAAGTGTAGTCGTTGCCTCTCCTTCTTGATGACTGCTGTAGTATTTGCAGTTCAGGAGAGGTCAGCAGAGATAAAAGTGCCCAGAAATTTAAAATTGTGAACCTTCTCAATACAGTCCTCGTTGATTTTAAGGGGAAACTGATCCTCCTTCTGGTTCCTGAAGTCTGTGATGAGCTCCTTCGTTCTTGAGATGTTTAGAGTCAGGTTGTTGGCTGAACTCCATGATGTTATTTTCTGGACCTCATCACCACCTTCGATAAGTCCAATCACTGTTGTGTCATCCGCAAATTTGAAGATGGTATTACTGTGGTGGGCTCTGCTGCAGTCATAGGTGCAGAGGGAGTACAGTAAAGGGCTCAGCACACTCTTTTGGAGAACCGGTACTAAGTGTACGGGTGGATGACACATAAGGGCCCATTTTCACAGTCTGGGAACGATTGGTGAGGAAATTGTTCCTGATATTGACTGATATGCAATATATGCAAAGAGTCAGTATTTACAGTGATGTCCCTTCTTCATAACCTCTGCAATTTGCTCTGGCATGTTGGATATCAGCTTCTGGGCCAAATCCGGACTGATGGCGATCCATTCTTGCCTTATTAGTGCTCAGAGTTGATCACAGTTTATGGGCTTCTGCTTGTCCACTCGCCGTTTGAGGACTGACAATAGGTTCTCAATGGGATTAAGATCCGGATAGTTGCCTGGCCACGGATCCATAGTTTCAATATAATGATCTCCGAGGCACTTCATTATTAATCTTGCCTTGTGACTTGGTGCTCAATCATGCTGGAAAATCTCGGATCATCACCAAAATGCTTCTGGATTGTTGAGAAAAGTTGCTTTTCTTTATTCATGCCAGTGTTTTTTGGCAGAATTGTGAGAGCGTCCACTCCCTGGATGAAAAGCAACCCCACACATGGATGCTTCACTGTTGGGACGACACAAGACTCATGGTAGCGTTCACCTTTTCTTCTCCAGACAATTGATTTCCAGCTGTCCCAAACAGAGAGAGAGTATAAGCATCACAAACACCCGCTGCCAATACTGAGCAGCTCTGCACTGGTGAGACACGATTCTGCAGCGACTCCTCAGAAGGAGACCGTTCTGGCGCTTATGGACACTCTGGGACGTCCTGAAGCTGCATTCACTGCAGTTGAATCTCTCTCCTTGAAGTTCTTGATGATCCGGTAAATGGTTATTTCAGGTGCAGTACTTTGCAGCAATTTTGCAGGCATTTTGATGCAAAGCAATCATGGCTGTGCATCTTTCTTTGGAGGTAACCATTGCTAACACAAGAACACAATGATTGGACGGTCTTCTTCATTCATCAGTCTACTCTTATAGTCCAATAAGAATAATAGAGTGATTTCACCTGACTAGTATTCATTCACACTTTTCCATGTGCTGATGATATGTTTAGTGAAATTATGTTTGCTGGTCATTTTGTACCAGGGATAAAAAACAGTGACATTTTCATTTTTGCAATAAAGGTTTTTTGGCCAATGAAGCTTTTTGCAAATTTGTCATATGCATCTGATCTTTCTGCACAATAATCTAGAAACAATGTGAATCAACATCACAACAACTGAAGGAGCAAACTTTGCGATGCAACATTTATATCACTGCAAAATGTTTGGCCATGGCTATACTGTACATAGCAAATGATTAGATAAATATGTCTATATATACTCCTAGTGATGAGCAAATTTACGTTGCATACTATATACATAGGCAATACAGTAGCACATAAAAACCAAATAAGTATACTTTGGGCTTTAAGATTTCAGATTAGAGGTGAAATTACATTGATGCCAGCAGGATAGGGCTCTTTTGATTTAGGACACTAAGCACCAAGAAACCACCCAGAATTCTAGAAACTGTAGAGAAACATGCTAAAAACACTCAGAAATCCTTAGCACTGCATAGCAATCATCCACAACACCCTATCATTGTGGTGTCACTTTTGCATTGCCAAGCACCACTCATATTTCCTTCTGAAAACGTAAATTTGCATAATTTAAGTGTAAAGGATCACCCAGACCCCTGAAAACAAATACACACACACCGGTGTGCAGACGCACATTTGTATCAGATAATATCACAGGAGCGTGTTAATGAGGGTTCAGCACTATGTGTGTCTAATTAATCCCAGCGGAATTAATCGTCAAGGGAGGGATCAAGATCTACTCAGTATGGAAATGAGTGTCAACAGTGAGTTCATCCTTCACCTCATCAGTATGTACACCAACAGGTAGCCTATATGTCTCTGAGACATGTTGGTATGTACAGGATTAATGAGACGGTCAGAGGTCAAGTCAAAGGGCTGCAATACAGATGATCTATGTGCATTGAATTATGCTCAGATAATAGCTCTGTTACAAAACAGAGAAAAATAATCATCCAATATGGTGGATGAGCATGAATGTCATTGCTAAATATATTTGCACAATATTGTTTGTACTTATAACAGCATCACATTGTTAGCTTAGCAACATGCTAATGCCAAAAACCAACCCAGGCTCATTGGAAAAACATCCCTGTGGCGACATTTGTGCAAAATTATGTTATGTTTTCTTCCTGCATGTTTCACGACGCTTTCAAATGTCCAGTGAGTAGGCCTAGCGCTAAAGGTGAGTTCAGTTTTATTCAAAATGAATCTGGCGCAGTTTTATTATTAACAATTCATTGTTTGTTGAATGTAACATGGCAGCTCAAACATGAAATGTCCGGTGAGTGACTCTAAAAGGTTAATCTTCTATTGCATTTGAAAATAATGTACCACCTACACTAAACCCTAAACCTAACTGACAGTGTAAAGTAAACGTGAGATAAAAATGCATTGATGAAGCAACAATGCCCTTTTATCCTGCTTCTGCAAGCCTTTGAGCCCTTTTATTGTGCACTATGGTAAAATTCTGAGGTCATATGACTGTATAGTAAAGGAATTGTGCAAAAATAAGTCTTTATTAAAGAATAATCTGCCCTGAAATCAAAATTTGATTGAAAAGGAAAGAAATATGTTGGTGTTTTATTGCCACTAGTGTTTCAGCTGGAAACTGCAGTGAATTTTATGCAGGTTTTTATAATTAACTTTTTTGCTCACCAGCCACTGTGGCAACTGGTTTTCTAAAGTCACTCAGCATTTTCACTGGCTCCAATTTTGACATCGATACCATGGGGAAAAACTGCCATATAGATATTTTTTAGATTATCTTATAATTTGTCAGCAGGTTTATTAGGCTGCTGTCACTTTAAGAGCTGACGCACGGATCCATTACACTGTTACACATGCGTTTTCTTTCTCAACTGTTTACATTCACTTAAAATATAACTCACTGTGTTTACACATACTCGACAAGGTCAGCATTTTGACATTATTTTGTGTGAATCTGACTGTTTAAGTGCAATAAGCAGCGATAAAGAACTCAATTTAGTGCTGAGAGGCGGCTTGATGTGCTGCACTTTGGGTGTGAGCACAAAATCTGAATGAGTAAAATTATGCACAAAGCGCACAATCCCACGGCGAAATTCAAGCCCTGTAACATCAACAATATTCATCTGTATCAAATGAAATGAGTGAGTGAGTGAGTGAGTGAGTGAGTGAGTGGAGGCGGGTTTGTGTGTCACTCGCTCTCAGAGAGAGAGAGAGAGAGAGAGAGCAGCTGGTCTCCTGTGTCTATTCTGTGGAAAATGAGTATTGGAAGCATTTCAGATATTTCAGTATCAATATTGAAAAATCAATATTTTTGACAACACTACATTGCACTTAGTTTAGTTTATTTCAGATGCATTTTTAAAAGACTGCAATTGAATAATGTATATATTATTTATAAAATTCAAGCCGCCAAAGTGGCTGGTAGGAGTGACTGCGTTAAACACCATTGCTGAAATACACACGCTTTTGGTGAGTGTTAATGTCAAGCCCTGATTGTATGCATTGGTGCATTGTTAGGTAGAGCTACTGTATGTTTTCCATTGAGCCTAGATTGCTAAACACTATTGAAATCAACCGTTTTAGTCAAATGTTGTATTTGCTGCAAACAAGGTTAGGGTTTCAGTGACACTCCAAATAAACAGTCACATGAGAATCCCAAGAGACTTCACAGAATGAGGGTTACTATGTAGTCAGCACTGTATTTGTGTAAAGCATATCAGTAACTGTTGAGAAAGTCACTGCCTATTTAGAGCATTCCAAACTAATCTGGTTTTCGTACAAAGTAATGTTTCAGACATCAAAGAGAAAGAAATAGTTTGAAATACGGAGAGATGCAGCCTAAACACTGGAGATGTTTAGACTCCCTTATGCTGTCTGTGCTGAGAGACTACAAAATGAAACAATCAATCTTTGTACAAACAAAAGCTGATTGCACAAACAATGCCTGCTGTAAAACCATCCAATTGGTTTGTTTTTCAAGAGGCTTTCGAACATATCTTTGTATTTAATTTGAATAAATCCGTTGCAGCAGGCCCACAGTAGGAAAGGATCGCTCCGCTTCACGGCATTTCAGCAGATATGTATTCCCTTGACAAACTGTCTGCAGGGTATGATATGAGTTATGCATAGTTAATTTCTACATACAAAACAGCCACAGCTTTCAAAGTACATGCTGCATGGGTAATAAAAAATGAGAACATTAAATCATTAAGCTCAAATAATTTGCCAGCCACTTTATACATTAGAATGGAAAATAAAGAGACAAAAAGCATGCATGCATTTTTAATGTCCAGATGTCTAGAAACTGTCAGAATATGCAGATGATTTGGGAAGAATTCTACAAAAGGGAAATTAACTTCCGCTCTAGTATTATCTCAGAGACAAAGAGAAGTGTTACTGCAGCTACAGGTTAAATAATTCAACAAAACTATTGAGAGGTACATGTGAGAATGTGGTGGTGCTCCCAGCTCTGAGCGGTTTTATCTGGAGAGCGTTTACTCTGAGCTGCTGTCAGACGGGGAGTCCCAAGAGAGCGAGCGGGAACATTAGTATGCTTCTCACCGCCCGCTCTCTCTCACATTCACTGTGTGTGTGCCATAGAACAGGTGTCAGTGTGTCTTAGTAACACACATGAGCTACCATTAGATACCAAATAAACCCATAAACCTTGAGTCATGCACAACACCGGTTTAATCAAAACAGACGTTATACTGTAGATGAGGAGACAGCTAGCTCTACAGTAGTACAAATAGGTTCTGTACTCATAAAACGAGGCATTGGAAAGTTAAGTACATCAGGAGTTTTTTTAAATAACACTTGCCTGATGGCTAATGTTACCGATAACCCGGACGTCGAGGTCACTTTCGAGATTTGGAAAAGCACGTAAAAGTCCTGGCAGAAAGCGATGCATAAGGATGTAGGGTAGACCAATAACAACAGACTGAGTCATCAATCAGAGCAGAGTAGACCAATAACAACAGACTGAGTCATCTGACCAATCGGAACAGAGTAGACCAATCACAACAGACTGAGCCATCTGACCAATCAGAGCAGAGTAGACCAATCACAACAGACTGAGTCATCTGACCAATCAGAGCAGAGTAGACCAATCACAACAGACTGAGTCATCTGACCAATCAGAGCAGGTAGACCAATCACAACAGACTGAGCCATCTGACCAATCAGAGCAGAGTAGACCAATAACAACAGATTGAGTCATCTGACCAATCAGAGCAGAGTAGACCAATCACAACAGACTGAGCCATCTGACCAATCAGAGCAGAGTAGACCAATCACAACAGACTGAGCCATCTGACCAATCAGAGCAGAGTAGACCAATAACAACAGATTGAGTCATCTGACCAATCAGAGTAGAGTAGACCAATCACAACAGACTGAGCCATCTGACCAATCAGAGCAGAGTAGACCAATCACAACAGACTGGGTCATTTGACCAACCAGAGCAGAGTAGACCAATCACAACAGACTGAGTCATCTGACCAAAATAGAGCAGAGTAGGAGTCACACTTCACACAAACTCAACAGGAAATACACAATATACTTATTTATTAACATTGCTTTGTAATATAGGACTTTTGAAACAACATAAAATGGAGCAAACACATTCTATTTAGTAAATCTGACTGAATCTGGGGTGGTGTGGCGCAATGCATAAGACACATGCCTTTGGTGTGAGAGACCCGGGTTCGAATCCACTGTGAGACACCAATGTGTCCCTGAGCAAGACACTTAACCCCTAGTTGCTCCAGAGGCGTGCGACCTCTGACATATATAGCAATTGTAAGTCGCTTTGGATAAAAGCGTCAGCTAAATGAATAAATGTAAATGTAAATGAATCTAGATGATTGAAGTTTTATGACTGAATTTTGGGTTTTCAGCTTCGATTCAGATTCATTACATTTGAATATAAATATGATGTAATATTTCTCAATAGTCAATAGTCATAATCTGATCATTTATGTCTATTACTGAATTAAACTTTTCTTGTATTATAAACTCTATAATTTGCAAGCACATTAGCCACATTTTTGATAATATTTTGTCAGATTTTATTGATCCGTAAACCTGACAGACAGTTTAATAATATATATATAGCTACGTGTGGGCCTTACCAAGAAAGCTACTGTATGCTTTTACGTAAGTTATAATGCATGGATGGGCAGGGAGTTCTTGCCCAGAACAGAAATATACCGCCAATCCAAACTGTATGCTAATTGTCAATCATCTTTGACGATATTGGTCCTGACAGAAATATATTCCTACAATCTGTCCTCCTGGACCGCTGTGCTCCTGGAGACACACACCAGCGCCAATACACACCCAAGATCATTTCTAAAACCCATCCGAGAGCATGATGGAACAAGATAAGAGGCAAACCAGCCATCTCACCATTATTACTCATCCCTTGAACCACTTCATCCTCGATCTCCCCTCTGTTTGAAATGCCTCTATTTAAAGCATCATAGGCTTCTGATGAACAGGCTGTTTTACAAGGTACTGTAGGCACAGGTAGCACAATTATATTTTGTTTGGGTCAAACAATAAGGCAGAACTGCAAATGAATTCAGCAAAAAAAGAAACAAACCCTTTTTCAGGATACTGTATTTTAAAGATAATTTTGTCAAATCCAAATACGCTTTACAAATCATAATTGGAAAGTGTTTAAACAATGTTTTTCATGTTTGTTCAATGAACCATAAACCATTTTTGCACATTCATAACAGTCACAGACCGAAAACTTGTACCTTGAACACTTAGTGTACGTTAAATCTTAAAAGTATATTAAAAAAAAACCAAAAAAAAACCTGTACTTGCAGATAACATGACATTAATAAAATAAAAGGTAACCGAGTGCACTTAAAGAGAGCAGACTATCATGATTATGGCTGAAACCGACACTTATAAGTGTAAGTGTAAAGTACACTTATTTTGATGTGTTAACAAAGAAATTAAGCACATGCAAACTTTATTATAATTTTAACTAGTGCGTTATTTGATTTTACATTTACAGTTAAAATATTTCAAATGCACTAAATTGCAGCTTCATCATAATTACAAATATATTTAAATTCATGACATACAAGTTTCAACATAAATGACAAAGTATATTTTAGTTTACCATAAATGCTTGTCAGCACATTCAGCAGTAACTTTAACCACGTTTCAAAGACAATAGACGTAATTATGAAATTACATTACAAAAATGTGCTAATGTCCTACTTAACTCTTTCCCTGCCATTGACAGAAATTTCTGGCTTTCCTTGTTTTCACTGCTAGACGGTAAAATAACACGATCATCAACATTAAACAGCAAATAAATCAAAACGGCCTAATGTTACTGAATGAAATGTCGACCCAGGACGAGCTACAGGACTGTGAAGCTTTAGAGGTGTTTGGGGTTTTGATCATCTGAATCTGATCCAGACTCTGCTTTCTATTATTCTCTCAGCTTTTTGCTCAAAATGTAGCTTTTTTTTTTATGAAACGATAACAACAAACACAAAGTGTGGCAGTGATAATCTCAGGTACTGTTTATGTGCTTTATTTAATGTTAAAAGCGTCTAATGTGACTTTGAATATCATTTAGTGCTCCCAGCTTTGTAGCTGTAAAAGCAACAATGGATAATTCACCTCAGAACGTTCAAACTGTGAACAAACAAGTGTATTCGTGACAAAGATTGTTTTAGTTACTCAGTATGTATTTTTAATAATGTTTAAATGGTGTAATATTTGTGAATTTGATATAGCCTACTTATCCATTTTCTTGCGATTGCCGTCAAGATTACTCTCTGGTACTGTGCACTTGCCACGAGACCGACGCTGTTCTGATTGGCTGTGGGTTTTGTTTGATTTTTGACGTAGTCGCGTTGCAAATTGCTTGTCGCTGGACTCTTCTCGCATCGCGTCTGGTTAGGACCATAGACAGTATAAGAAATGGACACAGCGACCCCATAGACTTCGACGGAGACCAGTGAAGTCAATTAGAAGCACTCTCTTCCTGATGGCTGAGCGACTGCGCAGACTCAAACTGAGCTGGACGACGTAGATGTGACGTGAGCAACCCGTCTGTCTTCTAGTAGCTGTGCTGAGAGAAATCTGAATCATTCCCTTCCGAATCTTCCGAGCGTGAGTAGGAGCTGTCCATGAGCTAGGAGCAGGAGCAACTTTATGACTCTCTATGGGCTTCTCCCTTGACTTTATCGGACTTTGTGTCTCCACATCCTCCCAATTGCCCGTGAGCTTCTCCTCCTATCTATACGGTAATTTCTCTACTGTGCGACAGAGAGTCGCGTGGGTATGACGCAATCATTAGACTATTTTTACAAAAACGGCTTCTACGGGGACATAATGTAAGATACAAGGTAATGGAGCCTTTTATACATTGTCGTGTTTCTTTAGAAATAAACAATGGACAAATGGAGTCTTTAAACGCCTCAGATGTAAAGTTATTCACTGTCAAAGTGACGCCAAAATGAATGGGAGTCAATGGAATGCCAACAGCAGGTGATGGCTTGTTAGCCAATGGCGGCCCCCAGGGAAGGTACACTTTCCGGGTGCTGGATTACCCCCTTGGTTAGGACATGGTGTTACACGATTAGCATAGCAACATGCTAATCCAAAATCCAAAACTCTATAGAAATCAATTTTGATTCAACTAATGCACAAAATATTTGCAATATTGATTAATTAAAAAGTCATTCAAAACATAATATTTATATATTATAATAAATATAGTATAAATAATACAATTATTATAAGCAATAATAATAACTAAACGTAATGATCTATAGGTTGTAAATAGGCTTTAGTGCCAGTCATGGTTATACTGCTGCCGACTGAGCAGCAGAGGCCGAGATAGTCTCTCTGAATCTCCCCATTATGCTCTCTTTCCCTTCCCCCTGTTTTGTCTCTCTCTGTCTGTCACCTTCTTTGAACGTCCCCCTCCATCCCCCGTCTGCTCTCCGTACTCCAGCTTCAGAAGGAATACTGAAGACTTTCTTCTCTCTACACCTATAGTTGTGTCCCTCTGCAATCATGTATGTGTCTCTGGACCTGTAACCCTGCAGACACAGGAGCGGACGTGCGGCTTGAGATGTTTTCCGCATTACGCCCGCTTGAATTAGTGTCTGGGGACGCGGTTATGCCTCCGTGCCGGAGATGAGGACATCTCCTATATAATAAATCATCGCTTACTGTTAATTAAACCGTCCGTCCAAACTACACTCCAAGTATGTGTGTGTGTTTATAGCTCTGGCTGGGGAAGGCGTGTTAAACTGTGTGCATGATTGCGTTTATGAAAGCCAGTGCCCCTGACGGTCGTATCCTTGGAAATGATATGACGGGAAGACAGCGGAGAAGAGTGGCCTTTACAGCAAGACTATTAAAAGCTGAGGGACGATGAATCTTCAAGCCCAATGTGGCATATTTGGGCACAACAGAGCAGCACTAATATTGTGTTGAAATGGATTTGGGAGGGACAAACCAGTTTATATAGAAATCTCCAGACAGCGGACAAGGTCACTCTCAGCAAATGTTCCGCATGGAGTCTGTGCCTACACAATAATACTGTACGCAGGTTTCCACAGGATTCAGTCGCTCTGAAATGCCATTCACTAATCATTTTAATTCCGTAATATAAAGCATTCCAGTGAAGTGAAACGGGATATTGAATGAGAAAAATGTTGGTGGAACGAGACCAGTATGTGCATTAAGAAAAGCCAGGATTGTAGACTAGTTGATTAGTGAGGTAGCATTTTTAAATCGGCATGAAAAACAAGTTATTATAGTGTTTTCTTCTCTATTGTGATGTATATCCGAGTGAAACGGCTTCTCGAAGGAGAAAGAAATGTAGGACGGGACTTGATTTTGTCCATTGGGAATTGATTGGATGGTTGTGGTTTGCTATTGGTGAATCTCATGTGAGTGAGAGGTTATTGCCCCGCCCTCACGCCAGTAAACACATCATCAGAGAAGAGAAGAGATGTTGCTGCAAGAGGGAGTGGAGGTTATTTTGGTTAAAAATTACGAGGACACAAAACTAAAAAAAATGATGTGCTCGGGTAAATCATGTAAGTTCTAGTAAAGGATGGAAAACACTGCACAACTTTTACAATTTGAACATTTAGCGTCCATTAGAGCTGGGTGGTATGAAGATATATATTGTGGCGATGACATAAATATATTTGTAAATATATTCAAAATGGACACGTTAGAGCGAAAAAGAAAGAGCAAATAAAGAGCGGCAATTCCTTGACATTAAAAAGAGCTACTAAAAGAGCAATTAAACGTGAAAGAGAACATAATCCGTACTTGTGTTTTGTGCTCTTTGTTTTTTTCTCAGAGACATAGCAGAGCATATAGCCTACTTTGAAAAACTAAGACCTAAAAGCACCTCCTGGTTTTGTCGAGTTTGACGTGTTCTGGGTCAACATATTTTGTTGATCCTGGAACAACATTCCTGTCTGAAAATTTAAGTCTAGCCATATTTCTACACCTAAACCCAACACTACCCATAAGTTATTAAATGATAGGATAGGAGAATAACACTGATGTAGAAGCACCTAACCCTGGTTGTAAGCCTAAACTTGACATCAACTGTAAACTTGTCCCTCAAATCTGATTGGTTGATTGAATATTTTTCCAAGATCAACATACCCATAGTGTCCATAAACAAGCATATCTGATCAGGGGCTGTGAACACGAATCAAGACTGATTATATAGGACTTCACTTGTCTATTATAAAAATGTGTAATTGTGCTCATCCCAAGTTAGAACATTAGCTAATGTTCACTATAACACAAATTAGCAGATCCACTACAGTGTGGAAACCCTGGGAATACAACACTTGCCATATACTTGCATTGTGCTTGTAATGAATGCTGTGCAAAAATCATGTTTGCGTAGCAAGACACATTTGTGCTCAAATGAGTATGTTGGGCAACTTACAGATTAGTGAACAGGTTTAGTTTGGCCTATTAATGATAATGCATTCTTTCAGAAACATGCAGTGTGTGCGTCTATGAGGAATAGCTTCATACTAACTTCACATAGTATTTAGACCATCAGAATTTACATTTGAGTCGCTGTAGGGGGAAAGCGAGGGAGGAAACGTGTCTTAGCTCTGGGTGTTCTGGCTGTGTTTCTTTGATGAAGCCTCCCACTCGGACCTGAGTCTGAAGCTCACGCTGTTTCCATCTGAATCCTGCTGAATATTATCACACTAATCCTTAATTACCAGTCTCTCTCGCCGCGGGGATTACCAGTCTCAGCCATACCTCCACACAAACACAGTGGAATCATTTAGGTGGGAACGCTTTCATACACGTGCTAGTCCTCCATAAGCTTCTGGGAGAGGTCAGAGGGGCACAAAGGTCAGAGGTCAAAGATGATCCCCCTACAGCCTCCCAGTTACATCCAATAACAGTGAGAAGTGTAAACATTAACTTGGCAAACAATATTGGTTTTCACTCGTGTGAAAAGAAAACACTTTGGCATACTTTTATAGAGTACTTATAATGTAAATAATATACCATAATATAATATGTTTAAAGGGATAGTTCGGCCAAAAATGATATTTAACCCATGATTTACTCACCCTCAAGCCGTTCGAGATGCATAAGTCAATCATTTTTCAGACGAACACATTTTCAGTTATTTTAGAAAATGTCTTAGATCTTTCAGTGGTTATAATGTGAAGCTATGGGGTCCACTCCTTCAAGTCCCAAAATGTGCATGCATCCTTCACAAAAGTAATCCATCCGGCTCCAGGGGGATAAACGAAGGCCTTCTGAGGGTAATCCGTGCGGTTTTGTCGTAAAAATATACATATTTAAAACTTTATAAATGAAAATATCTTGCTTCCGGCAACGGTCGACGCGTGTTCACGGGAGATGAATGCTGGTGTATGACGTAGAACGAAGTATAGCTAAATCAAACGCTACGTTCTACGTCATACGTTAAATATCATTTTTGGCCGAACTATGCCTTTAAGTAACCTTGTAGTCAATAATTGTATCCCTTAAAACTCATCTTTGATCACCAAAATGACATATTTAAAAGTTTTTTCCTTCTTGATGCCTTAAAATAGCTTGAATGTAACTCTACACCCTTGCCTCATTTAGTATATGCGGTATATGCAAATGAGCCCCGCCTCCACTCACTCACAGCAGCTCAGAGATCCACTCATGTTGATCTGATTGGATACAAGGTAGTTTGTGACGTCAGAAACACCAGCGATTTCAAACCGTGTTTTTGAGACTGTCTTTGGTTCACTGCAGTTTTAAAGAGAAAATACTCAGCAATGGTGTCGACTGATGAATTTGCACATGGTTTGTCTTAAAGCATATTAAAAACACCACATAGACATAAACAACATTAAAAGCTTGACTTTCACCACAGGGGGACTTTAAATGTAAACTGAATGTAATGTTTTCATACATGTAACTGCATGTTAATTGCAATTAAATAGAAACGTATTATAGTTTAAATTTATCTTCAATGCATTTAGCTGAACTTGCTTAAGTACATCTTTATATATCATTTCACAATTCTATTGTTTTTGAAAGATGGTTAAAGATACTGCTGAATGTACTGACAAGCATTTATGATAAACTAAAATATACTTTAATGTAATTTCTGTTGAAACCTGTATGTCATGTATTTACAGTTTTTCTCAGGTTCTTTGGTGCATTTCTCAAATCATCCTTAACATTTGCAAAGAAGTATATGTGCATTCTCAAAACAATTCGTACAAACAGCACCACACATTGGATTACCTGCAAAAGCCTGTAACTTACTCAAAATCTTTAGTTCATCTCTTAAAAGTAAGTATTTATCAATGAACATATCAGTGCCATCAGAATGAAAAGTCCTTGTGTTATTGTTCACAAACAATCAAATTGGCAACTATGAAAAACTATGGCAACAGTTACTGTATTGAAATGTACAAAGCTACGCTTCTTCTGTATGCCATATATCCATTTCAAAAGTACAAATGTACACACTACTGTACGTGAGTTATTGATTGAAAGAGACAGGATAGGATTCACAGTTTTAACCTTACAATATTATTGTGAAAATACAACATTAGAAAGGCAAACACAGGAAAGACCCCTTAGGCAGAACTTTGCTTTTGCATGCAGCACTGTATGAGGAATTGCAGTGCAGTCTCATCACAACGGATATCTTCCCTTTCAATGCAATCTTTTGGGATGTCTTAACCGACCTCTGCAGGCGTCTACTGTGATGTCCTCACAGGCTACACCACTGGCAGCCAGCAGGGTCATCTGAGTGTGTGGCTGGCGATCATAGACCTTCCACCTCCATGCTGAGAAGAACTCCTCAAATGGGTTAAGGAATGGAGAATAATGTGGGAGGAAATCCATCAGCATCCCATAGTGGGTCACAAACCATTGCCTGATGGCGTTTGAGTGATGGAATCTCACATTATCCCAAATTACCACATACTTTGGTAAATCATCTCGAAATGGACCCCTCTCATCATCAGGGATGAGAGTCCTGTCGAGGGTCTCTGAGAAGGTGAGGAGATGCTGTGTGTTGAATGGCCCTATAAGGGGAATATGAGTTAGCACGCCGTGCTCTGAAATAGCAGCACACATAGCGATATTTCCTCCCCGTTGGCCTGGCAAACCAACAGTAGCTCTGTGGCCGATGGCATTTCGACCACACCTTCTGCTTTTGGTCAGGTTGAAGCCAGCCTCGTCCACATTTGTGAAGTTGTGAGATGGTTCACTTGACTCCAATTCCATTATACGCTGTATCCCAGAACACACAAAATTAGTTTCATGAATTACATCCATTTTCATTTTGGACAAGATACAGTTACCTCAGATTCATACATATTGCATGTGCTTTTGTTCTTCTACAGCCATAGAAAATGTGTACAGGTCATGCTTACTGTACTAGACATCACTGTAAAATGTTGCTGTAGTCACACACCCAGTACATACTGGTACCGTAGCTCCTTTACTCTGTCATTATTCCTTTCGAATGGCACACGGTACAGCTGTTTCATGCTCATGTCTATTGTTGAGATGCTAACAGATTGGATGTTTTCAAAGACATTGTTGTCTTCTATAATGGCACTCTGTATCTCCCTTAATCTAATGGCATTGTTTGCTCTGAGCATGGTGCAAATAGCCTCCTCCTGTTGAGATACCTGTTCTCTCTACTAAACGTTTGAACTATTGAGGATACGGTCGATCTCCCAATGTTTGGCTGCACCCTTCGACCCGCCTCAGCCAGTGTAAGCCCATGATTGACAACATGCTCCACAATAGTGGCCCTTATTTCATCCGATATGCGCCTGTGCCCTTGGCCTCTTCTTCCTCTTCCTCCATACCCTTCCACCACACATCCTTACTCCTCTTCCTCTCGGCTGTTGACCCTGATCGTTTCCTGGATGTTCATCCATTGTCAGACTTTATAACTCTTGTGTTGTCCTCTGTTTATATATGCTCGCCAATTGAAGGTTCATGAGATGCAACTTTGAGCTATTTCAGAGAACTGGTTTCTCATTGGTTGATCTACAATCTCTTCATTAGTGAAAGTCAAGATTCACCTGCACAATTCATCAATTCATGGCACATTTACAAAAAGTCTAATAGAAATATGTAGAAAATAGGCTATGCTTGACAGTTTATGACAACAAGATCAACCATTTTGCATTTAATGACTTATACGAGGAACTAATGACTAGATGTTTTGAGGGGTAAGACTATTGCACAGAGAACTATTTAATATGCCTACATTTTGAGCAACATGGCATTAACAACTGATAATGTAGGAAACCGCAGACAATTGTACATAATCAATTGTATGGATGTCCCAAAGCAATCGCAGCTTGTTCTAAAGAATGAGAAACTGCTTTTATGATGTGCAAAAGGGACTAGTGGTTTTGAGAATTTCATTTCTGATCTGAGAAATGCACCAAAGCGACTGAGAAAAACTGCAAATATATTTCTGATGATGTTGCAATATAGTACATTTAAAAATATATTAACTTTAAATGTGATATTAAATAAACTACAGTTAAATTATAATCAATTACTTGTACATGTGCTTTAGTATGTTAGTCAACACATCAAAATAAGTGTACTTAAACCATGACAAAATGATGAATTAAAATGAATCATAAAATTAAACATAAAATGTACTTTAGAATAAAACTTTTAATTTAATATTACAAAGTGCACTTTAAAAAAAAGTACACTTAAGGTGCCTTTAATTTCATTAATAGTATCTGTAAGTACAGGTTTTTAAAAATATAGCCTACTTAGTATGGTAGCACTTTATTTTATAGTTTCCCCATGTACATACTGTAAATTATAGTAATTGCAATAACTGGGTAATAACCCCCGAGCCTACCCCTAAACCTAACCCTGTAGTTACCTTATATTACCAGTACTTTCTTAGTTAACACACTGTTAGTACACATAAGTGCACGCACTGTAAAATAAAGTAAGAGCACATTCAATACAAGTGCACTTGTTTTTCACAAGGGTAGACAAGAACTGTGTTTGCATGATAATAGCTGTCTTGAGTCACTAATGTCATGGCCGACATGTGAGTCAACATCTAAGATGTAAATCAGGCATTTTGCATAAAACAAACACCGTCTTCAAGAGTTTCATACCATAGTGTATATAAAATCCTTCATATTAAACCCTTAACCACACACTTTAAAGCCCTCCTCCCTGCAGATCTCCAGTATCATGGTCATTCATCACCATGAGACTGTATTCTGCTGAGTGCAGTTTCTCCACTGTCTCCTCAGCACTAAATGAACAGGACTCTCTGCCTGGATACGCTCCCCCCATCTTAATACTTTCCTCTTTCTCCCCACAGAGGGGGCAGACAAACGGCATGCTGAGCTCTTTTAATGGGGAGGTTGGATTAAAGGTTTTGTTTTTTACATGTCTGAGTGTTGCGTAAATGTTGTGTGATGCTTTCGATAAATGACCATTGTAGATATGTTTAGATGTTGTGTTAAGTGTTCATGTTAAAGGAAACATGAACACTTGAAGGACCCCCATCCCCTCCCCCACATAATAATTGGCATCATTTATTCACTCTCGTGTTGTTTCAAACCTGAGGATATTTTGATAATGGATAATGAGGTCCATTGTTGTTTTGAACACCTCTGACTTTTATCGTGTGGAAAAAAACCCCAGAAACATTCTTCAAAATATTTTCTTATGTGTACCACAGAAGGAAGAAAATCATACAGGTTTGTAACAACATAAAGGTGAGTAAATAATGACCAAATTGTCAATTTTAGGGTGAACTATCCCTTTAACTAACATCCATTAGATCATTGAGTGTTTATTACATTTGTTGTATGTATATTGATCAGCGTTCAACAGCTGTTCATACTGTCAGTCAAACAAATCTCTCTCATATTAACTATGCTATGGTCTATGTGTTTTTATGTTGAATTTGTTCCCTACCTCATATTGTGAAGCCTTTTCATCAATGATCTCTCTGTACTTTCTGCATGCTTATAAGGCCAGTTCACACCAACAACGATAACTATAAAGATAACTGTATTTCTAACTATAAAAGCATCCACACCAACGCATGATAACGTTCAGTTTACTCGCGCGCTCTTTAAAGTCGAGTGGATTCTGATTGGCTGTCAATGTTTTCATCGCTCATGAACTGAAATTTATATTTCTAGAACTATTTGTAATAGTTATCGTACTTGGTGTGAATGGTCCTTTACTGTCTTCTTAAAAAGTATCTGTTAAAGGGGTCACATGCTTTTTGTGATTACTGTACTTTATCAGTGTTTCCTGCTCCAAAAAGTGGGTTAACTAAAACTATTAAAAAAATTTTTTTTTAGTACTTTAAATCTTAACTAAACATAAATACTAAACAGAAAAACTTGTATTACTACAATTACTAAAACTGAACCCTAAAAACCCTAAAAAGCTAATTGCTAAAAAAACGAAAATATAAAACTAATCGTGCTGCTGAACACTGAACAGGTGTTGCTGATGTGTAAATGTGTGTCATTTTTTAAACTTTTTTTTCAGCTTATAGTTTCAAAAGATTTGTTTGTGGACTTGAGTTAACGTAAAAGTACTGTATGTTTTCAAGATGAAAAAATATCAAGGAAAAATGGACGACTCGACCCCTTTATCATATCTAATGAGTTAAAGTGTTAATGTTCTCAGCATGGATGTGTCTGAACGCAGGTGAACAGTAAAGCCCTGTCCCGGCTGTCTCAGGACCAGAGTCTGCAGGCGCTGCGCTGTAAGCGGAACACGAGGAGGAGAGCCGGTGCTCCTGGAGCCGCTGGCGGGACGGTGCTCGTGACGGACTGTGTGGACAGCGGGACGCAGACAGACATCAGCTTCCAGCACATGGTGACATTAGGCCGAGCTGTCCATCACAACAGACCCGCGTCTCCTCCTTCCCCTCCACTGCCACCCATGCCGGAGCCGTACCTCTTCAGACAGCTGTAAGATGGCCTCCAGAACACACACTGTTTCAAAATCAATGCTTTTATGATGATGTACGTACAGTAGGAACATCATTTAATGTGCAGTATTACCCTTCACAAGTGTGCTGTAGGTTATACTTGGACTGTATTTATTTGATCAAAAATTCAGTATAAACAGTAATATTGTGAAATATTATTACAATTTAAAATAGCCGTGAGTATATTTTAAAGTGTAATTTATTCCTGTGATCAAAACTGAATTTTCAGCATCATTACTCCAGTCTTCAGTGTCACATGATCCTTCAGAAATCACTCTAATATGATGATTTGATGCTCAAGAAATATTTGTTATTGTCGATGTTGAAAACAGCTACTTCATATTTTTGTGGAAACTGATAAAAAAATTAGGATTTATCTTAAATATATATATTTTTTAGCTATTTAATGCATGTTTTAAAAAAATGATATATTACTAACCCCAAACTTTTGAACGGCAGTGTATGTTATACTATTATTTTACCTTACAGAAAATAAATATTTGACATCAGATGCTTTCACATGAAAAGTATATGGACAGGCTATTTTGTTAGGGATGTTCTTACAATATATTCATTCTAAAGTTTAAAACTAACACTTAATTTTACACTGTCCTTGTTACACATGTTGTAGTTGCTGTAGTGATAACAGTACATTCTGCATAACCCTAAACCAAACCCTGATTATATAGTAATGTAGTAAATATTACTCAGTACATAAATGGACACCTTAAAATAAAATGTAACCAAAATATTTATTATACTGAGTGAATTGGAAGTTTATAAAAGACTAAATAATATATATGCATTAAATAACAGTTGCACTTACACTGGCTTTTTGTGACTGCTTTTCTATGCGTCACTCTAGTGGTTAATTGTAGATATTTTATTTTTCTCCTCAGCTCTCCTATGGATCATGTGTATTATGACCCAACGGACTACTTTGACATTAGTCAACATGAGGTGGACAGACAAGATGACCTGGAGTATGAGGTCAACATAGTCTCTTTAAATTTCCTCTACTACAAAATAAGCTTATTTTAGCCAGAAACACTGGCAGAAGAGGAGCATCTTATCTCTGTTTGTTTAGCTCTCTCTCTATCTGTTTTCCTTCAGGAGGTGGAATTGTATAAATCTTGTCAGCAAGATAAACTGGGTTTAACGGTGTGTTATCGCACTGATGATGAAGAGGATCTGGGCATCTACGTGGGAGAGGTGAGAAATGGGGAATAATGGGAATCTGCTGACCGATGAATTATGAATGAAGCCTCAGGGAGGATTGTGAACCTACGCCCTTCTGCTTCAGCATTAGATAAATCATTATTTTAAATAAAATGCCATATTAATTCCAGAACACCATTTCATCTCTCAAGAATTAGTGCATGTGCACAAGATAATCCTACTTAAACAGGACAATTACAATGCAATTACACCTTGTTACTTAACACAGAGGCTTTCAATTTTGCAAACTGTATATTATTAATTCTTTATATCATGGTCTGGCTGAATACTCGATTTTGATTGGCTGAAAGGTGTGCAATAAAACCGTTTAATGCACAGGTTGTTCCAAGTCAGTTTAATCACAGCTCTATATCAATGCACTGTTTCTCTCAATGTCTCTCTCTCTCTTGATAATAAATTCAAATAAATGCTATAATTCATTCATTGAAATAAATGTAATCTTACGCACTTCTTTATCTCTGTCAGATTCAAAGCGGGCAGAATGCTAGATCTAATAACCATCATTTTTATGCTTTCAGGTCAAATATTGCACTGCAAACATCAATAAGTTGTCAATGCTGGCAAATGACCATGGTATAATCGTGATAATCTACTGCTAGAAGTGCATTCAATGATTTTAGTGCACGATGTGGTGGCAAAGAACCTGACGCGAAGCCTAATGAAATGTTACATTTGAAGCATGCAATTTTGTATTTAGTTTAATTTGCAAAGGCAAAGGCAAGCCATTTGTAGGGTATTTCAACATAGGGTAATTTGAGCATCCCAACCAGCCCAATGGCTTAAGTTTTGAGGCGGGCATCTTGACCGGCCAAGGGTAGCGGGAGTGTTTAGGAAACTTGTTTGGAAACGGTCACTATTTTTGTACATTCTCTCTGTTGAAGATAAAGCTGTAGAAATTACACGTCACATTACAGCATATGTTTAGATTGCAGAAATGACCCTTTTCAAGCAAATTTTGAAAGAAAATGTTTAATATCAAATGCGCCACAGATGCTGTCGATGATCACATCCATTTTTTTAACCAATTCTGTTTGTGAAAAATGTGTACAGTAATGCATTTACAGTAAAAATGTACATGGATATTGTGTAGCATCAGAATCAGGGCCGGATTATCCATAGACGGGATTGGGCGATACCAGCCAATAGGGGGGCACCCAGCCGGATTATCCAATGGGCATTATGGGGCCCAAGCGAGTGGAAGAAAAAAAATCCTTATTTTTTTACGTTTCCGATAACGGAGCGTATATTTGCACTAAGTGCCTGTCTTTTTGGCAAAAAGACGCCCGCCACTAAATATCTACAGTGGCATAGGTCGTAGGACGTGAGGTGCTTGAAAGTAGATTTTGACACGTTCGACCCGCCTTTTGCCGAACTCGCTCTTCTCCCTTTTCCCAACACAAAATGTATAGCCTAACATAAAAGTCTCTAGCGTTATATTTTGCCAACGAACTAAAATCGAAACCGTGATATGGCTTTGTGCCTTTATAAAACAGCACAAGACTTTAATTAAGTATCCTGTATAGGCATTCTGTTTGTGCTGCGTGATTTAAAGAAAAGTGCGCACTTTGTGCTCACGTGATCAGCATGGTGATCTGGTGTTTTCTCCACAATAAAAGCTCAAGGGTTTATTTCTTGCAAGTGAAGAAATTAGGACAAAAGTATTGTAATTTTCCTATACTATAGTGTAATGTAAAATATAGCCTACTTTTGAAATATTCATTTTCATTTATACAATAGGCCTACATTTATGGATTTTATGTCATAGGAATAATTATATAAATCATCATTATATTATTATAATAATTGTTTGGCATCCCAAAACACCAGTGATAATGTAATGCAGACTGAGACTCTATATCATAACTAAAAAGATGTTTGAGCCCTCTTTAATATCCAGGTACAAGTCATTGCTTTTTATTTGTTCAGTGTGCACAGTTCATGGGTTGAAGCTCTTCATTTTGAGCTCTCAAAGTGCACCAGATTAATGCATTTAACCTTAAAATGTACAAAAATTTCTTGCGGGGGATTTCTTTCCTTGGACAAACTACATTTGGCCTGCCTAAGGGGGGGGCCTACAAGACATTGTGCCCAGGGGCCTCTGAATTCTTAATCCGGCCCTGATCAGAATAAATGAAAAAATGTTAAAATGCAGTGAATATATAAAAAAAGAAAAAGAGCACACTCACATACCCAATTAAAAGAATTCACTCCTCGTTAAAAAAGTGTTTTTGTGTATAATGTAAAAAGTGTAAAGTGACACATTTCAGAGAAATAATATAAAAACAAAAACTTAGAAGAACCTGCAAACGTGTGCACCCCCTTTTATAATTGGGTATGTGAGTGTGTTCAGAATGAACTAATCATCAAGCTCATGTAAAAACAGTACACACAGACCTGTCTTAAGCTAAAGTGACTCTGATCAACATTGTTTTCTGATATATCCAGTCTCCCAAATGTGTCACTTTGATTTTCAGTGGCATTGCATAGGTTGTAGTTTTCACATTAAATGTGCAAAAGTTCTGATGTGATTTATCTTTGTTTCATTTTTTACATCACAAAACCCGCTATTTTAACAGGGGTGTGTAGAATTTTAATATCCACTGTATCATTTTTTTTTTTGTTTTGACTGTTTGGAAGCACTTGCCCCCACAGCATATCCAAGGGATATATATTTACATTATGTAAATGTTTGTTTTAAACGATTATTTGAGTTATATATTTATACAGCAGAAGTAGTATTCTTGTATGCAGCAACCATCCCGTCGCCGGCACTGATTTTGTATCATATTACAGGTCAACCCTAATAGCATTGCTGCCAAGGATGGCCGAATCCGCGAGGGAGACCGAATACTGCAGGTAACCGAAGCCAAACTGTGTTATTATCCGTCTGAAAACAGATTAACGACACACTGTTCACAAGTGGTCCAATAATGATCAACTTCCTTGATATCAACCAATTAAATTTTAGAGTATGGTTTAAGGTTGGTGGCTTAAAAATAGGGATGCACGATATATCGGCCACCATGTCAGTATCGGATGATATGTTCATTTTTAATGTTATCATTATCGGCCCGATAAGAAAATTTTGCTGATATATTAAAGCCGATAAATGTATAATTTCCTTCAGGTGAGACACTTCAGATGTGCACTGTTCACCATGATGGTTTTGAATTGCTTGAAATATGATTTGAATCACTTAAAAAATGGAAAATACTGTACAGTAAAGTGCAACATTTGCAGCGCAAGTCCGTCATATACTGTAGGCTACATAAAATTATAAGAAGAACATCATTATAATTGTGTTTGGGACATGGGTTTTAATGATGAGACTTTTGTTTTTGTAATCAGGCTCTCAAAAATTATGGAAAATTTGGATTTAGATTTATCGGCCAATATATCGGTCATCGGCTTTCAATCAAAGAATTATCGGTATCGGCCAAAATGTTCGTACTGGTGCATCCCTACTTAAAATCATTCTTTTTAATAACTAGCTACGAGATGTTGATCCTACTTGGCAAAATCATGTTGTTGTATTTTCTGCTTATCCATAACCATTACAGATTCCATAAGAAGTTTATCGTTGTTTTTAAAATAAGAGGAATCATACATTTTACATCTGCCCTGAAGAACATATCTGACATAACATATATTTACTTTTATTCCACAGGACAAAATAATCAATGTTCAAAAGATTATATACTGGTTCTTAATAAAACTCCTCCTGCATCAGCTTCTTTAGGGCAAAATAAACAAAACAATAATAATAATACAAAATACAGATGATGCAAGGGTTATGTAAACTCATGAGCACAACAATCACCTGTGATGTGACATGTTGTTGATGTGTCTTTGTGTTCAGATAAACGGGGTGGATGTCCAGAACCGAGAGGAAGCAGTGGCCATCCTGACCAGAGAGGACAGCACCAACATCTCTCTGCTACTGGCACGACCAGACATCGAGGTGAGACTCTCTCGGCTTTATGAACAGCAGTCAGATATCATCGCTTGATTCAATTAAGTTAATCGCTTTCATACAGAATTTTCTTATTGAAGCGGGAGAAGTGCAAATGAAAACCATGTTGTCTATTTATTATCTTTTGAATTGTTTTGCAGCATTCAGTCTCTATCTCACCAGTCACCACATTCACATCTCGAGCACAAACTCATAACTCCAGTAAATATAATTTCTTATGCTGTGAGTCTGTAGATTCAGTAGCAGCACAGGGCGAATGTTTGGTGAACGTTCACGTATTACTGAAGCTATTGATGACAACTAATTTGATATTCAGACATTACTTGAAGTGTATTATGGTCTGCTTATTCAAGCAGTAACAGACAAATGTGTTATAGTGTACAGGTGAACACATGGCTTCGTTCTGTTCTCCATTTACAAATGAAAGCAGACAGAAAAGGGCAGAGAAGGACAAAAAACCCAGACGAGGAAATAAATGGAAGAGAGAGAACAAAACACAAGGAGAGATGAGGACACATGGTTTGGCAGTCTTTTGTTCTACTCAAGGTCACACTTTAGAGAAAGACTTAGGACATCCCATAATACACATCCTCCAATAGTGAGTCACAATATCCATTTTATTTCCTTGAACATTTCCAATGCAGTCTGAGACATCGGCTTTGTTCAGAATGAAAGAGTAGCTACTAACTGAACACTAGTATACACTACATACTGACTAGTCTTTCTTTTTAGTATGTGGAAAAGTTGGGAAGGTTAAGTGAATGACATCCAATTATCATTTTTGAAACTGTTATTTTACAATTTTGTATAAAATATCTTAATATTGGCAGTGTGATCAAATAACAAAACAAAATTAGTTTCATTCATCGCACTGAAATTGAAGGTCAGCTTCAATGTGCGAGAATCAAAATCAACAGACTAAGTTAAAATAAGGACACAAATTATAATGTCTCAATATCTTCTCTGTGTGTGTGTCTCTTCACTGATTGGTCCCAAACCTCATGGTCTGTCAGCATGCTTTAACAACCAGATTTATCATCTTTAGCCCTTGTGGAAGCCATAGCAACAGTCCGTATCTCACTGGTAAATATTTAAATAAAACATAATGCAAACCCCCAAGGAATCACCCAGTTCATGAATACAAATAGACCAAAACAGCATTTGAAGTCTGAGGCATGTTTATGAAGTTAATTTACCATGATACTATTTGACACAAAAGCTGTACAAGAGAACAAGGTAATAAAGATCACAAAAAATGCATCTTATTTGCATATAATAATCATGATAAACTGAGGATGCTGATTTTGAACCCAGAAAGATATTCATTTGTGTTTAATATAACATACAAGTTTATAGCCAATGAAGATAAAAAAAAAGAAGCTTTATACACCATTGGTCTGAATAAAACCCATTTGGGTCCAGTTCTGAAATAAAACGCCATCTTTAATTGAATTTCAGTATTTTTCTCTACAAATCTGTCAGCTGTATCCATAGGGTTTGGCACAAAGTAAAAATCTAATTGAGATTCTTTAAAAACAGTTTGTGGAAAATCATTAAACCAAGAGATGAGAATAAGAACAAATGAACAGTGAATGGTCAATTGGGAAATAGTTACTGTAGTACAGTTTTAGTATTTGGGGTCAGTAGTACACAAGTGTGTGTGTGAGTATGGAAGGTCCAGATGGTGTGTGTGAGCCCTTGGGCCAGTATATTCCCCAGCACAGGTGGCTCATTTGAGAAACCTCTCACATTTAAAGGCCTCCTACAACAGATGGGAAAAGACCCCACAATCAGTTCCAGCATCCAAAATTGGACTTACATTGGCAAACACTGCCCTCTGCTGTTCAGACAGGGGTGTTTTAATGTGTTTGCTGCTGTTGACCAATCAGAACGTGTTTTAAGCAAGTTTCTCTGCATACAGTGCCTACTGCACTTTTAGAAGAAAAGGTTCTATATAGAACCCTCAAGGGTCCTGTTAGGCGCTTCATATATATAGTCCAGTCATTTTATGAAAAAAGGTTGAACAAATTGCAACAGAAGCAAACTCAACTGATTTTGTATCCTCAATATGTCCTGAGTAAGGGGGGAAAAAAACCCCCGAAGAATCCCATTAGGGGAAAGTTTCGAAAAATACCCAAATATACGCCTATTCATACGCCTAATTCTTTTTCTCACATGAATAGGGTAAAAATTTTAACCTTTAGATATCACCATGAAAATTACTGAGTTGATTACTTACATCAAGACAAACGAAAAATGTATTGCAAGTGTTTTGAAATTGTTTGTTAACATGGACAAACGGTGCATAATCTAATTACTTATGTGCTAATTTGCATAAATACCACAACAGATCTAAACATTGGGTCTAGCCAGGTGAAAATGTCTTGTTCAATCTTGTTGACAAATAACAGTAAAATACTTGATGTTAAGGTCTGAATGGAACCCATTACGGCTACCATGAGCATTAATACATAGAGGCAGGAAGAAGTACTTTAAACCAGCCTTTATTAATTATTATTGCAGAGATGGGGTTTGGGGCTGGGTCCGTGGGACTGTTTCTGTGGGACGAGTCTGAGGGAAGAACAGGAGACAATGGTAAGGAGAATGCAGAAGACAAAAGGTAGGTAAAATAAAAAGTAAATCCCCAGAAACAGTCCCACGGACTCAGCCCCAAATCCCATCTCTGCAATAATAATGAATAAAGACTGGTTTCTAAAGTACTTCTTCCTGCCTCTATGTATTAATGCTCATGGTAGCCTAAATGGGTTCCATTCAGACCTTAACATGAAGTATTTTACTGTTATATGTCAACAAGATTCAAGAAAAAGAATGAATAGGCGTATGAATAGGCTATATTTGGGTCTTTTTCAAAACTTTCCCCTAATGGGATTCTTCTGGGCTTTTCCCCCCCCCCCTACTCAGGACATATTGAGGATACAAAATCAGTTGAGTTTGCTTCTGTTGCAATTTGTTCAAGGTTGACGCCCATTTTGGCTTAAAATGACTGGACTAATAGGCCAATTCACACCGCGCAGACAAACGCAAAAAAAAAAACGAAGTTTGTTGGGTTTTGTCGGATCAGTGTGTCGCCGTCTGTTGGTGTTGCTCAGGGTTTATTTTCACTCAAATGAACGTGTCAATCAGTGTTTGTCGGTGTCTGTTGGGTCAATGTGAACATGACCGTTATTTTTAATAAAATTCTAAACCCAACAGCTAACTTTTTTGGTGTTAATTGGCATTTTTCTGTGCAGTGTGAATTGGCCTTATAGAACATTTTAAGGGTATCATCATGTGATCATTTTATGAATTAAACAGCTCGTAAACATGCTTTATCACTAGATTTTTTTTAAATAACCTGTTAAAAATTTAATTATTATTCAATCACTTAAGACACTTCTCCTTATATAGAACCTTTTGCCATAAAATTGAGTCAAGAACCCTAGGGTTCTATATAGAGACCCATTGAACCTAAGAGTGCAGCATGACTTATAAAGTATTTTGCTAATTAGATTTTTTTTTCTTCTTGCTTTCTATCTTCAACAATCCAAATCTTGGAAGAATGAGGCTGATGATCTGGATTTGGAGTTGAGTGTGGGCCTGGATCTAGAGGACTTGGAAAACGCCTCTAACTTACCCAGCCCGCAACACCAGAGGAAAGCGAGCTCCTTGCTGAGTGACATCAGTGGGATCAGAGGTGGCCGCCCCAACTTGTGGCACACTGCCCTCAATAACAGCCAGGAGCTGGACAGCGGGGTGGGTCGCACAGATGAAAGCACGCGCTGTGAAGAGTCCTCCGAGCTGGCGGATGATCCCACCAGTGCATGCACCACCAATGCCACCAACACACCCGGCAGTTTGCGCAAGTTTCGCGCCGCTCAGCACGGATGGGAGTTTCACTACAGCAACGACTCGCTGCTAGGGCCGGATGGGGTGGGAGTGGCAGATCACGGGGTGCCTGAAACACTGGGCTCAGGGACCAGCAGAGTGCTCATGCCAGGTTTAACCGAAGAGGAATATGAACGTTACCGAGAGCTACTGGAGATCCGGTGCCTTTACGAGAAGAATGGAAACGCACTTCTTCTTTTGGACGGGAGGAACCATGGCGCCAGTATTGACATGAATTGTAACGAGAGCCTGATGCAGCACGAGATTTCCCTTCTAGATGAGGAAATACGCCACCTGGAGTTCAAGTGGCGCAATGTTTTGCGGGCTCAAAAGATGAATCAGTTGCGCCAACGCTGCCTGAAGGTCTGGCCAGCTGACGAAGAGGACGATGAAGAAAAAGGAGCAAAGGCGAGGTGTGGAGGTGCAGAGGCCATCCACCATGAACTGTCAGATATCAACGAGATCCCAGAAAGGGAACGCTCTGACAAGGAGAGCACAAGCGCCTATAATACGGGTGGGGAAAGTTGCAGAAGCACACCTCTGGCAAGCGAACGATACCCCTCGCCCTCCGCGGCGGGAGATTCCAGTGCCTCTGCAACCATGCGACCTCGGACGCCCCGTCACAGGACGAGCACAAGCCGGGAGAAGAATCCAAACACGCCGCCTTCATCAGATGCCAAGAAAAAGAGTGAAGAACTCGGGGACAACAGAGACTCTAATCCAGCAACAAGGCTTCGGTCAGTCTCTCGTAATGGCGGCAGCAGTAGGAAGGGATTGGATGGAGCACGAAGGGGCTCCCATGCTAATGGGACTCTCACTCCCGGGATAGTGAAAGGGGGAAGGAGTGCAGAAAACAGTCCGTACCTGTCCCGACGCCACTGCAGTACCACGCTGCCTCAACGCTACCAGAGTTGCATGCAGTTGAGGGACATTGACAGTGCAGAAGTTCGGGACACCCCTGAACAGGTTCCTGCTCACTCCAGCACAATAACTTGTGCAAACAGAGAATCCACCGCCACTTCTTTGATTATACCACCAACGCTGCCTCCATCTTCACCTCGCATGGAGTGGAAGGTAAAGATCCGCAGCGACGGCTCACGCTACGTGGCGAAGCGTCCGGTAAGAGACCGTTTGCTAAAGGCTCGCGCCATGAAGATTCGGGAGGAGCGCAGCGGGATGACCACGGACGACGATGCGGTTAGTGAAATGAAGATGGGACGCTATTGGAGCAAGGAGGAACGCAAACAGCAGCTTCTGAGAGCTCGGGAGCAACGGCGCCGCCGCGAGTTCATGATGCAGAGCCGACTGGACTTCTTGCGAGAGAAAGAGAAGGAGCAAGACTCTGGACCGCAGGGACAGGCTTCCATACTCGAGCTCAGCCAGAAAAAGAGTATGAAGAAACGCAGCCGACGCATCCTGGACAACTGGATCACCATTCAGGAGCTCCTGGCTCATGGGACCCGTTCAGTAGATGGGAAGAAAGTGTACAACCCTTTGCTCTCCGTGACCACTGTTTGATAATTGGAGTGCAGTGAGATCTTTTAACAAGGAGGGTATTTGGATTACAAAGTTTACCAATGATTTGCGGCTGTTTGATAGAGATGCCTAGCAGTTTAATTGAGAAACAATAAAATGTACAAAGAAAAGTACAAGACAGAAAGGCAAAATGTCAAATGAATGTACATGGGACCAGCACGCATAAGTTGTTTTTATGCTTGAAATTTAATTTGCATTCAGACTGTTACAATGCAGCGGCGGTCTCGAGCATTTCCAAACCAGATCAATACATTCATTTCTTTTCACACTTTTCAATCGAAGAACGTTTAATAATAAGAGAAAGAGAGAGCAACCAAAATTAATTTAAGTTCAATTCAGGGCCTGTTGCATAATCACCTTAGAGTAGTATTACAAGTCAGTCATGTTATGACTTTTTTTTTTTCTTTCTAAGACTAGTACTAACTATTTTAAAAATCAGTTTCATAAAAAATAATTTTTTAAACAAAAAGACCGCCAATCCTTTGGCTAAGTTCAAGCTGGTTAGAAAAGTTTTTAAGACTTAAGTCATATGTGTTTATGAAACTGGCCCCAGATCTCATGAAATTACCAAGTTAACCTGGTGATTGGTTATGAATTTGCTGCTGCCGTTTAAGCACAATATGTGTGGTTTTCGTCACTGGCAAAATTATGAAAATAGCAAAAGCACAGCAAAAAAAGAATGAGCCATTACTTGTTGCCAATTAGTTGATTTCACAATTTTAGAAGCACATGAATCATTTAACAAAACAACAGACAACAAAAATACAAAAAGCAAAAAAGTTTCAGCACACAAATATTGGCACAGCGGTAATGTCAATTGTCATACATCCAAAGAGAAAATATCTGATTGTTTATTTTTGTGGTACATTTGTCAACCCTCAAGGAAACAAATCTGACATTATAATCTCTCTTAAAACTGTTTTGTTGTCAGCTTGTAAAATCACATTTGAAACAGTTTTTCTGATATTGTAAAATTTTTGCATGTTGTTGTCTGGGAAATATTTAAATTGTTGTGTGAAACTGTCGAGTGAAATTGTTGCTGTGTCTTTCTGTAATACAGATCATTAATATACTGTGTCCAAATGTTCATTTAACACCTTGCAGGTCTAAAATGGGGGAATTTCTGTCCCTAAATGTTTTTGAATAAAACTTTTGCAACTTGAAGATCTTTGATTTTCACCTGTTATTTGCACAAAAAAACTTCAAACCAGAAACAAAGTTAATATTTGTGCTAAATAAAATGAGCTGAATATGCTTTTTGATCTCAAATACAAATGGACATTTATGTGCAAGAACCTTCACATTTGGTGCTTAATGTTATGGATAAAAAAAGGACATGACACTGGATATCATCTCTTCATTTATTGGATGTACAATTATGAAAAATAATAATCATAAAAAAGACTGGAAGCCCAAGATTATTTACAATCGTTCTCTTTGATTCTGTGGCAAGGTCTCTCAGAGATAACCATTGTCAGTCTCATGCTCACTTACACCATGATATGTTGAGCTTTAAAAAGACGTTCCTCTCTAGATATGACAAAAACATGACCAAAAAGTAAACAGAAAAAAAAATACATACAGTACATACATATACATATATATAGAGAGAGATATCTATAAAAGCATAATCATTCAAGTATCAAAAGACAGACCACCCAGGATTACTTTACAATCCAGTATTGTTTATATTTTAATCATTTAGCCATGAGTATGATCTGAACTGTCACCGTTGTATTCGCTAATGTGATTAGTTGTGCAAACACTGCGGCTGTTACAGGTGCTAGCATTAGCATCTGCTTGTATTTAGCACTGTACCCATTTTTAACGTACCATGTTAAAAATGAAGATTCAAAATAAATCAAACTAAAAAGTACCAGACTTAAAATCCTTGTAAACTAGGGCTAAATGCATATAGGAATATTTCCCATCTAAACCTCATATTTATGCATTATTATCTACACAAAATATAAGCACAGGTTTGTCTAAGACGGATGGATATGCAAATTTAAACCTTTTCATTTGTTTCATTATTATTTTTTTCGACATACCCTGCTTTCTGCAACTTAATCATTAAAAAGGAAGGAGACAAACAGTTCCATTAAGAAACTCTACACATAAAAACAACTCGCTGTTGTTTGTAGTGTCACATTAACGTCATCATTTTGTATTAGAAATCACAGTATACGTGTAAAAGTCACTACAAGTACCAAGATCTGGACTGTACCAATCTCATGCCATCATAAAGTTATTAACTAATCATAATAGTGTACCATAAGACGTCACAACACAGAGTATCTCCCGTTAAACTGCCATTGAGTTTCTGTCAAACCTTTCCTATTGAAACTCGTACCATAGTTCACATTCCTCATGTTTGAATGGACTTGCCCATGTTGTTCAGCTTGACAGACGCACGTACTAAAGCCTGTCGGTTGACCGACTTGAAATACTGACAGTACGAATCAAACATCTCAACTTACGGATGGACTGATCTGAATTGGACATCAAAAGACAAGACTGAACTGTCTATAATCAGTGTTTTGGTGAACTAGAATCAGTGTTTTTAACTTACTGGTTTTATTTTCAAAGTTATCAGACAAAATGAAAGCATCTGCACTTTGTGAGATGAAAGACCATCAGTTTAGACGACAAAATCACAGATAAAACAGGAGTGTGTAGACTGTCGCTTCACAAAGAAAGTAAAACAAAACTCGACCGAAATCAAAGCAAAGACGACGTCAACACCGGCTCCTGTCGCCGCGTGAGAATACAGAGACTGCTGCGTGTTTCTAAGTCTTTGAACACGTCTGAAGTCTGATAAAAGCAAGATGTTTATCAAAGGGAGAGGTTTCGTTAAGCGTGGGAGTGTTAAAATAGTGTGCGAGCGGAGCAGCGGACGGGTCTGTCTTTGGCTCGTGTGTTTAATGGGATGGGAGGAGATCACTGCAGGCTTCACACACTTACATATAACTATATAAACACGCGAACACACACACACACACACGAAATACAACTGATGCTTCATCCACAGTCATGCTGTCATTGGCATCCCAACTTTCCTTTCTGTTTGGCATCCGACACACTGGTCAGCTACAGGGAGACATACACACAGGGATTAAAACAAATCAAACAAATAAAGTGTGGGATCTAGTTAACATGCCAATACCATTTACAACAGATATGAGAAAAGAGAAAAGAAGGTGTGGAAAAGAAAGATGCTGTAGTACCAATAATTTCCCCCACAAAATCTTCTCCCTTTTGGACACTAAAGAGAGCATTGGCTGCTCAAAACTTGTCTTGATATTTTAACCAGTGCTGACGTATGTTCTGGTGTGTAGGACGCACTAGTCCCAGCCAACTGGACAATCTACAGTATTCTTGATGAATATCTCGTTTCACTCAGAAATACATCCGATTAAAATGGGATACAAATGACATTTCACGGAGACTTCGATTACGCATCAAATATCATGTGATATAACCAGGGCTTGACATTAACTTTTTTGCTCACCACTCACTGTGGCTTGTGGTTTTCCAAAGTTACTCGCCGCTCAGCATTTCCACTGGCCACAATCCTGACATCGATACCATGAGGGAAACACTGCCATATACTGTAGATATTTTTAATATCATCTCATAATTTGTCAGCAGGTTTATTAGGCTGACGCACAGACGTTTATTAAGAGCTGACGCACAGACACTGACACATGCGTTTTCTTTCCTTTACGTTCACTTAAAACATAACTGACTGTTACACATGAATACTCGCAAAGACCGGCGTTTTGACATTATTTTGTGTGCATTTGACTGTTTAAGTGCAATAAGCAGCAAAAAAGGACTCAATTTAGGACTGAGAGGCGACTTTATGTGCCACAGTTTGGGTGTGAGAACAAAATCTGTGGGAACGAGTAAAATTATGGCCAATACGTGGAATCCCACGGCGAAATTCAAGCCCTGTAACACCGACAATATTCATCAGTATCAAATGAAACGAGTGAGTGAGTGGAAGCGGGTTTATGTGTCACTCGCTGTCGGAGAGAGAGAGAGAGAGAGAGAGAGAGAGAGAGGAGAGAGAGAGAGGAGAGAGAGGGAGAGGGAGAGGGAGAGGGAGAGGGAGAGGGAGAGAGAGAGAGAGAGAGAGAGAGCAGTTGATCTCCGGTATCTATTCTGTGGAAAATTAGTATTGGACATGTTTCAGATATTTCAGTATCAAGTATCGAAAAATCTATACTTTTGACAACACTACATTTCCATAGTTTATTATTTCAAATGCCTTTTTAAAAGAACACAACTGAAAAATGTATATATTATATGTGGGAGTGAGTGCGTGACATGCCACTGCTGAAATACACACACACATTTGGCAGGTGTTAATGTCAAGCCCTGGACATAACTACATAAATTATACTGTATATACGGTTCTCTTTAAGTTTTTTTCAGTTAGCTTATAGTTAGCCGATTAGACCTTTAAGACTGGAATAGACCACAGCTTTTGCACAGATGTCATCTTAGGCTAAATATTTCTCCGTATATATACTCCGTGCCCACTTTCTCAAATGAGTATTGCACATAATTAATATTTAATGTCTATGTATTTATTTATGGTCATTCCCACATCAGGCTTTATGGATGCGTCTCAATCAGCTCCCCAGGTCGTGAATCATTATATCACATATTATATCCACATTGACTAATAGGCATTACAAACGGCTAGCCCTTGGGGTCCAAAGGGAGAGGACTTTGAGGAGAGAACTGAATAAAGCACAACAGAAGCAGCAGACTGACGTAAAGGGACAGTTAGAAACGTTTCAGGATGAAGAGAGAGCACAGCAGGCAATACAGGGAGATGTTAGACGGGATGAGATGCTGATCATAGGTCCATAAACATAACTTTATCCTTTGATACTGAACTAATTCTGTCATCACTGTACAACTGTCCTAAAAGGATGCAACAAATAAAACTGGCTGCCAGTGTGTCGTCATATGAAAGCCGATTTCTGCCACACAAAGAACATAATGCTTGGGTCAATCATAATTATGACATAAAACGTCGAATTTATGAGGTCAGAATTATAAGGTAAGAGGTTAAAAAGAAAATTATGAGATAAAAGGTCGTAACTGAGATATAGTCATAATTTTGACAAAAAGTAAGTCATTATGACTTTTGTCCAATGACTTTTTATCTCAATTTTGACTGGTCAGTTTCAGCTTTTTGAGTTTTTAATCTCATAATTTCATCTTTTTACATCATGTATGTAAAAAGTCAGTATAATTATGAGAAGTAAAAGTCGTCAATTTCAACTTTTTATATCATATTTATGATTTAGTATGCCACTTTCAACTTAGTCTGGCACAAAAAGTCAATTATGCCAATTTCGACTTCTGATATTTATGGCATACAACCTCATAAACATGATATAAAAGCTGAAATTATGAGATATATCAAGTATGACTTGCCAAAGCATGTTTTTTTGTTTCTTATGTGGCGGATGGGCTTCCATATCATCATGATATTCTGAATGCGGAGACATTTAGTTGTTTCCCCTGATAAGTGTTATGTATTTGTGAATGCACCCATATTTTACATGATCGCATGAGAATTTTTAAGGCTTGTGAAGAATACATGAACACATTTAAATCCCAAAGTAAAGAAAACAAAAGACAAAACAGCTTTTCTAAACCACAATGGCATTTGATCTTGTACGAACCCCTGTTGACTACAACACTGTTTTGAGTCTGCTTGTGCGTGCACCACCTGATCACGCCGATAACAAGCAGTCGATGTTACACTTGACTCTGATTCCTTGACGTCAGACACATTTTGAGCTGGCGATCTGCTCAGACACCTCTTTGTGATTTGGTTCAGACATTTAGGCCCAGCCTGGTCTGCTAACTCAGACTTAAGACAACACATCATATCACAGTGCTAAACGCAAATCCATATACTGGCAGCAAAATTACATTTACAGCGAGGTACTTCAATCCCAATTCAGTTAACTTCTAATGTACTCAAAGAAGCTTCTGCCAGTATGTTAGGATGGACAGAATGTATAGCATCAATTAGATGTGCATAGTAACATAAAAGGACTCATAATAATCTAGCCCTCACAGTCCATCATAATATCTTTAGATGTCAGTAAGTGAGCTAAAAGAACACAAACTGCAAACAATGCTTAACATCTGATCATTTACTCGCACTTTCCATGAGAAAGGGTACAAGATGGGGCTTGACTAAAACTTAAAGCATAGTTCACCCAAACATGAAATGTCTGTCATTAATTACTCTCCCTCGTGTCGTTCCAAACCCATAAGACTTTCGCTCATCTTCGGAACACAAATGAAGATCTTTATGATGAAATTGGAGAGTTTTCTGTCCCTCCATTGACAGGCTACGCAACTACCACTTTCAAGCCCCAGAAAGATAGTAAAGACATCATTAAAGTAATCCATGTGGATTTTATGAAGCTACGCGAGTGCTTTGTTTGCATTTTTGTTTTCATTTGTGTCCTGAAGATTAAGGAAAGTTGTACAGGTTTGGAACGACATGAGCGTGAGAAATTAATGACAGAAATTTCATCGCTTTAAAGTCAAGCCATTTTTTTATTCTTTGTAGCAAAGGGAAGGAGGTGCTTAACCTCTGTCCATCACCTCAGGAGGTCAAACTAAATATTATACAGTTATTATACAAATATTGTTACTTTTATATGAATTCCTAAATGTTGGGACATCTTTGAATACTGTTTTAAAAACGATTTATTTGTGACGTGTGCTTTTAAAAAATAATAACACAAAAAATAAACATTAAATAAATTAAATTTATAAAAAAATAAAAACCACCAAAATAAAATAGAGAATAAAATAAAGATTCAGTTTAATTAAGCCTCACTCAGCAGGAGCTGGCTAGTTTTTGGTTCGTGGTTATTCTTATTCATAAACTTACCCTAAGTTAAAGAAATATATTTGTTTAATCCTTTTTTTCTCACAATAACTTTGGTAACAGGGTTGAACAGCTGACAAATGCAGTCAATGATAATCTGCTTAAAAAATAGAAAATGAAATGAGATTATTAGTAAGGTCCAAATGATATAACAATTTTATGAAAAACTATTATTTAAAAAATAAATAAGAGTAAATACAGTGCACTCAAATTATGGGACAGCAAAATATATTTTTGGCAATTAATTAACATAATTAGGTAATTGATTCAAGTCAAATAAAACACTTCTGTGCTGTTTTGACTGTTGGCTGTACATGCGATCATGTTATTTTTTACGTTAGATAACGGCTCATGTTTATTAGTTCTAAAGGTAACACTTTACAATAAGGTTTCAGTAGTTAACATTAGTTAATGTATTAACTAACATGAACTAACAAACCATGAGCAATACCTTTGAGGTAACACTTTATTTTACAGTGTCCTTGTTACATATGTTACATGTACTTACCATAGTAATAAGAGTAAATTATGCATAATTACATGCAACTAACCCTCAACCAAATCCTAATCCTACCCTAACCCTATAGTAAGTACATGTAGTTAATTAATATTACTCAGTACTTAAATATATAATTACACTGTAACAACGACACCTTAAAATAAAGTGTAACCTACATTTGTTACAGTTTTTATTAATCTTTGTTAATGTTAGTTAATACAAATACAGCTGTTCATTGTTTGTTCATGTTAATTCACAGTGCATTAATTAAATGCTAACAAACACAACCTTTGATTTTAATAATGTATCAGTAAATGTTGAAATTAATATCAACTAAGATTAATAAATACTGTAGAAGTATTGTTCATTCTTAGTTCATGTTAACTAACATTAATGGTTAACTAATGAACCTTATTGTAAAGTCTTACCGTTCTAATTCTAAATATTATGTGAATTGTGCCTTTATTGCTCCAAAAAATAAATTACGGGACACCAAAATGTACCATATTCATGGAAAGTGCCTTTAACGTAATCCTTGGCGGTGTTTTTTTTAATTCGACGCTACATGTTTAGGGAAGTCCAGGCGTTTTAGCTGAAACTGAAGAGGAGGAAGAGGAGGAGAGTCTTCATCAGTGTCTCATTGCGGTCGACGCCTGGTAGAGACGAGCACCACAGAAAGGAGGAAAAGAAAGAAAAACTAGTTAAGAGGAAAAAAACGGTCAGTGTGAAAGATGGAGTCCTTTGAGCAGAACGGAGTTGGAAATGTTAGTTTCTTGACGTTTGACACAGGAAGGTTACATGACAGCACTGATGAGATGTTCTGGTCCTCAGCACTTATACTTTGGTTTCGGGACGGTTATGATACGACTACGGGCTCCTAAACCTACAGGGCTACGTCAGGACGGCGGGAAATGTGTTTGTTTGAGTGAGACTGGAGGCCTCAGGAAAGGCGTCAGGACCGTGCGAGACAGACGGAGAAGTAAGAGGTGAATGGAGAAGGTGTCTTCCGTGTGGAGGAGGGCGAGGAGGAAGGAGTTCGGTCATGTCTATCTAGAGAGTGAAGGCACAGAGCAAAAGGAAAAGGTGTGAGGGGGGGTGGGGGGAGGGGGACGTGGAGGAGAGGATCGTCCAATCAGAATATGGTGGTCTCGTACTTGGTGCTGACGGTGCGCTTGGGATCTTTGGAGTCCATGATCCAGGACGCACTGCTCTGACCGTGAGCGTCCACATCCAGCGCCTCCACCTGAAAGAGCAGAGTATCGGAGAGCGGTCAACACCTGGCCGTCACTGAGCTTTATGAAGAAGACACCAGCTCCTCTCACAGTACGAGAGATTCGCCTCAGGTGTCCTTCACAGGAGCATTACTGCTTCTGAACGAGGCCTGAAGCTTTTAAGGTTACTGGTTAAAACCAACAACATTTGATTTAGTTAAAAGGTTGCACTTTATTACCCAAGAAAGTACTGGTAACTACATGGGCTAAGGTTAGGTTCTAGTTTTTACACAGTTATTGTAATTAATATAATAAGTACATAGCATGTACATGTGGAACAGGAGTGTAGGTTACACTTTATTTTACGGTGTCGTTGTTACAGTGTGATTAAATATTTAAGTACTGAGTAATATTAAGCAACTACATTAATATAGGGTTAGGGTAGGATTAGGATTTGGTTGAGGGTTAGTTGCATGTAATTATGCATAATTTACTCTTATTACTATGGTAAGTACATGTAACATATGTAACAAGGACACTGTAAAATAAAGTGTTACCGTAAGTTTTCTGACAAGTGTACAGTATGTAACCCAGAATATTCACTGAATTGTAAAGGAAACCCCATATTGCATCTAAATACAGTTGAAAGGTTTGGGTTTGGTAAGGTTTTTAATGTTTTTGAAAACAGTCTCTTCTGCTCACCAAAAATACTGTAAAAACTCTGATATTGTGAAATATTTTTTACACTTTAAAATAACTATTTCAATGTGAATATACTGTATGTTAAAATGTAATTTATTCCTGTGACAGTAAAGCTGAATTTTCAGCATCATTACTTCAGTGTCACATGATCCTTAAGAAATCATTCTGATATGCTGATTTGATGCTCAAGAAACATTTATTATAAAACAGTTATGCTGCTTAATATTTCTCTGGAAACTTTTTTCAGGATTCTTTGATGAATAGAAACTTACAGAAATTGCGACTTTTTCATCTCACAATTGCGAGTTTACTTTATATCTCTCAATTCTGACTTTATATCTCTCAATTCTGACTTTATATCTCTCAATTCTGACTTTATATCTCTCAATTCTGACTTTATATCTCTCAATTCTGACTTTATATCTCGCAATTCTGACTTTATATCTCGCAATTCTGACTTTATATCTCGCAATTCTGACTTTATATCTCACAATTCTGACTTTATATCTCACAATTCTGACTTTATATCTCTCAATTCTGACTTTATATCTCGCAATTCTGACTTTATATCTCGCAATTCTGACTTTATATCTCGCAATTCTTACTTTATATCTCGCAATTCCGACTTTATATCTCTCAATTCTGACTTTATATCTCTCAATTCTGACTTTATATCTCGCAATTCTGACTTTATATCTCGCAATTCTGACTTTATATCTCACAATTCTGACTTTATATCTCACAATTCTGACTTTATATCTCACAATTCCGACTTTATCTCACAATTCTGACTTTATATCTCACAATTCTGACTTTATATCTCACAATTCTGACTTTATATCTCACAATTCTGACTTTATATCTCACAATTCTGACTTTATATCTCACAATTCTGACTTTATATCTCTCAATTCTGACTTTATATCTCACAATTCTGACTTTATATCTCTCAATTCTGACTTTATATCTCACAATTCTGACTTTATATCTCACAATTCTGACTTTATATCTCGCAATTCTGACTTTATAATTCGCAATTCTGACTTTATATCTCTCAATTCTGACTTTATATCTCTCAATTCTGACTTTATATCTCATAATTCTGACTTTATATCTCACAATTCTGACTTTATATCTCGCAAATCTGAGATGTAAACTCGCAATTGTGAGATAAAAAGTCACAATTACCTTTTTTATTTTTATTCTGTGGCGGAAACAAGCTTCCATAGAAACTTTAAAATATTGGCATTTATTTGAAATAAAGTGTCTTTATGGTCCCTAAACTAACCTATATGATAAAAAGTATGTAATTAGCGCTCACAGCCTCATCTGAATGTGTGCTTCCTCACAGCACCAGCAGGGGGCTCCACAGCACTATACGTACTCGTCAAAGCACTGGTAAAAACCATCCACTACAGCAAACGTGGGCTAGATATGGATCTGCCAGTAAGTCATATAAAGAGAGGAACCATGGGAATTGGAGCTATTGAAGTGACAAGGTGAATAAAGGACGAGCTGGATGAAGGAAAGATGGAAACTGAGCACTGGAAAGTGTAAAGAATAATTTGAACAAGAATACAGCAAGGTGAAGCTGAACTGAGAGGATGAAACCAAAGAAACATGTAAACATTAAGCAGTGACTGGACTACAAATGCAGACACAGACAGATGGGTTTTGGGAGGATCATTGAGCTCTAGGACTCAGCAGTGGGTTTATGTTTTCTGTTTTTATGATTGATCCAGCGTTTGAAAGCAGACGTCTATCAGTGGATATATTAGGGATCTTTTAAACGCTCTCGTGTGTATCTGTGTAAGCGCTCAATGAAGAGCATCAAAGATGTCCATTTACAACATGTTTTGGAAGCGTTGATCAATGTAGCCAAACAGAGACATATGTTGAGCGACTGAACACAATGGCCAATCAGAGGCGTGTAAGAATCCGTTCAAAATGCTAGAGGGAAATGCTGGTATCGTCACATTTTACAATATCAGTACCGACTTGGTGCCGAAGTCGGTACTTTTGACAACACTACATCTAACTTTCAAATATAGAACAAATTATATTAGTCGAATACTTATAATAATTAGGAGAGTTAGCTTTTAATCTTTGCGTATGTTCATGTAGCTCATGTATTGATGGTGTATTCTGGCTAGAAACTGCCCACTTAGACCCATTTACCATTTAGATATTACGATGTTTTGGTCTATCACAAGTGTACAATGCTAAATCCAGGTGTAAAACGGGTCTAAAACGCTTTGAGCTTGTCCACTTTCCACCTCTTCCAGAGGGAGTTGAAAACACATTCGACCCGGATTGCTTTCGTAGTGTAAACGCTTATGTGGACGAAGACCCAAGTTTGATTTGAAGATGAAAAACAGGAAGAGACCGTCTGACTGACATCTAAACAAACTAACCACAAGTCTAACATGGTGTAAATTCAGAAATCGGACCAAAATATCGACTCTGTGCAGCCTGACTGGAGGAAGCTGTGTAGGAACCGGTGGGTTGTTCCAGGGCTCAGGATGTGTGTGTGTGTGTGTGTGTGTGTGTGCGCTCTCACCCCTGACTTGCGCATGCTCCCTCGTGGTTTGGGCGTGGGTCTGCTGCTCTTGGTCTCGATGATCTCGGTGTTCTGCTGCTGTCTGGTCCTCTGGGCCTGCAGTGCCAGCTGATAGGCCACTTCAAACGCCTGTCCCAGCGTCAGGATGATCTCGTAGGTCAGGTTCTGACGGGAGGTGGACACGCAGCGATTAACTATGATGATGGAGTGCTTAAACAGCAATTAAGAAATTATCAAAGAGCTCAAATGACCTCGATCCATCTTCAGAGGTTTCTTAAACAGCCTCATCAACAGAGTCATACATCAGTACATTTCTACAAGCCTCCACCATTATACTGCACTTAAGAGGCATTTTAACTCATAAAGTGTGTAATGGAAAGCTTAGTTATGTCAAGTAGTGTAATGAAGAGCAGCTTTTCATATAATTGCACATTAGACATCATGGAGTCTCTGAAAAGGGACATAAGCAGCATTTCTCTGTGCATCTACGCGCATATTTTATGAGTTTATATCTCACAATTCAGATTTTATAACTCTCAGTTGTGAGTTTATATCACATTATGACTGAAAAAAAGTAACCAAAAACAGGATTTCAAAAAATTAGAATATTACATGAAATCACACAGTAATTACACAGTGATACCATGGTCATTGAAGCAGGTTTTGGTTATTTTGGCAGTGTGGGCAGGTGCAAATCCTGCTGGAAAATGAAGGAAGCATGAAGTGCTCTGGAAATGTCCTGGTAGACGGCTGCGTTGACTCTGGATTTAATAAAGCACAGTGGACCAAAGTCCTCTTTTCTGATGAGAGCAAATTTTGCATCTCATTTGGAAACCAAGGTCCCAGAGTCTGGAGGAAGAATGGAGAGGCACACAATCCAAGATGCTTGAAGTCCAGTGTGAAGTTTCCACAGTCTGTGTTGGTTTGGGGAGCCATGTCATCGGCTGGTGTTGGTCCACTGTGCTGTCCACTCAACGCAGCCGTCTACCAGGACATTTCCAGAGCACTTCATGCTTCCTTCAGCAGACAAGCTTTATGGAGATGCTGACTTCATTTTCCAGCAGGATTTGCACCGGCCCACACTGCCAAAATAACCAAAACCTGGTTCAATGACCATGGTATCACTGTGTAATTACTGTGTGATTTTATGTAATATTCAAATTTTTTAAAATCCTGTTTTTGTGGGTTTTATGAGCTGGAAGCCCAAATTATGTACAAATAAACAACTAAATACTTGAAATCGTTTAAGTTGTGGGCCCTGAATCTATAATCTATGGAAGTTTAACGTTTTGAATGGAATTATAGAAATAAATAAACTTTTCCATGATATTCTAATTTTTTGGAAAGGGTCTGTATATTTTAAAATGTAATTTATTCTTGTGATCAAAGCTGCATTTCAGCATCATTACTCCAGTGTCACATGATCCTTCAGAATTCATTCTATTATGCTGATTTGATAAAGAAACATTTATTATTATTATTGTTTTCAGTGTTGAAACAGTAGTGCTGCTTCATATTTTTTGTGGAAACAAGATTCTTTGATGAATATAAAGTTCATAAGAACATTTGGTAACACTTTACAATAAGGTTTCATTTGTTAACATTAATGTATTAACTAACATGAACTGACAATGAGCAACACATAGTTAATTTTGAAATTAATATTAACTAAAATTAATAAATGTAGTATCGTTGAAGTAGTATTGGTCTTAGTTCTTGTTAACTCAAATAGTTAACTAATGCTAACTAATGAAACCTTATTGTAAAGTGTTACCGAACATATTTTTCAAATAGAAATATTTCATAACAAATGTCTATACATTCAACTTTTGATCAAAACTTAATTGCACTTAATTATTGCCTGCCTCATATAACCTCTTAAGTCAAAAGTAAAAGCTTATAGCTATTTATGAATCACCTGAATAGTCAATTATCAGTTCTAATAATGGCTTGATTTGTGAACTATCAAATGAATCATTAATTGCTGCTCTACTAGAGTCTGGCTGTAAGTATTCAAGGTCTAGTGTGTCTGTATCGTTCAGGCAGCTGTATGATCAATGTAACTTTAATGGGCTCACAAACTCTCCTATAAAACTCTGAGATACTATCAGAGTCCTGGCACACGGCCCATTGTGAGTGAGAGAGAGAGAGAGAGCGAGAGAGAGAGAGAGAGAGAGAGAGAGAGAGAGAGAGAGAGAGAGAGAGAGAGAGAGAGAGAGAGAGAGAGAGAGAGAGAGAGAGAGAGAGAGAGAGAGAGAGAGAGAGAGAGACTATGAGCAGTGCTTCTCAAAAGGGTCATGACAGACAGCTTTCTGTGCAGAAGTTCTGTAAATCAGCATAAACTAAAGTCAGAATCATTCTTATCTTGTCTGAATGTTGGTACAAATGTACAAAGGTGTTTTTTTTTCTTGTTTATATAAATGTATTCATGCATTTGTTTACTGATTGATTTATTGACTTTGATTATTTGTTCATTGCTTATGTAATGGCCTATGCTTTGGCAATACTGTACAAGTCATCCCAATAAAGCTCATTTGAATTTGAATTTGAGAGTGAGTGAGAGAGTGAGTGAGTGAGTGAGAGTGAGTGAGTGAGTGAGTGAGTGAGTGAGTGAGAGTGAGAGTGAGAGTGAGAGTGAGAGAGAGAGAGAGAGAGAGAGAGAGAGAGAGAGAGAGAGAGAGAGAGAGAGAGAGAGAGAGAGACTATGAGCAGTGCTTCTCAAAAGGGTCATGACAGACAGCTTTCTGTGCAGAAGTTCTGTAAATCAGCATCTGAAACTGAAGCCCAACCGTTGAGAACCCCTGAAGCGCTGGTCATGTTTGTCTCACCACGTCTACGGTGCTGAACACATGGCAGTAATGATGGCTGCTCTGCAGATCTTTAGTGATGTAAGCGAAGGTGCAGAGGTCCTCAGGGTCCTGAGCCGCACACGAGATGTTCCGGATCTCATGTTCTGCGATGATGTTCTGCACACACAAAACCAAGATCATATTAGGAGACAGAGCCTCAACAGCAATCACAGAAACACTATATATATATATATTAGGGCTGTCAGTTAACGCGTTATTAACAGCGTTAACGCAAACCCATTTTAACGGCGTCAATTTTTTTATCGCGCGATTAACGCCTAGCAAACTTTGTAATTTTTTTTCACATACTTTTGCAACAACACCACCAGATCTAGCTAGACCGGAAACAAAACAACAGGCACGCCGCACACACTTGTTTGGGCTTGTGAGCCGGCCAAAGAGTGGATGAGAAGCCGTGTCTAGGACAACTTGTATCGCACATCGGACGCGCACTTTCTCAGTTTATGGCCAGCAATAAAACGCCGAATGACGCCGCCGGTGTGTGTTCACTCATGTGTTCGAATTTTAAATACGAGGCGCTGCGCTTCGCTTCTCATCCAGTGTGCGACCCCCTTTAACGTTACGTTTTGAGTGGATGAATGATGAGCGCGAGACGCCGAAATGGATGCCATTAAGATTCTGAATGGAAAGTTTAATTTTAAAAAAGTGGCCAAATGGTTCAATTGACAAGACCAAAGTGATCTGTGTGTTTTGTCGTTGTGAACTGAGCTATCATTGCAGCACGTCCAGTCTGAAATACCACTTGATGGCCAAGCACACACACAGCTGATGCGAATTCTCCGCCCCCTTGTCAATATCAGGACCTCGTCAGTATTTCTTTCACCCTTTTATTGATGGACAGTTACATTGTGTGAGAGATTATTTGCTCCAAGTGAGAATGTTAGTGTGAAATTGAACACTACCGTATATGCCGGTGTCGTTTCAATAAAAAACATTTGCACAAAGCAAGCTGATCCACTTTTCCATGTTGGTAAGAGTATTAAAATGAGAAAAAATAATGGGACAAAAAGAAATCAAGAGACATTTAGAATAGCTAAAAACGTGCAATTAATTGCGATTAATCGCGAGTTAACTATGACATTAATGCGATTAATCGCGATTAAATATTTTAATCGTTTGACAGCACTAATATATATATATATATATATATATATATATAACATTAACACCTGCCAAAAGCTACTTGCCACGCTGGCGGCTTGAATTTTATAAATTATATATACATTTTTCAATTGTAGTCTTTTAAAAATGCATCTGAAATAATAAACTAAGTGCAATGTAGTGTTGTCCAAAATATAGATTTTTCAATATTGATCCTGAAATCTGAAACACGTCCAATACTAATTTTCCACAGAATAGACACAGGAGACCAGCTGCTCTCTCTCTCTCTCTCATCTCTCCGAGAGCGAGTGACACACAAACCCGCCTCCACTCACTCACTCGTTTCATTTGCTCCGGATGAATATTGTTGATGTTACAGGGCTTGAATTTCACAGAGGGATTGCATGTATTGACCATAATTTTACTACATAAAGCCGCCTCTCAGCACTAAATTGAGTTATTTTTCGGTTAAACAGTCAAATATACAAAAATATCAAAATGGTCTTGGCCAGTATTCGCGTAAACACAGTCAGTTATGTTTTAAGTGAATGTAAACAGATGAGAAAGAAAACGCATGTGTCACAGTGTCTGTGCGTCAGCTCTTAAAGTGACAGCAACTAATAAACCTGCTGACAAATTATGGGATGATATTAAAAATATCTAAATGGCAGTTTTCCCTCATGGTATCAATGTCAGGATTGTGGCCAGTGGAAATGCTGAGTGGCGAGTAACTTTGGAAAACCACAAGCCACAGTGGCTGGTGAGCAAAAAAGTTAATGTCAAGCATCATTTTAATAATTATAACAACAATAACAGATTAATGTCAATGCAGTATCTACAGGATCAAAACAACTTAAAACTTTAATGAATATGAATAAATATAATCCGGAGCCGCTTCAGACACCCGTGACCTTTAGCAAAGCGAAAATGACTCAGAGCTCAGGATCAGCCAGGAGTCACTCAATAAGTCTGAGTTTATCAGTCATGTGACGCGATGAGAACACAGCACCCCCCCCCCTCCCCCCACAGAGATGTCCCATGAGCCAGAGGGGTTTCAGTTTAACGAGCGGCTGTTTATCGCCTGCCCAGGGCGAACGAGAGGAGGATGATGTCATCACCTTGTTGGCAGCATCGATGAATTTCACACCCTTGTACGTGATGGAGAGGACGATGGTGGGGATCTTCCTCATCTGTTCTGTCGACCTCTGAGAGAGAGAGCGAGAGAGAGCGAGAGAGAGAGAGCGAGAGAGAGAGAGAGAGCGAGAGAGAGAGAGCGAGAGAGAGCGAGAGAGAGAGAGAGAGAGAGAGAGAGAGAGAGAATTACAGAAGGGTTGTGAATATAATGCCCCAAATATTTCACCACAACATTTTTTATGACCATTTCGTTATAACACCCGTTATAGTCAACAGGACACTCAGTAATCTGGAAAATTTGAGCACTGGGAATCATATTTTTTCAAATAAAGACCCTAATTTTACATGCAGCCCACAGTGAAAATGACATGAATATGACAAGCTGGGCAACTGGGAAAAGTGCAGCGTAGTTTGAAATAAAGTTTGTCGATCGTGCGTCTCCAGTGACAGCAGAACTCGCTCTCCTGTTCGCATCCGATTCGCACGGACCGGTTTCGGTCTGACACACGTCCTGCTTCTGACACATCGGCCAAACAAAACGCTTATCGGCCGATGCTGAATTAAAAAACACCAAATATTGCCCGATATATCGGTCGACCATTCATTTTGTCCCAAAGTTCTCATGACTGTAAAACAGTAGTTCTTGATCAAGAGCTTGGGGTTCATCAGCAAACATTAGCTGAACAATGACTTTACAGTATTTAAATTAGGGATGACCCGAGTCAACCTCAAGGATCGATATATCAGATCGGTATTGGCTATCCTGTCATGCAGGAGTCGAGCTGTAGGTGGCGTGAGCTCCGTCAAGTGGGTTTGCCATTAAATAGAGAAGCTCAAACGTGAATGAGGTCATTATTATTTCCGTTTTATTATTATTATTATTATTATTATGTAAAATGTGGTTATTTTCTTTTCTTGATCCAAAATATATTTTCATTTATTTATTTTTAAGACTGAAATATTAAATACGACCAGTGTCATTGTAAGATTCACCAACAGCCAGTGCTAATATTCAAAGGACATACATCCCCTTCATACATCCCTATGCCCTTCTTTCATCATTTACTTAGTAAAGAAAACAGGTTTTTTTCTCTCTGGCTGGCTCTCTTGATTAAAAGCATCACTCTGGCCCGACTGCTCAATCTGACTACATCTCTGCAGTGACCGGCTGAGCAAACAGTTCTGCTGAATTATTTAACCATTTAAACCCGAACGTACATGACTGCTTATCAAGCCCTTGAAGTGCAAATCTGCAGTCTGGCACACACACACACACACACAGAAGTTAATTTTCCACTTTCTGGACAGTCCTCTGTATCTATTATGAAACGGTCTTTTTTTGCGCTAGTGTCCTGTAGAGGACTCGCATGGGTGGCAGTTTTCCCTGACAGTCAGCCCGTTCCAGAATATAATGATGATCTCAGTGTCCTGGCGAGACGCTCACAAGAGAGACCTTGAGCTCTCACTGGCTGAAGAACACCTCAGTGAACACCTACCCTCATTTTAGCACAGGCGTCCTGCGTTGACTCCGTTCCTCTTAGTTCTTTAATGAGCATCGAGCCCAGATACTGCAAAGCGAGAGAGAGAGAGAGAGAGAGAGAGAGAGAGAGAGAGAGAGAGAGAGAGAGAGAGAGAGTGTGTGAGAGAGAGAGAGAGAGAGAGAGAGTGTGTGAGAGAGAGAGAGAGAGAGAGAGAGAGAGAGAGAGAGAGAGAGAGATTTCAGTTGGTCTGGCAAAATCACATCTAAACACCATCAAGGGAATAATGATTTTATAAAGAGAGGCTGATAGAAATATGATTACATTGGCCTCGTAACCGCACGATTCAAAGATGAGCTTCTCGGGCTGGTGGTGCCAGCTCTGGACCGGTGTGTACGGAGCCGCCAGACTCGGGGGTCGTAAGGTCAGGCGAGGTTCCCGCTGACGTTCCTCATATTTCTCCTTCAGGGAGGAAGAACTCTTTTAGGATAAACCTCATCTGAGCAGAAGCGGAAGGAATCGCTGAGTTTGACTCACTTGTGGTTGTGTTCTGTCGTTGGGCCGCTGTCGGGTGGCCGCGTCATACTCGGAGTCGGGTCCTCTCCTCCTCCCAGAATCCCCTGCGGGCAACAGCGGATCCATAGAACGAGTGTAGGAGTCTGAGTGACTGAGAGGAGACGAGGTCTGGGACACGAGATCCTGACACTGCAAAAGAAGTGTTCAATGAGGGCGATCAGCCAACAGGGAAGATGTGCTTCCTCATAAATGAGAGAGAGAGAGCTTCCAGTATTCTGCACTTTGTTATAGACTATAATCAGGGCTGATGCCAAATTTCAGAGGGACTGAAGTACCGTCCGTTCAATGAGGCAAACTGTTCTCTACCTGGGTGTGTCAGCGGAGGAAGTGTCATAGCAAACATCTTCCTGCACATTTATAGCGGGAGCGGGATAGCACATTAAAGGGATAGTTCACCCAAAAATGAAAATTCTGTAAGTAATTACTCACCATCATGTTGTTCCAACCCCGTAAGACATTCGTTCATCTTCGGAACACAAATTAAGATATTTTTGATTCAATTTGAGAGTTGTCTAACTCCTCCATAGGCTTCTAAGGGACTGAAACTTGCTGGCCCAGAAAATGTATTAAAGACATCGTTAATATAGTCCAAGTGACTCCAGTGGCTCGATCTTAAGTTTATAAAGCGACGAGAATACTTTTTGTGCGCAAAAACAAACAAAAATAACAACTTTATTCCACTTTTCATTTCCTTCTCTCTGGGCCTTGGGTCTTTTCACGTAGTGTTTAAGCGTAGTGCGTCTGTGTTGCACGTCACCACGTATCACACATGACCAGCGTCGGCCAATAGTGAGCCTACGTGGTGACGTGCAACACAGACGCGCTACGCTTAAACACTACGTGAAAAGACCCAAGGCCCAGAGAGAAGGAAATGAAAAGTGGAATAAAGTCGTTATTTTTGTTTGTTTTTGCGCACAAAAAGTATTCTCGTCACTTTATAAACTTAAGATCGAGCCACTGGAGTCACTTGGACTATATTAACGATGTCTTTAATACATTTTCTGGGCCAGCAAGTTTCAGTCCCTTAGAAGCCTATGGAGGAGTTAGACAACTCTCAAATTGAATCAAAAATATCTTAATTTGTGTTCCGAAGATGAACGAATGTCTTACGGGGTTGGAACAACATGAGGGTGAGTAATTACTGACAGAATTTTCATTTTTGGGTGAACTATCCCTTTAATGCTAAATGAAATACATTTATTTTTAATTAAATATTGTTTTAGTTTATTTTAAATAAAAATACTTAAAGTAATATCAAATAAGTTTTATTTTATTTTATTTCAAAAACAATTATGCATCAATTCTTAAAGGTCCTTAAAATGTGCTTCTGTTTTTATTCATGCAAAATATAATCTATTGTTTTTTTTTTGTGTGAGATATGACCAATTTGATTGTGAGATTCAGCCAATATCCTTCTGTAAGGGACAGAAGTGCAGTCAAGCTGCTGTTTGAGTTGCAAAAGTCAACAGAGGAAACATAAAAAACACATCTAGACATCAAAATACATGGACACAAACTCTGAAAGGCATGGTTTGCGAAAATAAGACATGGCATAAGTATTAATCTATTAAATGCAATAACTGACAAATCTATTTAATTTTTTTTTTTTTTGTCATTGATGAAGACCAGATGAAAGATGAATCATGCCAATAAACTACTGTAAAAATATGAAAACAACACTGCAAAATAACAATGAAACAAACACGCAAACAAAACGTTTAAATGTTTGACACATTTAAATGAATACATTTATAGATCAAAGTTAGATCTGTTATAGTTTGACACATTTTTCATTAGTCAACTAAAATTGCATTAATTACATATCAGTAAAAAGGACTTAAATTAATCAGTGTCATTAAAAAAAAAAAAAAAAAAAAACCTGCAATGCAACACTGAACAAAGTGTGATTCTGTCCCTCCGCCGGAGGTCTGTCCATGTTACTGTACACCGCAGCACTTACTCTGATCTGAGAGAGGCGAGGAGGTTTAACCGGCGGCTCCTCATAGGGCCGCTCAGCTAACGATGCGATGATCCTTTTCCTGTGGCCCAACAACGTGATCTTCAGCACCTACACGTACACAAAACACACACAAACAAAAATTAAACTCCAGAAAGCAACGTAAATACCCTGAATAGGCCCACTCACACCAAGAACGATAACTTTAAAGATAACGATAAATACATTGGCGTCCACACCAGCGGACAATATTATTCTGTTTATTATAAGCGCACGCTGCAGTTTTGCTGTCTGTCGCTTTAAATGCTCGAGTTTGTTAAAGCAGGACAAATTCTGATTGGCTGTCAGGCTGTCCATGTTTTTATCGTTCATCAGCTGGAAAATAATGTTTTGAAAGTGAATGCAATGATATTGTTCTTCCGTGCCATTATGGTTATAGCTGTGGTGTGAACTCTACTATTCTTTAAAGCTACAATGTCATTTTTTTCGACGCTAGTGGTCGACGCTAACCTCTTACAATAACAAAGGCGTAGGTTGATGACGCAGTGATAAGCGGAATAATGGAACTTATCGTTATGCTAACACAAGGTTCACCAATCTCGGTCCTGGAGGGCCGATGTCCTGCAGAGTTTAGCTCCAACTCCAATTAAACACACCTGAACCAGCTAATCAAGGTCTCACTAGGCATACTAGAACCTTTCAAACAGGTGTGTTGGAGCTGGTTGGAGCTAAACTCTGCAGGACAGCGGACCTCCAGGACCGAGATTGGTGAACCCTGTGCTAACGGATCTAATAATGTTTATGGATGAGTGAATACATTCATGTTTTTAACATGACTGTGGTATGAAGCAGGACACGATTGCTAATGAGAGACAGATATCAGCGCCATACACGAGTCCCGCAGATATAAAGGAATGAGGACATTTAATTCTACCAAACTACCGGCAAGTGCTGAATTACTACTCACACAGGTCAGTTTATGTAACACATATTATAAACAAACTTGTGAGGTAAAGCAGCACTGTTTCACTTGGTCTACACTATCATACTAAACTGCACTTGAGTGTGTTGAAAGTTATAATGTTATTCTATGTGTTAGTTTGTTGGCTATGAGACGAGCAGTAAGCTAGATCAACATTAGAATAACATACTGATCATATTCTAACATTTCATCATGTTGAGCTATATAACATTGATTCGTTTTATGTACAGTACATTTGCTCACCTGTCTAATATTTGAAGTTTATACAATTTATACAAAATGAAGTTTGTCGTGGACGTGGGGCTCTCGGCATCTCGAAAACGCCACGCTGATATTGATCCTCGTTTTAGTTCTCCTTTTGTCCCAAAGTCTGCTTGCCATAATCCATAATGTTTGAACGAAACCACAAACACAGTTGTCCACGTCTGTCGCCATGGTTACTATGGCAGTACGAGCGGAAACTAGGGATAATGCGGATATTACGTCATTGACAGGCGACAAGTGGGACAGGACGACAGGGACGAGCCATTATTTAAAATTGGAATTTCTCTGAAATTAAAAATCTTTGGGAACTTTTGGGATATTGTCAGTACACAACTGCAGGAAATATATCACACTGTGCAAGTGATTTTTTTGTGAAATCTTACATATTGTACCTTTAATTTTGAGAATGATTTTTAGAACTATTTCTATTATCCTATATATCCTATAGTTGTCCTTGGTGTGAACGGGCCTTAATTCAGAAACAAGTAATTAAATTACTTTTACAAAGAAAAGAAAAGCCAATATGCAAATCATATCACTTTTGTAACACTTTACAATAAGGTCAAGTTACAATTAGTTAACATTGGTTAATACATTAACAATGAGCAATGAATGCGTTACTATTTCTTTATGATAGTTAATAAAAATACAACTGTTCATTGTTAGTTCAGGTTCATGAAATGGTATTAAAAAACAGAATTTTTTATTTTAATATTGTATTAGTAAATGTTAAAATTAACATTAAAGGAATAGTTCACTTCAAAATGAAAATTGTCATCATTTACCGTTTCAAACTTGTATGAATTTATTTCTTCTGCTGAACACAAAATAAGATATTTTGAAACAAACAAGTTGTTGGACGCAATTGACTTCCATAGTATTTTTCCCCCTTCAAAATATCTTTCTTTTGTGTTCAACAGAAGAAAGAAATTCATACAGATTTGAAACAGTAAATGATGACAGAATTTTCATTTTGAAGTGAACTATTCCTTTAACTATGATTATTTTAATAGTTACTTCATGTTAATAAAGTAGTTAAGCAGTAAAGTGTTACTGATACTTCATATAAAAACAAACAAACAAAAAAGCAGTCTTTACTGACGACTGTAAATGTCTGAATGTATGCCGCTGTCCTCACATTAACGATCTCCAGCTCCCACAGGTTCTTCACACACTCTAGCGTGCGATAGCCGCTGGACATGAAGTTGTGCAGGTATTCCTGAAGTCCCAGGACGTCCAGCCACGAGGAGAGGGTCGTGCTGCCGTCACAGCCCAACGCTTTCACCTGCACGAAACCAGTACAGATCAACACAACAGAGATTATCACAATTATGGACCTCTCACAAGATCATCCTGATAAAGTCATAAGTGATAAAAGACCATCTTAGCATGTAACGGATGATTTTAGACTGACACAGACCTTTGGTAAAGAACGTGCAGCGCTGATGATCTTCCTGCGATGTCCCGGATCCGTGATGCCGATTTCTCTCAGATCTTGCTCTTCCATTACATCATTTCCCTACACAAACACAACCGTTAGACATACTGTGAAAGATAGCTTCCTTTCTCTGTGTGTTTTAATGTTCACAAAATGTGATTTTTTTTTTATGTGATTAATTAGATAAATGTATTGCATTAATATATTACATGAACCTAACAACATTAAATGAGGTTTATGCTTAAATCATGGGGAAAATAAAAATAAACAAAATCTCTGAAAAAAAAGTCTTATTTTGCTTCTCACATAAATTGATCTTGTTGAGTTTAGTTTAGATTAGATTACAATATACACAACACCACAACAAAAGACCCAAATACACAACTCAATATCAATACTGAAGGGCAATAGTGCTCCACTTGGTCAATGTGTCTTTTGTCTGAACACACACAAGGTTTAATTCAATTTACTGCAGAACACCATTGAGAACAGCATCTTACGTTTTAGTCACTGAACCACCTTTACTTTCTTCAACAATGATACAGTATGTCTCCACTATATGGATTACGGACACAAAATATTATCAGCTTGGACAGAGACGGCGCACATCTCAGTGTTTGTATGAGTGCGCGTGTTTCATGTTTCTTTATTGATCAGTGCCATAAAGTCTAAACGCAGAACATCTAACACAGCAGCATCTGAGCGATCGATGCAAGAAGGCGCAGAGAGCAATCTGAGGTGCTGATCTTACAACGAGACCTTAAACACACACACACAGAGAGAGAGAGAGAGAGAGAGAGAGAGAGAGAGAGAGAGAGAGAGAGAGAGAGAGAGAGAGAGAGAGAGAGAGAGAGAGAGAGAGAGAGAGAGAGAGAGAGAGAGAGAGATTTTCCATCAGGCCTCGCAGTCCCTTTATACACAATTAATGCATTTAAAGAGGAAACACTGTGCATAACCCTTCCTGCACCTGAAGGGTCACTGTATTAAAACAGCCTTGAAACTGTCTAAAATATGATAAGCATGACAAACAGATGATGATAAAAGAATGTACGGCAAGTGTTTTGAGATCTACAATGAAGTGAACTGTGATTTACAGTGAACTGGCACATTTAGTGTCCAACACACATTGCTTCAGTGTATGCTGTGAAGCAGCGGCTGTCGTTATGTGCCGAGAGTCCATGCTAGCAAATATAAACACTGCAACGCAATACTTCAGTCACAATCCGTGAAACAATAACATCAAACCATAACATACCAAATCAAACAAAGTAAAAACAAACAAACAAAAAGCAAAAAGACAAAACAAAAACTCCAAACTATAATACAACAAAACCAATAATACAAACAACCAAAAACAAAACCTCCAAACAAGCACAAAAATTTCAAAACAAAACCAATAAAATATTAAAAAGGCAAAACACAAAACGAAACCAATAAATAATAAATACAAACCATAAAAGCACAAATCAAAAACTCCAAACAAAATAAAACCAATAAAACACAAACAAGCAAGCCACAAACAACTCCAAACAAACAAAACTAATAAAATGCTAACAAAAGGCAAAACACAAAATTAAACAAATACAAACAACCAAAAACAAACCACAAAGCAAACCTCAAAACACACACAAATACCCATTAAAACAGAGTAAACCACAAACAAAACAAAAACTCCAAACATACAAACAACTAAAATCAATAAAAAAACTAACAAAAAGCAAAACACAAAATGAAACCAATAATAAAAACAAACACAAAACACCCAAAACAACACAAAACTAAACCAATAAAACAAACAACTTAAAGCAACCTAGAAAACATAAACTCCAAACATACACAAAACAAAACCAATAAAATACAAACAAGCAAGCCACAAAAAACTCAAAACAAAATCAATAATACACTAACAAAAAGCAAAACACAAAATGAAATCAATAATACAAAAATAAAAAACACAAAACAAAACCTCCAAACCAACACAAAACAAAACCAATAAAATGCTAATAAAAAGCAAAACACAAAATGAAACCAATAGTACAAACAACATAATGCAAACCACAAAGCAAACTCAACAAACCCAATAAACCAAACAGTAAATCACAAACAAAACAAAAACTCCAAACATACACAAAACAAAACCAATAAAACACAAACAAGCAAGCCACAAAAAAAAAAAAATCAGCAAACAAGCAAACCACCTCCAAATCAATAAAACAATAAAAAGGCTAAACAAAATGTTCTGATCAGCTGTGATTCGGTCCCTCCACACTACACTTCGCTGGACAGACGGAATGGAAACACATGGAGTAAAGTCCTACAATTGTGCCGGTGAAGGAAAGTGGTGCAGTGGGTAATCATCACAGACGTCCTGTGCAATGAAGGATCTGCAGATCTGAATCAAATATGAGACATCTAATGCTCTGATGAACATGATGAATCACATCACTGTCCGTCATCGTTCACTCCACTCAAACAGCATGAGCGATCTGAGCCACTTCACGTCTCATCTGCTCATCCTGTGGTAAAGTGAGTGAGGGAGGCAGATGGGGAATAGGTTTGGGTAAAACTGCCCAAATCATTTAGAGTGAAGAAACGGCGGCTGAATGCAGAAAGGTTAAGGTGGATCAATCTGTCTCTGTCCTCTTTTCATCTCCCTCTCGCTCTCTCTCTCTATTCCACTTAACTCTTCTTCTCCCATTATCAGCCTTCAGTAAAGACTGAAATCTGAGTGCAACACAGAGAGATTTTTTCTACAAATGCGATTATGAGACAACTGAATATGAAACAAATGGAGGATGTACATTCAGTGGCTCCAAAAAGTATTTGGAAACTAACTAATCAACTATCAAAATAAATAGCATCAGGATAATGTCACTTTTGAGAGACTCAGAGTCCATTCTTACAAAAGAAAGATTCAGACTGCAACACAATCCTTCAGTCACAATCCACACTTCAACAAGAACATTTTATTTCTAAAAGAAAATTAAAATCAAACAACAGCCATACCAAACACCACCAAAAACAATACAAAATCAATAAAACACTAGCAACTAAAAGCAAACTCCAAACACAACTCCAAACACAAAACAAAACCAAACAACCCCACCCAAATAAAACACAAAAAGACAAATCAAAAACACCAAACACAAAAAAACAATAAAACACTAACAACAAAAAGCAAAACGCAAACCAAAACCAATAACACGAACAATGAAAAGCAGACCAAAAAACAAAACTCCAAACAAACAAAACAGAACCAAACAACCCCATCCAAAAACACAAGACAAATCAAAACTCCAAACACAAAAAAACCCCAATAAAACACTAAAAAACAAAAAGCAAAATGCAAACCAATAACAAAAACAAGAAAAAGCAAACCACAAAACAAATAAACAAAAAAAAACAAACAACCCCACCCAAATAAAACACAAAAAGACAAATCAAAAACACCAAAAAAACCAATAAAATACCAACAACAAAAAGCAAAACACAAACAATAAAAAACAAACCACAAAAAAAAAACTCAGAACAAACACAACACAAACAAAAACTCAGAACAAACAACAAAAAGACTGTAGGTATCGTTCATGTCTGTACCACAAACAATGAAGGACGAGGCAAACTTTTGTATACTTTGCATTTAAATCCCAAACCCCCAGTATATAACAGTGGTTCTCCTTTGCAAACAGCACTAATGAAAGCTTGTACCTGTATGACTCACGGCTCTAGAGACTTTGTAGACTTTGCGAACTTTGCAAAGTAATGTCTTTTTAGAACTATCCAATTTCACAAAGACATCTGAGAATAAAACTTTGATTCCAGTTGTGGAGAGATTCCTCATGATGGCAGAGGAGAGAATCAGGGAAGTCCACCAAACAACAGCTCAATTCCAGCAGCAGTGCATGAGAAATCAAACGAAATCTGTTGTGGAAAACCTCAGAGGAAATCTCTCTAATGCAGAGGAACCTGAATTAACTTTGAGGAACGACGCAGATGCTTTATGACTACAGAAGCATTTGTAATCATTCTGCACACTAGCAATCATGTCAATGACATCAAGAGACGCCTTTTTCAGAAGCACCAATCAGACGCTGGCTGGTTCAGAGCTCCTGCACTTCTGTCAATCATAAATCAACAGGCGTGACGCGGGTGAATCCACGTCCAGCAAAGGTCACTCACACATTTTTAATATGGTCGTCGTACTGATACAAGAGTTGTGAGGCAAACATTCAGTTATTAAAAACAAAATGTACTGATACTGATAGTTTGGTGGTTGTTTGAAAAATAAAGTGCTATTACATTGTATATGATAGATTAATGTAAACCAATAGACTACCATAAATAATGATAGGAATGATATACATACATACATACACACACACATACACACACACACACATATATATACACACAATCACACATATACATATACATACACATACACATACACATATACATATACATACACATACATAGTCAAACCAAAAATTATTCAGACACCAGATATAATTTTTTTATATTTTTTTACTAGTCGGTGCAGGACACTATAGTTAATTTATGTAAGTGAGGATAGCACAATAAAGTAAACTGTGACATATTAGACCCAAAAATTATTCATACAGTGGACTATCAGTAAAATTTATACAAATTTGGGACCTAAAATTATTCAGAAACTTTGACCTGTCCATGTTTTGCTGAAGTGTTTTTTCTTTAATTGCTAATGCGAACTTTTTACACCACAGACTGCACAAATGAAGCATTGCTTGGCAATTGGTTCACTTTAATTGGTATTATCTAATTGTGTAGTTAAATTTTACAGCTGACAGATATTCAACCTAATTCATCTGTGAGACAGTCTAATAGAAGGACGGACAAAACCAGTGAAATATCAACTGATTTAATAACTGAGTTATTGTCATAGTTCATTACCATTTTCTAAACTATAGTGAATAAACTGTGATAATGAGAGAAATGCTGAAGGTGTCTGAATAAATTTTGGTTTGACTGTATATTTGCACAAATAAACTTCTTTTGTGTCAAAAGTTAAGTTTTAAGGGATCTTTTAAAGATTTAAAGTCTCTTAAGATGATCTAGGCTGTATTTAATCAAAAATAATGAAAAAATGTGAAATATATTACAATTTAAAGAACAGTTTTCTACTGTATGTGAATATATATTAAAATGTAATTTATTCCTGTGATCAAAGCTGAATTTTCAGCATCATTACTCCAGTCTTCAGTGTCACATGATCCTTCAGAAATCATTCTAATATGATGATTTGCTGCTTAAAAACATTTCAGTCACATTTTATTTTAAGGTGACGTAGTTACACGTTACTACATGTACTTACTATACTAAAAACAGTAAATTATGCATAATTACAAGTAACTAACCCTAAAACCATAACTCTATAGTAAGTACGTGTAGTTAATTAATAATACTCAGTACTTATTGGAGTAAGTACAATGAAACTACATCACCTTAAAATAAAGTGTAACCAACATTTCTTAATATCAATGTTGAGAACAGTCGTGCGGCTTCATATTTTTGTGGAAACTGATAGATTTCATTCAGGATTCTTTGAAAAGAAAGTTTAGAAGAACAGCATTTATTTGAAATCGATGCTGCGCGCACACACACACACACACACACACACACACACACACACAGACCTGGTACTGGTGTTGATATCTGATCGTGATGCCAGCTCTTTTCTGTGGCCGGTCATTCTGAAGTGCTATTCACTGACCCAAACGTGAAGCTAATTCCACTTCTCACCTCTCTCTGCAAACGCAAGTGCCTTGATGACTTTGTAAGCTGGCTGCACATGGGGACAGTGGCAAGGAGAATGCTAACATCCTCCGGCCCAAAACGGACCACATTTCAGGCTTTTGCAGCATTTTATTTATTTTTTTAAATACGTTTTTTTTGGTGTGTGTCTATTTTCCCACTTTCTCTTCTAAACCAAATGTAAGACGTCTCTGATTGACTAACCTTTTTGTATGTGAAAATACTGATGTAGTTCAGACTGTATATTCCCAAAAGGCTGAGCAATATTGAGGAGACACATCTCAATTATTTAAACCTCTTTCCAATAACACTGAACAGATCACACCGTTCTCACAGGTAAGACACAAACAGCGGAGTACAGCGCTTTAGATCGCTCCGAGGAAACTAATGGATGTAATGAACACACTTAATTAACCTGCTTAACTGGATATCACGCATCTACCCATCACTTCAGACATCGCAAAATTACATTTCCCATAATGCACCTCACGAAATCCACTTTGTGTCCTCAGATTTTCCTTCATTTTTACATGCGTTTTAATACTCAGTAAGTAAAAATAGCAACATATTAAAGTCAAATCGGAGACAGTTTCTTAATGCAAGACCTAAATACACGGCAGACAAGCTCATTTTAATTATTGATCAAATATCTCCGGCGAGATCAAAGGCGATGGGCTTCTTTGGGGTGAATTATGGAGAAGTGGAGTGCAGAGAGGAGGACAGGATGGGAAGAAGGAATGGAGATGGATGCGGGTGGTAATGCACTTCTGGAAAGACGTAAGACGAACTCACCCCAGGTGTCCGAATGAAAGCGAGAGCTTTGATTCGTTCTCCTGCACTCCGTCTCCAATGCATTTGGAATTAGTTGGGAAAGTAAGAACAATGTTTTGGCCTCTATCTAGTATCGCATGTGTGTTACTCCAGCTCTGACTTTCAGAAGTTCTTTAATATGCATGAAACCACACTAGTTAAAGAAGAGATGTGAATGCTTTTACAAATCACATCCCATCTTCCAATGCGTGTTCACCACATTCGCAAAACGCTGAGTAACAATTCCTCGCATCAGGTCATTAGGCAAATTTCAAAGAAGTATTTTAACTGTAGAGTAAATAGATGCGTAAATAGCTATATGGCACTTAAACTACCTTTCAAAAGTTTGGGTTTGGTAAGATTTTTTTTTTAATGGTTTTTATAAAGTGTCTTCTGCTCACTAAGACTGCATTTATTTGATGATAAATACAGTAAAACAGCGTCCAGTGTAGACAGCTTCTAGTTATAGAGGTCGCGTATAGCGGTCGCGTACGGTGTAGACAGCTTCTAGTTATAGCGGTCGCGTACGGGGTAGACAGCTTCTAGTTATAGCGGTCGCATATAGCGGTCGCGTCCAGTGTAGACAGCTTCTAGTTATAGCGGTCGCGTACGGTGTAGACAGCTTCTAGTTATAGCGGTCGCGTCCAGTGTAGACAGCTTCTAGTTATAGTGGTCGCATATAGCGGTCGCGTCCAGTGTAGACAGCTTCTAGTTATAGCGGTCGCGTACGGTGTAGACAGCTTCTAGTTATAGCGGTCGCGTATGGTGTAGACAGCTTCTAGTTATAGCGGTCGCGTACGGTGTAGACAGCTTCTAGTTATAGCGGTCGCGTACGGTGTAGACAGCTTCTAGTTATAGCGGTCGCGTACGGTGTAGACAGCTTCTAGTTATAGCGGTCGCGTATAGCGGTCGCGTACGGGGTAGACAGCTTCTAGTTATAGCGGTCGCGTATAGCGGTCGCGTACGGGGTAGACAGCTTCTAGTTATAGCGGTCGCGTATGTGTAGACAGCTTCTAGTTATAGCGGTCGCGTATAGCGGTCGCGTACGGGGTAGAGAGCTTCTAGTTATAGCGGTCGCGTATAGCGGTCGGGTCCAGTGTAGACAGCTTCTAGTTATAGCGGTCGCGTATGGTGTAGACAGCTTCTAGTTATAGCGGTCGCATATAGCGGTCGCGTCCAGTGTAGACAGCTTCTAGTTACAGCGGTCGCGTATGTGTAGACAGCTTCTAGTTATAGCGATCGCGTCCAGTGTAGACAGCTTCTAGTTATAGCAGTCACGTATAGCGGTCGCGTATGGTGTAGACAGCTTCTAGTTATAGCAGTCGCGTATAGCGGTCGCGTATGGTGTAGACAGCTTCTAGTTATAGCGGTCGCGTATGGTGTAGACAGCTTCTAGTTATAGCGGTCGCGTATGGTGTAGACAGCTTCTAGTTATAGCGGTCGCGTATGGTGTAGACAGCTTCTAGTTATAGCGATCGCGTCCAGTGTAGACAGCTTCTAGTTATAGCAGTCGCGTATGGTGTAGACAGCTTCTAGTTATAGCGATCGCGTATGGTGTAGACAGCTTCTAGTTATAGCGGTCACGTATAGCGGTCGCGTATGGTGTAGACAGCTTCTAGTTATAGTGGTCGCGTATGGTGTAGACAGCTTCTAGTTATAGCGGTCGCGTATGGTGTAGACAGCTTCTAGTTATAGCGGTCGCGTATGGTGTAGACAGCTTCTAGTTATAGCGATCGCGTCCAGTGTAGACAGCTTCTAGTTATAGCAGTCGCGTATAGCGGTCGCGTATGGTGTAGACAGCTTCTAGTTATAGCGGTCGCGTATAGCGGTCGGGTCCAGTGTAGACAGCTTCTAGTTATAGCGGTCGCGTATGGTGTAGACAGCTTCTAGTTATAGCGGTCGCATATAGCGGTCGCGTCCAGTGTAGACAGCTTCTAGTTACAGCGGTCGCGTATGTGTAGACAGCTTCTAGTTATAGCGATCGCGTCCAGTGTAGACAGCTTCTAGTTATAGCAGTCGCGTATAGCGGTCGCGTATGGTGTAGACAGCTTCTAGTTATAGCGGTCGCGTATGGTGTAGACAGCTTCTAGTTATAGCGGTCGCGTATGGTGTAGACAGCTTCTAGTTATAGCGGTCGCGTATGGTGTAGACAGCTTCTAGTTATAGCGGTCGCGTATGGTGTAGACAGCTTCTAGTTATAGCGGTCACGTATAGCGGTCGCGTATGGTGTAGAGAGCTTCTAGTTATAGCGGTCGCGTATGGTGTAGACCAGTGGTTTTCAAACTTTTTCAAGAGTGACCCTTTTTTTTTTTTTTTTTTAATTGACGCGACCCATAGGCCTATATAGGCCTATTCTTAAGCCTTTTGTTAACAACCGCTTTTGATGATGCACGTGCAGTGGCTTATCCATGACGCGATCGTAACGCAAAGTTGATTCTGCACTCTTTTGATCTAGCTAAAGCTACAGGGATGCTAATTAACCGATTAACCATTAACCATTGTAAGAATTTTAACCAATTAATAGCCTGCTATCGTTTGCTGTATGCTTAAAAAATTCACTAAAAATATTCCACAACAAATCCTTTAAATTTAATGATATTCAGAACAGAACAAGAATGAAAAAAATATATATAAACAAGCCAAAGCGAAATAATTTAAAGCGAAAGTGAAAGTAAGCGGCGTTGGGCTCACGTAACTCTCATTCGAATAATTTTTTTTTCCATATTCGCGATTTATTTGGATGCTAAACTATTATTTATTATAGGCTTCTAAGAAAAAATTAAAATGATTATCCCCCCAAATTTTAAATATTTATTAGGCTTCAAAAAATATAAAAACTTTTAATTTAAGTGAACTTCAAACAAACCTTACATAAACCCATTATAAATGTCATATTTACCTGTGCCTTTCCTGTCAAACAGGTATGAAATATACAGAAATTGAATAAGGTTATCAAAACATTCTGCACTGCATAAATTATAAACTAAATATAGATAAATCCTTATTAAAGCTACAAGCATTCTTTAGTCAAGAGCAGTTAGTAATTTTCTCAGAGAATTAGCTGCTGCCACTTTAGGACCAGCCACAGCTGACGATCTCACGACGCATCCAATTCTCTCACTACTATTTACTTTCATTTAAGATTTTATTTAAGTCATTTAAGACTGTTCTTGTGAGGATACTCGACAAAAGCGGACATTTTGGCATACATGTGTGCTGTTCGTTCTAGCGCGAAAGAGAACTTGATACATGGCGCGCGTCTATCTGTGGGTCGTGTGTGTGTGTGTGTGTGTGTGTCAGGAGGACATTCACTGACAGCGCGTTCTCTTTTGTCTTGTCGCGCATGAAAAAGCATTTGCATGAATAAGAGCGGGATCATATAACGATAGCTTAGTCACCTGTTGTTGTTTCTGGCGTTTCATCGCCTGTGCCGCAAACGCGATACCACGGAGGAGCAGGACCGAGCCTATGTCGATGCGCGCGTGTCCGGGAACATCGCGTGCACACCAGCTATAAACAAATAGCAAACGGGATTTTGAATTTTGAAAAGTGGGGAGGACATGTCCCCCCTGTCCCCATAGGAAATTACGCTCGTGGGCTTCTTTGTACTTCACTCACGTTCCAATATCGATCCCTCTTCAGAAAATCACCCTCTTCACATGCGCAAAAATGTGCTTGGAAACATCACAGTGGAGCGGTGCTTACGCTGAATGGCACGAATTGTAGGCTATTGACTATTTAAACAGAGCAGTGTAATTTTTATGTGAGGTTGACTATTTTATTTTGATAATGAACCGGCTGCGATGTCAAGATTGCAATGCTGGAATATGTTGTGTGCATGTGAGGCGCCACCGGCATGATGGAATCATATAAATATACTCCGTTATTTTGTTCAGGACATCATTCGAAACTGCAAAGTATTTATTTATATTTGTGTACACTCGCAATAAAACACAACATTGTGCTTTTGTAAAATAAAGAAAACAAACAAACTGCCGTCTCGGTTTCCTTTCCGTCAACTGGTTTGTGAGGCGCAGCGCCTCACAGAAATGAACCAAACTCAGCAGCATGCTGCCAGTTTTTTCTTTCGTTGTATTAATCTATTAATTCTTTAAATAGCCATATTGCGCGTGTTTCTTTTATATAGGCCTATAGACTATGATTTTATGAAAACAAATTTTGTTTTTTAATTTAATTATATTTTCCGTAAATCATCCTGGCGACCCATTTTTTAAGTCTCGCGACCCACCCGAGGGTCGCGACCCAGGGTTTGAAAACCACTGGTGTAGACAGCTTCTAGTTATAGCGGTCGCGTATGGTGTAGACAGCTTCTAGTTATAGCAGTCGCGTATAGCGGTCGCGTATGGTGTAGACAGCTTCTAGTTATAGCGGTCACGTATAGCGGTCGCGTATGGTGTAGACAGCTTCTAGTTATAGCGATCGCGTCCAGTGTAGACAGCTTCTAGTTATAGCGGTCACGTATGGTGTAGACAGCTTCTAGTTATAGCGGTCACGTATAGCGGTCGCGTATGGTGTAGACAGCTTCTAGTTATAGCGATCGCGTATGGTGTAGACAGCTTCTAGTTATAGCGATCACGTATAGCGGTCGCGTATGGTGTAGACAGCTTCTAGTTATAGCGATCGTGTCCAGTGTAGACAGCTTCTAGTTATAGCGGTCGCGTATGGTGTAGACAGCTTCTAGTTATAGCGGTCGCGTATGGTGTAGACAGCTTCTAGTTATAGCGATCGCGTCCAGTGTAGACAGCTTCTAGTTATAGCAGTCGCGTATAGCGGTCGGGTCCAGTGTAGACAGCTTCTAGTTATAGCGGTCGCGTATAGCGGTCGGGTCCAGTGTAGACAGCTTCTAGTTATAGCGATCGCGTCCAGTGTAGACAGCTTCTAGTTATAGCAGTCGCGTATAGCGGTCGCGTATGGTGTAGACAGCTTCTAGTTATAGCGGTCACGTATAGCGGTCACGTATGGTGTAGACAGCTTCTAGTTATAGCGGTCACGTATAGCGGTCACGTATGGTGTAGACAGCTTCTAGTTATAGCGGTCACGTATAGCGGTCACGTATGGTGTAGACAGCTTCTAGTTATAGCGGTCGCGTATGGTGTAGACAGCTTCTAGTTATAGCGATCGCGTCCAGTGTAGACAGCTTCTAGTTATAGCAGTCGCGTATAGCGGTCGCGTATGGTGTAGACAGCTTCTAGTTATAGCGGTCACGTATAGCGGTCACGTATGGTGTAGACAGCTTCTAGTTATAGCGGTCACGTATAGCGGTCACGTATGGTGTAGACAGCTTCTAGTTATAGCGGTCACGTATAGCGGTCGCGTATGGTGTAGACAGCTTCTAGTTATAGCGGTCACGTATAGCGGTCACGTATGGTGTAGACAGCTTCTAGTTATAGCGGTCACGTATAGCGGTCGCGTATGGTGTAGACAGCTTCTAGTTATAGCGATCGCGTCCAGTGTAGACAGCTTCTAGTTATAGCGGTCACGTATGGTGTAGACAGCTTCTAGTTATAGCGGTCACGTATAGCGGTCGCGTATGGTGTAGACAGCTTCTAGTTATAGCGATCGCGTATGGTGTAGACAGCTTCTAGTTATAGCGGTCACGTATAGCGGTCGCGTATGGTGTAGACAGCTTCTAGTTATAGCGATCGTGTCCAGTGTAGACAGCTTCTAGTTATAGCGGTCGCGTATGGTGTAGACAGCTTCTAGTTATAGCGGTCGCGTATGGTGTAGACAGCTTCTAGTTATAGCGATCGCGTCCAGTGTAGACAGCTTCTAGTTATAGCAGTCGCGTATAGCGGTCGGGTCCAGTGTAGACAGCTTCTAGTTATAGCGGTCGCGTATAGCGGTCGGGTCCAGTGTAGACAGCTTCTAGTTATAGCGATCGCGTCCAGTGTAGACAGCTTCTAGTTATAGCAGTCGCGTATAGCGGTCGCGTATGGTGTAGACAGCTTCTAGTTATAGCGGTCACGTATAGCGGTCACGTATGGTGTAGACAGCTTCTAGTTATAGCGGTCACGTATAGCGGTCACGTATGGTGTAGACAGCTTCTAGTTATAGCGGTCACGTATAGCGGTCACGTATGGTGTAGACAGCTTCTAGTTATAGCGGTCACGTATAGCGGTCACGTATGGTGTAGACAGCTTCTAGTTATAGCGGTCGCGTATGGTGTAGACAGCTTCTAGTTATAGCGATCGCGTCCAGTGTAGACAGCTTCTAGTTATAGCAGTCGCGTATAGCGGTCGCGTATGGTGTAGACAGCTTCTAGTTATAGCGGTCACGTATAGCGGTCACGTATGGTGTAGACAGCTTCTAGTTATAGCGGTCACGTATAGCGGTCACGTATGGTGTAGACAGCTTCTAGTTATAGCGGTCACGTATAGCGGTCGCGTATGGTGTAGACAGCTTCTAGTTATAGCGGTCACGTATAGCGGTCACGTATGGTGTAGACAGCTTCTAGTTATAGCGGTCGCGTATAGCGGTCGGGTCCAGTGTAGACAGCTTCTAGTTATAGCGGTCACGTACGGTGTAGACAGCTTCTAGTTATAGCGGTCGCATATAGCGGTCACGTACGGTGTAGACAGCTTCTAGTTATAGCGGTCGCGTATAGCGGTCGGGTCCAGTGTAGACAGCTTCTAGTTATAGCGGTCACGTATGGTGTAGACAGCTTCTAGTTACAGCGGTCGCATATAGCGGTCGCGTCCAGTGTAGACAGCTTCTAGTTATAGCGGTCGCATATAGCGGTCGCGTCCAGTGTAGACAGCTTCTAGTTGTAGCGATCGCGTCCAGTGTAGACAGCTTCTAGTTATAGCGGTCGCGTATAGCGGTCGGGTCCAGTGTAGACAGCTTCTAGTTATAGCGGTCGCGTACGGTGTAGACACGCTGAAAGTAATTAAATATCATAAACGTCCAACTATCTGATAAAACCATATATTGATGTACATACGATTATCCAGACTGTTGTTAATGGTGACTAAGGGGCAGTTTACACAACACCGTTTTCAACTAAAAACATAAAACTTTTTATGCGTTCGTTTACATGACAACAGCGTTTTGGGCGCCTGAAAACTCAAAGTTTTGAAAAATGATTTTTAAAGTGCAAGTTTTTGAAAACAGTCTCCGTGTAAACAACAAAAACGTGAATCTCTGAAGACGATGACGTTATGCACATGCGTATTACGTGTTCAGTCTATAGTGTTTCATCGCCATCTAATGGTCTGGCAGCAGAATACAGCGCTCTTAGACGTTTTCACGGATCCGTGTGAATGGGGATCGTTCTGACAATGGTGTCGTATGTACGTGGAAAAATCAAAGGAAAAACTTCTCCGTTTTAAGCATATCGTTGTCGTGTAAACGTACTCTCAATTATAAATTATTTCTGAATTTCTTTTTTCTTTCAATCCAATTTAGTTGCTGTCTGGAGCCCCTGTTCTGTTTAAAGGGTACATAACATGCACAGTTTCACCTAATCTCATGTTAATCTTGAGTACCTATAGAGTAGTAGTGCATCCTTAATATCTCAAAAAAGTGTTTAGTTTTATTATATTTAGAAAAGAAAAATACAGCTTTCCGATTCTCTCCGGAAAAAGCCGAGGTCCTGGAGGCGGAGCTATAGAGTCAAGCGGTAGTGCTTGATTTCCAGCAAAAGACAGAAATCTGATCCAGTTGTACTTACATGAATGGGGTCTTTTATCACTGGGACCGCTCCACGTTTTAATAGCAAACGATTTGCAAATCCAGCGTCGACCTGAGCCTTGTTAATAAAACATTCGTCACTGAAACGACCAGAACACACAACCGCACTTCCTACACTCCGTTGCTGCCCCGGAAAAACAAACTGCATCCACTGTTCCTGTAACACTGGGTTCTTTGGAAAACTGAACACGGTAAGCTTTCCCTCACATCCAAATACACACTTTTTTGGAGACATTCTTGAACAAATCCTATGCAGCGCTGCCGATGATTTCCTGTTGATGTGCGCGGTCTCGCTCTCCTCTAGTCGACGTGCGCGCGGGCGCGCTTTTCCGAGAGAAATGCTCATATAAGGAGTTGCACTCTGATCTACGTCATTAGATCCACGATCTAAAAAAAACCAGCCGAAACTTGTACCAACCCGGAAGTAAGATTTTCAGCATAGAAATTCTCCGTTATTCGTCCAAAATATTTTTTTAAAACTTTGCCCATGTTTAGCATGAGAATCTATCTCTTTAACACTGTAAACAACTCTGAATACATGAAACACCATTGTACCCCCCCTTTAAATATAGTGAGGAGAACTCTGGTAAACTAAGATGAAAGAGAAGAGAGAGGAAAGGAAATGCTACAAAAACAAAACAAAAAAAAAAGTGTTTATCCATGTATAAAAAGCCCAAGTGTTCTGCACCAGTATTATCTTAGAGAGAATGGATCATCAATCCTACACTCTGCCATGAAAAACAGAGCGTGAGCAGAGGAAGATGAAGTGTTCATCTCCAAAAAAAGACAAAAACGAGATGGAGCTTTACAGTGATGTTCAAAGCGTTCAGCAGATATTAAACACATCGAAAGCTGAAGATGCTAAACCCGCTGAGCTGTTAAAATAGTCATGTGAAAACGCCTGCCTCTTTCCAATCAGCTCAGAGTTAAAAATGACCTTTCTGCAGTTTCAATGTATGGAGACAAAATTGAGCGTTTTTCCTTAAGAAGCTCAAAGTGTCTAGGCTACAGTATGATGAGGTACAGACCAGCATATAAACAAATCCAAGCCGAATTCATTTCTTACTCGTCTCCACTGTGACATTTAGAGTTAAGTATGTAAGAGAGTATAGCTGTACGGTCCAGCTAAGATTTATTAATCCTGCATATATAAATCAGCACAAGTCCACAAATGCATTCAGGCAAGGCAATCTGAACACAGCAGAGAGACTAGCCTCCTGTATCTGTGTTATTGTGGACTTCAGCTGTGCTGAACACTCACATTCAAAGAACGCATTATGTGATTATGTGACCGCATCATGCCACGCCACTGACTTTGAGCACAGCATTATGGGCTGAGACTGCATATATGCTACCGTTCAAACGTCTCTTGCTTACCACTGCTGCATTTATTTGAGCAAATACAGTGAAATATTACCAAATCTTTAAAATATGTTTCCTATTAGAATACATTTTAAAATGTAATTTAATCCTGTGATGGCAGAAATCATTCTTATATGATGATTTGATGCTCAAGAAACATTTCTGATTATTATCAATGTTGAAAACAGGTTTACTGCTTAATATTTCTGTGTAAACTGTGACAAACAATTTTTTTAGGATTCTTTGCTGAAAGTAAAAAAGAAACAGCATGTTTTTGACTTTTGTAACATTGACTGAATTCAATATGCCATTGCTAAATAAAAAAGTATATATATTTTTTTTATTGTGCAAAACAAACTTCTGAATGGTACCGTATATTGAACAGTATGTGAAAAATGATACCAACTGTTTAAATGAAAATTATAAATGGTGAATTTTGTTTACTTGTGTGAGAAGTATAATTGTTGTTAATTGTATAACTATTTTTTATTTGACTGGTGACTACCCTCATTTGTGCATCAGTTCAGTGTCATTAATAGCTAACAGAGAACATTAATGGAATTTAACCTCTCCAACCTTTCTATCTATGCAACACCTAGCATGATGTTATGAAGGAGCTACAGAGATGGCCCGATGCATCAAGACACACACACACACACACACACACACACACACACACACACACACACACACACACACACACACAGCTGACCAGCTTGGCCATAAAACCTTCATTACTTCTGCAATGAGGTGGCTCTCAGAGTAGAACAGAGGGCGTCCAGGGGCCCGTCTCTATCTTTGATTTACAACACGCACATCGCCTCCCTCGGCCAGCTGAGGCTTTCAACCGCATCACCATCAATCCTCATTACCTCACATGGTAAAAACAACACAGCCCCTTATGAGGAGTCCAGGTTCTTTAATACAGCATCGTATGGGCTTCTCAATCTGGCGAAGAACATGTTTGTGGGCCGTGTCACTATACATGAATCCTCAAAAATGTGAATCAACAGCCAAAACAGAGTGTTACGAATTCCAACTATATATATACACTTTCTGAGTGAGAAAATGTTGTGTGATCTCCAACATGTTGCTAGCATGGTCTGGAAGCCCAAGTCAAAAGATCACGATTTGGCTGTCTGAGACAAATTTTGGGAATCCTAGAATATTCCTCTAATCCTGCCGTGGTGAAGTGATATTATCGCTATTAAAAAAATAAAATAAAAATTATATATATATATATATATATATATATATATATATATATATATATATATATATATATATATATATCTCAAGCAACAATCGTAAAGGACTATTAAAAAAACGTGCAGCGTCTGTGCACCCAGATTTAGAATGGCTCACCCCAGTTTAAAAAAAATGCATGATTTGAGGTATAGTTCTTGGTGATGATAATTTAAGCCTTAGCAAACACCACTTAAAGTACTCTTTATAAATTGGGCTTATAAAAACCTATTTTCCAGAGGCTAGTGTTTTACAAACCTTTATTGTCTACAGTCTGCAGTTATTGGACGTAACGGAGCTCTGTCTACATAGAAATTCCACTTAGCGTCCAATCTCGCAACAATGTCCTAATTAGGTTGTTAATGATTGATCATTCAGGCCCTGGATAAAGACTGGGGCATCCGCCTTGAATAAGTGCCTATTTTTCCTATAGTAAATCATGTTAAATCAAAGAACCCTCCCCGTTCATTTGACCTCCCAGTTTAAAGCGAATGCTGACTGTCCCGCTGCTGTTACAGAAGTGTGCTTGGCTGCAGGTCCACTCTGCTACGGCAGCACACTTCTAAACACTTATTTATTCAGGGTACAAGAAAAACCTCTCTTTTTCTGGGAGTGTGCTTGAAGGTGATTACTCTGCAACATCAGAGTTACTAGCCCAGATCCATAACCACCAGACTATCAAAACTGCCATACAAAAATATAAACTCTTTGATGACAAGCATTTTGTAAAGATGTGAAGGTTTTCTTAATGGCATGGAAAGATACCAATGGCAAATCCAAATGGCAAAGTAAAATGTAAAGTTGTTTTCACATGTAAACAGTTTAGACAATCAGAACAGAGTACATTCACATGGAGAAGTCTTAAAGACACAGTAGCAATAAAAGTGAGATGCTTTTTAAAAAATACAAACAAGGCATGCGTTACTCACCATGAACCGCAGGTCATCGAAGCCGTTGAGCAGAAGCTTGCTCTCATACTGTGGAAGGCCTATATGCTCCAACCAATCGCCGACCGACTGCTCCAGTAGCCTCCCGGATCCACCTGCGGACAGAGGAAGGCGCTTGAGCAGCGAGAAACCGTTGAGGCGATAGCATCGGCACTCGGAGGAAGAGACGTGGCACTGCCACATCATCCTCGGCCAGCAGTGCCGAGAGCACAAACACCAAGAAGGCAGAGGCGACAGGATCCCGGCTGAGAGGTGTGGTCGCTCCCACAGCAGGGGCGAACCACGCTTGCTAAGAATGAAGTTCGTGTTTCCGAATTTGGGATGAAGATGGGCCCAACGCTGAGGTTGATCACAGACTTAGACTCCACATTACCTTCCAATTTATATTTAAGAAGTTGTAACAAGTTGCTATGAAATATGCACACAGAAAACAGCTGGGGGCCAAGACCAGCAATTATCGAAGTTTCCATTTGAGTCCGAAATCAGCCTATGAATCAAAGGTTTGATTTCACAATCCAAACAGTGAGAGAAGACGATGTGCATCCATAGAAACAACATTGTAATAAAACCAATTTCTTTAGAATCCCGGCAAAGCTAGTTCCTGAAAATGCAAGCTTGCAGATCCACCTTCGCACACAGTAATGGACTGAGCTGTTTAATGAGGAAGAGCACAGCAGGGGATCAGGAAAAACTTTCCCTCCTGGCGTGTCCACGTGGAGGTAGGTGCACAAAACAAACGTCCCACCTTTAACTAAAACAAGCAGACGTGCTGTCCGTGCAACTCTAATTATGTCCAAACAATGTCTACCAATCCCATGCAGAGTGACTCTTACTAATAACTCTCAAAATGTCACAATCTCCTGATCTCCTAAGAGTGACTAAAAATTGCTATGAGCCTGGAAACTCTTAAATTGTGCATACTGCGCTCTTCATCCTCATGCAAATTAACTGCTAATCCAATCTCTATGATATTGGTACTTAAAAGTCAGGCAGGACTGCATGACTTGCATTGTACAAAGTCACTCTGTGGTTCTTAGGATCAAAGGTACATGAGATCAAGCACTGGTGTTTGGTAGGCAGAGAGAAAAAAAAAGCTATCACAACTCTTTGCTCAGATAAAATTCTTGATATCATCTATATTCTACAACAAATATGCCTGCCTATGATTAAATTTAGTTGCAGAAGAAGCAGCTGACGGAAAAGAGGGCACCAAACACATGCCTCACTAATAAACCTAGACTTGAAGAAGTCGGTCTAATCAAAGAGGAATTAAAAGAAAAAGTGAACAGAAAACCAATGATCCAATGAGAACTAGTATCTGCCAGAGTTATTCAACTTAATCAGAGACTCCCAACCGCAAAAGTACAAGACTCGCTTTTCCAACACAACAAAGTCTTCCCAGAATCATAGAAGTCCAAACAGAGAAAGTGGGTGCACTTCCCACACCATCAGTCAATCCTCCGAGTATGTTGCAGACGTCTAGATATCCCTCTAGTTCCTTGAGACATCACGGCAGCTGCTCAATTAGAAATGCAAGGTCAGTGGGATGTTTGTCAACCCTGCTCCACAGAATGACGCTCAAACTTGACACACTTTGCAGGGCGAGCGGTGCAGACGAGTCTGGATGTTGTAAGAAATGCAGCAGTAATCCCTTCGGCACAGAAGGTGCGGTCTCCTTGTTCAACCGGACACTGTCAATTCTGCTCTGCAACACTCCTGCTCCGTCTCCTCCTTTCTCTCCCTCACTCCTGCTCTCCCCTCCCTCTCCCTGTCTCCTCCCCTCCCTGCCTCACTCGCTCTTCCCCTCAAAGAAACTGCGGGCCTGCTGTCCATTGTCTAAGGACTCATCGAACCTTTGTCCCATCCATTGACCTGACCAAGACCATTCCTCTTTTGCCAGTGTAGTCGACTACGGTAACAATATTAGAGGCATTGATTCAAAAGACAAAGAAAGAAACAAGGTGCAATGATAAATAGTGCTTACACAGAAAGCAAAGCACAAACACAGAGGCATATGCAGAGCTTCTAGGCTGGAGGGTGTAGATCTGAGATTATTGCCAAGCTGCAGGGCAGTTCTTCTTCTAATTCCCCTGACACACATGCATGTTAATATTTTAGCACCTTTATCCACATAGACAGAAACAAAATAAAAAACTCTGTAAAAAATTCTGTTGCAGGAGTTTGTAAATGAAATATGGTATTCTTGATGTGACAGGTGCTTGGTATTAGGAAAGGTGGGCCAAGTCAAAGTCAAAGAAGTTCACTTTAGTTAAAAAAAACAACAACAAAAAAAAGTATTGTTACCATCTAAAATGGTACAAGAGAACCAAGATTGTTCTTGGAGGTATCTAGGTGGTGGCTTTCTAGCCTAGTCAAAAGAGCCCACTCACTATGATATTCTGGTCCCTAGATTTATTTGTCCATTTTATTGCTTATCCAAAAATCTGAAGTCTGATTTCTTAAAAAGGTAATAGCACAACTCAATAAACTGCATGATTTGAGGTATCAAAAAGTGCAGGACAAGCAACACTTTAAAGTCTTACTTTGGTTATGGGTTTGTTCAAATTCATATTGTCAAGGACGTGCAAAAGTAATAAATGCTGGCTTTAGTAAGCACCAGTAATAAAATTAAAAATCAGGAATCATGTCCAAGTAGGATGCCCGCAGGAAACAGGAAATGAGGTCAGTGCCAGTGCCATGTGACAAAAGGACAGTGGAAGGACTGGTCCTCTAGCTAGTTATATGGGCCAATGAACCCAGTTGGAATACAAAGGCCCCTTGCAGAGACACAAACCACTTGAAACAGTGTCTACAGGCTTTAAGATAAACTGATGTGAGGATGGTGATTTATTCAAGGCTTAAACTTAAGAACAGAATCTTCCCCGTCCGTTTTTGCAGGAGTTGCCAAACCGTGCTTACAGGACCGAGTGGTACAGCAAGCGTGACAGTCTCGATTGCTGTAGTTTGGTTAATTCCAGAGGAAGGTCAATAAACTGCCTCCATACAGAACAAGGTCATGCATCACAACAAGGCTGAATCGTCAAGCATCTCAGCGCCCATTGATTTAACTCTCAAGTGTCCCCTCGTCCTTCAACGGCACACTGGGATTTCTCATTCTCCATTTAAAGGGCCAGCCAACCCCATATCCTTTGTTCACTAATGTAACTCTTCTGGACTTGGCCTTCGTCCTCCTCTTGCCCATCAAGAGGTTATTGTGTTTCATTGCTGGTCTGCTCAGTCAGGTCTCATTTCATAGGAGAGGTGATCCGAAGGCAGATCCTCATTCAAACATACAATCTCCAAAGACACTTGATGCTCAGTTAACATCAGGAGACCAAACCCGCCAGCTAACTTTGGCTACAATGAGCAGTGATTGAAAAAACATCTCCCCTCTCAATTAAAACACAATAAATTAAAAATACAATGCATTGTGCATTATGCCAGAAACTCTCTCAGCTGAATAATGAAACAGGGCAACAGTGTTTAGACACAGTTGAAAGGGTAACGCCATCACATACCTGTGGCGGAGCAATCCTGGTCTTTGGAGAAGTCAATGCCGGCACCAATCAAAGTCATGATCTTCTCAATCTGTAAGAGAAAAAAAACACAATGAGACAACCACATGAAGACACTAACCATAGCGCAATTTGGAAAAAAGCAGCTGTAATTTATGTTACTTTGCATTAATGATTTCCCAGCAGAGCAGATGAAGCAGTAAACAGCGACAATACCGACTGAGAAACACACCATCTATCATCCCAAGGTTATAAAGATCATGCACAAGGCAAATAAGAAGTGACTTAATGTTGGACAGAGAAACATCTGGTTACACCAGCCCTGACCAACAGAGTCACAAGTGAACTGAGGGTATGTCACTCACCCCCGGTTACACATGGAAGACAATCCACAGTCCAAATACTCAAAGTAAACACCAAGACATCCAGGTAAACTCAAAAACATGCAGGAGATCAAGGGGACAACACGTCATTTCATATATTCACAATCATCAATCACTAGTCAAACTTCTTAAATGTCTGACTATAAGAAACCGTCTGAAAAGTCATAAGGGTAAAAGTAGTTCTGTCGTGTATTTGATTATTCTGGAAGTTAGCAAAGTCAAGCGACTCTTCTCTCGGATCTCATTGGAATCGGCAATCATTGATCATGACGTGCACACCCTTCAGTGATTGACAGAACGCTGCAGTAACGGAAAAACACTGATTACATCAGCATAGTCTGATCGTCATTTCAATATGATAAACCATTCAATCGTGAAAAGAATTCGATGACTTCAAAAACAGGTCGTATCCGAGTCAGAGATTAAGATCTCTGTCCTTAGCAGTTTATGAATCTACAGAAGTGTGGAAGCAGCTCATAACTTCAGTACAGCAGTGGAGTTATGTAATAAAAAGACAACAGAGGAGGAGGTGACGAGGCATTTACAAATGACGCACAAATTCTTTTAATTGTCTGTGTGACTGATATTAAACACTGGCAGAATTGTAAAAAAAAAAAAAAAAAATAGGAGTTAGTAAAAGAAAACAGTGACAGCAAAGCTGCCGAGCAATAGCTTATCAAAAGTAGTGAGGTCAACAAGAGAGCAGTAGACCGAAGAGGGGAGAGAGAGCTTGAATCCTGCCACCGCTGCCAAGACAAGCTGGCCCAGAGAGGTCTCGAGAAGACTAGGTTTCCAAACGTCTAGTGACAGTTACACATTTAAAGGAATAGATAAAAAAAAATACATTAAAATTCTGTCCTGATTTACTCATCCTCAAGTTGTTCCAAACCTATATGACTGACTTTCTCGTGTGGAACAAAGAAAGAAGATAGTTTGAAGAATTTTAATGCTGCTCTCTTCCATGCATGACAGCATACAGTATGTGCAATTGAACTTTTGACTTCAAACTTTGGTCTCTTTCTCATGCAAAACTATTAGGCCTATATTACTTAAGAAGACTTGGAATACCTCCAACGAATCACATTAGCAACTTTTTTTTTTTGTCGTACATCTGCATTAATTGAATGTAAAAGAACAACATAAACATTCTGAAAAATATCTCCTTTTATGTTACATAGAAGAAAAAGTAATATTGGTATGGAACATCAGTGCTATTTTAGTATTATTTATATAGTATGTATTAATATTTTGATATAGTTTATAGTTCTTATATTTTAAGTCTTAAAGTATTCTTGTTATGCGGTTTTGTCATTTTTATTAGGTTTTTTTTATTTCTAATTGCTTTTATTTATTTTTATTAACATTTTAGCTATTTCAATATTTTAACTTATTTTAGCTAGTTGCCAAGTCAACATTCATAATACATTTATTTTTCAATCTAACTTTTGTATTTTATTTCAGCATAATTTAAATCATTTGTAATCATTTTAGTTAAAGTGATAATGAATATCCCAAAAATTAAAATTCTGTCATAATTTACTTACCCTCACGCCGTTCCAAACCTGTATGACTGACTTTCTTCTAGAGAGCATATTTAAAAAAAATGTTGGTAACTACACAGTTTCGGTGATCATTGACTTACACCATATGTTTAAAAAATATATATAATGGAAGTCAAATGATAATTTTTTTTTTTAATAAAAAAAATAAAATAAAAAAAATGCAAATGTAATGTTTGGTTACCAAAACGCTACAGAATATGCTCTTTAATGTTCCACAGAAGGAAGTAAGTCACACAGGTTTGGGAACAACATGAGGGTGAGTAAATGATGACAGAATATTCATTTTTGGGTGAACTATCCCTTTAACTTTAACAACACTGGAACATCATGAGGATGAGTAAAGAATCATTCATTTACAAAATGCGAACACCTCCATTTAACTTTGCTACATCCATTAATAAAGGTTTGTTCTGCAGAATCCGTCGTAATGCTTGCGAGCAGCAGTAAAGAGCAGAGGAACAGCAGAGGTGCACAGAAGACAGAGGGACGGGTGGAGGATCTTACTCTTTGGGACGGCCGACGTCTCCATGGAATAGAGAGGGAATGCCTCTGTCTCTGCAGGGAGAAAACCAACTTTTGTTCAAATGCTATTTTGGGAGAACAATGTTTGAGTCTTGACATTGGCACAATTGAGGAACCCTTTAATACTGTTAATGGGATTTAAATATAAAGGTGACATCCAGGTGGATCTGGCACCTCAGTGACCATGTTTCCAGAAATAAACCCTTTTGTAGACGCACCAACACTTGAATGGCTGTCAAAAAAAAACAAAAAAAAAACAGTCTGGGAACGAGGAGAGTGGGAATGCTTTGATCCCGGAGATAACGCCAGTTTGGCTCCTTCAGCAACAGGGGAGTATTTTTGATTTAAAGATAAGCTATTTGAAGTTTTCTCATTCCAGTCTCATCCAGAATCCATCAGGAGGAAGACGAGTCATCAGTTATGTCTGACATCCCTCCGTCCCACAGCGGTTTTCTCATTTTCAATAGACAGCGCATCTGTTAGAGCACTCACAGCGCATGAATGGCAGATTGGACAGTTATTCACTTTTCTTTTACAAGGTTTCACTGTGTTACAGCAAGTGGTCAATGTATATGAGTTTGTCAATGATTGCTGATATAATGTTAGTATAAATGACATGGGATTGTGGGTATTGAGCATGATTTTCTCTCTCTCTCTCTCTCTCTCTCTAGAGAAACTACGGATACACTATTAAAGGAGTCCTTGTTACAATGCAATTATATTTAAGTACTGTGTAATGATAACTAACAACATGTACTTACTATAGGGTTAGGTTTAGGATTAGGGTCAGTTACAAGAAATTATGCATAATTTATAGTTATTACTATATTAAATGCATGAAACGTGTAACAAGGACACTGTAAATAAAGTGTTACCGAAACTATATAACTTATTTGATTACATCAATGGTCTAATGAACGCAACAGCCTTAAATAATGTGTTGAGGTCTTCATCAACGCATCAAAATTACAGTCAGCACAGACACACACGATCATCACCTTTCATCTGACAGACATTCACCCCGCAACATGCATCTTAAGTGCTTACAACATTAACACAGTGAACCAAACAACGTGTAGGCATGAATCTAGCCGTAATTAGAAGTCAAAACCATAATCAGAATGAGTGATTGATTCCCTAAAAAGAGTGAAAACCTGTTGGCCTGAGATTTGGTGTATAACAAAATTGAACCTGACTGCACTTCATTTCTCCCATTTCATTTTTAGTTAAAATAAATAAATTAAACACAAAACTTGAAATCAAACTTCCTTCCACCGGGTGTAGGCCGTTGAGCAATGCATATGAGCCAATAGCACCATCTTGCGCCCCAGTTGTACACTTCCAAATTTCTGTAAGTATCTTTCAAAACGATACGATTCAACACATAATTGTATCAATTGTATAAAATACAAAAATAAATACAAATACACTGAGTGACCAAACATTTGAGTGAGATCATTGAAAAATTAAAAATGTGTTTAAAAATATGACCTCCCCCTCAAAATAAATAGATAAAAATAAATAAAAAAATAAATCACCCCCAGTAGAGTCACATAAGGGGGAACTTCACATGAACCATGAACACATGAAGCACCCTTTTTAAGTGGACTCGGGTACAGTTTGCAGGCTCACATCATCCAAGCGAACTGACCTCTGGCCTCAATCGAACGCAGGTGCGCACCAAAAGTGCTAGTGTGAAAGCACCCTACAGCTCTGACCGGTAACTGGTTTTTAGCAACAAACCAAAACTTCCAGTTGTTTTAAAATGCAAAGTCTCTCATATTTATCTACATCAGTATTCTTCAATGTGATCAGTGTGTCTGCTGACCTTATCACGCAATTGGAAAAGAAGCTACGATGAATAACAAACTGATGTCTATGTCAACTTGTGATATATTTCACTGCAGACAAATGCACAAGTATAGTTAACCAGAGCAAACATTACAAGAACACTTACGTAACTGGGTGAATCTCCCAAAGCCTGTCAAGAAATCGATTTTGCATAAAGAAAATGACCTATATTAGGACCATTAAGTTATATGACATTTACCCCTGGTTACACAGACAAGGCTTAAAGGGATAGTTCACTTTGAAATTAAATTTTGGTATGTTTTAGCTTACCTCAAGGGCATCCAAGATGTAGGTGTCTTTGTTTCCGCAGAAGTTTCAATTTTGATATTTTTAGGTCAAACCGTTCTTGTCTGTCAGTCATATAATGCAGGTCTATGGTCACTATCTGAAAGAGCATGCACAGAGAAGTCCAAATTAAACAATTCCCCATCGTAAGTACACATTGATGGCCTAAGACACGAAACGAGCTGTTTGTGTGAGAAAACGAACAGTATTTATATCGTTTTTACCTCTTGTACACTTTCCGGCGCTTGCGCAGACTAAGCCAGAACGCGCACACACGTCACACACCAGGAAGCGCGCGCGCCCTCAGATCACTTGGACGTGGCTGTGTATAAGAGGTAAAAACGATATAAATACTGTTTGTTTTCTCACACAAACCGCTCGTTTCGTGTCTTAGGCCATCAATGTGTACTTACGATGGGGAATTGTTTCATTTGGACTTCTCTGTGCATGCTCTTTCAGATAGTGACCATAGACCTGCATTATATGACTGACAGACAAGAACAGTTTGACTTAAAAATATCAAAATTGAAACTACTGCGGAAACAAAGACACCTACATCTTGGATGCCTTTGAGGTAAGCTAAAACATACCAAAATTTAATTTCAAAGTGAACTATCCCTTTAAAGGGGTCATATAATGGTACATGCACTTTTACAAGTTGATTGTACTGAAATGTGTGTTAGCAGTGCCTGTACACAACCATCATAAAATGATAAAAATCCATCCAGTGTTTTTTTTTTTAAATCACCTTATATGTTTGACCCCCTCTGAAATCAAGCCGTTCGATTTTGTGACGTCACAAAATCGACGCCCCTCCCACGATTGGTGATTGACAGCAGCGTTTCAACACAGACCCACCCTCGCTCGTAAGCGAGCTGTCAATCATAGCCCGCACATCATTGTTGATACCCTCACTGGAGCACTGTCTATGAGCAGAATGGCATCTGCGATTGTGGTGTTCTTCGGTGTAATAAGGAACACAGCAGTCATTTTGATGTAAATGAGCAGTGGCTGAGTTTTGTTTTTGAAGGGATATGCCCAAAGGATTGACGCGGGGATTCCCTCACGGGAATTCCCCATGACTGCCCAATCATTTCACACCAGACAGCTTTACAAACAAGAAAAAACGGATCGGTACCAACGTGTTCCTGCTGAACCTCCAGAAGAAGTGAATGTAATGTTTTATTAACCTTTATATTAATATTTATATTAATCTTTGCAAATTTGCAAACCTTGCTGCACGCTTCACGATGAATGTTTACACTGTTTACACTCCACTGGTACATTACAGCATGTTTTCTATATACGACGTTCTCAATATAATTCATAATCCCACGTTTATAATGAACAACGCTTTACGGTTATTGTGTTATTATTTCAAACGGTGTACGCACAGAACAGAGGGGCGGGGTGAGCAAAGCTCATTATCATTTAAAGACACATGCACTTAAACGGCGTGCTGAAAACAGAGCTGTTTTTGACCAGGTAAAATGAGTGTTTTCTTACAATACTAATGAGAATTTTGAATTAAAGTATATTACAAACTTTTAATTTATACCCTAAAGAATCATATTAGCTTGTACAAAAATGGCATTATATGACCCCTTTAAGTCTAGTCCCAGACTAAAATGCATGTTTGAGCTGTTTTAACAGAAAGCATATCTTAAAATATGTCAGTGCCATTGTTTTGTCTCAAGATGCACATCAGTAATGTATTTTTCTAAGGCACATTTATAAAAGCTACTTAAATGTCCTACTTTAATTAAGGCCTGATCCTGGCTTAATCTAAACCCTGTCTGTGAAACCAGGCCTTAAACATATTTACCCATAAAATCTCATCTGATGTTTGTACTGTTTGTTACTACTGTTGGATTATAACTCTGCACTGTATGGATTTATTAATAAAGGGTCTCATGTATGTTCCACCAAACAGAAATCATAATAAAAGCTGTGATCAAGAAAAAAAGAAAAAGAAAAATAATAACATTACATAGAGCCATCTAGAGGCAATTCAATACCAATACCAGGCCAAGTGTGTGTTATGATATGACAGAGCTCTAAAATCTGAAAAAAATAAAAAAGGAACAAATTCTCCCCCTTAAATTTAGCTTCGGAAAACAAACCTGAGCTTATTGAGCTTCCTCAGGCATCTCGGACTGCCATTATATCTGACTCTCGAACCAGAGCTGAGATCTCCAGAGGACGACTCTACAGGCTCACGGGTTTAAACTCAGTCCAGGCCAACAGTGCTGCATGCAAATAAGCAAACGCGTGCTATAATCACACACACATTATGCACGGCTCAATTAATGAACCAAACTGAGAAATATTGCATGCAAAGGAAATAAAAGAGTGAATAAATGCTAAATAATTAAATGTTTTCTGCATCAGCAAGAGAGCTTGCATCATACAGTATACTGCATGTGTTTGCAAAACAGCTCGCCACACACACTCTCACACACACACACCTAAAAATAAATTGTCAGCTTTAAAGAATAGCCTATAACAATAGCAGTGCATTGTAAAAGAATACTTCTGTGGGAAAATCAGAGTGTGGAAAAAGTTAAAATCTGCAAAATTCTGTGCAATGGGATTAAATAAGATAAAAACATGCAGAGTCAGGCTGGCCAGTACCGTAGTGCTAGCAGAGAGCATTTCAAAAACAGGTAAAATATTTAATAAACATGCAAATAGCAGGTGGGAAAGTGTAGATCTTGTGAATGACGGCTGTTTAAATTCAACAGAAATTCAAATTTCATGTTGACCAAACCAGCTATACAACGGTACCAACATATAAATACATTCTAGCCCTGCCTAATAACCAGATTTCAGCAAAGGTTATTATTATTATTATTATTATTATTATTATTATTATTGCAGTCTTTATTGTTTGGCATTTTTCCAAATTTATAGATTGGTGCTGGTATTGCATAAGAACCCGGAAGACTAATTCACCGCTGGTTCCTTCGAGACTTTCCTATGGGGATTTATAATGGCTTTTTTTCTAATGAGTCAAATAAAGCCTGTGGTAAACATAACTGAATTAGTCTTCCGGGTTCTGACGTCATACCTGCAGAAATCTGTTGATAGGGATAGTAGAAATGACAGGAAATTATGGAATAGGGAATATTCAAACCATTTTGCCTATATGAGCAACATGGCTCAACATGCACATGTGCCAACCACTATACCATGAAATCTGCTCAAATTTATTTAACCCCCTGAGGTCGGCAATCACGCCGGCGTGATCTGCTCGTTTTTTTTTATATCAGTGCAAATTACTCTGTTGATTTTGATTTTACATACTTGTATTGTACATCATTCAAAACTGTTAAATGTCTTCTTTTATTTGTGTACACTCATAATAAAAACAAAATGTTGTGTTTTTCGTAAAACAAAGAAAATAAACATGATGCGCGTTCTGCCGTCTCTATCAATGTGAAACTCATTCTGAAATGCGACAGAAAATGACCTGTAACTCAGCGAATGTTTGTCACACAGACTTGAAACGCATGTCTATACAACGCTTGGAATCTCTATTTTTAAAGCATGTAAATTATATAAAAAACAAATATTCTATTTTTAAGTAATCCATACGAAAGCAGCGGCATGTACAGTTTCTCAAACGCGTCCTCATTAACTATAATGTGACCACACCCACGCGCGCACGAGCGATTGACATGCAAATGATCCATGCGGAGAAACGCAGACCTGTAAACGCCCTCATCACCTCAAAACAAAGAAGCAGAGACTTCGTAACTTACAGTACTCTTCTCTGCTTTCATCGGGTTTGGACAACTGTAAGCTGTGCTGTGCTGTGCTGTTTACCTTGAATTTACCTCAGAAGAACGCGATTTGAAGATGAGAAGATTTTTAAGGTAAGACATGTTAAACTGGTCGTGCCAGATTAAAATGTATGTTATGAAATGAGTTTGGAGTAAAAACATGAACTAAGCCTAATGTCATATATGTACATGTAGACAGAAACATGAAATGTGAAATGTGAACTAGAATGATAGGCAACCTTTCAGTGCTTGTATAGCCTACGTGTTCAACACGAGGATGTTTTTATATTCTAATAAAACACAGCATGGTAAAAGTAGGCTAATATATATATATATATATGTGTGTGTGTATTCTGTACATTTTAAAAAGCTATTTTAACCTGAAAAATCTAAAATATATTCCCCAAATTGTGCAGCATTTCTCTTGATATCAGCATGTTCACAGCTGTTTTGTTGTTGTTGTTGTTTTTAGAGGAACAAGATGCCACTGATAAGTCATGCTGACTTCAACATTCACATAAGTCTCCATACATGAACATGCTAAAGTGAAAAATCAAACACCATGGAAATGAAAGGTATGTAGCCTACTATGTTTCAGGAATGGCACAAAGGTGTATGACAGTTCAAGTCTCTGTCTTTAGTTCAGTGTGTTAAATAATGTGTTTTTTTGTCATTATGTTGTGTTGTAAATACATTAAAAACAATCAAAAAGCCATTCTTTTTTAAATCTCCTCATTCTTTGTGCAAGGTTGCTCAGAATGGCAGGGCCTGATAGCTCCTAATAGGGCCATTAGGGAGTGTCTTTTGTCTTTCTCAGGTGAGAAAAGCTTACATAATAATGAGATGTCCACGCCTCTTGCATAAAGCTTTCTCACACAAAACACGTCGTAAAATTTTTAAATCAATATATTGTCTTCTCTGAATGAGCAGTCAGGGTGATTCTCACATAGTTTTGAAGCAAATATTCTGGGCTACGTGATACAATTTTCAAAAGTCTTATGAAGAAATAATCAGTATGGGTTTCATGAGCTTATTTCAGTGACAATTGTTTTTTGTTTTTTCACAAACCACGCATAAATGTTATTATCTCAAAACTACAAACTTTTATATACATGCTGCTGATATATTATTGTAGCAGAGTTTGTGCTGAATACAGTGTAATTAGACTTTAGCCATGAAAATGTCACAAGTAACAGAAATAAGCACAAATGTCAGAGCATATCAGAACACCTCCAGGCCCAGAAAACAGCTCAGACCTCAGAGGGTTAATAAAAAAAATCTATTAAGAGTTCAAAAGAAAAGTAAAAAAAAAGAAAAAAACCTCTAATGCTTTTTTATGACAACAGTTTTGTTGACAGTAGGGGTGTGCGGTATTGTAGCTAATTGTTGTTTTAACGATATGCTATCTGACATTATCGAGTATTTCCCTCACTTTATAAAAACACGCCCAGAGAGAGCACGCATGCAGTATGTGATAATGGGGAAAAAATGTTTTTTTTACATTTTTTTTTTTTTTTTTTACAATTATTTCAAATGTCAATATTCAACATTTTATGTTTAAAACATCAACACATTATTTCTGCATTTGTATCTGCAGGTTAAATGCATTTATGTCCGTCTGAGCTGCATTAGTCTGTGTAAACGCATGTAAACGCCACTTCAGGTGCAGCTTCCGTGTTTCCTCTGCATTGCAAAGATGCATTTTGTTGATAGTGATTTCATTTGACTGTAACAGCCCTGTTGTGTATTATTATTCTAATTTATACCATGGTCTGGGTGAATACTCGATTCTGATTGGCTGCAGGGTGTCCGTTAAAAAGTGATAATGTACACCTAAATAAACCGTCAGGCGTAACCAAGGAAACCAAGTTATTGTTTGTAACTTGTAACTTTAGATTTCGATTGTAAAACTAATTAAAATATAAACTAATGTTTTAAAAATGTGTTATTTTGGCAAGTGACCATGGTATAAGCGGGTTAATGCCCTTCGAGGTGTCCATTATCAGGTTTTAATCATAGACTGTAAAAAAATAGGTTTTAATGGACTTCGCCTCCGCTGCGCGTCGGACGGTTCACGCCTCGCCGTCGTCCATTAAAACCTGATAATGGACACCTCGTTGGGCATTAACCCTTACTTAATTTATTTAAAGAATTTAAAGCATTTTGACACAAAAGACAATGCATACATTTATTTAGTTTAGAAAAATGGTTTTATAAAGGTACAATGCCCATAAAAGGTAAAAAATAAATTTAAATTTATTGTAAAAGATCATTTCTGTCACCGCTGTGAACTGACCACCGCACAGAATATGAAGAATATCAGAAACTTCAGGAGTCAGCGGCAGTCGTAAACCTGACAAGCTACCAAAACCATAAACACACTCCGCAAAATACTGTCCAATTATATTATCGATAAAATCCCAGAAAATAGAGCTACAGTTTTTTTGGCCAATATCGCACGCCCCCAGTTGACAGTTATTTCCTGACAGTTTTGGTTGGAAATATTAGGCTGAGAACAAGAGACAGAAACAGAACCGAAGCGGGCAACAACATGCCCTAACTCAGATTTAATGAACCATATCATATTGCGTCCGCTTGAAACATTAATTAGGATTCGGTCTCAGGAAAGTTATTTTATTATCCTATATTTTATAGTTATCCTATAAAACAACACAGACTCTATTCAATGACCCACTTCAAACCCAAAGGGTGTAACAGGAAATACATAATTGAAAAAATAACAGATTTTGCTCAGCCTCTGAGCAAGCAGTGTTTAAACACACACACACACACAACCTTGAGCCGCAGGCCACTCTCATTCAATATGAAAATTGTAATGAAAACACAATTCAGATTCCCATCAGTAGGCCAGAAGGCAACATTAATGCACCTCAGTAGAGTAGATCAACTCAAACCTGTCCAGCCTGTGATCCCCAGGGGTTCAAAACACACACACACACACACACACACAACAAAACAATGTTATTGATTCTCAGGGCCATAGAGAGAGAGAGAGAGGGAGAGAGAGAGAGAGAGAGAGAGATTCAGTGTGAGGGCCTCTTAATGGTAAAGCGCTCAAACAATAGTCGAGTCAAAGGCCGCGGTGGAGTCACAGGTCGCCAGCTGAAGTATAGCTGAGCCGCGCGGTTCATACGGGGAGGATTGTGTGTTTGTAGTATGGCACAGCAGTTATCTATTCTGAAGACGAACACAACGACCCCAGGCATCTGGCAAGGCTGGCATGGGCGAACAAAAGGGCAAAAACCAGTCACAAAAGAGCCAAGCTGCCATCCATTCATCAAGTCCAAACTCAGAAAGACTCCTGCCAAGACAGGTGCCAGTCGACCCAGAGCAAGAGCCTCTCTCTGTCAACTAGGTTACATCACAAACACTGGCAAAATAAAAGTGTTCTGGAACAACAAACAGAAATCTTGTTTACGGAAGTCTGTTTCATATGCTAATTGCTTAAACATGCCATATTGGTCAGTTTAGGGAAAATAAAATCACAGCAAGAAATTGAGAAGATGTTCTGAAAGTCATATTTCGTATTCTAAACCATTGACATTTTTAAAGGTTTATTGAAATATATCAAAAATTGGCACAAAACATTTTTTATTTATGAATATCTATATTATGCTAATCATTAAAGCCTGCGAAATTGGTCTTACAATGTGTAGCAGCTTTAGGAATATGAGCTGAAATCAAATCAAACACTGTTCCGTCACAACAACTGGAAGCTCACGAAAGTTTAAGAACATCAAAATCATGGTAAACAATGGCGGAAAAAAGTTTTGGCACAACAAACGGAAAAAATCTAATTTATGTAAATCTACTTTGTATGCTAATCTTAAAGCATGCAAATGATCACAGGAAACAGGTGAAAAACTGTTTGTGCGCAACTAATGGAAAATCTTCACAAAAAAATCTGTTTTGTTTGCCAATCATCACGGCATGCGGATCAGATCTGTGCAGAAGAGACTCCGTTAACAATGTTACATCTGGCAAAAAACATGTTCTGGCACAACACACTGAAAATCTTGTTTACGGGAGTCCGTTTCATATGCTAATCGCTTAAACATGCCAAATAGGTCCGTTTAGGGGAATTATAATCGCAGCAAGCATTGGCGAACATTTTCTGCCGCAACAAATGGTAATTTTTACGAAAGTTAATCTGGTATTATTAAGCGCTGAAACTTTTAAAAGTTTAGAGAAATATATTAAGCACATAGAAAACACTTATTTAAAAATATCCATTTTTTATGCTAATCATTAATGCAAACAAAATTGGTTTAGGAATATGAATTCAAATCATAGCCAACACTGATAAAAAACCCTTGTTTCTGTTTTACCAAAAAACTGAAAATGTTTTCAGTGGTAAATCTTACGAAATCCATTTCATATTATAAAAAGTTGAAACTTTTAAAAGTTTAGAGAAATATGTAACACAATGTTTACCAAACACTGCGTTTTGTCAGAATAAAAAGAAACCTTAATTTACGAAAGTTTGCTTCGTATGCTAATCACTGAAATGTGTGACATTCATCTCAAACTCTCTAAAAAGTTTAGAGAAAATGTTCTGGAACTACAAACAGTTGATTTTATTACAAAAGTCTTTTTTGTTTGCTAATCATTAAAACATAAAATATAGTTTTTTAAAAAGCAAAAAAAAAAAAAAAAAAAAAAAAAAAAGACAAGATTTCAAGGGTTTAAAAATTGCCGTCAACTTTGGAGTAAACGCAGTAAATACGCAATAGACCAAAACTGAAAGAGAAAAGATCGGTCAAGACGTCAACGACATCATTCTTTCTGCGTTTTCAAGCAAATACATCCATCTCTACAGCGCCAAATGTATTCTTGGATCCTCCCAAGACTTGCACCATCGAGAAACTTGTGGACGTCAGCATTAAATCCCACGTACCTGCCAACTGTTTTAAACAACGTCATCGTGCGAGCAGAGCCGCTGATAGGTAGAAAACAAAGCGCACTCACAAACGCAGGTCGGGTGGCAGCCATTCGGCCTGAGCGGGACGCCGGGCGAGCCAATGCATAGACGGAGGAGACGCGACTCCCTCGCTTAACTCCCTCGGGCTGACTGCATCTCCACATTCAGACCAGACCTCCTTCCTAAACTTGCTGGCCCCTACAGAGAGCTTCCCACACTGTCCCGTTCAGTCTAATCCTGAGACGTCCTGTATTAGCATGAGCTGCCTTTCCCTCCCAACCCCCTGCCACACACACACACACCCTCATGCAAGTCAAAATCTCCTTTGTATGAAAATTAGACTTTGTGTGAGATTGTGTGCGCGAGTGTGAAGAGGAAGAACACACACACACACACACACACAGAGGGAAAGTGATGGGTTGCTGTGCGTTCCTGCACCCACACGCTGTCACTCAGGGCAGCGAAGTGTCCCGGGCCAGCCAGCCGTGACCGCTGGGGGAGGAGGAAGAGAGAAACAGACAGAAAACACACAACAGGAATGATGACAGACTGCTGTTCGGACATTTGAGACGGCAGGAGAGACAACATATGGATATAAATCCTGCTGCTACAGACAGAAGGCAGAGGACATGCTTATGTTGATTTAACGTCAACATTAAACATTTGCATTCGTGTTGCATCTGATATTTGACATATTTCTGAGTGAAATAAGATATCCAATGATGCATCTGTAGAGTGGAGAGAGATCAGTTTATACCCATCAAAAATTGTTTGGATTATGGTTATTATTCAGGTTTAAATAAGATTTTCAATGTTTACTCAAAGACTTTGGATACTCAATGTATTCAGAAAGTGAAGAGTGGATTTTGATTACATGACGACTCGGGTCAGTTGATTCCACCGTTTGAAACTATCAAGCAATTGCTGAGGCTCTTCAATGAAAGCATGTTTATTAAGATTCACACAGACCCAAAGCTGCAGGACCTTCAACCACAGCTGTTATAGTTTCCCTTTACATGGAAAGATTCAATTACTGTCGTCAGAAAACACTATTTCTGTTTCTTCACAAGTCCCTGTTTCTTAATAATATTCTGAAATGCTATATTTAACAAACAACCTGATTGATGACAGACAGACAGACACAAAAACAGACAGACAGATGGACGGACGGATGGATGGATGGATGGATGGATGGATGGATGGATGGATGTAGGCCTTTCCAGCAGAGGGCAGGAGAGAGTAACAAACATGGACACAGAGTAGGAAAGCAATAGAGACAGTGTGTGTTTTACGACTCTAAACACTGGAGAAATTCCACACAAATCTCAAATGTTTGGTTCATGAGCAACAGAAACATGCCGAACAGGGTGAGAGATGAAGAAACACGTTTTTTATCAGCAGGAGCTCTCGTCATTTCACATCAAAAGTCTCAAATGAAGAAACACCACAGGTGATGCTTCAATAGCATCACCTGGTCACGATGGTCATCGTCATGGTGATAAGGTCACGATAAAGACTGTCACGAAAAATGAGAAAAACTTGTGTTGATCATTATGAAACCCACTATTCTAGCAGATCCAAACACTGTTTAAAGGTATAATAAAAGTCTGCATTAGCTTTATGTTAGACTCTAGGAGAAAACAATACTGTATTACAAAAGACACTTTCAACAAAGAGGTGAAAAATAGAGCATACAAAATAAGAATAAGAAAAATAAGAATAATAATTCTTTGCCTTTTCAATGGTTAGTGAAAGGAGGTGCTTCAAGTCGATTTTACGTTACAGATCTTATTGTGAACGATTCATCATGCATGTTTCATTTCGCAATTTTAAGCCAAAATGTCATAACTTGATCATCCAGTGAAGAGAGAGACAGACTTCTCTCTGTTGATGTCTGCAGGATTTCTCCAATCAATTATTAGTCCCTTTCTTACAATCATCTGTGAGCTCGCATTCAAAACCGCTTCCATCCATCAGAAACTAATGGATTGAACAAGTCCCAGCCTACATTTCTTTTTCGATAACCCATTTCACTCTGATGTACGTCACAATACGCCCCACTAAAGCCTCCCCAAAAAAGAAAAGTTCTGTCGGTACTCACATCGCAACTTTAAGACTTAAAAAAAAGAGTCTATCTCATGAAGCCAAAAAAAAAACATATTTGGTACCCTGTTAAATCTGTGAAAATGGTTTAAAACTCTGATTGTGTGATTTTGACATTTCAACTTTTAAAATTAAACAGAAATCACTTGGTAACAGAGTTGCGTACAAAATGTGGGACACCGTTAGATACGTTTTTGTAATTAAATGAGTTCATTTAAAGAGTTAATTATAAAAATAAACTTAGTAATACCATTGAATATTTCAAAAGATTGTAAAATACAGTCATTTTATGTATTTCAACTACTTTTCATGTCCATTTTATAGACAGTCAAACAAGACAGTATCTCGCAGGTCTCACGACAAGAACAAACATGGCGTTTGTGCCTCTGATATTTCTCAGCTGTTCATTTGCACTAGGGATGCACTGATATGAACATTGTGGCCGATACCGATAACTCTTTATATTTGAAAGCCGATAACCGATATATAATAAATCTAAATCCAAATTTTTATATCATTTTTGAGAGCCTGATTACAAACACAAAAGCCTCACCAATAAAAGCCGTGTCTCAAGCACACCATATAATATTCTTATAATTCTATGTCGCCTATATGACAGACTTATCTGTTGCACTTACTGTATTTTCTTTCTTGAAGTGATTCCAATCATATTTCAAGCAATTCATACAGCGCATCTGAAGCATCTCAGCTGAAGGATATAATCCATTATTTATCGGCTTTAATATATCGGCCAAATGTTCTTATCGGGGTGATAACAGTGACATTAAAAATGAACATATATCAGCCGATACCGATACGGTGGCCGATATATCGTTCATCCCTAATTTGCACACTTGAGTGGAACTAGAGCGTGTTTGGCAACAGTCTTCTGTTACCTGTGACCGTCTCGTCTGTAAGAGTGTAAGACCAGCTGATGGAAACTGTGCATGAGTCCCTGAGTGTTTGTCTCCAATGTCTAGATCTTCAGATTGAAGCCAAAGCTACGGTAATGGCGAAAGCTTAATTCTGATTGGATAACAGACATTTCCTTCCACATTCTTCTCAAATAAATGGCCAAACAGGACATGCAATCTTTAAAGGAATGGTTCATTAAGCTCAAATTAACAGAGAAAATTGCAGTTAGGGTTTAAAACTTGAAACAATGAAAGTGAACAATGTTCACTCATAATTTTATTCAAACACTAGCATTAATTTAAAAATAAGTGTGTTATGTTGAACACACTTACACACACTCCAAACAGTTATGTTTAGCAGCGGGACTACTGTTCTAAGTGGACGAGGCTTATCGTGCACCTCGTGTCAGGTACAAACATAGCAGATGTCTTTTGTTTAGACTGCTGTTGGCCGTTTTTCATCGTTTGACAGTGAACATATGCAGACCACTGGAAGGAGACAAATTTATGTTCTTCTGCTGATTCAAGACAATGGTCTGGCAAATGATCTGCTTAGCTCCATGTAAACAAGGAATTTACAACACCTCCTTTCTTGGAAGTATCCACGCTTGTGTGAAACTTACCTGGAAAGACTGGAAATAACTTCAATAAAGAAGACGAGGTGTACTGAAGCCAGAGCATTCCTTTAACACCACTAGAAATGTACAATACTGTGTTCCACAGAAAGAAAGAGTCGAGCTTTAAATTCCTCAAAAGCTGTCAGACAGCATCAGATATTACACTGGAAGAGAGGATGGCTTGTATGAACCCAATTCTGCATTTACATTTCCCTTTAAATCATTGCGCAAAGAGAAATGATAGACTGAAAAGGTCACCATTTACCATTCATTCCCTGCATCTCATACATACTTCCCAATGGACTTCAACGACTAACAATTATCTGTGCCATTAACTCTTTCCCCGCCAGCATTTTTGAAAAGAGTTGCCAGCCACTGCCAGCATTTTTGATCATTTTCATAAAAGTTTCAAGGAAACCAGAATATTTAATTGTATGAATATCTGAATATGCAATATATCAAAAGAAAGAACAGAAAAATCGTGTTTTGGTCGAAGTCTAATTCTGGATCAGATTCAGAACGATGATCAAAACACAGATGGAGTAGACTGAGTCCATCAACACCCCAAAGCTTCACAGTCCTGTAGCTCGTCCTGGGTCGACATTTCATTCAGTGACATTAGGCAGTTTTGATTTATATACTGTGTAATGTTGATGATCGCGTTATTTTACATGCATATGATTACATATGATTTTGCTTGTTTCTGCTTCTTCTTCACCTGTATTTTGATCATGAGATTCTGAACTCTTTCAGAAGATGTGTAATAGCGCCCCCTACCGTATAACAGTGAAAACACAGAAAGCTGGAACATTTCGTCAATGGCGGGGAAAGAGTTAACAGCAGACACGTTTTAAACAATTGCAGTTAAAATAAAGATATCCCTTCAGTGATGCACCCAATTGAAAACTGAAACTATAAATACTACTTTTAAATTAGGAACCACTCTAAATTATATATATTTGTAAAAGCGATCACAACACATTCTTCCTCCAACTGGTCTCACCGACATACCATTTACGCTAAAACTAATAAAATGTTGTACAATATTTGAATAAACTAAACTGAAACAACTAGAATATTGCATAACATTTCATATTCCAGGCTGAAACTACTTTTAAAGTATTAAATATTATTTTCGTAATAGCTGTATAAACCTAAAAATTCCTCAAACACAATACTGACTTCAATCAAACTCTTTTCAGGAACAAATGTTCCTAAAACTGATGATCTTTAAGTGAATCTCAAACTACCTTTTGACTATTGTGAATTATCCAGTTCACAACAACAACAAAGAGCTAAAGAATACACAACAAAGAACAATTTCACATTCAAACATCCTGAACAAATTAATTTTTCATCTGTCAGCCAAAATTTGAAAATGGCACTCAATAGCATTTCTTGCAAAAATATTGGTGTCTGAAATTATGATTATTTTTGATTTTTTGTGTGTGTCGTATAGCATGCAAGAAAGACATCCAGGCCACTTGGGGGAGCTCTTACCTCGTCCCATTCTGAAGTGAACGAAGGTGATTTTTCCAGCCTTCTCTTGGCGGTGCTGCAGTTGGACACGGACTCACTTCGCCCACCCAATCCCGTCTCTTCCTCACCGGGCGGGGACACCAGCAGGTCGGAGTCGGACTTGGAAAGGCTACGTGCTAGCTTGAGATCCCCCGGCGGAGGCATCCTTCTCGTCAACGGAGGATCGCGGGCCGGCGAGTTGCGTTTCGGTGAATCTCGCGGCTCTTTGTGGACTGTAGCGTAGATAGCTTTGGGGTCAGTGTCCTGGAGAATGGTTTCCATGGTGACCGCAGTTTTGGGATGGGGAGCGGAGCTCTCAGATGTCGAAGTGTTGGAAGCCTCACCGGACTTCCCTGCAGAGGACGGCAGTCTGAACGCTTCCTCCCGACAGTCGACCACCGGCGAGGACCCGTGAAGCAGACCAGTGAACTGCTCAGGAACAGCAGCGCTTATATCCTGACCATGCGATGAGCTCTCTGTTAGAGGAGAGAGAGAGAGAGAGAGAGAGAGAGAGAGAGAGAGAGAGAGAGAGAGAGAGAGAAAGAAGAGAGAGAGAGAGAGAGAGAGAGAGAGAGAGAGAGAGAGAGAGAGAGAGAGAGAGAGAGAGAGAGAGAGAGAGAGAGAGAGAGAGAGAGAGAGAGAGAGAGAGAGAGTGTTACAGACAGATTGTGGAGCAATATCTAGTCCAGATAACATGAATCCACCCACTCTACTACTGTCCAGTGCCTGAAACAGATCTGTTATTGTTTTCTGACTGGAAAAGAGAGAAAAAAAAATGTAGAAAAAAAGAAAGAAAGTTGGGCTCACCAATTCCAAAGTGCCAGAGTTACAGAATTCCAAGCGGAGTCTATAAGCAGCTGACATTTCTCCATAGAGATCTGTTTGTGACTTGCTTGTTCTATTCCCTCCCTCTCTCTCCCCCTCTCCCTCTCTCTCTCTCTCTCTCTGTGTCATACTACTAACAAGCAGACAGCTTTATAAGGCTTGCTTCCAGAGAAGTTATGCCTCACTAAGGATTCCCTTCATTATGAGTGGCAAGCCTGAAACAGGATCCCACAGAGATGACTGTGAAAGAAACACACTCGCTCTTTCTCACAAACACCTCTTTAACACACCGCTCTGCGTTGGGTTCTTAAAAATGAAATCCCTGCTTTGTGATTGTGAAAAATCCTTGTCCCGGAGTAGCACACTTACAGATCTCTCTCTGGCCTGAAACATGTAGTATGTTAGCAGGGACATGAACACTTCTTTGCTAGATTGATTTCAAGAGAGAGAGTTTCATTCTCAGCAACACCACAGGGAGCACTATAGTGTAACTTAGCACAAATTGTCTTCTCCCATGGTCAGTTTTCTCTATTAGTTCAACTACTGTTATGCTGGAGCAAAAGATCTTGCTGAATTAGTTAGAAAAAGTTATTTTTAATATAGATCCAAAGATGCCTTCCCAACTATAGTGAGGGGAAACGGTATGTTAAATGAGTAGTATGTCCGAATTCATAAATAAACAGTTGGGTTTGAGTATCCGGATGACCTACTACTTCCGGTAAGATCCTGAAGTGTGCATCTGATGGACACTTTACTATCCCATGAGGCCACGGGAGAGGATTTGTGAATGGCATTGACGCCTCCAAGACACGACAATGACAAAATGGCGGATGTAGTACGTCCATTCTACACACATTCATACTATATAGAACATATTTTTTTAATTAAGCGCAAATTTTTCATCAAATATAGTAGCTACTCAGACTGTAAGCCATTTTGGACGCAGCTAGACAGACATTTCAAGGAAACTCAAATGATGCACAAAAAAATGCAAGTATGGGAATGTACAATTACAATTTGTTTAACAACATTCACATCTGTGCTTGTGTTCTTGCATAGACTCTGTTTCTGGCCATAACAGAACACTGCAAACACACACAAACACAGACCATGAGATAAATCGATCCCTCAGATTTAGATATGACCCAGGCGCTGGGCAAACAGCCACCATACCAGAGAGATATCCTGGTGTTGCATGTGGTGTTTGGTGACCAGAAAACCAAGTCAGCCGTGTCAGAGCCTAAGGTCAAAAACATTCTGTATGCAAGTATACAAACATACAGCAAACACTTGTACAATACTGGGCATGAATCTTTCAATACTGGAAGTAACAAACCCAAAGGGGGTGAGACTGTTACTTTCATAACTTCTCAGGTGCAATTAAACAGGATTTATTATTATTCCGGCAGCTAGTGTAACTAGTCCTCCCACTACTCCGAGTGGGATTCAAAACAACATCAAGCAAGTGTGCGTCTTGTAGGCAGGGAAGTAGGGTTAACTTACTAGCAGGCATATGTAACACAAACATACACCTAATTTCAATCTGGGTCACGGCACCAATGTAAATGGTCCTACTCGTACTGCTCAGAGCGGGATTTGAACCAGGGTCCACCAACATGGGAGGCAGGCGGTCTTAACAAGGACGAGCACAGCCTCCAGTGCAAGAGTTTAACTCCAACTGTAATCAGACACTTCTGAACCACCTAATTAGGGTGCTCGGATTACTTGAAAACAATAGCCAATCGGTTTGGCTAGCCCTGCTCTAGCGTCAACCACTAGTGTGCCACTTAAGACCAGGGAAGTGAAGTTTACCTGCACAGCTCTTACTAGCTAAAGTTAAACAGTTAAACCAAAATCCCTTTTCAAGGCAAGTCATTTCACTGTGTGGACATCTTGGGAATAAACTCTATTTTCAGTCATACAAGTACAGCCACTGTCGAACGGAATGGGGAAATATCGAGATTTTAAACGTTTTGCCCAACCCTCCAAGTACAATTACAAGAGAAAACTTGGACAGTTTATGCTAATGCCAGCTTTAGTGCAGTTGATAAGGCACGTGTTAATTGTGAAATGTTAATACAATGCAACTATCCATATAATCGTACATGGTTTAGACTATTTTTGGGTCACCTTTTGATTACCAATGTAGAATTTGGATCTTGAAGCTAAACCAGGTCCGTTAAGTTTGGCAATGTGAGTTTCTGTTAAAGTTAAATCATCTCAGCGTTAATGTTTGGTTTACAGTAAACTACAACTTAGCAACTCTCTCCCGAGAGCTTAATATTTCAAGCTATCCAAGGAATTGTGAGTGAATCTGACGTGTGCCGAGGGACATTCAGACACACAATACCAGAACCATGAGTCTAATCACTTTCTCATGCAACACACCCAAACACACACACTGGGCCTTCAGTCTGTGTATGCATTTGTGACGTCATTTTAAATCAATAAGACCCTCTGGAGAAGATTAAGTCAGTGCTGTTCTCCATCCAAACCCAAGGCTTTAGCGTTAACACTACACATTGACAGCATTTTTCCATGTTTACTCTAACAACATGTCCGTTTCCAGGAACTACATGCATGCAGTGGTTAAATCATCCAATGTTCAATGAAATAAAAGCACTGTGGACAAGCCAAAGAACACCATAGCTCTGTTTCTAAACCTAGCGCCAAACAATTTGCTGTCTACGTAACATTTTAAGGTCACATTAGCAAAAATTCTGTGAAATTTCATGAGAAAAATTTGAAGCACTGCTCACACAGGAGTCAATTTCAAACCAGGCAGCTTTCTGTTGGTCTGACTAACTTCATGAGTGAAATCTGTCTGGAAATGTTTAGCCCTCACAGGAAACTGTAGATTGCAGATTTCTATTCAAAATGACTGGAGAAGTTTAAAAAAAAATCACCTAGCAACAACAACTATACACCTGAAGCAAGCATACTAACTGAAATGAAACGGATCTGAAACCCTTTAAATACACGCCACACAAATAGCGGTCCCATGTGAGTAACACAAGTCTAACACTTAGTCAATTCCAACAGTTTCAATATTGTAACATGTAACATGTTTAAAAGTGAATAGCACAGACGTATAAGACAACATAGGCTATTTTAATGACAAAACATTTGAACCAGCCTAAGATGATTTACTGGTCTTTGTCGTTCTCCAAGCTCAGGCTGGTCTTTAAGATAATCTCAAACCAATCAGCTTAAGCGGGTTTTCTAGAACTCTTTTTTCAGAACATGATTAGTATTTAATGAAATAAGTACATCTATAACATTTATCATAATTTTCCTGTTGTAAAACAAACTTACATAATAGTCTAGCACATTAGCTACTATAGACCTTATGCGCCAGAGAAACAAGTGCGCAGCCATCTTTAGGATATTGTACTGTATTGTACTATTGAATATCGAAACTTCCGTTTTTTGTGGTAGCTCTGTATATTTCTATGGCGTCGCTGTCGAAGAGTGATTAGCTAGTGAAGTGGATTTATTAATGGTAGAGGTAACGAAGGTCATCACAAGGATTGTAATGTTCGAGGTGGATGTCATTACAAATGTCAGTAGACCGGGAAGATTTTAAAACGGGCAGATCATTCATAAATACGTAAGATCGCAGTGGAAATACAAACCAGAAGACAGAAGACAACGAGCGCAGCGCTGAAAAGGGGCGGGGCTACATAAGGTCTATAGAGTGGCGCAGGAATGGCATCACTTTGTAAGCCAAAATGCGGAAGCGAGTTATGATAGCACTTCCGGTTCCGTCGTCCCAAAGTCCTTTTTTTTTTTTTACAATAAATGGGGTTTTGGTTAAATGGCTGAAATAAGGTCTGTGTTGAACAGAAGCTCAAGACACTAACATGTTTTATTCTACGGCATAAAATACACCAGGATTACCACACTTATGATTTTTTGAAGCCGTTACGTGTCTTGAAAAAGGCGGATGCTAACAAGTGGCTAAATGGGACTACAGAGACCATCGAGGAGATTAAACGCCGAACAGTAAACTCAGTCAGCTTTTACAGCCTCATTATGCTCATAATTGTGCTCTTATAAACTATTCTAACTCAAACGCTCTGGGAAAATGTTTTTAGGTAAAAACTGAAAGAGTTGTGGAAGCTTAGTGACGGTGACATTGAAGTCATGTGACCATGGTGTAGTTCGTTTATAGCCTTTAGCTTCTTACTTCTGGCGACTGCATTTAGGCTTTAAAATTCATTAAAGTGGTGTTCATCTGTGATGAAACGTGCAAGAGTCATACACTTTTGCTGATCACAGAGCTTGTTTTTTACTTTAATCCAAAAGCATATGGAAAAATCCTATTGGGATTTTCTCGAGGGAGCCAGTGGGATGCGAACTGTCCTACAAAATGACGTCATACCCACACCACACTACTACTAGGAATAATGTCCATTATTTCAAAAAAATAATTGTTTTTTAAATAGAAGGCTGTGCATTATGTATTAGGGGTGGGAATTGACAAAAATGTTACGATTCGTTAGTATTGCGATTCTTATTGCGATACAGCAAGTATTGCGATTCGATTCTGCGATATATTGCGATTCATATCCCCCATATTATTCAAAGGCATTACAAAAAATTTAGAAAATAAGACTTCAAATGTCACATTTAATTCTGTGAACATTATCTTCTACACATTAACTGAAGTGCAAAAACTTTGTCCTTGAACATTCAGGACAGACCTTATTACAGGCCAGGACGTAATTATTCTCTGAATAGGAGACTTCTCACATGAATGGTGAGCTCCCAGCACATAACTTAAAGAGTAACATAAAGCAGACATAATAGAGTAACAGAAACCTGAGAATAATCATAAATAGAGCAACTTATAATATACAAATAATAAACAAAAATGTGCACTGCTAGAGTCCAGTCCAGTTGGCTGCAAGGTCATCAACCAAAATTCATTTGGGAATATACTATTTGCTTTTTGATGAAAACCGAAATTTACCCACACTTTTGATTTGAAAGAAGACGGAGCGTTGTGTGCAACCGGTTGTGATGGTGAAGCCATTTTCATTTGAATTTGCTGTTGAATGCACGACAACAAAGCACCGCAACAAGCGCCACCTAGTGGATGTAATATGCAAATGTAAATTATCAGAGTAAACTCCGAGAAAACCAATGGAGAAAACCAGAAAGTAAAACAGATAATTTTATAATTAATATTGCAATACTTTGCGCTACTGTATCGATATAATTGCGTGCGCAAAATATTGCGATACTGAACAGAATCGATTTTTTCCCCACCACTACTATGTATATAGTGTTGTCCTGAGCAAGTTGAACACACCCAAGCACACTTGAGCAGTGCTGACATCTGATGAGCTGAAGTAATGTCACCCGTCAGAAAGTTCTAGGGTAACCGGCTCAGTTCAGTCCTCAGCTGTTGCATCTCCTCAGCTAAGTGCTAAGAGCTTCGGAGGTGCGTGCCAACGGTGAGAAGCGTTTATTAAAAGAGGGAAGGGACGTCTAAAGCACACATGCTTTTGCACTCAGGATGAAGCTTTCATCTCCAAAGCACTAAGGTCAGAACCTCCTTCAAGTCCTCAATACATCAACGCATCGCTCCCGCTGTGAGAGCCAGACATGAGAAATATGACAAGCTTACACCCTGTTATTTGGGGGTGTGCTGCTGTGTGTCTACAGACTGATTTCCTGCAGGGTTATTGACAGGTGCGCAGCGCAGTACGACAGTGGAGGCGGCAGCTGAGGTCTATGAAGCTTAAGGGACGAGAAGGGCAACGAGACGAGGAGAGACGCTCTGCTGTTTGTTTTGAAATACGAGGAGAGTGCAGGGGCTTTCATATAACTTCCACTGGCATTTACCACACGTACCAATGCTATGAAAATCCAACCATATCAGAACAAGAACTTTATCCCACGCTGCAATATAATGGCTTTATATGTGCACAGGTTTCACCTTTGGAGTGAAACTAAGCCGTAATGGCATTTCTCTTGGACTCTTGGCCAGTAATGCTAACTAGAGTCGTGTTACACTGTGTAAACATTGTTCTAAGTTAGGCAAGGATTTCTGAGGGACGACTTTAGGAGGATCAGAGAGGGACACAGAAACAAACGCACTGGACAAATGTCCACTGAGTTACCATCCTACCAATATTCTTGCTCCAAAACTGATGACAATTGGAAATATTTTGGAATAGTTCACCCAAAAATGAAAATTTAGAAAACTTTTGTGTTTTAATGGTGATGAGGAGTTTTTTTGTCGTTGGAGCTTGATGGCGTCACTACTTCCACATTATATGGAAAGGAGCACCGTGAACATTCTTCAAAATGTCTGATTTTGCGTTCCACAGTAAAAAAATAAAATAAATACAGCATACAGAATTTGGAAGACCTGTGAAAGACTTTTTTTTTTTTTTTTTTACTTTCTCTCCTACCTCATTATTTCCATCACAAAAGTTGATGTGAGTGAATGCCAAGATTTGTCAGTTTAGAAAGCAAATCAAAAGTGTTTTTCATTTTTTTCCCTATGTCCCTTTAGGGGCTCCGTAGGAATGACACAATACATAAATAATACATACAATTATTTTTTCCTTTAAATACAGCACAAAAGCACAAGTCTCAGACAGAAAGCAAGCATTTTAAGAGTAAAGATCATGTACTCTAATTTGTTTGAATCATATTTGGTTGCTAAATCGTAGTTTAACTGAACCTGTTATACTGTTATTCAACTACGGCAGCAACATTGTAAAGGTCAGTTCTTAGTGTTCACGGTGTCATTAGGAAGTGAGCGTTCACATATGCACACACTTACCTCCAGACGTCTGGCCTGTGCTAAAAAGAGGAGCAGGCGGCTGCAGAGTGTTTGTGTTGGACGCTGGAGGTCGTAGGTCAGTGTGTGTGGCGGTCTTTCGCTGCAACAATAACACCAATATTCACACATTAAGGAATGTCTAGCTTTTATCACATGTGCAATCACACACACACACAACAGATGCTGCATACAGATGAATACTGACTGGCTACTGCACACTAGACAGTGTTCGGACAGCGTGACAGATTTGAATAAAAGTAAATAAACAACAAAGCTCTGTTTTTAAAAACTTAAAGCTTCCTATGCAGACAGCGTTTTAAGGCATCATGGGTAACTCCAGAATCCTGACCTGAAGCCTGAACTCAGTTTCGCTGCCTCCTAATATACTTCGTTTTAGCAGCATAGCATGTACAGTATCTTTCACAAAGGAGGCAATCCAAGAAATACAAGACGGTGAATGAGAGTAATGTTGATTAAAAATAAGCATATTTCATTCAATACTGAAAAATCGAACTAAAAATATATTATTTCACCAAATAATTGTGTGTGTTGTACACTTTTAGAGTATCAAGCTATTAGCTTTAGTGGAGCGGCTAAGTGCTTATGTTTGGCAGAATTGTTCAGTTTATGATTCAAGCGTGAAAATTGGTATGAGCAGTCTCCATGGGTCACTTGACAAGAAAATTGCCTGAGCCACTTGAAATTTCAAGATGGCGGCAATTTTTCAAGATGGCCGACACCTTAGTGGAGCAGTTAAGTGATATAGTGGTTTATTTGGTGATACAAGCATGAAAATTGGCATGAGCAGTCTCTGTGGGTCACTTGACAATAAGCCACCTACAGCTACTTGAAATTTCAAGATGGCGGACATTTTTCAAGATGGCCACCACCTTAGTGGAGCAATTAGGCTTAAGAAATCATTTAGTTGGTGATACAAGCATGAAAATTGCCATGAACCTAATTGCTCCACTAAGGTGGTGGCCATCTTGAAAAATGGCCGCCATCTTGAAATTTCAAGTAGCTGTGGGTGGCTTATTGTCTAGTGACCATCAGAGACTGCTCATGCCAATTTTCATGTTTGTATCACCAAATAAACCACTATGTCACTTAACTGCTCCACTAAGGTGTCGGCCATCTTGAAAAATGGAGACTGCTCATGCCAATTTTCACGCTTGTATCATAAACTGAACGATTATATCACTTAGCCGCTCCACTACTTAGCGACATGCTAATATTAAACTCTGCTGGAATGCATTGAGTCAAGTCTCTTGTGTGAAGCAGTGTGTGTAGCATTGTGTGTAAATGCCTAAAGCGTTTTAAATCACTCACTTATGAGGTGTCATAGCAGTTGGGATGTTGCCTTAGTATGTAAGAATTAGGCAGTGAAGTTTTGGAACAAGCATAATAATCAGTATTTCTCACCTGAGGTAGGACACTGTTGGAAGACTTGGCTGAGATGTCCACATCTGGAGATAAAGACATCAAGTTATGTCAATGATAAAAGAAACAGCAAAAGATAGCAAAAGAAGGTCACATCCTGTAAATTTAGGATATATTGATTGACTTCACTTTTAAGACATTCCCTATCCATTTGAAACGGTGTTATTTTAGCATTAGTAGCAAATATGTAACCTCGAGTCTCAGACCTTTCCGACGATATGCGTTTTGTCAAATTTGAAAAAGATTTGATTCTAAAATACTGCAGTAAATTTTGTAAAATGACACATGACAGCGCCCACTAGGGGGGAGGAGCCGGCTTAAAGGTTTAAAATAACATCTACATGTTAACACAATGTCCGATTTCAAAACAGTTTTCACAGGATGAATTTTGAGGGTTTACGTTTTCAAATGATACCCAATTTATAATGATTACTAAAACATGTGATAGGGGAAAAAGGCAGTAAAAAAGTGGACACTTACAGTTAACAGGTTAATTCGTTTTTATTTTAGTTTTAGCAATTCTAGTACTTCAACTTGTTTTCATTAAGCTTGCAAGCCAACATTTCTCATTTTCATTTAAGTTTTTTCATTTAATATCTTGTTTTATTTCAGCTTCATTTCAATTTAACAAAAATGATTTTTAATAGTCGTAGTTTACAAAAACGTTTTGAAATCACTTTTTGATTCTTTCAAAGAACGACTAGATGTAACATCTGATCTTATAGCAGAGCATAATGTTGAAGTTCATGTTTTCAGAGATGACAGTCTCATATATTTATGAGGGGCATATGCAAATTGGCTCATGTTTAATAAACAAAGTGGTGGGGTAAATCTATAAAGCTTGTGTGAGGTCTCACAACCGCATCGAAGACGACCCAAAAGTCATGTAGTGTCCATACCTCTCTTGTTTTGTGTGTTGTTGGGGATTTTGGTCTGTGCAGTGACTAGCAGTTCATATGTGTGGTCCTCCTCTTCCACGGGCTCGACGCGTTCATCCACACTGCTGTTAGTGTGAACCGCCTGCGGAGAGAGAGAGAGAGAGAGAGAGAGAGAGAGAGAGAGAGAGAGAGAGAGAGAGAGAGAGAGAGAGACTCAGTTCATGCAGAAAACACTGGCATAAAAAGCAATCACTTACTTCACAGTCCGTATTGCTTTATGAGCGGCAGCACTTAAAAAAAAAAGATGACCTTTCTAATAGCAGCAGGTAACAGAGTCAAGTCTGAATTTCTGTCATTTATATGGCACAGTCCAGTGAGTGATCATTTTGCTGACACTGCATGAACGTATAAATCAAGCGTTGGAAAGTCTGGCCTACTACTTCGGTTCAGAGTGTTTGACAAAACTGAGTGAAGTGTTGCAAAGCTTTGAATCTCTGTATCCAGCTCTAGTCTAGTGTGTTCGTGTTGGTCATGGGTTCCTGAGTCTTTCAGACAGAAGGTTTGCTGTGTGTTGCAGAGACCCACAGCATTAATATTCATGAGGATGCTGTTTGATTTGGGTAGACGTGCGGAAACAGCAGTCAGCGAGTGGAAAGACAGATTCAACAGCCTCTCCGCCACAATGTTCATTGTTCTGCTCTCCACCCTGTGCACTGCTGCCAATCATTCATGTACAGATTAAATATAGATAATAAAAGTACAAACAAAAAAAAGGTTCATTTAAAAAAAAAAAACATGTTATAGCAGCTGGGTGTACCATGTAAATATCATACCAATTATTCACTATATCTCCATGGTATTATTATTAATTATTCTGTGTTGATTAGCCATTGAAAACCTTGCAATTTGTTTTTTGTAGATATATTCATACATTCATTATAGAGAGCAACAGTCAGGTTCCAGAAGTAAAAACATCCATAGGGAAATTGATATTGATTTGGAAAGGTAGTTTATAAACCTTTAAAGACTGCCTCACTGTGAGCTACGAATTTGTTAATCCATGGCCCACATTATTTCAGATTATTTGTAAAATAATCGTGTTTAACAGCAGAATTCATGGTAAAAACTACATTACCCATGATGCTGTACAGCAAATTCCACCAACCAGAGGAACAAGAGTAGAAACCAGCAAAAAGAGTTGTTTAGCTCCGCTCGAGTCGATCTCTCTATGCTCTCAAAATACGGAAATGTTTGTATGTATATATTGCTTTTATACATATAATCAACATTAGTAAATAAGTAACTTATTATTGCTCCATCGTTTATGTGGTTCACAATGCTTTATGGGATTGTAGTTCTTGTCTTTTTGTCTGATTTTCAAAAACTTTTATGCTTCAAATCAAGGTTTGTAGTGTTATAGAGTAGTGTTGTGATTCCCCTAGTAGCTGAAATAACTCTTGAACGAAAACTATTTTACAATCCCTATGAGAAAAATAAATAAATAAATAAAAAGGGGGCGGGCACTAATGCACTCGATTAATTAATTTTACTATGGTGAATAAGCAAAGGGAAATGGCTGCTTCATGACCAATTTGAAAGTTTTGTGCGTCTGCCACTAGAAGGCAAATTGCGACAATTGCATGTGAACGAAAATGTTGATCATAAATAAGTACTTTTCATTACAACACCGGAAAATAATTCACCCAATGTTTGTGTGTCGTGTGATTTTTGTTGATAGAGTATAAAGCTATTAGCTTAGCAACATGCTAATATCAAAATCTACAGGATTGCATTTTGAGTGATGGCCATAGCTACAGTGCTATGCATAAGTTTAGACACCCATGCTAAAGTTGACTAAAAAGAGGAATAAAAAATCATCTTTTGGAAATTGAACTTAATGCCTTAATTTAAAAAATTAGGAAAAATCCAACCTTTAAGGACACCAATTTTCTTTGTGAATGAAAGAATTTTTCATTCACAAAGAATTTTTTTAATTTTAAATTTTTTAATTTTTTTAATTAAGGCATTAAGTTCAATTTCCAAAAGATGATTTTTTATTCATCTTTTTAGTCAACTTTAGCATGGGTGTCTAAACTTATGCATAGCACTGTAAATACCACAGTGATACATCCACAGCACTTCTTTTGTAAGAGAAAATGAAACAAATACGAGATTTTAAAGGAAGTAAACAGAGAGGTGAACATTCCTGAAGAAATATTGACAAGTAAAAGTACAAATATAGACTACTCTACTGAACGATGGAGGCAGATACTGGAAACACCAGGGTCAATCGCATCCGCCACATGGAATCACTGGGCTGTTCTTCCAGAGGGATTCTTTAGGGATTCCAGACTTTATTTGATTTAATGTGAAATGTGAACCAAACACTGGAAGTCTGAACAGAGACTTTACCTCAGAGCTGAGCTCCTCTTCCAGTGTAGACTGATTCTGTGGAGGATGACGCTCTTTCTGTCAGAAACATTCAACTCATTTACTATCAAACAGGTTGAAACCTTTTTCTTTTATTATTTTTAAAGAAAGACATGAAGAAATGTAGGTTACACTTTATTTTAAGGTTTCTGTGTTACAGTGTAATTATGCATTTAAGTACTGTGTAATAATAGTTAACTACATGTACTTACTATAGAGTTGTATTTAGGGTTAGTTACATGTAATTATGCATAATTTAAAGTCATTACTACAGTAACTACATGTAACGTGTAACAAGGACACTGTAAAATAAAGTGTTACCGAAGTTCAAAGTGAACACCATGATGGACCTGTAATTAAAAGTCTCCATCTAGTGGAGGAAACTACTACACCAAATCTTCAGATTTCACAGAAGGCTACTGAAAATAAAGTAATTGAAAAGAATAACCGACCAATAAAACTGTGCGCACTGTATCACATTGCATCATCATTTCATTTATTGCTTAAAAGGCAAAAACAATTTGATAAAATATACTAAAGTTCAATAAATATCTTGAATGTATAATTAAATATTAACATAATAATCATAATTCTTCTGCCAAGTAATATAATTCATTCACTGAATGTTTAAGCTTTTAATTAATATATAATGTGTGGCCACAAGTGCATTTATTAGTATTTAAAGGGATACTTCACCGATTAGCATTAAGCGTTGTATCAGTAGAAACCCGGTAGTATTTTCGAATGCTTCCCTCCCTCATGTCCCCCTGAGACGAGAGATTTCTGTATTGTGTGTCTGGAAAAAAAAACTCAGATGACGCAAAAATCGCCATTTTGCGTCATCTGAGGCTTTTTTGGCCAGAGGCGAGAGACTACAGCCAGTTGGAGGAGCTCGTTCCGCATGTTTTCAACCCGCCCATAGGGGGGGCATCTCACGATAAAACGGCGTTTTTTCAGTTTCGAGTCAACTAGTAGCCTAGCTATATCATTTCTTCCGCTACTGCCCTCTGTAACCGGTAGGCGTGGCTTGGGAGTGTCCTCAGGGCAGCGAAGCAAGTGCACTCTGGGAGTTGTTGTCTTTCATCCACATGAGCCAAAAATAAATTTTCTGGCTTTTCTCAGTCTAGAAGGCACCAACTTCTAAAATAATTTCACATTTCTTCTACATAAATTACCCAATTTAAATACACATTCAACTCTCCAGCTGTGAAATATCTCTTTAATGAAGACTTTGGGACGAGGCTCATCCAATCAGATTCTAGAGTCAAAACTACGATTTTTATAAATATCAATTACATTTCCTCATTGGAATTGCCTCCCTGGCTAGCATATTTCTTACATATAGAATTGAGAGTATAATTTCTTATACACTGCCGGCCAAAAAAACCTCGCTGTTTGGATATAAATATGCAAAAGCTTAAAGGTCTATGACTGGATCATTATTGCAGTAATTATTATGTTTCTATCATGTTATACGTTCGGCAACAGTTCTTCTAACCATAACTGATGGAGTGTGTAGCTTTTCATTTCTTGATCAACCATGTAGGAAGACACATCATGGCCATATTCCAGGATGACGACGGTGTCAAGATTCATCAGGCTCAAACTGTGAAAGAATGGTTGGGAGGAACATGAAGAATCATTTCCACACATGAATTTAAACCTCTGAGTCCAGACCTTAAATTCATTGATGCACCTCTTGATAAAAAAGTAACATCACAACATTTATTTCCATAAAGAGATGCATCAATTTTTGGTCAAGATCTTGTATTGACAATGCAAGAGTCCAGCACTCTGTAAAGTCTCCTCCAGCACATCCCAAAGACATTCAATGAATTTAAGGTGCCAATTCATGTGTGAAAATGATTCCTCATGCTCCTCCCAACCATTCTTTCACAGTCTAAGACTGAAGAATCTTGACTTTGTCATCCTGGAATATGACCATGGTGTGTCTTCCTACATGGTTACACCTTCCTACAAGCTACACACTCCATCAATTAGGGTTAGAAGAACTGTTGCCAAACATATAACATGATAGAAACATAATAATCACTGCAATCTAATCATGGACTCTTAAGTATTTACATATTTAAATCCAAACAGTAACTTTTTTTTTTTTTTTGCAGGCAGTGGATAAAAAAAATTGAAACATTTATACCCTGTGTGTTTAATTGGTTGATTTCAACCAACAAGGATTTCAAAGACAGAAATATCCGTATATCGAATCCTCACCTTCCCGGCTTCACTGTCGGGCCGCCCGGAGTCTCTGTCCGAGGACTTTCCACTGGCCAGGCTGTCGAGAGAGTGACACGAGGACGCCTCAAACAAGGCTTCATACGGACTCTCTTCCACGGGGGTCGGAGACAACCCGGATATGAGCTCACTGACCTGCTGCTCCATTTCTCCTGTGAAAACACACATTTACACATTACAACATCTGTACAGCAAAGGATACAATGAGCATCAGCATCATTTGTATTTGGAGAGGGAGACAAAACAAGTATTGCTGAGAGAGAGGAATCAGGATATGCCGGACTCAACTCCAATTCGGCATTCATTCATTTATTAATGTTCACCTCCAGATAATACAAATGACCAAATACAAGGAAATGTACCAAACAAAATTTAAAACAAGACTATATTCAGGATGGAATAATGGTGGAATTAAAAATAAATAAATAAATAATAATAATAATAATAAAAGTAAATTAGAACACAGTATGCATTGATAAAACATTTAAAATAGTAGTATTGGTGCGTTCAGGTCTTGTCATAATCACTAGACGGCGACGTGGGACGTCCTAGACAGAGCTGTTCACTCCCTTGAAATCGAAATTATGCGTTTCTATGGTAAAACAATTAACAGCTAAATAAATCTGTGTAATTTAGTCCCCGTTTACACCTGGTGTTTCATTCCGTCTCTTTTGTCCACTTTCAACCACTTCTGTCCTGATTTCTTCGAGGGGCGGGGAAATGTATGGGCTTTTTCAGATCTTTCAATCTAATGGGCGAAATAAGCTCGCTCAGTTTAGATATGAACGCGACCGGAGACGATGGAAAAACACACGGAGAACAGCAGCTTTAGTTTCTGCTCTGACAGACTCGAGACCAGCTGAACACTGAGTGTGTGTTAGAAATCAGGAATGGTGAGAGAACATTGTGCTTGGTACATTTTTCATCTTCAAACGAAACTTGGGTCTTCGGCCAACAGTTTGAATCCCGTCTGACTAGAGCGTTTCCCATAATGTTACTCATTATGTCAGTAAGTGAAGAATAGACGGTCTTTTGCGGCTGTTTAAACACATTCGTCCACATGAGCGTTTACACTACGAAAGCAATCCGGTCAAATGTGTTTTTTTTAACTTCCTCTGGAAGTGATAGAAAGTGGACAAGCTCAAAACATCTTAGACCCGTTTACTCCTGTATTTAGTGTTGTCCACTTCATCCGATCGACCGAAACGCATCTTAATACCAGGTGTCAACAAGGTCTAAATAAAATTTCACCCAAAAAACCTAGAGCACATGACAGCTGAAGTTTTGCTCTGACCTTTTCTCTTGGGGCTCAGGCTCTCTTGAGGTGGAGGCACTGGTGGAGGAGGGAGGCTCGTGTCTGACGGACGCCCGCTCATGTGAGCTGCAGAGACACAAGACAAGCGTGAAACCGAGGACCAGAGGAGGAACCGGCTCAGTGGTGTGTGTGAGATCTGCTCCAGACGTACCTTGTATGAGGGAGGCGATCTGTCGGCTCTTTTGAGAGGGCATGTCTCTAACAGTGTCCAGCGCTGTTAGATTCTTACTGTCCACGATATTCACATCAATACCTGAAGAACATTCAGACAGAGCGTCCTGGGGACATTTCCGGCAGTCAAAGGACTGGTAATTTCTGAGTTTGCCTTTGTTTTTACCTGCGTTGAGTAGTTTTTGCACTACTTCCGTCTTTCCGAATAGAGCTGCTTCATGAAGGGCGCTGCCTTTCTCTGTCTGTGAACGAACACAATGACACTTAAATAACACGATAGCAAAGTAGTGAAGGTTAAAAGCTCTTGTACATTGCGTTTCGGGTCAGTTGACGGCAATAACCGAGTCCGATGTGACATATCAGAACCCAGTGGAGAGCAGAGAGACTCAATTTCGCACTGCACTGGCTTTCTCAGTATGTTATCAGACAAAGCAGACTGTGTGAATGTGGGCCGCTGCTCTGAGTGAGAGGCAGATGGCAGGTTGTAACTGTTAAGTGTGTGAGCAGGTTTCTCAGGTAAGGAGTGTTCTGGCAAGGTGTTAAAGAGCTGTTAGCTCAGATCACGGTGAGGTAAAACCACCTGTCATGACTGTTAAAAAGCCCAGCCAACACACACCTGCACTGATATGCACTTGGACACAAGTCAACATGAAACAGCATTTTTATGAAAAAATGACTTCTATGATTTGACATACATACAAGAAAATGTACATAATGCAAAACTATGCATATTGCAGAAATAGTCAAAGTATTGAAGTATGGTAGTATGCTATTTCGAATACAGCCCAAACATCTTGGGTGCTTAAACTCCCCGTGTGATGAAAATCAAGCTTTTAATGTTGTTTATATGTCTATGTGGTGTTTTTAATATGCTTTAAGACAAACCATGTGTAAATTCATAAGTCGACTCCATTGCTGAGTATTTCCTCCTTAAAACTGCAGTGAACCAAAGACAGTCTCAAAAACACGCTTTGAAATCGCTGGTGTTTCTGACGTCACAAACTACCTTACAACCAATCAGATCAACGTGAGTGGATCTCTGAGCTGGTGTGAGTGAGTGGAGGCGGGGAACATTTGCATATTCATAGAACCATGCATAATAAATTAGGGTGTGGAGTTACATTCAAGCTATTTTAAGGTATGAAAAATTTTTTTTCGAAGAAACAACTCTTAAATATGTAATTTTGGTGATTAAAGATGGGTTTTAAGGGATACAATGATTTACTACAGGGGGACTTTAAATGCGAATGCATAACAGGAGAATTTAAAGGATTAGTTCACCCAAAAACACAAATTCTGTCGTCATTTGCTCATCCTCATGTCATTCCAAATCCATTTTTTCTTTTCATCTTTAGAACACTGAGATGATTGGTAAACAGCTCAATCAAAGTTCAATCATGCTTGCTTGATGCGCGTGAACCAATGAGATTCATTCTTGCGTGTTTCGCAGCACATTTGAACTTCCTTAATGACCAATGAGGTTCGTTCTCACACGTTAAGCAAGCTTCCAATTACCATATTTCACGTTCGCTGATCAATGTTTATATGTGAATAAAAGCCTAAATTAAATCCATCACATCAAATTCAATCAATCGATGATCACATCTCTTCAGAATGGACTGAACTGCTCGATTCATATGGATTTATTTTACAAACTCTTAAGGAAAGTTTTGAAATGTCAGAGTTTTTGGTTAATAGAATGTCAACGGAGGGACGCAAGTCTTTCAGATTTCATTAAAATATCTTCATTTGTGTTTTGAAGATGAATTAAGGTTGTACACGTTTGGATAGACTTGAAGGTGAGTAGCTGATGCAAGATTTTAGGTTCAGTGCTTCATCATGGCACTCCTGCGTGATATTGGGCCCAGACGTCCTCACCTGGTAGTTGATGTCCACGCCGGCGGCCAGCAGCACCTCCACCACGGGCAGGTGTCCGTTGCGCGAGGCCAGGTGGAGAGGCGTGTGCTTCTTGGTGTTGGAGCTGAGCAGGTTGGGATGAGCGCTGAGCAGAAGTTTGACCACCTCCAGCCTGCCGTAGAGCGCTGCCAGGTCCAGCGGCGTCTCAAACTTGTTGTTGCGCATGGTGGGGTCGGTCAGCTCCTCCAGCAGCAGCTGCACCACCCGCGTGTGCCCGTACTGAGCCGCGCAGTGCAGAGGCGTCTCGTTGTCGTTGTTCTGCGGAGAAGAGGACGGAGAGATGTTGTTACTTCAGTGCTTGGGCCTGAAAAGTGTGAGAAATAAACCATTTTCAAGCGAATCCAGGCAGTTGTAGCCTTCGCTGAAGACACAAGGTGGTAAAGCTATGTGAGCATAGCTTCGCATTGGCAATAAAGCCCGCTTTTAGGAGAACGACACAAAAAACAAGATCAGTCGAAACAGAGCAGGATTGTGGAAGATTCGTAACTTTTTAGACAAAACATCGGACTGAATTTATGTAAAATACACAAAATCACAACAGTCTTACACCGTTATTCAGCCGGAGAAAGACAGAGAGAGCAGAAGAGGACATGCAAGCTTGACCGCATGCAGACAACTCGTCTCACACACACTCAAAGTGCTTAAATATTCATTTTCAGCACTAGATGCGTTACAAACTTATTTTTGTGAAATTTCATGGCGTGTAAAGTGTGTTTGTGTTATCTTTAAATCAATGACACTTGATTCGATATGTTGTATCTAATGTATTGATATTCAAACATTACAGTGTTTTTTGGACTATATGTGCACTACTTTACCGTCACTTTTGATCAGTGGTCAATATCTTTGACATTGGCTAACTATCACTCTTGGTATTTCCAATATTATACTTAAATTAGACACAATTAAACAAAATGACTCATAGTTTGAAATGTACAGCATGATTGTAGCATATCATTCAACTTCACAATGACTGATGTACTGAAACCTGACCACCAGAGGGCGCTGTTATATTTGCTTTGTTTGCTGACTGAATCAAGTCAAATCTTGAGTGTAATAATAACTATGGAATTAAACACAAAATACCCTAGAGCTCAAAAACTGCTAGTGAGAATCTGACTGAGCCCTTCATCATCAGACTCGGGTTCCTCCAGAGCTGTGCAGAGATCTGTCTGTGTGTGTGTGTGTGTGTGTGTGTGTGTGTGTGTGTGTGTGTGTGTGTGTGTGTGTGTGTGTGTGTGTGTGTGTCTCTCTCTCTCTAAGGCTTGTGAAAGTGTCCGGGCGGCTGGCAGCAGTGGACACAAGGCAAGCCACACACACTCCACCACTCTGAGTGACTGTGTGTCTGTGTGTCTGTGTGTCTGTGTGTGTGTGTGTGTGTGTGTGTGTGTGTGTGTGTGTGTGTGTGTGTGTGTGTGCGTTTGTGTTTGTGTGTGTGTGTGAGCAGAGCCGGAGTCAATGAACATGTGCTGGTTTGATGACCACACCCCACAACTACATCATCACAGTGGGTAAAGCATCCTGTGCACACGCACACACACACACACACATCATTATTATGAATCTTATAATAACAACAACAAACTATTATTAAGATGATTAATAAAACGGTTATTGCATTTTTATTCTTTATTATTACCATTTTTATTATGATGATTATGACGTAAATATTAATACAACTATTTTTGTTCATATTTCATTTATTACCATCATATTCATTATTATTATTGTATTACCATTTTTAATTTAATTATTAATATAACTATTATTATGATGATGATGATGATGATGATGATGATGATATTCATTAGCAAATTATCATGATTATTATTACAATATTATGTTAACAATATAATAAAAATTCTACTGTACAAATATATTTAGCATTATTACCATCACCATTAATAATAACTATTATAATTACATTAATACTGTATATTACTGAATGCTATTGCTAACATTTATACTATTCTTTGTTTATTATACACTTCTTGATTATCTTGGCTTTGCAGAGAGACTGTGTTCACACTGATGGAGTGGCAGAGGACGAGCTGCGCCTCCTCAGAGACATTACAGACACTTATTTCACTCAAACAGATCAAAGCTAGCGAGCCTCAGACAAACTCTCATATGTTTTGGGAGAGAAAGAAGTGTGTATTCACCTGGCAGGGCAGTGTGTGTTCTCCTGCCATTATATAAGGGACGAGAGAGAGAGAGAGAGACGGGAGAACAAAACTACACCTGTCGTTTCCCTCCACAGACTGGAAAACAAAAACACAGCAAGCCCTTTATTCTTCAAACTGAAAAAAGGAAAACCAAAACACACACACACACACACACACACACAGCAGAATCAGATCCCTTAATATCAGCTCTCACATCTTTCGAGTGACAGTGAGCGCAGAGATCCCAGATATCCGTGAGGAAACAGCTGGACTGAACTCCTTCATGAGCTTCATCACTCTCTCATCAAACACTCGTTTCCTCAGAGCTCTTCTCGAGTGAATGACTCTCTCTCTATCTCTCTATCTCTCTCTCTCTATATATCTCTCTCTCTCTATCTCTCTCTCTCTCTCTCTCTCTCTCTCTCTCTCTATCTCTCTCTGTCTCTCTCTGTCTCTCTCTGTCTCTCTCTCTCTGTCTCTCTCTGTCTCTCTCTGTCTCTCTCTCTATCTGGTGAGGAACCGGACACCACAGAGGCTCAGAGTCTTTCCACAAACACAACAGATTCATTTTCATGTTAATTCCGGTCCAGCGCTGACGACCGCCTGTCAGGAGAAGTGAGCTTTCACTGTGTTTTTAAAATAGAAAGTGCTGATTTCTCCATGACATTTCAAAACAGTGCGTGTTGAACAGAAACCCCACACTGAGTGTGTGTTTGACCTGCGTGACGGAGCATTTCAGCGCTCACAAGCACACAGGTAACTCTCATAAACACACGTTACTGCACTTTCAGCATCAGTACTACGTCATCATCATTACTAGTATAATTAGAAACAATTCAAATTGATTCAGTTTTTTAAAAATACAGCTATAAATAAAATATTAGTATAACATGAAACACCCAAACTTGCAAAACTTAATCAAATAAAATGATAAATTGTGCCTTGGCAACTAATTGAAATAAAGCAAGTTTACTTATTAAAATAAGTTTAATTATTAAAATTGAAACAAAAATAAAACTAAATAACAATATACAAAATATAGAAATGACAAAAGCACATAAAACATCTAGAGCAAACTAGGGGTGTAATAATACATCGATACGGATCCATACTTTGATCAAATGACTATGATGATTCGCTGCAACAAGAAACAAATCGAACGGTACATTCGTTACTTTTCAGAACACAAATGAAGATCTGAGTTTTCTGTCCCTCCATTGACAGGCTACGCAACTACCGCTTTCAAGCCCCAGAAAGATAGTAAAGACATCATTAAAGTAATCATGTGACTCCAGCGGTCATGCAAGTGCTTTGTTTGCACACAAAAAACTTAATTTACCACTTTATTAACAACATATTAATCTTCAACGTCTGTGTTCTGAAGATGAACGAAGGCCTTACGGGTTTGGAACAACATGAGGATGTGTGAACGTTGATGTTTGTGTGAACTACGTCTTTAAGAGTCTGAAGTCTCACAGCGATGGCCTTTCCCGAGCTCTGGACTAAACATGATGAAACGAGCTTATCTTTCTGTTCACGCTCACTCTCTCTCTCTCTGGGTTTAATAAGCCCGATGACTCCTGTCATCCCTCATCCGATCACATGACTCCATATGTGAACGCATGTGCCCTTCCTGAGGGAGCAAACCAAAGGAGCGCATTAACACAAGTTCCACATGTGCGTAGCGTGACTGCATGGAGTCCCGTGTTGAGATGTGAACGCAGCCTGACGTGTCGGGCCTATGCTGGGATTATTCCAGAAGGGTTATGATATGCATGCCGGGTCAGCGCACATGCGCGCGGATCAGGATAATCAGAGCTGAAAGCTGACCTACCACGTGATGTCATGATGATTACATCATCAGCATATAACCGGTGAGGAGCGGGAGGAGTGATTACATCATCAGTGTGTGCCCTGTGGCAAAGAGGGGGGGGGGGGGGGGGGCAGATGCTACCGCTGCCGCCACCAGAGCACTGACACACACTGACATGCTTTCTGCTCCACGAGAAAAAATAACAATATACACACACTGTATACTTGAGGGCGAGTTAATGATGACAAAATGTGCATTTTTGGGTGAACTATCCCTTTAAGATTAATATATGCTGTATGCATTGTTCATTAGGTCATGTTAACTAATGTAGCTAATGTTAACAGTGCAGTATTTTTTTATTTATATAATTGTAAGTTTTTACAAGCATTACATTTTTTTGCATCATTACCTTATTTTAATGAATATTAGTTAATTATTTCAATAATGTACAATGCACATTTAATTTAACGTAAATTACATTGTTCAGTCATTTTTACGGTATATAAAAAAGTAAAAATACTGCATTTTATTTCAATTTAAATTATAATAAAGTCAGTAAAACCAAAATTAGCATAAATTAATTAGTTAAAATAATATAGAATATTTTTTTTACATTACAGTACTAACATTAGGGAATTTATTTTTTGAGCTTATGCGATTACAACTAGTGTTGTTATTGTTAACTAAAATTATTTTAAAAAATTATAAAAAATTCAAATGAAGCTGAAATGAAAGAACATATAATGGATAATGATAAACAATAATAAAATAAAATAAAATAAATATTTGATAAAAAAACAAACAAAACTTAGAAATGTTGCCTTGGCAATTAACTAAAATAAAATGTTTAGTTGAGATGAGTTAAAATGACAAAATAAAACTGAAATAACAACAAATATTTAAAATCAAAACTAATAAACTTTACAGTTACATTACAAAAATGAACTAAAATTAAAACTTAAAATTAAAAAAAATCTATTTATTTTAATTAATAAATACAATAATATTATATAAAATAATACTAAAATAAAACATTGCAATGCAAATAATATTATAGGAATTTAAGCCCTTTTTTACCATTAAGAAAACTACCATCTCTTTCTTTTAGAGTGAAATATGACCTTGACAGGTTTCTTTACAATCAGGCACAGTTGCCAAAATCAACCATAGACTGACAGAACTGAAGCGCTCTCTGTGTTTCTGTCACACACACACACACACACACACACACAGATGTGTCATCTCTCTGGAGGGAGCGCAATGCAATGCTTTCCACATTACCATCTCTCTGGGAAGAGAGCAGAGCATTTCACATTTCTCAAAGAGTCCGAGGGACGTTTGGTACCCACACATAAAAGCTTTTAGAGTGAGAGAGAAAGAGAAAAAGTTCCCGCTGCACAACTGATGTGATTTTAAACAATTAATGTCACGAAGAGATCACGGGTTGAGAGCGCCATGCTGGAACACACTGGAAATCTCAGCCAACATGAAGGATGAGGAAATCTCTAGTCTCAGACAGGACTAGATTCCTACCAATGAGTTCAGGTCAAGAAACACGAACGAGACTTCGTTCAAAACCAGCATTGTAAGGCATCATAGACACAAAGCCTGTTAACAAAAGGTAAAAGGCTGAATTGTGCATTTATCCGTTGCAGATTATTACATTTGTATTGCAACTCTCTCAACACGACACCGTCTTCAACTGAACACAGAAAACTTTACGAGTTTTGGCCGTTCATTTACAAGACAACAGCGTTTTGGGGGCATGAAAACTTTTGAAAACGGGTTTCAAAGTGCAAGTTTTTGAAAGCGATACCTTTATCATCTCCTTGTAAACTACATCATGCGCATGTGTATTACGTGTTCTGTCTATAGACCTTATATGCGCCAGAGAAACGAGGGCGCCGCCATCTTTAGAATATTGTCTGTGAACTCTGTATATTTCTATGGCGCTGCTGTCCAGGAGTAATTAGCTTTTGAAGTGGATTTACTTAATGTAAAGTTAACGGAAGTTATCATGAGGACTGTAATGTTTAAAGCAGATGACTAAACAAATGTCAGTCGACCGGGAAGATTTTAAAACGAGCCGTTCATTAATAAACACGCAGAATCGCTGTGAAAACACAGACCGGAAGTCAAAAGACAACGAGCGCGGCGCTGAAAAGGGGCGGGGCTACATAAGGTCTATAGCAGGGTTCACCAATCTCGGTCCTGGAGGGCCGATGTCCTGCAGAGTTTAGCTCCAACCCCAATTAAACACACCTGAACCAGCTAATCAAGGTCTCACTAGGCATACTAGAAACTTTCAAACAGGTGTGTTGGAGCTGGTTTGAGCTAAACTCTGCAGGACAGCGGCCCTCCAGGACCGAGATTGGTGAACCCTGGTCTATAGGTTCAGTCTTTTTCCGTACACAGTGACATCGCCATCTACTGGCCTGGCATGAATAATACAGCAATTTTAGATGTTTTCACGGATCTGTGTGAACGGGGATAGCTTTGACAACATTGTTGTCTGTACCAAGCAGCAACCTCCGTGTCTCTCTCTTGAAACCAACACGGAAGTGAATTAAACGGCAATTCATTGACTGGCCGCTTGAGGCTGGCTGCAAAAGTGAGTCGAATCTGCATCTCCCCCATGTTAAAATGCCCAACTTTACAGCAGAAAAAAAAACATGTTTACAGCCTGGAGCAAAAAGTGGCTTTGTTCTATACAGCTAATTTTGCCCTTCATGACGACTGTGAGGGGGTGAATTTTTTTTACAACTCATTCGATTAAATTATATTAAGCCTTAAATTTCTGCATAATTAAGGGTGTGTCCACTTTTGAGTGACAGGTGGATTCCCGCTGCTGTGGTCATTAGTCATCATTAGCCGTTTGTCTGCTGTCTGTTAGCCGTCACGTTACCTCAGCTCATTGTCTGACTGTAAAAATGTATAAATTTGGGAGTGACGGGCGAACAAGATGGCGACGGTCGGCCACGCCCACTTTAGGCTTCAAAAACGGTCTTCAGAAACCTACGGGTGACGTCACGGACACTATGTCCATATTTTTTTACAGTCTATGGTCTGTACACGAAAAATGCGAAACTGAAAGGCTTTTCAGTCCATCACTGTCATTTAAACGTACCCTCAGTGACACATTCACCCAGGATGGCGGATGAGTTGATAGAAATCGTTTACTCCAGTTTAAATGGAGTGTTTCACCCAATATTTTGGTTTTCGGAGTATTTTTATGCTTATTATAGTAGCACACCATTTATCGTAGAAACATACTATAGTAACCCTAACTCTACTTACACTAGCGCTGAAAAGAATGGAAGCCCGTTTCCGCCAACGTTGAGTAAAAAAAAAAAAAAAAAAGATTCTTTAAGTCATAATAATGAGGAAGTTTATCATAATTATGACTTAGCATCTCAAAATAACAAGACATTTTCTCATAATAATGACTTAACATCTCAAAATAACGAGAAACTTTTTCGTAATGACTTAATAATGACTCTCTTAAATGACTTAATGACAAGATGTTAAGTCATAATTACGAGAAAGTTTCTCATTATTACAAGATGTTAAGTCATAATTACTAGAAAATTTCTCATTATTACGAGATGTTAAGTCATAATTATGAGAAAGTTTCTCATTATTATGACTTACAGAATTATATTTTTTACTCAACTATGGCGGTAACAGGCTTCCATAGAAAAGTTCAGTTAGAATTTTTTGTATTCAGCAAGGATGAATTATAATGACACATTTTTACAATGTTAAAAAAAGATTTCTATTTCAAATAAATGCGGTTCTTTAAAAAATGATATTCAAAGACTGCTAAAAAAAAAAATCTATCACGGTTTCCAAAAAAATATGAAGCAAAGCAGCACAACTGTTTTCAACATTGATAATAATCAGAAATGTTTCCTGATCATCAAATCAGAATAATTTCTGAAAATTCAGCTTTGATCACAGGAATAAATTACATTTTAATATATATATATATATATTCCAAATATAAAATAGCTATTTTAAAATAGAATAGAAATTTACAATATTACTGTTTTTTGAATCAAATAAATGCACCTGTAGAAGGCAGTGGCATATTTACACAGTAGACGTGAGGCAACTGGCTAGGTTTTGAAACAACCCTATAATGTTCATTGGGAATTATGATGACAAGGCAATAATTTGTGTAGATTTTCCCGCTAACTAGGTCATCTGAGAGCGGGAGGTTCCCCACAGACACGATCAAGGGAAGCGGGGATGAATGCACTCTTGAAATACGGCTCTCCTGAAATAAACTCAGTAGGCAGGTGAATCTCAGCTGTGTGAACACACACTGTGTGTTTGATCTTCTGTCATTAATGTGTGTTCATTCAGAAGGGGAAATCTTTTTTTAGATTAACTGTTCAAACCGCGAGTTATGTGTGCTAGCATGTCCACAATGGTAGTAACTGATGGTAAAAGTGGCATTCAGCTTTCTCAGAAACAGATGAATGTGAATATGTCAACATTTTTTGTTGTATGTATCGCGGCAGCGTGGAAATTAACTCTCCAGGGAGTGACGCATAAAGTTTAATGCGCTAACGTTTGAAAATGAAGTTGCAGCTACACTAAACCCTAACCCTGATAGAGTTAACAAAAGCAAACGTGAGATACAAACGCATGTTCTGCCATGGTATTTGCAAAAGTGTTTAAGCTCTGCGGTCGTGACTCGAGTTTCTCTGGACTCGTAACCGAGCGCTTTGTGTCTCGAGTGTAATGCTGTATCAGATGAGCGATCGAGCAAGTTTACTACGACTGGAAATAGCAACAAATATGGAGCTGGTTATGCAACGCAAACATCAAAACACATTAGTTTACAAATCATGCACTATGGTAAAAGTGTTTTTATAACACTATAAATAGCATTGTGCAAGGAATTGATAATCTGCCCCCGTAATCATAATTTGTGTGAAAATTAATACAAATGATTTTACTGCCACGAGTGTTCATTTCAGCTGGAGACTCCAGTAAACTGTATTTACAGGTGTGTTTTTGAAGTTTTGCAATAATGAAGGTAGAGGCACCTACCGTATTTCAACTGAGTCTTGATTGCTTATTCGTACATTTCCAATTTGTATTTATTTTTTATGCATTTTTGTTATTTGTATTGTAGGGAAGCACGATATATCGGCCACCATATCAGTATCGGCCGATATATGTTCATATTTAATGTTATTAAATTTGACCGATATATTAAAGCTGATAAATAATACTTTCTTCCTTCCTTCCAGCTTTATTTCTATTAGACTAAAACAAAATTGTATAATACCCATTACTGTTTTTTAAATAGTTTTAGTTAATAACACTGGAACTCATCTACTTTCATGTTTTTTTCTTCTTCAGACTAAAAAAAAAATAAAAAAAAATTACTGCAGATCTATTTTATTATTATCATAATGACTACTATTATTATTTTGCACCTGCAGAACATCAAAACCCATGGTGAATGAATGGCTTCTCTTCTATTCATCATTCTGTATTTTGTCTTCCTTTCATTTCTCTTCATCTCTCTCTTGATGCACTACAGGGTCGGCCCTCAGCTATCCAGCCATGACACCGTTTCCATGACTACACCCCACCTCTCTCTGCCACACACACACACACACACACTTTCTGACACTGATTCAAGCCGACGGCTACACAGAAAAGCTTCTCGACTCTGCGTGTGTGTGTGTGTGTGTGTGTGTGGCACAGCAAGTATTCTAGAAATACCATTTAACAATCACAAAACACACACTTCCTGTCAGCTCATGAATTATTCATGTCCGCTTCAGTCTGTTCAGTTGTAACCTGCCTGACACACACACACACACACACGGCCGCTTGTACGAGATCTGAAGCTGGAGTGAAACCCCTCTGTGCTATCGAACGAAAGCGAGATGAGGATTCTCTGAGCTTCAGCAGAACATCATACAGCGGCTTTAAAGATTCAACGTGCAACATTTCTCAAAGTTCAAATGTTTTCTCCTATCCCATTTTAAACTGCAAAGGCATTACATTCACTTATTATTCGGTATTGGGACAAAAAAAGGCTACAGAACAGGGAAAAAATTGCTTGTGTATAAAGGAATTATAAAAAGGTTGATGACAAATAAGAGTGCAAGATAAATAAAACAAATCAAAATTCTTCATTAAATCTTTGCATGTACGGTTCATGACACCTTGAATACATGTGAGAGAACACATATTAACCATTTAAAATAGAAATAGATTAATAAATACTAGAAGGTAAAAAGTATTTTATACAAATTAAAATTTAATCAAGTCGCACCACATATTTTACTACCTGTCCTGAACTAACCTTATTTTCTCTTAAAAAGTATCAAACTATCTGATATTTTGCATGCACTCTCAATATTTTAATATCCAATATTCTAATATTTATCATGAATTCATTAATATCTGTATTTATTAATACAAATCCACATTAATATCTGTATATACTCTATTTTAGTTGCACCAGAAGATATTTTACAACCTGAGCTTATGTTGTCTTCTCTTAAAAATCTAATAATCTAATATTTTTAAGAGACTAATTGTCTTTGACACACAGTTATGAGGGTTCGGAGGGGCTCTCTCTATGATATCCTTTCCTGCTTTGCATTTCCCCCCTAGATATTTCTGCAAATTATAAAATAAAAATATTAATTAAATGTAGATTAAAATCAACTATATTTTAAATGTATATTAAATGCATTTTTGTCCCTCTAAAGTACATTTGTATGGTATTAGGTAAACTAAAATATACTTTAATGCCATTTCTACTGAAAACTGTGTTATGTATTTAAATATTGCATCTATGAAATTTTTCTAAATATATTTGAAACTTAAAATGCTACTAATAGTATTTTTTATCTTCTCACACCGTGAGTTTTTCCCTTTTCTTGTCATGCATTATTAGTCTAACGGTGTGGGAAACCTGTCTGGATATCCATCATTAATTTTCGCAGTTTGCAGAAATTACACCTTTCATGATAAAATGCTCTCTCACATACAAACTGTACAAAAACAAGTGCACATAACTTACTTCAGACTACAGTGAGAATCGCAGCACAGTCTGTCACGTGTTTATACATTATACGCCTTCACACACACACACGGCATATGTGTGCTTATATAACCCACATGATGACAAACATGAGAAAGAGTGAAGCGACACTGTCCCAACAGAAACCAGACAAACCCAGGCGTGGCATATGGAGGTGAAGCGTGCAGGTCAGAGGTCATGGGTACACACCTTGGCATTAATATAGGGGTCAAATGGGCCACAGCGTTTGAACTCTGTGTTGTCTAGAGAGCTCTGGGAGAGGGGAGAGAACAGGAAGGAGACGTGTTCACATACACACACACACACACTGAACACAAGTGTTAATCAAATGCATGATCACATGATGAAACAGGCAAAAGAAACTACAGGCTGGCTTAGAGTCCGTCGAATGATTAACGTTTAATAAAAATACATGCCGAATGAATATTTATTTTGATACAAATTTGTGAGGAATATATATGTCTAACTATAATTAGACAAATCAGAAACATTTGACAATGAAATTTACGCTGAATTTGACCAATCAAACAATGGAGAATAAACCAGCCTTATAAAATGGCAAAAAAAAAAAATGAAATGAGACAGTATTTTTTTTAGTTAGTCCAAATTCATTATGAATCAATAATAATAAATCATTATTTTTGGCTGCCCTGTTTCATTTCATTTTGAGACATGTCATGCTATAACAAATCAATGAGAAAACAGCACAATAACAGAGTTGTTAAATGAAAACTGTGATTATTATGTTACTGAAAAACATGGAGTGCATCACTGCGGAATAATAAATGCATGAAAAGTCTCTCCAAATTATGCAAAACGAGGGCATTTGAAGACAGGCCGTTTCTGCCTTCCTCTGGGGACATTTCATTCAAACAATAAAAAACCAACCCCGGGTACAGGTGCGCATGAATATTCAGATTCGTTTGTTAAAAGATGTCACGAGGTCGGAAATAAATAGGGAACAGCTGTAGAACGGGAAGGCAAGCGAGAGCAAAGAAACATTTCAATATGTCATTGCTGGGTCAACAAACCTCAAACAAATTGAGCAATTCAGTTCCAAAACCGCATTAATTTTATATGTTTTTATATACATTGTTGTCACATGACCTGTACGTTTAATTCAGCATGAGAAAAAATAATGCATTTCATCCCAAATTTGCGGTAAAAATCATCACACTGGAAATGTCAGTGTTTATATTCCGATATTTTGGTGGTTATTCATTCCGTGCCTGAATTTGGTTAATCTGCAACTTAAGTGTCCTAATCTTAAATGACACTCGACTGATTCAAACAGACACACAGTATACAGTCATACCGTGTGTGTCATGTTCTACTTAAAAACATTTGAAATTCAGCCAAATGTGTTACGACTAAAAATAGCAGTTGTGAAAACAGCGTGTATTAAGGGTGAGAAGCCACTGAACTCATGTTTAGCTTTATCTTTACACACACACACACACTCACTCGAAGTGTAAATGAGCAGTGTGAAGCTGTAAGAGGAAGCAAAAGTGTTCCTGATAAGCTGCAGCTTTTCCTGAGACGTGTCAAAAGAAACATAACCTCGAATCTAACCTCAAAATGACTAAAACACACCCTCCCTCACTAGTCAACAACCTCCCAATCCCCGACTACTGATCTCAGATAGTGTGTCATTAGACAGGTAAATATTTACAGAGCAACTTAAAGACGACTGACAGGATTTATTATGACTCGTCTCTCGGGCTGGAATCCTGGCGGAGAGGAAGCGTTGCAGATTAAACATTTAAAATATGCAATATGACAAAGTACAACCATAACCTACAGGTATTTCCAACTGGTTTTAACATGCATTATTTCTGGTCAGTGCTAAATATGGGTGGAAACGGGGTCTAAAATGGGGTTTTGTGATTCGTCAACATTAATGTGTAGTCAACAAACTTCAATTACAAAAGGGCTGTTTTTAACATACTGTGATCTGACACATTCTGATATCACAAACTGTTGAGGATGGATAGTATGATTGGGATGCAGGGACTTGTTTATATGGAGCAAGTTCCACTCACTGGAATGGCATTAGTTAACGCATAAGTAGACGTTTCTTTGACCTAAAAAGTAACCCAACTTAATAAAGACATTTTAAACAACTTTCCAGCTCAAATAACACATGTCGAACTATAGAATTCATTCAAGTTCTTAGCAAATGCACAATCTTCACATTTCTGTTTTTAAAGTGCCCCTATTATGCTTTTTCAAATATTAGCTCTCATGCAGTGTGTAATGTAGCTGTTCGTGAATGTAAAAGGTCTGCAAAGTTTTAAAGATGAAAGTGCGCGACAAATAAAGTTATTTTAAAAGAAAAAAATTGATTCATCCGCAATTCCAGTCTCACTTCCGTAAGATATCCAAAGTAGGTTTTAAACAAATTTGCTTAATGCCAGTCTATGGTCTTCATTGTCTGCCTGCGAACAACATCTACTTTGACCCTAAAACACTGTAGTTGTAGCCGAGAAGCAACATGTCGTAGCAACATCGTGTTTTTGACATGTCGAGAACATATTTCCTGTGCTGCAAATCCACTTCTGTGCTCAGTAAAACATCACGGTATAACCAAAATACAGTAAAACCAACGGCATCATTACGGTTCGTATCACTAGCTGGGTTTCCATTCAAACGTGAAGCGAATCTTTTCCAAGTTCGCAAAACAAACAAATGCAAATTAGGCGAGTTTCCATCAGCTTGATCGAGTGGACGACGGTGGTATCGGTAACCTAGTAACTAACATAAATAAAACACGATGAGTGGAAACCGTAGTGATGTGTCGCTCGACTCCATGAGCCGAATCCTTTAAGTGAACGGTGGGAGTCGGTTCCCATCTGAGAGACGTTTTCCCTTTTTGTATATTAATACAAGACAGAATAATATGATTATCCTTTCGCTACACTGCTCAGCCACACGTCAAGTAGTCACTAACTGAATGTTATTTTGAGGCGTATGTGCGTGCGATCACGTGTGATGGCATTACCCAGCCACTCTTCATCGCTACACACATTAACATAATATTCAGTCAGTGCATGGTGTGCGTGTGGTCGAGCAGTGTGCAGAAAAGAAGAGGAGTGACACACGCAAACGTATACTCTTATTACTGAGATGAGCCAAATGATCCGGTTCAGTTCCCTAAAGAGAGCCGGAACTCCCATCATGAGGAAACAGCCTCTCAGTAGCGTGGGTTTAATGTGCGCTACATCCAAATTTATTCGGCAAATGCGTTTCCATCTCCCATTATTCGCATTAACTTTTTTTTTTTGCACAAGTCAAAAACCACCTCAAGCGAGCTAATAACTTTGTGAATTAAGAGATTTTCTGCGCATAAAAACAGGGTGATGGAAACATAGTGCTGAGGAAGATCTGGCACTGAAATTCAGATATGGTAATGGGAGTTTTGTTCCCAACATGTGCTGTAAGTGGTAGACCAATCACAACAGACTGGAGCATCTGACCAATCAGAGCAGAGTAGACCAATCACAACAGATCAGAGCAGAGTAGACCAATCACAACAGACTGGGTCATCTGACCAATCAGAGCAGAGTAGACCGATCACAACAGACTGGGTCATCTGACCAATCAGAGCAGAGTAGACCGATCACAACAGACTGGGTCATCTGACCAATCAGAGCAGAGTAGACCAATCACAACAGACTGGGTCATCTGACCAATCAGAGCAGAGTAGACCGATCACAACAGACTGGGTCATCTGACCAATCAGAGTCAGCTCTTGGAAAGGAGGGGTTTAGAGAGACTGTATACTTTATCGAACTTTATCGTGACACTGAGAAAAGAGGCGATGCTGAACAGTATATTATGAGAAAAGTAAAGTGTTTTTTGACCTGCATGTAAACCTGTTGTAGGAGACTGCAAAACAGAATCAGGAATTAGCATAATAGAGGCACTTTAAACTCTCCAGAAGGCCTGGCCCAATAGATTTCCAGTTTACCTGTAGACAGTAAGAGTATTTTATACATGTTTTCCATTCTGTTTTTACTGAGAGACGAGTCAAAACTACTTCCTGTGGTAATCAATAGCAAGTCATCAGCGCTGCTCATAGACCTTATGTGGTAAATAACCCAGAATACGGCTTTGAATGTGTCGTGCGGTCAGACCTGTTCATTGAGTTTGGGGTGAGATGGACCCTGGTGGACGAGGAGCTTGACAATCCGCTGGTCCCCCTTCCAGGCCGCCAGGTGCAGAGGGTAACAGCCCTTGTTGTCAGCGATGTTCGTCAGAGCCTCGTTCCGCAGAAGTACTTCCACCACCTCACTGACAGAGAGACACAAGCACAATTGTGTGTACATTTCGATAAATAAACTAAAATTATCTTTGAGGTCAAAAGGTCATCAGGTGACAGGACTCACCTGTGTCCATTTAAAGCAGCGTGATGTAGAGGTGTGTATCCAGTGCTGTCCACACAGTTCACATTCGGGCCCCTCCAGATACTGTAAAACAAAGAGTGGACAGACACTGAGTATTATAATAATAATAATAATAATAATAATAAAAAGGGTTAAAAGAAAAACTGCCTAGGCATACAACTAAGCAAATCAGCATATGATCTCTGAAAGATCATGTGACACTGAAGATTGGGGTGGTGATGCTGAAAATTCACCACAGGAACACAATTTAAAGTATACTCAAATGAAAAACAGTATTATTACTGTTATAACGGTATGCTTGGTTAAATGCAGAAGAGACTTCTTTTAAAAACACAACAAAAAAAATGCTAAGTATTCTTAAATTTAGGAAAAATTTAAATTTGAGGAAAAATACAAAATTATTTTGCACTGTAATGCAAGTGACCATGGGGTTCGCGAAATAATGCTAAAACAACCCGACAACAGCAAGGTCCCCAGTTCTTCATGGCTTTCCCATGATGTGTTTCCAATAATTTGTGAATACAGAACTTCACAGTACAGAGTACAATAGAGACATTCACAAATACTCCAGTCCTGGAAATCACAGTTTTAAATCCCATTATCGCAGGCAATCTCGCTGGTTTATTTGTGGTGCAGACACAGAAACGCCTGGATTGAGTCCTCTGATAACCTTGTGAGGGTTTGGACTTTGAGTGTGCTGGTCTAATGTATGATTCATCAGGCTAATGCCATGGGAATGAACATCTCTGCGTCATCCTTCCTGCTACTCCTCAAGCAATCTGCTCTGCAATCTGCTGGTCAACACATTAGCAAAATCCCTTTGATTTTTTACGCCTCTTGAATGAAACCGTGAGTCACACCTGAATCTAGCGCAATGACATCAGCCGGTGTGTGTGAGGTCACTGACGGAGAGCAGGCAAACAGGTTCTGCTGATAGTGGAGACTGGAGCAACTTGCATGAGTTGAGAAAACATAGGAGCACAGGATGTGGATGTGGGATGTACAGATTGCATTCGGGTCCGCTTTGACCCGGAAGAGATACATGCAAATGTTGTAAACACTTTACATTTGTAGTTAACTACGTTAGTTAACATGAACTAACAATTAACAACAATTCTACAGCATTTGTTAGTGCTAGTTAATGTTAATTTTAACATTTACTAACACATTCTTAAAATTAAAAGTTGTATTTGTTAACATTAGGCTAGTTAATGTATTTTGAACTAACATGAAAAATCAATGAACAACTGTATTTTAATTAACTAATACTGTCATTAAATGATTAGAAGATTATTAAATGTAAAAAAAAAAAAAAAAAAAAAAAAAGTATATTGCTCACAGTTAGTTCATGTTGGTTAATACATTAACTAGTTTTAACAAATGAGACCTTACTACCAAAATTTCTAATAATAAAAAAAAAAAATGGGGAACCAAAATTCAAATCACACACTACTTTTTTATTTTTATTATTGTTATTATTTTAATTTAAGAGTTTAAGAAATATACTCTTTAAAACAAAAATGCAGATCTTCTCTATGAATTTATCACATTTTTTGTAAAATATATTTAGGCATCTCACACTCACACTTTTGAGAATGAACTTTGATATGAATATGCATACATATTTATGGCAGCCATGAAAAAAATTACAGCTTGAAAAGTTGATCATCTTTTTATCTTAAAGTGAAAGTTTATGCAAGTAAAATTTCTACATTTCATTTGAAAACATTCTAATAATAACTGATGCGGTTTTGTTTGAAAATGAATATACAGGTTTCTGTTTTCAGGCATTCATGAGTTTCAAAAGAACTTAATTAAATCCATCCGAGTTAATACTGGCAATTCTGAGATTATATGTTCTTACAAATTTCATATAATGATATATCAAATAAAACATCTCATAAATATATGTACATCACAGTTTTGTTGTTGTTTAGTTAATATTTTGTCAATAAAAAAACTGCTAAAATGTAGGAATAACGTGGTGACAATTAAAACGGTTTCATTTTTGTGCATATACTTAATTATTTATATAACAATAGACAAGAATTTCAGTGAACACTCAGGGCAGATTTTAAGATTTTGGTACACCGTTCCAGCTCTTGAATCAGTGGTTTCTCACTACCAGAAATGGATGAGATAACCTGAAAAGGCTGGACACTGCCTCAGATTGCTATTTTTAAAGAAATTAATGGGCCTCAGTCACATCCACACAAATTTAATTTTGGCATAAACTCTCCCAGTGTGCTTGTAAATCGACTAAACTACAAAACACACAACTCTTTGTCTGTTCTTTTGCACACTGGACCTCACTGAAAACACCCTTAGGCTGTGCACTCGACATATAAAGACATAATTGACTGAAGGGAACAGTTCTCTTGCTGTAGCTGTAAACATATTGTGTACTTGCAGCATGTGTGAGGAGAGGAGAGGAGAGGAGAGGAGAGGAGAGGAGAGGAGAGGAGAGGAGAGGAGAGGAGAGGAGAGGAGAGGAGAGGAGAGGAGAGGAGAGGAGAGGAGAGGAGAGGAGAGGAGAGGAGAGGAGAGGAGAGGAGAGGAGAGGAGAGGAGAGGAGAGGAGAGGAGAGGAGAGGAGAGGAGAGGAGAGGAGAGGAGAGCGTATCACGTGCTGTACAGCGCATGCACTCGCTCGCTGTCAAGACAAAGCACAAATGAAGACACAAAGCACACAGACAAAAGAGGAAGAGGAAAGGAGAAGCCGGTGGCAGAAAGGCTCTCAAACTGTGCAGCTCTTCTCTCTCACTCCAATCTGACGTTCCCATCACTCCACTTCCAGCCAGGAAACGTCACACAGAGAGAGAAAACTGCACCAGCAGAGAAACAAAAAGTGTTGCTGCTTCACAGAATATGCAGTGAACCAACATTATTTGACCTCAACACAGTGATAATCTCTTTGACTAAATTACTCATTTAGATTTTGATAAATATATATTTCATCATTTATAAAGTATTAAAAATTTGGTGACATTTTGACCTATTTTCATTATTTTACAGTGCACATGATTGGACTACAATGGACTGAAATTAATGCATTCCAGGATGTTGAAATATTGTCCAAATATATAGGAAATCATAAAAACTATGACAAAAAAAAAATAACACTATTAAAACTGACATCTGTGCACTACACACAAACAAAAAATAGTTTAAAATGCCCCAATTATGCTTTTTTTTTAATATTACCTTTAAAAGGTCTGCAAAGTTATAAAGATCGAAGTGCACAACAAATAAAGTTATTGTCTCCTAAACAATGTTGGGGAGAGTTACATTTAAAAGTAGTGTTACAATATTGTGATACTCCCTAAAAAAGTAACTAATTGCATTACTTAGTTACAATACTTTTGCGTTACTTTATCTCACCTGGGCTGGGCTTCCTTGTTTTTTAATAACAAAACCAAGAATGGACAATGTAAAGGCCCTTTCACACAAAAGAAGTAATAATGAACCTCAAACTGATCTAAATGCAAACTCACGCCTGTACAGTAGAGGGCGCAGCTCAAACAAACCTTTCAAAAACAAATGTAATGTTTAAATAAAGTAATTTTTGCTTAGTATGTTTGAACTGGATCATCGAAGGTCAGGAGCAAAGACATTGCTTAATAAAGTGAGGTTAAATTCATAAAGCATATTTGTATTTGTATATTTTGCATCAAGTGCTGCAGAATAGATGAAATTTAACAACTAAACAATTAAATTACACTTCAAATACCTTTTTCCAAATATCGTTTCTTTCATTTGCTGTCGTTTTTATCACGCTGATGTAAGTTCAAGTGTCTGTTTCAAAAATAAGTTGGTTTTTAGTTAGTTACGTGATGCGGTGGTGTAACTTCATGATTGACAGCTGTGATTGACAGGTTCTCTGAGCGAAGTAGTCACTGAAGCACCAACGGACATTTTTTCGGGATCTTCGGAGGACTGAGGAGATTGTATTTACTTTATTTTAACAAGCCTCTTGTCGTACTGCAATAAATTTTTAAAAAAGTGTGCAGAATGCACTTTCCCTGAGGCGAGTGAGGGCGGAACGTTGATTTCGCGGCTTTACTTCCTGCTCACTACTGCGCAGGTCTGGTCCCGAGATCGCTACTGCGCAGACTCAAGTTCCAATATGTCAGCGCCATATCGGGACTCTGGCGGCTTCAGTTCTCATCAATGGAAGAGAGCGAAGGGGCATCGTGATCGTCCATCTTTTTTTACAGTCTATGATCACAACAGACTGAGCCATCTGACTAATAAGAGCAGAGTAGACCAATCACAACAGACTGGGCCATCTGACCAATCAGAGCAGAGTAGACCAATCACAACAGACTGAGCCATCTGACCAATCAGAGCAGAGTAGACCAATCACAACAGACTGAGCCATCTGACCAATCAGAGCAGAGTCAGCTCTTGGAAAGGAGGGGTTTAGAGACCCTGTGAGGAAAGAGGTGATGCTGCAATGTACATTATGAGAAAATTAAAGTGATTTTGACCTTGGCTGCATGCAAACCTACTATTGGAGACTGCAAAACAAAATTATGAACCTTTAAAATTGCATAATTGGGGCACTTTAAAAATAACCTACAACTAACTACCCCTCCCTTTTTTTGACAGTTTTATGAGAGTGTAGTTGAGATAGGAAGTAACAGCAGTGTGGTTTACAAAGATCCACACAATGAGCTGGATTCTCATGACAGAGAGAACTCAATGCCGTAGTGTCATAAACAACCTATTGTTAAATACAACTGCAAAACATAACAGTATACACAGCATGAATGATGCATGTTCGGGTAATGTTATTGGAAGTTATTGCATCGCCATTGTAAAAATGGGTAAACCCCTGAGACAAACTGACAACCAAGGCGTGCAGGGGGGGGGGTTTAATGATCGAAAACCGAATGAAATCAAATGCGTTTCTGGTTTGTTTTCTCTCGGCTGCATGACCATAATCAATTTACTTTCTCATGTCACTAGCTTTAAATATGCAACTTCGCTAACAAATGCATAAAAGTGACCAGCTGGATATAAATGAATGCAAATAGATTGTAACAATCATGAAATTAAACATTTGGGTCTGGCTTGTGTGTGTTTTTGTCACATTGTTTTAACCACTTGAGGTACTAGTAATGTTAGCCTAGCGCCCACTAATGCAGCATCTAGTCAACAAATTATTTACTTCAATTCTTTAATTACTTTAATTTTAATACTTTAATTAATAATATGAAAACTAATTAATAATATGAAAACATGTACGGTAGTGTACTGTATACCTACCTCTTCATTGTCTGTTTTAAACCCGCATCTGAAGTGTCCCGCTCTGTGCAGCCTCACGTGTCAAAACAAATTTTAATTAATTTTTGCGATTAGCTAATTCGATTAATTAATCGGCACATCATGCAATTAATTAGATGAAAAATGTTAAATCACTTGACAGACCTAATTATAATATTGCATAGTATATACATTATTTTTAACTATAGTAAACATAGAATTTAGTATATTATATTAAACCTATGTTTTATCAATGAGTAAACCGGTTGTGTAACACCTCCTCAAGATTTAATTTTGTGATCTCTTTAAATTCTCACAATTTCCATACACTGGAAGTTGCAGTGACCAGAAAAAGAAAGGGCCTTGTACATTATACTGCAAATTCAAAATGTAATGTCACTTTACTTTGAGTTTTCATTTGATTATGCAACATTTGCCCCCTCAATACAGCACATCATAATACAGGAAGATAAAGAAATATCCCTCAACTAAATCTGACATCACGCTCCACCCAAACGGGCACCTCCGGCCCACTGTGCTCTATTGTGAAAGCGCCATGGCAACTGAAGTGCGGAAAAGGGTCTGGCTGGCGAATGGTTGGACCCCATGAAGCCTCCACCATGACACTGCTGTTCTACACAAAGACTATTTTCTACCCCACAGAAACTACAAACCTCATCATCGTTTTCAGACCACAAAATGGCAAGTAAAAATAAGCAGCTCTGATGCCATGCTTTCACAACAATGCTTCTCCAACCCCTAGAATGAGGGGGGGGAAAAAGAGAAATGTCTACCCAGCATGCTGTGCAGCAAAATTGAATTCTTGGAGTAGTTCTCGTACACTCTGGAAACGGTGGGAAATGTTGAAGGGCGGGAGAAACAGATTCCATCTAGAAAAACTTGGAAAATTCTTTGCATTAAGCCACCAAATGAAAAGAAATTAACACAATCATAATGTGGATTATCTACGTTTTACAAGAATATACCATTTCAAAATTTCACGATTTTTGTTGAGTGAAAATTCTTTCTACACCAATTTTTTTTTTTTCCAGTGTACTATTTTTAATAAAAATAATGCAAAATATAGATTGTTGGCACTATTTATGGCCAGTGTTTTCTCTGCTATTCACCTGCCATTGTGTCACACACTTCATGATGCATACAAACACCTTCGTTCAACAACACACAGACATCTGAGGCCTTCTGTCCTTGTGGCGTATTTCCTATGCGAAAACATCAGGCCATCAGAATATATTAAGAGGCCGGGCAACTCTGAGGGACAGAAGGCTTGAGTTGGCATTAAGGCCCCGAGCTCTGCCCGCAGCCACAGCTTCGGCCCCACTGAGCACATCTCTGACTGGAAGCCGGCAGGGAAGCACATCCATTCACGACTCGGATTAAAATAATGAACAAACAGAGAGAGGCACCTTACGTAACAGCTTTCATAATGTCAACATTTAAGCCATTACGGAAAAAAGCTCTGCATGTGGTAAAACCCGCATATGGAGGTTTCAGTGTTGGGAAAGACTTTAAAACCGCAGTTTGTCAAGCTGCAGTTACTCATAAGTAAAAGTAGCCTAGTTCAGATGAGGTCGAGATACTGTTAGGGATACATGTGTCCTGATATCTTTTTAAATATATTTAGGCAATATCACACAAGCGATATTGTTGCTTGTTTGCGTGTAATATTGTTTTTATTGAATATAACAAGAAGTTAATGTTGAGTAGCTTACCATTTAAACACAATATTTCCAGTTACCTTATCGGTTTTTGCTACCTATCTAAAATAGTTACTGATGTAGCCACAGAAAATTAACTGTTGCACATCTCTGCACACAAGCTGTGTCACATACGTGTCACTATATGATCATAGACTGTAAAATAATATGGACGTAGTGTCCGTGACGTCACCCGTAGTTTTCTGAAGAGTGATTTTGAAGCCTAAAGTGGGCGGAGCCGGCCGTCGCCATCTTGGCAGCACGTCACTCCCGGATGACCGGAAACGGGCAAAGATGCGGATTAGCTGAGGGGACGTGATGGCTAGTAGTGACAGTAGTGGTAATCCACCTGTCAATCAAGTGGCCACGCCCTTAATTATGCAGAACTTTAAAGCTTAATATAATTTAAACGGATGAGTTATTAAAAAAAATTCACCCCCCTCACAGTTGTCATGAAGGGCAAAATTAGCTATATAGACCAAAACCACTTTTTGCACCAGGCTGTAAACATTTATTTTCTGCTGTAAAGTTGGGCATATTAACATAGGGGGTTTATATGTGATTGTCTTTTGGAGGCTGTCTCTAGTGGCCGGTCGATGAATTGCAGTTTAAAGGAGAACTCCGGTCAATTTTAACATTGAGCTCATTTTTTTGTACATTTGGAGTGCTGTCAATACAGAGAACAACGACAAAAATCGGTGTTGCCTACACCGAGTTATTCTATTTTTAAAATTTGCACCCTGTTGACTTCAATGGGGCAAGTACTAAACCTGCTTTTAGCCTCTTAACATCCTTGATGTGTCATTATAAGTGCACAGAAAATGTGAGTGATTCCTTCTGAGTGAACACGAGTGAGTCTGACTGCAGTAGATGTGAAAGATATGTATAAAAATGATGTTATTTAAGCCAGCGCAAATACCTGTTTACATCCTGTTTTTCGGATGAAGTCCAAAGTAGTCGATTGCCGAGTTCACGCGCATAGGTTTAGTTACCTATGATCACCTATACCTATGTTTAGTTTCTGAATGAATCAACATTTCTTGAAAAGAGTCACTTGAACGAATGATTCAGTGACTCACACAAAGACATGTAGTTGTTGCCACCTATTAGCATAGCACTGTAACCTGCAGGAAGAGTCACTAAAAAATACCCACTATTACAGAATGAAGGCCTGCCAGCACTATTGGAAAACTGCTCAGATTTGAGGACCAGAAGTAACTGTTGTATGAAACTATCAGATGATAAAATTATTTTTTACACCAATATTTATAGCATCTGCCAAAACAAAGACAACAATTAGGATGACAGCATTAAAAAAAGAAAAGAAAAAAAAAACACTAAATTCATCTAAATAAGTAATATAAAGCTATAAAAACACATTAACTTTTATAAAAGAGTAGAAAAATGTGATTCAGAACTGCTAAATATTCTGAAATGTAAGTATAAACAGTATATATATATATATATATATGTGTGTGTGTGTGTGTGTGTGTGTGTGTGTGTGTGTGTGTGTGTGTGTGTGTGTGTGTGTGTGTGTGTGTGTGTGTGTAAATATATATATATATACACACACATTTCAGAATATTTTGCAGTTTTTCATCATCTTTCTACTCTTTTATAAAAGTTAATGTATATAGCATATATATAAAGATGAGTTTAAATACGACAGTGACCTTAAACTAATGAGATGGGATGAGTTAGATGAACATTTTAATAAAAAAAAAAAGATTAAAAAAAAGATACAAAAATATATCAATAATAGGTATAATGCAACATTGACCTTAAATTAATTGGTAAATCTTTGATTCAGATGAGACTCAAATGAATCAGACTTCTAACTCTGAGATACAAGGCATCAAACACTTGACAAGTCTGGAAGACTAATAAACCCTCATAATAAGCCTGACCTCAAGGGCATGAGTCACCAGCGCTAGAGGATCATCTTCATCCTCTTACATTACTTCAAACCCAACCCAACACAAGTGAGAAAGAGGATGAAGAAGGGAAGACGATTTTTTAAAACGCACCCGATGAGGGAATGAAAGTGAAGGGCCAGTAGTCTGTGTATACAGGGCTAGCTTTAAAATTCTGACAGGAAAAGGAAAAGCTAATCCTTAATTTCCCAGTGGGGGTATTCGCTTGAATGTCTGGAAGAAGAAAAAAAATGGGCCCAAAGCAATGGAGGAAGTGATAAATAGATCGAAAAGGGATACAAGAGAAAGAAAGGGAAAAAAAGGCCAAAATCTGCCTTTGCAATAGTGTGAGCAAAAAGAAAGAGATCTGGTGCCATTTACATGGTAAAGAAAGCACTGGGATGATCCGATTTGAGGGAGCGGAACAAGCCGGCGAGAATTTCCAAAAGCATAATTAGACCCCGCCTATCTTAAATTCTCATTGGTCACTAGATGCTTGCATCAGAGTGCTTCAAGAAGAATAAAGTAATTTTTCCCAACTTTTCCCAACAATATGCCATAATAGGAAGCAGATCAAAACGAGGGAACAGGTGAAGACATGTCTATCGCAGTCACGGATATCTTCCTGAGCCAATTAGTGAGGTGATGGACACTGCGCTGGGGATTAGCCGTATCCCACGGCACATTGCCAAGAGGAGCCTGATACATGGTGCACACTGCCAGGGCATTGGAGTTTAATTAAGTGTACTAAACCCGGTGCCAGAATCAGATGCATCATTGGCACACGCTCATCAGAATTCCCTTCATCCACTCTCTGCGCTCTGTGATCACTGCCGTGCACAGATTAGACATACTCAAGAGCACTGGCTTAAAAGCCTTGGATTAGGAGGATAGCACCACTGCTTGTGTTGATGTGCTTCAGGGTTCACAAACTTTTTAATGATTTTTTTTTTTTTTAATGATCATACATTTCAATGGCTTTAAGGCCAGATATTAAAAAGAGTAAAACATTGCTGTTGTTTTTTTAAAGAAATATTTCCCAAGCAAGGACGCATTAAAATGATATGACACTGAAGACTGGAGTAATGGCCATGCCCTCACAGGTAAAAATGACATTCACAAAGAGAGCACAAAGATGTCTACACTGAACATGATTAATGTGGCGACGTGACGCATGTTTAGCATCAACGAGTCACTGAGAGTCCAATAACATCTGTGCGTGTGAAAGACTGACACTGGTGCCACGTTTACTAGCACTCGCACCAAACAGAAAGCAGATGGAGAGACAAAATTTATTCCAGAGGCGTAAAATATTGATTAGAAGCCTGCTGATAATAATACGAATGACAACACAATAACAAATTGTTATTTTTGTTATTATTATTATTATTATTATTATTATTAGAGATGCACCAAAGTATTGGCCAACAATCGGTATCGGCCGATAAAAGCAATTATTTTCACTATCGGCCATCGTTTAAAAAGAGCCGATGATCAGTGCCGATTATATCCTGTCAATCAAAAGAGTGCGGTAAAACATGACCGACTGCAACTCACACTGTGTGTGAAGAAAATCTCTCGACAATAACGCATTAACAGCTAAAAACAGCTACATAAAAGCAGGTTCTATTTATTCACAAACTACCGTTGATTTAAAGGCAGACTATGCAAGATTTGTACCTTAATATAACAGCTTCGAAGTCATTTCGATGGTAGTAGTAGGGCGAATCATCCCGATAACTAAGCGGGGGGAGGGGGGGGTGACGCAATGCAAGTTTGAGAGGTGGCGCCCCGACAAATCTTGCGAGAATCACGACTTGCTTTACGGCACGACGTCACATACATCAACAACATATGAAGCAGCCTCTATAGAAGACACTAGCACGCATTTCAGACGTGAATCATGGCAGAGTCAACGAAGAAAGCGCGGTCGGAAGAGTGCAGAGATGGCTCTGCGTGAGTGGTATTTACGACAGTAACATTAAATACAAATACTCCACAGCGACTCTAGGGGTCACTGTTTGAGGAAAACGGAAACTGCATAGTATGCCTTTAACAGAAAAGCAAGCATACTGTATGTGGGATTTGACATGGCCGAAAGCATGCAAAAAGCGCTTTCTTTATAATCACTAAAAAGCGGCCACTCATCTTAGATCATCGCGATCACTGATGGGCAGTAACGCGTTAGAAGTAACGCGTTACTGTAATCCGATTACTTTTTTCAAGTAACGAGTAAAGTAAGGGATTACAATTGCAAAAACAGTAATTAGATTACTGTTACTTCCCCGTAAGCAGGCTGCGTTACTGCGTTATACTGCGAGACTGTCTCGCGACGTGAGCCGTGACTCATGAGTGACAATGACATGAGCGCCGCGAAGTCAGTGGTAAACACTGCGATCGCGTTCAAAAGTCTTTGAACGAAACGCGTGAATTTTGACGCGTCAACACGCACCGTTTGTCCGTGTTCAGACGTCATGTTTATTCATGAACGATGTCGTAATGGTAAACTGGTATGCACGTGCAAACATCAGACGTTATATTTGTTCATGAGGGATAATGCATTGGTGCGATGTGAGTGATGTCAGTCGTATGTCATGATTTGTCATGCCTTTTTAAGTTGTTCGTTTAACGTTCTTTCCCAAGGTAGAAAAGTCAACAGCTTAAACGATGGCTCTTAGAATGGCTCTTTTATTTTAGCAAACTGCAAAAAAAACTTTTCAGACTGTGTGCAGCTGAACCAAGAAAAGCTTAAGATTGCATGGAGCTGATAAGCATGAATGGCAGAAGAAAAAGACTGCAATTAAAAAACAAAACAAGAGAAAATGATTTTAATGCAAGCAATAAAAAAACTGCACACATCAGCTGTGGAATAAAAGAAAAGAAATGCATGATCAACTAGATTAAGGCAAACTCCTGTCTTAATGTAAACCCTGTCCACCCCCCCCCAAATGTTTCACAAAGTTATTCTTGCCACTGTAACTTATGGCTTCCTAAAGACAGGTTTATGGGTAAATAAATGAATAATAATAAAAATATATACCAGGGCTCAACATTTAAGCCTTTTCATTTGTCCTTCGGTCGGTCATTCACATTCGGTCTGAGTAAAAACACTTGTTAGAACAGGAAAAAAATGTGATTTTTTGTGTGTGTGTTGTAAATATAATTTATTCCGAATCAGTATTCTCATCAGTTCAGTCAGCTTTAACATATATAAATCGGCATATTTATGATATTTTAACCTTTATAAAGGGCATTTTTCCCTAATCGTTTGCTTCATCTTTCATTTAAAATTCTTAAATTTGATCAATAAATTACAATAGAATAATAAGATGCTAAAGGGCTGTTACCAATCAAATAAACTTCATTAAATAATGTAATGAGATTATTTAAAATATTTTTTGAATATACAAATAAGAAATATTATTTGTGCACAGAAATAATATTTATAAACCGCCAGTAGGAGGCGGCAGGCGACCATCTTAATGAGTGAGTCATTGATGCAATGTGCATAAAGTTAAAATACTGAAACTAATAAAACAAGTTTTAAAAAAGAATGTTTCATTTGATTCAATTTTAGATGATGGAATATGCAGAAAGAATAAGAATTAAGCAGAAAGGTCTATTGCTTTATAGCGTATTCATTTCGTGCATCATGTTTTTGAAAAGTAACTAGTAAAGTAACTAATAATTAATAATAATTCGTTACATTTATATAGCGCTTTTTCTGAGACCTCAAAGCGCTTTACATAGATGAGGGAATCTCCTCAACCACCACCAATGGAAAACCACCAACTAGTAAAGTAACTAATTACTTTTGAAAATAAGTAATCAGTAAAGTAACTGGATTACTTTCTTGGAGAAGTAATCAGTAACTAATTACTTTTTCCAAGTAACTTGATCAACACTGATCGCGATCTCACAAAGTTCTGTAATAATCAATGAAGCAGTCTGCACAATGAATCGCTTATTTACATAATTTCCCTACAATGAGAGGATTTGCGAGAACTCAGAAACCACTTCGCTCAAAACACATGAGTTTTTGTTCAGTGCTAACTTAAACACCTCTGATTGGCCATTGCATTCAAGAAATCAACATCAATGTTTGTGATTGGCTACATTGCTCAACTCTGCAAAAATATTTTGCAAATATTGGGGTGGGGGATGTGTGGGCAACCACCGGCAGAAAAGCTCAATCTGTGCCTATGATTGAAAACAATGTTTCATTTCCTCATTTTAGAGTGACCACAGGTGAGAGTCTGATGGACATCATTTTGTGAAGAGGAAATGACCCACTTCTCTCCTCTGGAAATAGAACGATTCTGTTCCAGTTTGGCTGAAGCTAGACCAAGTTTTGCGTTGCAGTGCCGAGAGACTCGAACAAAGTGTTACACGCATGCCGAGGTTGACCTCTTAGTCCCGACTCAAGCACTGACACAATTCTGTGAGCAACAAATCAAGGGCAAGAAAGGCGAGAGACAAAAGCTCTCTCTTAGAGGAAACAAATATGATTTATTTCTTTTAGTAAATATCAACCACTCTTTTTATAAACCATAACATCAGTGGAGAAGAGAACCATATCTCTGGAGACATGAAACCACAACATCTGTGAGACGTTAGTCAACAGAGAGACGGAGAATATATCAAATGTTTTTGTAATTAGATACAAACCTGATTAAACATGTTAGCAAAAAGTAAATAAACAGTAAATGTTTAAAGACTAAAACAATGAGATTATGCTGCTTTCATGCCATGACATAACCGTAATTATGATATGGCAACCCGTGACATTTTACCCAGAGCTGTTCACATCCTCAGACTCGGATTTATGTGTTTCTATGTCAACACCATCAACGCCGAAATGAATTTGCAGCGGTCAGATGGTACAAATACAGCTCTGCAAGTTGCTTACGTTATTATTATTGTAATGTCATGTGCTTATTTGTGCTATTGGCGGAAGTTCCCGGATTTTGGCGTGTTCGCACCGCAGGAACTATGATTTTAGTTCTAGGAACTCCTTTTGGAGGAACTAAAGCCGCTTTCCGACCGGAGGAACCTTTTCACAGTTCCTAGAACTATTGGCTAAAGTACCCGGATGTTCCTGCGGTGCGAACACGCCGACTAGGAACGATTTTAGTTCTAGGAACTCCATTTGTAGGAACTAATTTAGGTCCTACTTCAAAGTAGGGTCTAAATCAGTACTATAGGAACTACCCGTGACGTTTAGTGTACGCTGATGATCGAACGCACGCAAAACACCAGCACCCGCCATTTTTAAAACAGCTATAATATAAACACACAGATTATAGCCTATATATTTACTCCAGAAACTAACTATACAAACATGGAAAACAGTGATAGATGGGCATCTAAACCTTTATGCTGAAGAGAAAATCCAACGCAACTTTGAGGGGACCAAGTCAAACATGATTATGTATTTCTGCTCAGCTAGCAACACTGGACATCAACCACACGGCATAGGCTAATAACCTTTTTTTCATATACTGTCTACTTTCTATAACAGTTCTATCTAATAACATGTTAAACAGTACTGTTAGACAGATCGCTAACTAATAAACAGAGAGAATGCGAGCATTGTTTGCTCTGGCGTTCTCAGCGCCGCCAAAATAAAGGTACGTTGCTCCGTCAAAATAAAAGTCGCCGTGCTTGCGTCACTCCCTTACCCCTCCTACCAGTTCCTATGGCCACTTGGCCAGTGCGAACGCAAACAGCAAACCCGAGTTTGGGGGAGAGTAGTTCATAGAACTGTTTAGAAGTGGACAGTTCCTAGAACTAAGTTCCTGTAACTATTGGTCGGAAAGCGGCTTAATTTAGCTCCTACTTCATAGTCGGTCTAAACCAGCGCTATAGGAACTACCAGTGACGTTAGTGTACGCTGATGGCCGAACACACGCGAAACACCAGCACCCGCCATTTAAAAAAAAAAGCAGTGTAAACACACAGTTTATAGCCTATATATTTACTCCAAAAACTAACTCTACGAACATGGAAAACAGTGATAGATGGGCCTCTTAACCTTTACACTGAGGAGAAAATCCAACGCAACTTTCAGGGGACCAAGCCAAACATGATTATGATTATATGTATTTCAGCTCAGCTAGCAACACTGGACATCAACCACACGGCATACGCTGATAACTTTTCACATACAATCTACTTTCTATGTCTAACAGTTCTATCTAATAACATATTAGACAGGACTGTTAGGCAGATCGTAAACTAATGAACACGGAGAATGCGAGCGCTGTGAGCTCAGGCTCTGGCGTTCTCAGCGCCGCCAAAATAAAGCTCCGCCACGCCATCAAAATAAAAGTCACAAAAGCAAGCGTGGCTTACGTCACTTCAGAGTTCCTACTCGCGGTGCGGATGCAACAAGCAAAATGTTCCTAGGGGAACCAATAGTTCTTGGGGAACAATCCTGGTTGCTAGTTCCTAGAACTACCTGGTACGAAAGCCCCTATTGCTAGCTTCTCTGAAATTGCCTACCCTACCTTTAATAGAAAAATGCTAGACATTTCAAGATTTAAAAAGAAAAAAATCAGGTTTTTCTCAACTGCTGTCTGTGGCGTTCTGCTGACACTGAAGAAAAATAAGGCAACTCAGAGGCTACTAAATTAGAACAAGCAATCAAAATGTCTAGACAAGACTAACTGGTGTCCAGAAATGATATTACAGAGGCTAACTCTTCTGTGTCCAAATAAAACAGCGTTTGAAGTCGGTAAGCAGGAGTAGGTGGTGCACACAGCAGGTGGGTTACGGCCTGCCAGGAACCGGAGGAGGTGAAGGGAAAAACATCATAAAGGATGAAGAATGAACGGCTGCCTTTAGAATAAAACACAAGCTGTTACTTTAGATTGTTACACATGCTCAAACAGAAACTAAGTCTGCAGATTTTCAGAGAATTTAAACACCATTCATTTATGAAGTTCCCCATGCTTAAACGCATTTCACAGAATCCTGCAGATTTCCCCCAAATAATCAGAGGAGAAATTGCAGTTTTCAAATGACTAATTATTCTTAATAAAAAGAAGAAGAAAAAAAGTTTAAACCTTTGTCCCAAAATCTATGAGCTAACTTTAGAGCTACTAAAGATTAAAAAAATATATATATTTGCACACAAAGTAAACGCCAAAGCCTGTTTAATTCACAAATGTTAACAAATAAGCAGCATGCCTGTAGTCACATTTTTCATAGGACATTTTTAATGAGAGGTGAATTGAGGGTCAGATAACCAAAACATATTAGGAGAAGCGAATGCTTTTTCTTCAGTTCAAAAGACCCCATAAGCGTTAATACTGAAACCAAAAAAAGAACAAATCATGTACTGAATTAGAGTTGCCCAAGACTAGGCTACTTCCTTCCTAACTACTGCATGAACACTTTACTAAGATTAGTCTGATTTCTTTCAGAATATAAATACATCACTTTCAAAGTAAAAGTTTTTGTGTGTGTGTGTGTGTGTGTGTGTGTGTGTGTGTGTGTGTGTGTGTGTGTGTGTGTGTGTGTGTGTGTGTGTGTGTGTGTGTGTGTGTGTGTGTGTGTGTGTGTGTGTGTGTGTGTGTGTGTGTGTGTGTGTGTGTGTGTTTCTTTTCAGATCATTCTGCTTTTGTGCACCTAGAAAGAAAAAGAGGACCTTCTTGTCCAGTTCAGTTCCTGGAATACCCTCCTGAGGGTGTCAGATTCCTCATAGGGCGAAACTGCCCATTAGTTGTGAAAACAACTGCTGAACTGAATGAGTTTCCGGAGTACTGCTGTAATATCCCCTCCACTATGAAAACTTGCATTTCAAAGTGAAGCAATAAAGTATCAAACAATTTGTTTACCCGCCTACAGTAACATAGATAAGTTATCAGACACTGCACTCCAAACTCAACCCGTGTAAGATCTCCTAAATTCAGTTCAATCACAGATAAGGTGATTTTGCAGTCAATTCCAGCAGAGTTACAGGAATAACCCACAACAAGCTCCCATTTTAATGTTCAGTTCCTGACAAACCACATTCCAGCTAGCCGAGAGTGTGTGTTAGAGACGTGAGAGGGCAAATTATTTAACAGGTGATTCTGTAAGGCAAGTCACTCACTCCCAGTGCATTCTGGGTCATGACTGACAGTCAAATGAGTCGAGAAAACATAGCACTTCAAACTGAACTTATCCTAATGCTTTAATGCACATTTTATCACACACAAAGAAATTAAACGACACAACAGGAAATATTTCAAATGTAGGTGTGTGGAAAAAGTCACTGAGAACGACTCAAGGGTGTGAAGAGTATCACGGGTGAAGAGTGGAAACTGTTACACACGTGTAATATCAGAAACCATCATCGCTTAGTATAGGCAAGGCATATTAATATATGTGGATGTGCTGAATGTAAAGTAAAGCATGTTACAATTTAGGGGTGTGGTCGATATGACCAAAATCATATCTTTTATTTCACGATATATTAACGGTACAGTTTTTCCCTGAAATAAAGTTGTAACGACATTAATATTTTTGATGCCATTAAAATTCAGAATTTCATTTATAAATCACGACACCAATTTCAATGAATTTCACAGCAAAAACTAATACCAGCATAACTAGTGTTGTCAAACGTACCAATAAAAACGATACATAGAACCGAGTCCCAGGTATATTCGGTACCCACTACCCAATGATAAATTCTGCTTTCAAACGCTCTCCTTCATGTTTGTTTGAGCAAAGGTTTCTATATACAGTGTTTTTTTGTACAAGCGTTGAGCATTGTAGCCAATCACAGCCATATCTGTTGAGCGCATGAATGCAATGGCCTATCAGAGATGCTAGTAGTCAGTAAGTCAGTCAGAATCTATTAACACAGCTGAAAACGCACAAGGTCAATGTGAGCCGCACGCTCGCAAATCCTTTTATTAACCAACCAAGTGTACACACGATGTGAATGAGTGATTCATTGTATAATTAAGTCCAGCTTTTTTATTATAAAGGGAGTTTTCGCAAGAGTGCAGAATTCAGTGAGGTTGTGCGTTACAGATTGAAAGCCTGCTGCTAAGTAAGTACACTGCAAAGTTACTGGATTGACAACCGTTACCGTATTTAAAATCTAAATACTGAATGCAATCTGAAACTGCGAAGATTGACAGTACTTTTGTTGTCACAATAGCCTACCATGAATATATCTTATGGCACTATACAGCTGAAGTATCACAATACCGAACAGTATTCCTAATTTAAATCTACTAAATCAACTGAATTTTCATAAAAACACAGATGTAAATGAAAACAGACAAGGTTTTCCTAAAACCGCCAGTAGGTGGTCTTAATGAATGAGTCAATGAATAATTTAGTTAATTTGTTAATTTAGTTATAATTTGTTCAAAAACACAAAAACATTTTGCTCTGAGAAGTGCAACAGTTCTGCTTTGATTAGAAATATTGTAATTGGCAAATTTCAGTGAAAACATCAATATTGACAATGTTGTGTCTAAAATTTAATATTAACTTTGTTTTTTGAACTGTTGTCACCTCTGCAATCATGCTGATATTGGGGTGGGGGGGACAGCACTCTTGCTCGTGTCATATTGCTGAGCTATTATGTTATAAATACAGAACTCATTCAGGCGCATTTATTTGCCCCATATCTTGACATTTCCAAAACACCCTTAAATACATTTAAATTTAAACTTTGTCCGCCACTTTGAATCAAGCTTTTCACTGAGCTTGAAGCAGGAGACTACCTTAGAATTACAGCCAAACAAGACAGATAAGACCTAAAGAGGGCAGCATGTTGCTACCTATCCATCTACCCATACAATACATGTCAAACAAAACACCTAAACAGGTTCTAAACTGGCAAAACTGTTAAATATGAATGAAATGTAGAGCCATCCTGTCTTGACAAAGATCCACAAAGAGGAGAGAGGAAGCAGGGATTGCTAAATGTCCACCACATGACTGAGTCCAATCCAGTCAAAGGAGGTTCATTCTGAGGCCAAAGACACAGTTGTTGAGATCAGTCATAACAAAGCTAGTGGAAATTCCCTTCGCTCAAAGATAAACTGATTTTAAAAACTTTTACACAGTTTAGCACACTTTTACTTGGTCAGCTTCTTTCACTATTAGTTATTAAGAATGAAGGTCATAGCCATCAACTTTTGTGCTGGGAGGCTTTTTCTTGCTTTTTGTTTTAAGCAGAGACAAAACAGCAGCAAGACAGCAAAACTATTAAGGAGAAAAAGGGAAGATTTTATCACCAACATGAGCAGAACAACTCAACCTATTTACACCGTGTCCTAACTAGATGTGATGTGATAAGTTTCCAGTTGTCCACACCAGACATGTTACATCTACAAGTGCCGACACAATCAATCACAAATCACAGTCAATCAGGAGCCTGCAGGCCCTTTCTTCACAGACACTCAAAATCAATTAATTGGATGAAAAAGATGAACAAATTAAAAAAAACAATAATTAAGTAAAACGCATCTCAAATAGCATAGGGATGGCACCGAAATAATAATTCTGGGCTGAAAAGGAAAACTCTGGATGCACTAGGCTACAAACCAAAAATGACATGTTAATAATTAGTAATTTGAGTTTTTTTGTATATCTGTAATATTAGAGCTTTCCTAGTCTCAAATGCATTGAACAGCACACGCATTTGTCAAAGCACAAGACAGGGCAAGCCACATCAATTCGATTAGTGGTTTCCTTTAAAAGGGTTATGACGTGAGAAATCAAATTTGCCATATAAGAGATCTTTGTAGCATTAAAACATCCTGCAAGTTTCATTCGTCAAACGTCCTCCTCATTATAAACAAAGCATTTAATCAAACGTCGAAAAACAACTCGTTTTGATATTGTGGGATCTGTGACGTCACACAGGCAAATACATTCGCGTATGACCGCTTTCAGAGCAAGACTTTGATGAATAGTTATACATTATCGCACCATAGGCCACGCCCACTGGCGCTCAACCACTGGCATTCGCCTATACACTGATGTGAGCATCAAAACTAGCAAGCAAAAACTCTGATTAACATGGAAAAGACACGTTTTTTTTTCATGTATTGCGTCATTGCATCGCATCTGGTTAGGACAGTGTTAGAATAGCTTCTCTAGAAGTGTTGCAGTGGAAACAACAGAGTGGTCATGAATTTAAACCTACGTACTACAGCAAAAACGTGTCAGGATCTTGCGTGCTGCTGACTGCTGTACCACACTAGCAAAACCTTTAATTAGACCTGTAGAACTACATGCCAGAAGGCCTCATCTTGGCTGGATATATTACACTAAATATGCCTAACTAGTCTTTAAAATAAAAACAGGAAGTGATACAGATCGGTCCTTGGTCACACAGTTCCCCAACCAAACCACTCAATGTTGAGTGTGTGAGGCGGCCACATCAAACAGAGCCTGGTGTGTTATTCACACAACACGAAAGCGGAAAACAACCTAACCTCTATAAAGCATCAATTGTCCTCGCCCAACACCAATGCATACAGGGTATATAGTGTTTTTCCACTTAAGCCAGTTAACTAACTCGCTACTAAGCTCAGATGGATGTCACAACGCTTGAAGCCGCATGATACTTAGCTATGATTTAGCATAAAACATTCAGATTGTAATCATCCACTGATTCATTGAAAAATGAAACAATTCAGACGGCTAAGTCTGCGATACACCACTTTGCCGTTTCAGCATGGTTCATTTTCAGCATGGACCCTTGCTCTCCGTTTTGACAGCTCTGTTCACAGCCCAACCACAGTCCCGTTGAGTTCCCAGACACTGCAGTTCTTCAGGAAGCACCTGCCCTTTCATCTCCCCACAGAAATCCACCACTACACTGGCCACTCTTCAGAGGAACTTCCCTTCGCCAGGTTTTGTGGGAATCAAAAGTGACAGCCTGTGTGAACAGAGTCTAACAGGATCTCTAGATAAACAACACTCAGCACTTTTACAGAAGCTGGAGGTCTGATTTGGTGTAGCACACAGAAATGGACAACAGATAAGATTTAAATTTGTTCCCTGACCAGTCCAACACTTCACAGCGGTCCTTTAGTCACAATGCTGAGAATTCAGTCCAATCATACTAACCAAACAAGTTGTCTATAGTTTAAAAGGCGCGCACAGAAAAGCTGCCTCTCAGACACAGTGCGAATGGCCTATTCAATCGACGGTTTCACTTTATTTTGATGGTCCCTTTAACACATTCTGTTGTCTAGAAGAAAACTACATGTCTACTAACTCTCATTAGAGTATTAGTAGAGTATTAGTAGACTGGTAGGGTTAGGGTTAGAATAAGTTGACATGTAGTTGCAAAGTTACTTATAGTCAGCAGAGTGTCTGTTGGAGGACCATCACAATAAAGAGTTATCCAGTCTACTAATACTCCAATGAGAGTTAGTTGACATGTAGTTGCAAAGTTACTTACAGTCAACAGAATGTTCAAAAGGGACCATCAAAATAAAGTATTACCAAATCGACTTCTCTTTCATGTCTTTTTGCGCTTGAACTGACAAATTCACACATAATTATGTAGGGTGGGAATCTCAAGGCACTTCACGATTCGATTCAGAGGACTGTGACGCGATGCTGAACCGATGCATCTTTTTTGTGTGTGTGTGTGTGACTACTAGCTACTTTTAAGCAACGTATTTATAATGACCCATAAAGAATTTACTTTCAATATATTTTATTAATAAAACAAATGGAAGTGATTTGGCAGGTCAATTGTAAGGTTACATTTGACAGCATATGTCCCAACATTGCAAAGAACCAACAGGAAAAGAAATGTGCCTGTACTAGCAGCATACTTGTAGTCAATGAATACAAACTTCAACATATTCTGAAGGTGTTTCTCAATGTCAAGGATACTTCCTTGGCAGGACTGGTCCTTTCAAGTCACTTCCTTCAGAGGCTAGGCGAGGCTCCTCTTTAGCATTTGGAGAACACGTTTTTCAACGGCTCTGGAACAGGCTAGCAAGTGCACATCATTGCGTCATTACGTCAGTGAAAATGAAAAACAGAGCGTTGCTATGGACGCAGTTCTGTTCACTCAGGCAATAAACTCCTTTTTAATCATATTGATTATTTGACTGTCAAGTGTGTTTAAATGGTGCAGGTCAATTTGACCCATAACATAATGGATGTAATTATTTTTTTAAATAAATGTTTGGTAACGTAAATATACTTACATTTGAAAGCATATTGCCCCGTTAATGCTCCGACTCCGTTAACGTCCGACATTTAGAATTTTTTGAAAAAGATAGCAAAGCTGCGCGCATAGGATTGTGGGTGATTTGAGAGCGCGAAGGCTAAACATATGCATCCTTTCCTGTATATGGGATATTTTTCGAACGAAGGACTCAGTCCTTGGTTGAAATTCCGAGGATCCTCGACATTGGAACAGTCCTTCGACGGATGTCGATGACGTAGCATCCTCGAAATTCTGGCTTCCGAGGATCCTTCCTTGACATTGAGAAACGGCTTGAATCTCTAACATAACATAATAGACTTCTATCCAACATCCTCCTGTTATTGTGCAATGAGCAATATAATCCTTCAGACAAAAAACATTTTGCTTTAGCAAAATCACAAACAGCTTTCATACAAAAAAATAGAGTGATGTACCAGCAGCTTTCATACAAACATAATGCTTGTGGACTCACGCATATTCTGAATAATTAGTAACATACAAAGCTGCTCTTATACACAAATAAATAATAAAGAGTCTAAGATTTATGACTTGAAATTGTTGTATACCACAATCAAAAACAGCTTATACAAAAAAAGTGAATGAACATCTGCAGAGAGCAGAGTCAAAATGTAACTTTTTGTGACTGGCATTGCACTGACACACACTATGACTGTGGAGGGCAGTACAGTAAACCTAATTATAACGTACGTATAACAGATCTGTTTACAGCATATTGACGTGAAAACTAAACAATACAGAAAGCAGCTCTCATGGGAAGAGCTGTGGGGGAAACTACCCTTGTGAAACATAGTCGGTTGTCTTAAGTGAACATGAACAGTTGAAAAGAAAACACATGTAACAGTATGTTGTTGGATACGTGCAGCTCTTAAAGGGATAGTTCACTTTGAAATTAAATTTTGGTATGTTTTAGCTTACCTCAAGGGCATCCAAGATGTAGGTGTCTTTTTTTCCGCAGTAGTTTCAATTTTGATATATACACTAGATGTCGCCTTGTCTACGGCAGATAATTGGAACGAATGTCTTTAAGGCGACATCTAGTGTATATATCTATGCACCAGTCTGCGTACACGTCACACACCAGGATGTGCGCGCACCCTCAGATCACTTGGACATGGCTGTGTATAAGAGGTAAAAACGATATAAGTACTGTTCGTTTTCTCACACAAACCGCTCGTTTCGTGTCTTAGGCCATCAATGTGTACTTACGATGGGGAATTGTTTAATTTGGACGATGGGGAATTGTTTTAATTTGGACTTTGTGCATGCTCTTTGAGACAGTGACCACAGACCTGCATTATATGACTGAGAGACAAGAACGGTTTGACCTAAAAATATCAAAATTGAAACTACTGCGGAAAAAAAGACACCTACATCTTGGATGCCCTTGAGGTAAGCTAAAACATACCAAAATTTACTTTCAAAGTGAACTATCCCTTTAAAGTGACAGCAGCCTAATAAACCTACCGCTGTCTTTATCCTCAATGTTAATCTAACAACAAAAGACAGAAAATCACTCACTGCTCTCGACTGGTTGAGCCCTGCTGGAGCAGCACTAAACATTCACTGTGCTATTAAATTAAAGATAAATATGATAGAGCAATAACATGAACAGTGAAAGTAACAGTAGCTCATCCAATATATTTTAACAGGCGTAGGCATGAAAATAACCAAAGGAAATATCTATTTGATAAGCCAACTCATTTGATTTAAATTCTTTTGGTTTCTCTGCCCAAGAGCCAGAGCAGTGACCTTAACTAACCTGTCCTGCTATCTACCAATCATCAGACCAATCAGATGTGTCCGTCTGGACCACATAATGAGACGTTGGTTCTGTTGATTTAAGAAAGTTGTGAAAGTTTCTTTTCATAGATAAGAAAAAGACGGACAGATAGACAAAAAGAAAGAAAAGGTCTTATAGACCAACAGACAGGTTATGGAGAGGGCAGACAGATTAATGTATAAACAGATTGAAAGTGATAGACTGATAAACAGACACATATAGATAAAAAGACAGACAGTGTCTGTCCAGACAAATGGACAAATGAATACAAAATGACACATAAAGACAGTCATATAGATAGCCAAAAGGAAAGACAGGCAATAGGCGGATCTTTTGTGACGTCATTGTTTATGTTTGTCGCGTTGCATCATGGGAATCGTGTGGCAAGAAACACCGCTAGATACCTGTAATTTGATTGTTTTGCACGTTTGGAGGAGGATTTAGAGAAGAGGATGGTTCCGTCTTGCTGTGGTCGATTGTACGGCTTGTTGGGGGCCTGATAAAAAGTTTTTTTGAATTCCCTCCGAAAAGGATCGCGAAAAACGAAAGAAATGAACCTGGACGCTCCGAAAAAAGCCTGGATTCTTGCAGCTAAGTTACTGATCGAGTTTGTGAGGCTCATTTTGTTCATGGTAAGTCTTCGTGACTATGTATTTATAGAAGATTTAATAAAAAAAAAATTTTTAAAATGAGTCAAATCAACCGAGTCATATTTCTTTCGGTTTGGCAGAAAAGATCGGCCCAACTTTTCGAGAAACAAAATAATCATAGGCCTCCAGACTTTTGAAAGCCTTTAATCTTTCATGAGTGAAGGGTCCAGGGGTTTCTATTAAATAAGAATAAATGTCTCTGGTGGCCAAGACACGGGCGAGTCGGACCAACGTTTTTTGTCATCCCAGATCTCATATGGGCTTTGCCTTTGAATAACTTCGATTTTGTCATCAATACAAATTTTGAGCTTCTCTCCAAACCTCCTCCGGTCTTCAGATGTTAAAGTGCTTATATATTGTGGATTTCGCCCGCTAACTCTCTTGAAAGTGCTCGTCGCGTCTTTACAGCCCGCCATACGGTTTGTTTTGTTGCCACACAACCACTCGCGCATGCGTACAAAGATGTCAACAAAGATCCTCCTATAGACAGACAAATAAACTTTGAAAAGGCAAACATCTGGACTAACATCTGATACAGACAGAAAATGGATAAACAGATGGACAGACAGACAAGCAGAATGAAAGATAGATAGACATACAGATAAACAGGCATAGATAGACAAGCAGATGGAAATATGGACAGAGACAGATACATAGACAGAGAGGGTGATAAAACATCTCAGAAGGGTGTTAAATTAAATGCACATGTGCAGACAATATATAAGCAGATGAGCACACTTATAAATACAGATAAGGCAGCATGTCCAAAACTGTAGACGCCGCCATGTTGAAACGACATTCCACGAAACGGAGAGGAAACGCCTCTCAAACCCTTTCAAAACAACATGACAAGTCTCAACACGACCCCTCGTTCCATACAGTACAGAGACAGAAAACAAGACCGGTTCATCTCGGGTTCCAAGCGCGAGGAAACCTCTGGTGCACAGATATTAGGCCAAGGCAAGCCCCTCCATCACAACACAGGTGTGTTAAAGGGATAGCTCATCCGAAGATTATTTCATTTACTCACCCTCATGTCTTAAAAAACAAACAAAAAAAAAAAAAAAAACACATTCTTTCTACCCTGAAACTCGAATTTTGAATATTTACCAAAGAATATCCAAGGTGCTCTTTTCCATACATTGAGCGAGATACTGAGCAAGTTCAGAAAAGCCAAAGATATGGAGCCGATTATGAGAAGCAAACATCAAAATGTATCCGTTTACAAATCATGCACTATGGAAAAAGTGTTTTGAGGACTTTATTAATCGATAATCTGGCTCTGCAATCATAATTTGTGTAAAATGTGTTTTACTCCCACTAGTGTGCCACAATCTGGAAATTAAAGTGAATTACGTCTAGACTTTTTCAAAAACGTAGATAGAGACACATGAAAACATTGATAAAAGGTGGAATTGGCCTTGTTAATAAGTGCAGATTTGTGAAGACTGCTCGCTCTAAACTAGGCAGATCTGACGGCAAGGGATGCCAATGTACACACAAGCAGAGTAAGACACACACTCGCACCACAAAATACTATTGACATGTACATTACACACGCCAAATGACAAGCTGCACGCAAACACAGCACTCCCTTTAACACCTGCCGATAACTGCGTCTCTGGTAAGTAAATACAGATTGATGCTCTTAAAGATCGTTGGCCAGTGAGCAGAAGGAGGACAGACAGACAGAGAGAGAGAGAGAGAGAGAGAGAGCACCCTTTTATTCTTCTCCTGCTGGCACCAGTTCCAGCCGATCATCCGTTTATTTCCCTCCGACACACGCTGAGCCGGTCTTTCTCACCATAGAGCACTGCCAGACATTGATCCACCGAGCCAGAGAGACACACAGATGCCAGCGGACACAAAGAGCTTTGATGGGGAGAAGGGGTGATATCTGGCCTCTATGAATGTAGCCTATAGTTGATCAAATTGCACGTGGAATAGGTAGATCCTGTACGTGTGTGTGACGCCAGATGAAGGGGTAAGATGGAGAGTGATGATGACCTAGAAGACTAGCAGCAAAAGCTCATAATGAGGATTGGAGAACTTAAGAGGCAGCGAACAGAATCGTTATTTGCCGTATCTGGGGTGTGTTTCAACTCGCTGCTTCACTACTATAGTACGATACATCGTTGAAGAAATCAACTAGCTAGTCACGACTGTTTCCCGAAACCGTACTGTCGCAAATCAGTTGTTCAACCACGTTGGTTCATGACCTCACACAGGTGGTGGAGTAATAACTACTTTAATGAATCTGTTCGAACTGAGATTTAATTAACGCTAGATGTTTTGATATAAGTTACAGACATGGCATCTGAGCACTATTTCTCATTTTTCTCAGTTATTTTGCTTTATTTCCAGATTCAATCATAGGCTCGTTCTTATAGGCTAGAGAGCACGTTCACACATACACACTCTTCATAAACGACGCTTTAAATCTCTTTACAAACTAAAAGACGTAAATGACATTTGTATGTATTCTAAATAAAAGACACAGTTTGTACTGAATGTCAGCTTCCATATTTTGGCTCAAGATAAGGATTGAGTCCACATGTCATGCAAACAAGAAACTCTGCTTCTAACCACAGGTCGAGAGCTGTCGTTCCAAACACACAACGTTGCGATGATGGTTCATTTGGAAGTTAGAACTATGTTTTTGGGAAACACCGACTCGTTGAACTATGCTGATAACGACGGCTCTTGCGACCATAGTTGGCTAAAACTGCTTTTGGGAACCCACACGTGGTTAGTTCTGTGTTGTCACCATGTTAGAGTTGTAAATCATATACATGTGTTGTTCTGCCTTAAAAACCCTGAACATTGTTGTGAAGACTGATTTAAATGTCACTATTGGGTAATGCTAGTAGGCTGACATAGACGAGGTTTTGATTAACTTGCTTGAGCAAACACGGTTTCCCCCCCCAAAAAAAGTGTACCTGCATTATTTCCACCTATATTATTAATGTCTTTACTATTACTTTGATGCTTCTTCGCTTAATTAAAGGACAAAATTCCTTTAAAAAATATTTTAAGTCATTTTGTTGCCAAAACTCAATCTGGTAAGGAGCTCTGAATATACAAATATAGAAAAATATTTATATTTATATATATATATATATATATATATATATATATATATATATATATATATATATTTATATATATATATATATATATATATATATATATATATATATATATATATATATATATATATATATATATATATATATATATTAGTTAGACAGCCATTAACACGCACGATCCAACAAACCAAACAGTGTCTTTATATATACATCTTCAAAGAGACAGATAAGAAACCACGTTATAGCGCAACATGTGCAATTGCCTAAACATTATTCAGACTAGAGGAGTCTGGACTTTGAAATGCATAAGAAATGAAGAGGCAGCTCAAGTGCATGCAAATGTGATCAGCTCTCTATCCACACACTACACTGAGAATAATTTACATTTCTATCTCACTCACACACACATCTACATTGTAAATACATGTGCAAATCACATCCAGCAGGAATGTTCGGTATTACGACACTACGTTTTGCTTTGTAATAGCAGGGATGATGGCGCATGTTACTCATGCTTTTATGACATAAAGAGGAACATCAACATGTTTATCTTGAGAAAGAACTGACAGGGTTCTTTGAAAGAGGATGATTCCTTGAGATACTTTTTGACAGCTAACAGAAATGGTTTCCAATTCAGCTGTTTCCAAGAAAACAAGGGAAGAACCGTAAGGTTTTAGGTCAAACATGTCATTGTGCAAATGCGTTTTTCTCTTCGCAGCAGTGGTCTAAAAACCTGTAGTTCAAAACCACCTTTAATTAAAACATATCTGGTGAATTTTGCTCTGCAAACTCAAATTATAATATCATAATTTGTGCGGTTGGGTACCAAGTGAGCACAATAAAGCCACACAGACATACAAGAGGTTTTAAAATGATGAAGGCAGATGTTTACTGAAATGTGAAAGAGATTTCATGAATGGCTGGGGAAAGTTGTCACGTGTGTTTTGAGTGTAAATACGTATGCTGTAAAAGACAGTCTTTATTATTATTATTTAGATAGCATTTTAGATTTCAAATGAAGTTATTCTTAACCTCAAATCAGTTAGTCAATAAACAGCAGTTTGTGACAACCTACCCCATACAGTGTGACAACATGCCCCACTATAGACAACACAACAGTGTTATAGAGCCTTCAATTATATATTTGTTTCCCCATGGGAAATGCTAAGTTATTTGTTTAGTTAAGACTTCAATGTTTGTGTCCACGACTTAAATAAAAATAAAAAACAACTGTGAAAACAATCCCTGGAGTAAAGAGTGACAACTAGCCCCGCTCGCTCGGTCTCCTGTAGAGATAAAGCCTCCGTGGTTTTCTCTCACCTGAGCAGACTGGAGAGTGTGTGGGAAGAGCTGTGCCCGCCGCTCCCGGTATTCCCGGAGGATCCAGCGCCACTCGCGGCGGCCGACCCGGCCGACTGTCTCTTCCCGGACAGCAGCTTCTCGACGGCGGGCAGATTCCCGGTGCGCGCCGCCTCCAGCAGCTCCTGCTCCTTCCCCATCTCTCACACTCACACACACACTCACACACACACACACCAGCGGCGGAGGAACGATCACACGGTCGGCCACACGGTCCCACGGCAGCCACTCCGACGCCCCGACGCGCACTCTTCCCGCTCCGCTCCGCTCGGTCCACCAGCGGCGGCTGTGTCAGGGTTATTCCCGCTCCAATCGCTCCTGCTCCGGGGAAACTTTCTCTCCCAGCGCCCGCACAAACTTCCTTTGGCAACGGCTCGACACGTCACTTCCTAGACGGGCGCGCTCCTTGGTGACGTCGCGAGGGCTCGGAATTATGCACAATCATTTAATTACACTAATGATGGTGGAATGGCATTTAGGGAATTGAAATCGATGGATCCCATTATGTGAAACCCCTCGTTTGATCGCTTATCCTTACATCCTGACATTAGTGGAAGAAGAAACCGTGACAATATAACAAAGGGTTCATGGAAAATTACTTCATTTGAGAAATTATCAGAAGAGTCTCTTATAAAGTGGATCATTATGAACAGCAACGGGACTGATGGATATAACAATCCATTATAATTTTAGATTTTTTTCTAGATGCTAATTAAGTAATCGTGAATATTTTAGATTTATATATATTTAATGATCTGATGATAAAATGAGTACCTGACCCACATCAAGCTCATTGTGCATCAAGGCTATTGATCACAAGATATTAAGTTTTGATTTATTGACTCTGACGCTGGCCTAGGTTCTTCCAAACATTGATGTAATGCATTACAAGTAACGCAAGTTACATAATCAGATTACTTTTTTTTTCAAGTAACTAGTAAAGTAACATGTTTGTAGTGTTAAAAAACAAGTTCCCAATTTCTAATCTTTGTTTCCCGTCCACTGTGGGAGATGTTGATGCTATGATTCTGACGGCGTGCGAAGTACCATAATAGATCCTGAGAGGCCTGTTGATGTTCCAAACAAATAACTGAAGTTTATTAAATCAAAAATAACTAATAACATTGTAACATTAAACAAAACAAATAAAAGTATGGCTCCTACAACGTTAGTTTTAAATGTAGGCTACAACAAAATATCTGAGTTGACTTCACATTTGCCAAAAATAGAATTTTTATTTATTTATTTATTTGTTATTATAAAACAAATAAGCAAGCCCAGCCCAGGTGAGGAAAAGTAACGTAAAAGTAATGAAACGCATTCCTTTCGATAAAAATCTGATTTTTATTTTTGAACTCATACATTTTAATTGCTCTTAACTTTAAATATTTGAGTTAGCTACATTTCACTTCAAATTACCATGGAATATCTTACTTGAATATTTTTAGTAGTGGAAACATAGCTAGCTTTAATTAGCTAGTAAATGCTAACTTGCTTATTAATGCATTGTAAGTAAGTTATAAGTAAGGCAATATAGAACATTTAACATATACCTGTTCAAAGCTCATGCTCCACTCATCACAATGACTGAAGCCCTTCAAAAAAACACATAACAGAATTTTTTCTAAGTTAGCATAGCTAAACATAAAATAAAACTAAATCATAAACATTAATATTGCACACACACACACACACACAAAAACATTATATAACACTTCATTTTAGCATTTACTCTCCCTTTCAAGTGTCATGTCAAAGCATGCTAGGAAATAGGAATCCCAGCCCAGTGTTAAGTTTGTCTAAGTTAAAAGAAGCGAGTTAATAAAACTCAAAATATTGAAACACTCAGAAAACTTAAAATCTGTCAGTTTTGTGAAATCAAAAGAAAGAGAAAGGTATAGACTCAGTTCATTTGATTGAACTAATTTGTTTAATTTACGTTTACCCTACTCAAACCGATTCATTATTTTGAGCATAGGATTTACAGTCTTTGATTGATTTTCTAGCGGGTTCTTGACTCTTATGCTCCTGTAGTAGGCCTATTATTTTATTCATAAACCAATTTGGCCATCATGCATTTATAGATTATACATTATGATATTTTAAATACACATTTACCACTTGAAATTTCATGCAAAAAGCATCACATAAAATAAAATAATTTATATAATTAAAAATAAATGTTTTTTCTAAAAAGCGATTTTTGTAAATAAATTAATTTCAGACATAAATTTTCTTGGTCTTAAAAGTATGGATTTTATAGATTAAATTCAGTGGTGTTTAAAGAGGCGTGGGTGCAAGCAAAATATATTAATTGGATCTAAATAATAATTCTAATTTAAATGTGTAAATTCTACTCAATGACTCAAATTTTACCTTTTTCTTTCTCTCATTTTTTTTTTTTTTTAGCTGTAAAATCTATTTTTTACAGTCTATGTGTAAAATAGTGTCCGTACCATAGGCCCTCACGCTCCTTATGAAGAAATAAGCAAATGGTGTGTCACGTGGCATTTGTTACTTATCTTAGCGCTGGTCAGGATGGCACAATCACAAACGTTTGTGTTTATGTTTATGGGTTTTTTATTTAAATAATAATATAAAAAAAGCTTAAGCATGTCATTGGAAGTAATAGATTCAAACGAGATACTTATTTAAGCGGTTGTTGTACAATTTCCTCCAATTAGACAGTAGGTTAGGATATGCATGCGTTTCAGTGGAGCATTCCTCTATTCCTCTGTGCAAAGCATAGAATGTAAAAAAATAAGCAAAGCTGCTTTTCCTACGCAACAGTTCGTTATCTAGCAAAGTGCGCCACCCAGTGATGGAAACTGATTTGGACTCTTATTTTGAAATTGACCGGATATTGTCCTGACTGTTGAGTCCGGGTTCAGTCTGGAGTGTAGAGGCGTAAAACAAACAAACAGTTCTGATTCCGTGTTTATAAAACTATTTTCAACCCTGCGGTCGGCCTGAGGTATGTTATTAGGAGAAGTCTCTGTTTTTAATGTCTATTTTGCACTGTTTATTTACACACACGGCCTTTTTGTCTAAAATGTTGTTTCAGTTTCGGTCCCAGTCTAATGTAAATTATGCACACAATAAACATATATAGTACCGTGATGTAAAATCATATTATATTAAGTTATATTTCTTCTTCCTCTTTATTGAATGCCCCTCAGCTCAGCCGAAGCATGGCAGACCCGGACCGAGTGAAGCCCGAGGACAGAGTCGAGCATAAGAGCCTGGGGTCCGGGGACGCTCCGGCGAGCGGCGGGGTCTCCAATGAACCCGCGGCGGGACACAGCAGACCCAAGGAGGAGGGCAAAGCGGTCCGTCCACCTCTCATCCAGAAACACTAGAAATTATATAATAGAAATGTATTTATTCATGTTTTATCTTTAGAGGTCTGAAGACGCTGCTGCTGCTGGTGAAGAAGATGAAGAAGGATCTTCTCTTCACCCCTCTCCTGCTAAAAAACTGAAATTGGAGCAAGACAAGAAAAAGGAGAAACGGCAAAAAGTTGATGAAGATGAAATACAAAAGATGCAGTGAGTTTTGTTTGTCATTCATTGTGCTGCATGCTGGTTTACTGTATTAAGGTGCAAAACTTACCTTACCTGAAAACCTGCCTCTGATAGATTACACTGACTGATATGTTTACTCCTCATTTTTGTTGCACAGAGTTTTAGTATCATCATTCTCTGAAGAACAGCTGAACCGCTATGAGATGTACAGACGCTCCGCTTTCCCAAAGGCAGCTATAAAGAGAGTAAGTGGAGGAGTCGGTGTTTGTCCGTGTTTTTTTCCTCTGGGCTACTTTTAAATTGTTGAAGGTCAGATGTACAATTTCGACACTCCAAAACCCCACAAAGTCATGTTTGAGTTTGACTATTTTTGATTGGCCATTGGGCTAGTTTGTGATTAGCACACCTGGCATCCATGGGATCAGTCAGGAAATCCTTAAGAAATATATGCAAGATTTCATTTGGAATTAATCATAATATGGGACCAACTTTAAAACAACTTAATTTGATCAAATGAGAGTCCTTTTTATCAAAAAAGATTTTTATTTGATATTTTGAGTCTTATTGCATGATATAGTAAATGTTATCAGAGCCCTGCTTCTACTGAAATAATGTCTTGCTACTGGAAAATTAAGGAAAACCGTTATGTAATTGTTGTACAGATAGTATAGGAATTAAACATTTATAATAAGTTGATACACACATTTTAATTAGGCTTGGTTCCAAATGACGATAAAAACAATTCTAATGGGAATCCTGTAAACATTTACAAGATCTAAGTATACCACAAGGTGTTGGAATATATATATATATATATATATATATATATATATATATATATATATATATATATATATATATATATATATATGAAAAAGGTTGAAAGTTGTTTAAAAAGATTGTTCCTGTCTTCCAGCTAGTTCAGTCCATCACAGGATCATCCGTCTCTCAAAATGTGGTCATCGCCATGTCTGGAATTTCGAAGGTGTTTGCTGGGGAGATTGTTGAGGAAGGTTGGTATGACACTGAAGTATGATTCAGCTAGAAACCGTACGCCTCATTGATTGCCTCCATAATGTTTTTCTTTTTTTTTCTTGCACTCCAGCTCTTGACGTGTGTGAGAAGTGGGGCGACACGCCACCCCTGCAGCCCAAACACATGAGAGAAGCCGTCAGGAGACTGAAGAGCCGAGAGCAGATTCCCAACACCAAACACAAACACATCCTCTTCCACTGAGCTTGAGTCCCTCTTCACGGAAAAGGCTCTGTGGATAAGCAGAGGGAATATGGTCATGACCATGTCTTCTTCCAGATCTCTGAGGTGTCTGGAAGGCACTGTTGTTTTGATCATGAGGTTTACAGTTGACAATGTAGTAATACTTCAGTCTGTCATCTGGAGATAGCAGCTGAATTATAAACAACAACAATAAATTCATGTTATTGAAGACTTTTAGGACAGTACATATCGAACAGTTCCTCGCTGTGACTCAAATCTCTAGGTCAGAGAAATGTCTGTGGACTCTCTTTTTTTATTGTTATATTTTATAATGTTTGTTTTGTTTTGAAAATTGCATATATGTGCAGTCATTTTATGTTTGTGGACATTGTCAAAATGTTATCTTTTGACTTGAAGAATGGAATATTAAATATTTTGACGGAACCCAGAGTTTTCTTTATCATTTTCTGTTCTTATTAGTGTAAACCTTTTCACAGCCAGCACACTAGTGGCGTGGTGAGCGAGTCATAGAAAAGCTAATAATAACAAATGTTATTATATGTAATAACAAATGTAATCTAGGCTCATATCTTATAATGCCATGTTAGTCTGCATATAAACTAAAAGGTTTCTGAGTTTACCATTATAATGCAGTGCAAAATATCAAAGGACAGTAACTAGTTTATGTGTATAATAGTATATAAACCTGATGGTTAATTAATCAATACAAAACAAACAGAAAAAGATCCTCATTTGTAAAGACTGTAGACCATTCTACTTTAACATCTGTTATCGTCTTTTCTTCACTATTGTGACGTATATCAAAATGAAACGGCTTCTTGAACAAGAAGGAATATAAAAAAAATATTTTGCAATACAGACATTTATGGAACTGCCCAAAATACTGAAGTGAACAAATCACATTAATTTTTATATTGAAACAGTTTATATTGTAGAAGTTTATAAGCAGTTATCTGCAATAAGGTTTACACAAAACATTTCAGTGAGTTTTTAAGAAACATCTCAATTATATGACACATTTTCATAAAAATTAATGGAATAATATTTAAATGTGACTTTTTGCCCAGATTTACACTCTGGACAAGTCAACGATAGTTGCTGAAAGTCAGAGTAAATCGGCAAAGTTGACAGATTTCAAAGAAAATCACATAATGTATGATGGGCACTGACTGATGTTTTAGGTTAAGACTATGAATCCGTCCAGTTGGAGCATATCAAGCATGTCTGAGATTTTGAGCCGAAAAGAATGCATTATTTTCATGTCAAGCATCTCCTATAACGAGGCACGTGTTTCTGTGCGAGTTTGTTTTTGGAACAACTTCTGATAGTGTTTGATCCTCAATCATTTAGAGTAATGCCCGGTTTTTCAAAGTCAGCAAGTGTTGTACCTAGTGTTTTAAAATCTGATCAGATTTTAAAAGTTGTGTAGTGTATTCCAGCCTTAAGGTGTAGACTGTGTAAGAATGTGCACTCATTTTAAAATTATATTGTAACAGTGGAAGTTACAAGATAATCATACAGTTATTTGTTTTGACACCCTCAAGTAGGCAATAATTTTAGAGGACTGAGTCTGTCTGTTATAGTGTATGTCATGATGTAATGTGGTGGCTTTAAAAGTTTTACTTTCACCTGTGGAGTCGTCTGTAAACATCAAAAAGTCACTTTTAAAGTTATGTAGGCATGTAATGTGATGAAATCTTGCTGTGGAAAGTGTAATGTATCTCATGTGGCCCAAATCACTGTTTATATGTGCCAGTTTTACATAAATAAGCAGAGCATAAAAAATATACATCACAACCAAAATATAAATCTCAAATAAATGTTTTTAAAAATATGTTTTACAAGTACATATTTACAATTATACTGTATATAATTGTAACTTTTAAATCTATCAGCTCTGCGAAATGATTTACTGTTTCATAGCACTCCAAACTGGTGACATCTGCTTGTGAAAATGGTGTAAAGGGCATAGCGTAACAACCCCAACAATGACACGACTGCAACTGACAGGAGATACACAAAGTTCAACTTTAAGAAACATTTTATTGACCATCATTGTTGACATTTTCACACAGTTAGCATACTTTAATGTATAGATCAGAGGTCAAAATAAATGTTTTATCCTCAGCAGGACATGAACTAGGATGAACATGTGCCATTCAATTAACCAAAAAACAAGACAATCAGTTAGAAACAAGGTAAACAAGGACAAATCAATTCAAGAATTTAAAACCAACAATCTGACATGACACCAATGTCTTGTTCATTTACACATACATTTTTTTTCTTTTTCTTTTTTAAACAGTTCCTTTAACAAAGAAACTCTTTTCAACACCCACCCCACTAATCTGCTGTAGGTGGTAATCCAACTCCTTTCTTTTGATGCTGCTCTCTTGGTGATCAGAAATGTGTAAACAGCTGTAGGTAATGATCATCAGAAAAGCAGAATTGCACTTGAATGGTTCGATCCTTACCCCATGGCAAGAGAACCCTTAAGGTTTCCTGGAGAGGAGAGGTCTCCAAGTCACACTTACCAGTTTAGAGCTTTGTCTCCTGGGCACTATCATAAACACTCTTTTCTCTGCTTCTGTACTTCATATCTTTAAATTGTATAGATGTTTTCAATTGTATTGAAAAAAATAAAAAATAAAATTACATTTATGATCAATTTCTTCTCATGTTCTTCATTTGTAAGTCACTTTGCTGTAAGTCCTTACAGCATATGGCTAAATAACTAAATGGAAATGTCCATAATCCGGTTGATTATGACAGAAATCAGTTGTTTGGATTGCCATTTGTAGCCTTTGTAGTTGATTGTTTTAGGAAATGAAACTGTAAAAAATAAGACTGAAAACTTAGAAATGAATAAACATTTTACTGTAAAAAATAAGACAAAAATGTGAATGACAGACACTTTACTTGCAATATGCAATTAAACATTTAAAATTCATGGAGTAAATCAGGGATGGGCAACTTCGGTCCTGGAGGGCCACTGTCCTACAGAGTTTAGCTCCAACCCTGAAAAAATCACCTGCCTGTAATTTTCTAATAATCCTGAGGACCTTGATTAGCTTGTTCAGGTGTGTTTGATTAGGGTTGAAGCTAAACTCTGTAGGACAGTGGCCCTCCAGGACCGAAGTTGCCCATCCCTGGAGTAAATCATCACTCACTGTAGTTTCTCCAGTTTACAGTGTGGATCCTTCAGTAAATCGGAAAGCAACTTCATTCCTGAATCACCTGGTTTATTGTGGTTCAGATTCAGTTCTCTCAGGTGTGAGGGGTTTGATCTCAGAGCTGAAGCCAGAGCAGCACAACCTTCTTCTCCAATACTGCAGTTATACAGCCTGTAGTGAATAAAAAGTACAAACAATCCTTAATGTTTCCTTCAATGTTGTACAAATGAAATGTATGTATTTTTGAGATATTTTGTGTGTGATCTGCCTACAATGATTTATCAGCCCAGTTTTTAAAATCATTTTTAGAACAAAATGTATAAAAAATAAAAAAAGCTCACAGGAAAAAGCGTACACTGGCTACAACATATTAGTTTCACCTAGTTTGGTTTCCTTTGTTCCAACCATGTATTTATAACCCTGTTTCTTTGTTGTTCTTTGTCAGTTCTCGTTTGATTTAAATGTTGTTTGTGTTACTCTCTTGAGTTATCTCCAATGTGTTCAGATAATTAATAAAAAACTGTTTTGTTTTTAAATCTCATTTGTCTTTCTGCCTGTTGACTACGTTACAGCAATATGCCTATAAAATCTTTAACAAGTTTTTAAAATTAGGAATAAAGGATGAAGATGTTAATTTTCATAGGCGAGACATCACTTTTGGCCACTGCAGTATATGTATATATGTATATGTATATATATATATATATATATATATATATATATATATATATATATATATGTGTGTATATATATATATATATATATATATATATATATATGTATATATGTATATATATATATATATATATATATATATATATATATATATATATATATATATATACCGCAAATACTACAAATATAATATGACCAGTGCAGAACTCACTGCAGTTTCTCTAGTTTACATTTCCAGTCCTTCAATAGATCAGAGAGCAGCTTAATTCCTGAATCGTCTATTTTATTATTGCTCAAATCCAGTTCTCTCAGATGTGAGGGGTTTGATCTCAGAGCTGAAGCCAGAGCAGCACAACCTTCTTCTTGAAATTTGCACGATTTCAGCCTGCAGTTGAAAGGAGAGAAAATATAGTTAAATCATATACATTTATATGTAAGTGTTAGAATCAGATGAATGTGTACTTTATCATTCCAAAGAAAAAAACAGTCCGTGGATCAAGAGTTGTGAGCAAACTACAGAATAAGACAAGATAACACAATCATATGATGTTGGATGCATTTTAAAACAACCTTCACATTTTTTACTGTTGGCATTGTTTATCCTTTTGATCTTTCATTAAAAAAATTCACAAAATTCTAAACTTTCATTGAAGTAAAACAATTGAAAGTAGGGGGAAACTCACAATAATAAATGTTTTTCTCCAATGCATGTTGGACACAATTATTGGCACCCCTATAAATTCTTATGCAAATATATTCCCATTCATATTTAAGTTTGTTTTAGCACACCAGGGTGACTTAGAGCATCTAGCCATGACTTCCTGTTCCACAGGAGAATACATATAAGGAAACACAAATGCCAAATTCCTTTAATCATTCTTCACAATGATTAGAACCAAAGAATATAGTTCTGATGTGCAGCAAAAGATTGTTGAGCTTTACAAAATAGAAAGTCGGCTGTAAGAAAATAGATAAAGCATTGAAAATCCCCATTTCTGCCATCAGGGCGATAATTAAGAATCAATAAACTAAAGATGTTACAAATCTGCCTGGAAGAGGACATGTGTCTATAGGGTCTCCAACCCTGCTCCTGGAGAGCTACTGTCCTCAGATTTTAGCTCCAACCCCAATCAAACACACCTGGACCAGCTAATTAAGCTGTTCAGAGTTACTTGATAATTACAGGCAGGTGTGTTGGAACAGGGTTGGAACTGAAGTCTGCAGGACAGTAAATCTCCAGGAGCAGGGTTGGAGATCCCTGGTCTATATCATCCTAATGCACGGTGAAGAGGAGAGTTTGAGTGGCCAAAGACTTTCCAAGGATCACAGCTGGAGAATTGAAGAGATTAGTTGAGTCTTGGGGTCAGACAACCTAAAAACATTTTTTTTATCAAACAACACCTACATCACCACAAGTTGTTAGGGAGGGTTTGAAGAAAAATCCTCCTCACTCATCCAAAAACAAACTCCAGAATATTCAGTTGTCAGACACGACTGGAATTCAAAAGGGGCCTTATTCTATGGTCAGATGAAACTAAAAAAGGAGCTTTTTGGCAGCAAACAGGGATAACAAGTACCCAAACCCCCGGTTAATTATACTGCTGGATCTTTAATGTTGTGGGCCTATTTTTTATGCTGGAGGTCCTAGCCATCTTGTTCAGATACATGGTATCATGGATTCTAGCAAATACCTATCAACCATGGACTCTAGCAAATAAAAATGAATCTTCTGCCATAGCCATCTCAGTTCCCTGACCTGAACCTTGTAGAAAACGAGTGGGGTGAACTGAAGAGAAGAAGCACCAACATGGAGCTGGGAATCTGAAGGATCTGGAGAGATTTTGTATGAAGGAATGGTCTCTGATCTCTTGTCAGGTGTTCTCCAAACTCATCAGGCATTGTAGAAGAAGACTCAGAGCTATTATCTTGATAAAAGGACATTGCAATAATTGGATGCCAATAATTGTGGCCAACGTGAACTAGAGAAAAACATTTATTTCATAATGAGATGTCAGAAGGAGCTGCTCTTTAGTGGGCAAAAATACATTAGCCATCTTAGCTCGAAGGACTATGTTAAAAACTTTGTAACCTTTGTTTCAGCCTAACATAATGTTCTAACACAATGTTTTTGACTGAAAAAATTTATTTTGATTGAACCCCATGAGCACCGGATGGTTAAATAACCAAACAACCAATAATAGATAGCGCGTACAGTATATGGGGGAAACTGTATTTTATAAAATGTTTGAAAGGAGTCTGTACATTATAGTTCATACTGAATTGCAGAAAAGAAAAACAAGAACAAGAAGATAATTTCACTGTGGTGCTGCCTTTCAATAACTACACTGACACTCACTGTAATTTCTCCAGTTTACAGTGATTATCCTGCAGTAGATCAGAAAGCAGCTTTACCCCTGTGTCTCCTATTTCATTTCCATTGAGATTGAGTTCTCTCAGATGTGAGGGGTTTGATCTCAAACCTGAAACTAGAGCTTTAAAACACTCCTCAGTAATAAAGCAGTCACACAGCCTATAGAGAGAAAGAGAAAGCACATGACACACACACCTTTCAGTTCAGCACATGAATTCAGCAAAAAAAAATGTTATGTGTATTACTTTTATTTTTAGAGAAACTGATTATAAGTTAAACACATAATTTACTCAAAAATTACAATACTGTGAACATCCTCTAATAACGTAAGGAACAGCCTGAAATATGGGTATGTTTCCATTAGTCCAACACTTGTCACAGTCTGTAAAATCTCACAAATGTGAGGAGACACCCAGTTTGCTGCAGCACAAGCTGGATCGTAACACCCTTAAAGCGGTGACAACAAGAGAAATCTAATTATATTTGCTCTTTTGAAATTCATTGTACTATAAAAAAATACTGTACATTTCTCATTGCAATGTAAAGACATATTGAGAGAATAGATATTGAGAGAAGACTATAGCTGATACGCACAATTTTCTGACAAAAGATGTTTGAACTTTTCATATAAAATTGTTTAAGTATGTTCATGGGTTTCAAAAGGAATTCCAATCTATGTCGATTGAGAAAACATTACTTCTACAAACTCTGGTGAGTTTCTGTGTTCAAAGAAATGTTTTGTTGATGTGCTTTAACTGATTAATGATTAATGATCATTGATTAATGATCAGAAAATTATGTTAATGTGTTATATATTATGTTATAATGAATGTTTTATATATTATGTTATAGTGAATGAAAAAAAAAACAGTCAAATAAACAGTCAAATATATATATATATTTGATTATATATAATCAAAATGAAATAAAATAAGGTTTCTGGACAAAAAAAAAAAAAGTATAATTTTAGGGCTTTGGTTCATTTTGACCCGCAACGGAAAGATATGTTACAAAATGCGGGGGAATGATGAAGGTTAAGAGTGAGTGACGTAGTGCCTGTGAAGAGGCGCCTGCACCATCAGCCAATTAATATAAAATACCAATTCAATATAAAGTAATTTAATGCTAAGTGGTTTGAATTAAATTATTTTTTAAATGTATACATGTCCAGAAGTACTACAAATTTCACAAGGTAAACATTTGTCGAAAGTAAATAAGTGAAAGTAAAATTTAAGTTTTTCACTAGAATCGCTAAACGCATTCAATATTATATATATTATGGCTGTCAATCGATTAAAAAATTAATCGTGATTAATCACATGATTGTCATGAGTTAACTCACGATTATTCACACATTTTTTATTTGTTATAAATGTACCTTAAATGAATACTTTTCAAGTTTGTAATACTCTAATCTGGACATGGATAAATATGGATGCTTTATGCAAATGTATGTTTATTATTGAAACCATACTGCCGTGCAAAGGCAAAAGACCGTAACTTCGTTTTTTGTCGAAAATGAGTTATTTATATTTTTGGCACATTCAAGACCTTCTTTATCATGTGGACAAGTATCTTGAATCAATTCCGTTTTTTTATCGAGAAAATAATGATTTGTCTTAACAGTAACTTCCAAAAGCCCATGAGAAACCAAGGCAGAACACCGTAACATCAGTTACCGCTCTTTGGCTTTGTTTTGGAACGCTCAAATTACGAGTTACGGTGCTCTGCCTTTGTTTAGCCGCGCGTCAATATGAAGTTACTGTGCCGGTGTTCAATCAAATAATGCTACCTACCAGACTGTACGGTTATCTGCCTTTGTTTTAATGTCCATTAAAATTAAAATTACGGTGTAGCCTGTGTACTTTGTACAGCTGCCATCAGTCGCTCTAACTTCTGATGTCCTCAGAGCGGTCAGAACATTTAGTATGGTCTGCTCCATCGACAAACGTGCGATATCGATCGCGAAGGATTATGCAGAGTTGACAGAAAAACGTTACACATTGCCGTATCAGATGAATACAACCAAGAATTAAAGCTCGGCAAACTAGCTGGCAGAGTGCCAAAACTTCGCCTTCAGCCCCGCCCTAAACGCGGTCGAGTTAACACTGGACTAATAGGAGGTATTTTGTCATGTCAAATGTATTAATAATGCCATCAGAATGCAACCAAAGCACAGGATAGCAATAAGTAGATGGCTATAAATAATTGTAAATCATACAAAATAAATGCCATGATCACTAGATTTTATACAGGTGTGTACTATAATGATTTTGTTAATGGTGATCAGCAACTAAATATTGATAATGTGGAAGTTACTGCCTTTTGCCTTGGCATGACTTCTCACTTTTTGCTGACAATACAAAGGCAGAGTACAGTAACTTTAAAATAGTGGTCAAAAGTCAAGTTTGAGCTCAAGATTTTTTTATGTATATAATTTCCATTACTAAAACATCTATTTGCCAGATTTCCAGTGTCCTACCTATAATTAATTTGGCGAGACAACTAAAAATCTTTAAAGTCATTTTTCTCAGTTCCACACTCTAGCGACTTAAGGTCTTTTGCCTTTGTAGGGCAGCATAGTAAATATAGAGCATGAAGATGAGACATGTTTCAAAGGTCATAGATGTTTTTCAAAGAACTTGTTCATGTCTATTAGACACATGAAGAAAGAACAAAGAAATATCAGGTTCTCATTACTTCTCTTTCTTTGCACTGAGCAATTTACTAACACAAACATGTTTAGATTTTTGCATGACAGGGCAGCTCTTCTGAAAATGCTAAATGTACATTTATTATTACATTGGTTTGTCTCTCTCTGTGCCCATTTTGATGAAGCTAAATTCTCAATAAAACTGTTTTCATTGGTATATTTTACTGTTTCTGTTGTCAAACAACGGAATGAATATGAAATAGTGACTGAAACGCGACCCATTAAGACATAACCAGCTCTCCCTTCCAAGATGTTAATCTGCACAAAAATCCCGATAATCAAGTCGTCGTCTAATGAAATCAAATACACATAAGATAAAGACAATATCTGTGCTGTGATTTCGGCTATACTTGCATGTAAAATTAGAGAAGCAGCATAATATCTGTGTTTAACTGAATTTAAGCGCTGCTCCTCTCTGCCGCACGAGACGCAGAGAGAGAGAGAGAGAGAGAGAGAGAGAGAGAGAGAGAGAGAGAGAGAGAGAGAGAGAGAGAGAGAGAGAGAGAGAGAGAGAAAGGTGCGAGTGCGTGCTGGGAGAGCAGTACCGGCGATTCTCAGAAACTAAATAAGGTTTGGGCGCTTTTTTGAAGGGAAAAATCGCTAAAGGGGTCTGCAATGTCGCTAAGTTGGTAACACTGTGTATCTCCATTTCTCCAACTAGGGGTTGGGCCACGGGTCAAACAGAAAATACACGCTACGTTAATTACACGTTAAAATAACGCGTTATTAACTATGACAGCACTAATATATATATATATATATATATATATATATATATATATATATATATATATATATATATATATACATATATACTCTCTCTCTCTCTCTATATATATATATATATATATTGAGAGAGAGAGAGAGAGATAGATAGATAGATAGATAGATAGATAGATAGATAGATAGATAGATAGATTTAAAGATATTATATCTTTAAATGGGACTACAAATTGATTTTAAAGTTATGATATCAAGTATTGAAAATCTACGTTTCAGGTTATCTTTAGGGTGGCTGGTGAGAGCTGGTAAGTTCAAAGATCAAGGACATTTCAAACTTTGAAAAAAATAACGGTCACATAGTAACATATTCAGTTATTTTTGTCTTAATTTTATTTTCATAGACTTTCAGTATGTTTCTATTTAGTTTCCTTTTTCCTTTGTTGGCTGGATCCTAAATGGCACACTTCATGTGGACTCGCGGTCTCGTGGCCTTAAATTGCGCATGCTCACCAAGTGTACGAGTCCGTAAGATGTCCCATTCGGCATTTCAGCGCTCAGAAGTGTGCTTGCGAGCGCCGCCTTTGTGCCCTTGATGCGGACTTCGGCAAAGCCCGCATTTTCGCACCCTCCACACGAGTTACCTACCCAGGAATCATTGCGAACACCCAATCAGGGGAGGAGTTTCGTGGCTGTTTGACTTTCGGTAGCATGATGTCATCAAGCCTGTCCCAAAATACACGCTCGCGTGCCCTCATGGACTCAAGGCCAGCGCCCCTTAGGTCTGCACTTCCTGACGTCACCTAGTGTGAACTCGGAGGAGGTCCACAAGGCCGGAGTGTGCCATTTGGGATCCAGCCATTCTAGTGACCACCAGTCTTTAGTTGTCATAGTAACTAATTTGGTTTGTCATTCTGTTCAGGTGTATGCACCTTGTTATCGTTTGTATATAAGTTCATGTTTGTTTTCCCTTTAGTTTGTACGGTCTCGTTAATGTGACGTTATGTTTGCTTGCCTGCCTTTTGTTGAAGATACCTTTGGATATTATTAAAAATTGTTGAACCTGATTCTTCATCTTTGTGTGCTTTCCAACAACGTATCATGACACACAAACTGTTATTGTTTCAGTTTCGTTTTCATGGACCTTTAGATTTTATCCATATATTTTTTTGACAAAGACAAACCCTGTACTGCAGTGGTCCATGTGATCATTGTGGTGTAAATTCTGGACAAATAAAATAAAAACATTGGAATTCCTCCCATATGTCTGTATTATTAAAAGGTATTATAAATTCTACATCATATTAACCATTTTACAATATGGTAAAATATTTAAACTCACAGTAGTTTCTCCAGTTTACATTGTGGATCCTTCAGTAGATCAGAGAGCAGCTTCACACCTGAAACTCCTGGTTTATTATAGTTCAGATTCAGTTCTCTCAGGTGTGAGGGGTTTGATCTCAGAGCTTTAGCCAGAGCAGCACAACCTTCTTCTCCAATACTGCAGTTACACAGCCTGTGGAGAATATACAGAAATAATTCTTATTCTGCTCTTTCTGCACTGTAATATAAATATACTTTTCCATTGGTGGAATGTGTTTATGTATTGTTTAATGTTATTGTTTTACTACTATTCTATCCATAGTGTTGTATAACCAGAGAAAAATATAGGAAATGATGTCCTGAGATAACTTATAAGGATTATTATTATTTAAATAAATATCCACCCCATTAGTTCTCAATGATAACATCTGCCCAATGATAGCATGATAATTTCAAATTTCAAAACTATAATAACTAATAAGACTCACTGCAGTTTCTCCAGTTTACAGTGTGGATCATTCAGTAGGTAAGAGAGCAGTTCCACTGCTGAGTGTCCTGGTTTATTATAGCTCAGATTCAGTTCTCTCAGGTTTGAAGGGTTTGATCTCAGAGATGATGCCAGAGCAGTACAAACGTCCTCTCCAATACTGCAGTTACAAAGCCTGTAGAGAGAAAAAGAAACATCCTCAAATTTACTGCTCAATACAATTGAAAATCCAGCAGGTGAAATGAACAGCAACTGAGCAGTGAGGGCACACACAGAGCAGAATATTGAGCAGAGCAAACTGGGTGCCGGTACAGACTATAAAATAGAAAAATAATACTAAAATACTTTGTAACATAGTTACTTGAGTAGTTTTTAAGCAAACAACTTATTTACTCTTACTTGAGTCATATGCACCATAGTTGATCTCATATCTGATGACGCATATAGCATATAGAACATAAAAATAGTGGCCTAGAACATAAGAGATTGACTGAGTGTTCTGAGCTGCTCAGCTGTTTAAAAAGTGATACACAGCTTCCAAATGTTATATGTTGAATTAGAAATGCAGTTTTTGTTAAAAGATGTAGTGTAATGCATGTATTTCAAAGTTAAAATGCTGATTTAATTTTTAAAAAGCTGTCTTTTAAGGTAATCTAAAGAGTATTCTTTCTTTTGTTAGTACATTACTTTTTCTCTTGAATATAGCAAGTACTGAAACATACCAAAACCAAAACTCTTAAACTATGATACAAACTGTATAGGACCTGTTTAAACTGGTAACTTTGCCGTACTGGTTGTTCTTTAGTAATTGTTCCTAGTTTTGGTTGCTCTAGTAATTCTTCTGAAGCAAGCACTAAACTGGTTTTAATGTAGACAGCTGCATGCTATCTTATGCTGCTAAAAATTATAAACATGGAGGAGAAAGTTTGCATAAAAATTACACCAGTGCATAACGTTGCTTATCAAAGATTATTTGCCATTGCAGCCACTTATTAGTGTTGAGGACAAACACTAGGCTATCTGGGTCCACACTCTCTCACACACAATCTTAACCATGTTTTTCTATTCATTGTTTTTTAATGTTGTCCCTGTACATGGTTAGAGACATATAACATGCCATTTTACTTGCGGTCTCAGACTTTTAGACCCTATTGTTACAGAAAAGGAGTTTGTAAGGAGCAAAAAATAAAGAAATAACTTATTTATCATTCAAAAATCTGTCAATACAGCAGCACTCACAATAACTTCTCCAGTTTACAGTGTGAGTCCTTCAATAGATCAGAGAGCAACTTCCCTCCCGAGTCCCTTGGTTTATTCCAGCTCAGATCCAGTTCTCTCAGGTGTGAGGGATTTGATCTCAGAGCTGAAACCAGAGCAACACAACCTTCTTCTCCAATCCTGCAGTTATACAGCCTGTAGAGAATATATATATATATATATATATATATATATATATATATATATATATATATATATATTAATAGCAATTCATCTGAACTTCTGAACAATTCTCAAAGGTAGTCTGCACAAGTAGTAAAATCACTCACAGAGATCAACACAAATAAATGCCACTGGAAAAAATTATGTGAATTGTTAGTGTTTGACTGATGTATTGACATTAAAAACAAAGAAACTATTAGTGGTTATAACAAATATGTAAGCTATATATACACAAAAAGATAAGGTGTAGAGCAGGGGTGCCCAATCCTACACCTAAAGGATTACTATTCTGCAGAGTCTTTAGTGGTGTTAGAGTGTTTCCAGGCAGGTGTGTTGGATCTTTCATATTACGTTTAAAAAACCTTTGAGTAACGTCTTACTTTAGAGTCTGCAATCTACATTGAGGATGCTTCAGTCCCTCAGAGAGTAGCTTCAGTCCTGAATCTTGCAGGTTGTTGTTATTCAGGTTCAGCTCTCTCAGACTTGAAGAGTTTGAGCTGAGAACTGAGGCCAGTGTTGAACAGCTCTTCATTGTCAGATTACAGCTCTGTAGACTTTAAGAGAAGTGATCAAAATAACCATGTAACTACAGACACCGAATTGCTTATGTTCAAAAGATACAGTATCTCATTATTTTTCAGCCTTTTGACAAAACTCAATACATATAAAAATGTTATGTTTTAGCTTTCAAATTAGTTAAAACAATTTGTATATGAATAAACCTTCATGCAAAGCTACAGTACTGTGAAAATGTTATGTTCTTCTGTAAAAATGCTATAAAGTGAGGATGCTTTCAAAAATAATATCATAAATCGATTTTATTTATCAATTTAATTATATTAAGTAAATCAAATCATTATTTGGTGAGAACTCCCTTTGCATTTCAAACAGCCTTTGTCCTAGGTACACTTGCTCATAGTTTCTTCAAGTTTAGGTTTCTAAGGTAGGTTTCTTCGAGTTTCTTGAGATGTTACCACAGTTCTTCTGGATTTATTTATTTATTTATTTGTCTTTTTCTGTTTCTTCATGTAATCACAGACAGACTCGATGATGGTGTGGGGCCATGTTGAGCATACTGGCTGTTGTCAGACTCATTCAAAAACCTCACTGGATTATTACAATTAATGGCAAATGGATTGTTTGGAAATGTAAACTGATATTTCCTACTGGCACACTACTGCAAAATATAGAAATAACTGGTTTAAAACCTTTTTTTTTTTTTTTTTTTTTGGTGAAAATACTAACATGCCTAAGACTTTTGCACAGTACTGTATATATTTCAATATGGTATGTTTCCCAATGCAATATTTTCAGAGCATTAAAGCAATAAATAAACTATGATGTATTTTAATTAGAAAAATGCTCACTCAGATTTTCTAGAAACTTTGATGACTGGCAGCAGCATCAGAAGACCTTCTTCAGATGGTCTATATTTACTCAGTTGAAACTCATCAAGCTCCTCTTCTGAGTTCAGCAACACAAACACCAGAGCTGACCATTGAGCAGGAGAAAGACTGATTCTAGGGAAATGAATGACATTCATTCTGCTCAAGAATTTTTGAACTTCATGAACTAGTGAATTATCCTCCAGTTCGTTCAAACAGTGGAACAGATTGATGGACTTCTCTGGAGAGGAATTATCCTTGATCTTCATCTTAATGTACTCTACTATTTCCTGTTTGCTGTCAGAACTGCTTTCTGTCTGTGTCAGAATATCTCGCAAGAGAGTCTGATTGGACTCCAGTGAGAGACCCAGAAGGAAGCGGAGGTAAAGGTCCCAGTGTCCATTTTCACTCTGTAAAGCCTTGTCTACTTCCCTCTTCAGTAAATCTGTCATGCTACTTTTTGTTTCTTTATCTGAAAGAAACTTGAATAAAGCAGCAATAAACTCTTGAACGCTCAGGTGAACAAAGCTGTACACCTTCCCCTGGTACAATCCTAAATCCTCTCTGAAGATCTGGGTACAGACTCCTGAGTACACTGTTGCTTCTCTGACATCAATACCAAACTGTTTCAGATCCTCCTCATAAAAGATCAGGTTCCCCTTTTCTAGCTGTTCATAAGCTAGTTTTCCCAGTGAGAAGATGGTCATCTTGGCCTGCTGAAGATCTACTTCATATTTACCATCATACTTCTGGGTCTTCAGTTTGGTCTGATAGATCAGGAAATGAGTGAACATTTGAGTGAGAGTCTTTGGGATCTCTGCACTCTCGTTTTCACTCAACATCTTCTCTAGAACAGAGGCTGAGATCCAGCAGAACACTGGGATGTGACACATGATGTGGAGGCTCCTTGATGATTTGATGTGTGTGATGATTCTATTGGTCAGATTCTGATCACCTATTCTCTTTCTGAAATACTCGTCCTTCTGAGGGTCATTGAAACCTTGTACCTCTGTGACCAGGTCAACACACTCAGGAGGGATGTGACTGGCTGCTGCTGGTCGAGAGGTGATCCAGAGGAGAGCAGAAGGAAGCAGATTCCCTTTGATGAGGTTGGTCAGCAGCACATCCACTGAGGCTGATTCTGTTTTATCAAACAAGCTATCATTGTTCTGGAAATCTAGAGGAAGTCGACACTCATCCAGTCCATCAAATATGAACAGGACTTTGAGGTCATCAAAGTCTGTTGCTCTCAGTTCTTTTGTATCCATAAAAAAGTATTGAAGAAGTTTCATCAGACTTATATTCTTTTTATTCATTAAATTGAGTTCTCTGAAAGGAAGGGGAAATATGGCATGAACATCCTGATTGTCTTTTTCTTCCGCCCAATCTAATATGAACTTCTGCACAGAGACTGTTTTTCCAATTCCAGCAACTCCTTCAGTCAGTACAGTTCTGATGGGTTTGTCTCGTCCAGGTGAGGCTTTAAAGATGTCATTGCATTTGATTGGCGTTTCATGTGTCACTGGTGTCCATGATGTTGCCTCAATCTGTTTTACCTCATGTTGATTTTTGACCTCTCCTCTTCCTCCCACTGTGATGTACAACTCCGTGTAGATCTCATGTAGAGGTATTGAGTTTCCTTGATTTGAAATTCCATCATTAATTATATGGAAATTTTCCTTTACTGTAGATTTGTGTTGTACCAAACAGAAAGGGGTATGTTCTGGTAAACAGAGAAAGATGAAAATAAAAATTGCTATTCACAAGCCATACATTAACTAACATTACAATCTATTATTTTTATGATACAATAAACAAAAATAGTGACCACAACTGTACCTTGTCCCCATTCACTTTAATTTTATGGAAAAAAGAAGTTTGGACATTCTGCTAGATTACTCCTTTTGCATTTCACACAAGTCAGTCATACAGATTTGTAACATGAGAATAAATATTTATATTCCTATAAAGCTCTTACTGGTCTGTAGTATGTTAGTGATGTCTGTATGGTTCCTGTTCCTCAGGACCTGCGGTGTCTTCAGAAGCCCCTGTCTGACTCCGCTCTGCTCTTCATTATCCACCTCCTCTCTTTCAGAGAATTCTGGGTAATCAGTTCTCTGACCTTCATCCTCCTCCTCCTCCTTTATTTTAGAGAATTCTGGGTTATCTGGGCTCAGCAGTCTTGTAGACCTCTTCAGCTCTTTCTTCATCTTCAGATGATGATTTTCACAAATTAGGCATTTTTCCATGATATCACTTGATATCAAGTATGTCAACACAGATACAAAAATACACCGTGTGCCCAATTTTGTTTTCTTAAAAAAATTGGGTTGGAAAAAAAGGACATTTGTCTTTTGCAGGGGAATTACAATAAATTTACAATAATTTGTGTTCATAATTAGCCTGGAAATCCAGACCCAAATCTGAAAGATTAAGGGTCTGGCATCGACTAAGGAAATTGGCCAGCTCTAGGGGCGGCACCAAGCATGTATTTGAAAATTTCACTGCATGCAATTGGATAACACTACGACCAATCACAACAATACCACTTCAGAATAGTAATACTAAACTAGAATGTTTCAACATGTGGACAGAGTAATAAACTGCAATGTCTGTAATGTAAGATGGTGATCAAAGATGAGTTTTAAGGGATACAATTATTGACTACATGGGACTTTAAGAGAACTTGCAAATGCCTTGGTGGAAGAGTGGAGTACCATCTCAAAATAAGAACTGTCCAATCTGCTGCAGACCATGAGGTTAAGATGCACTGTAGGACTTAAAGTAGCTGGTGGACACACCAGATACTGACTGCTATTTTTGATATTAAACATTATTCCATTTCTGTTCGTCAAATGTCAGTGAAATTTGTTCAGTTTAGGTCTCAGTTGTTGAATCATTTCATGCTCATTTGTTGTTCCTTTTTTTGCTGAGATTATAGGAATATTGTCTTTTATTTCTTAATTAAACAAACACTGTAATGCATGCTATATATGTGGGCTACATGCTTCATGTTGTCACTGTTGTGTTTTGTTTAGTTTGTTTTCATTGGACTTGTCTGTCATCACGTCATCACATTTCTTTGTCCGATCTACATTGTGTATAGTGTGTGTTGCTGCCTGTTATGCTAGTCTGCTTGTCATCAAGTCAGGTGTCATCTTCATTGTCATTATCAGTTCATCTGTATCACCTGTGTTCAGTTCATCATCGTCTTCTGTATCACCTGTGTTCAATAAATTATCATCATCTGTGTTTGCATTTAAGTTCTGTCTGTTCAGTCAGTCTTTGTCCGATCTACGTTGTGTATAGTGCGTGTTGCTGCCTGTTATGCTATAATTTATATTGTTGTTACCATTAAACCTTCGTGTTGGAAATTTATTCTCATCTTTGCCTGCCTTCCTGCAACCACACGTGACAGATGTAAAATGTTTATTATAAATATTGGCAAATCTACATTTTCAGCTCCATCTTTTAAATTGTTACCAGATTATATATTATATATTTTTGATGACTATAATGTATTCATAAAACAAACAAAAAAATAAGCAAGCAAAACTTTAGTTTATCACAAGCTCACTGAATGAGTTCTGAACTCCTGTTAAAACTCACATTTTAGCTAAGGAAGCTCACTACAATGCAAAATGAATAGCTTCTTTACATTGTGTCTACACTTTGTTGGTTATAATGAGAGCATTTGCAGGCATGCAGAACTCAGGGTTTGTGCTGAACGGAAACTTAGCGGTATTGAGTGGATTTTGAAGTAGACTAACTTAAACAACACTAATTGACCATTACCAAAAAGGCCCACTTTTGATTCATTTGTTCATAAGATGAAGATATTATCCTTGAAAACCAATTATATGAAAGACCACCCATAGTCGTGTCTCTGAAGGGATGTCATGTTCATTTGGATTTATATAAGGTAAAACACATACCTTAAAAATGTCAAACTGCCTCCTTGTGGAAGACTTTGATTCCTCCTGATTTACACTGTGGTTGTGTGAAGATTTTTTGTAAATATTTACTCAGGCATGCAATTCACAAATTGAATTAATGTGAGTATTTGTCATCTTAAATCTTTACATTAACTGTTCAGACTCCTCCAGCTGTAAACCATGAGTCTGTCCTCACCTCACATCAGCAGAAGAGTCGCCTGAACTGAAGCCGTATGGTTCATCCATTGACTGCTTGCTCGTCATGGTCTCACTGCGGGGTTTAGTAGATTCACTTTGAATCAGATTGAAAAACAACAACAATTAATCCCTCATGCTGTTCAAAATTTGTATGATTTCTTTCTTCTGAAGAAATCGGAGGAAGATATTTTGAAGAAGTTTTCAACATGTTTTGACCAAGCAATGATAAAACAGTGAACCCCCCTGACTTTCATTGTCATGACATGACATGGTGGATTTCTTATCATCCTCATTTACAGCTAATAATTAATTTCTTAATAATTAATATACTGTACAAGTAACCAGTATGCAATATTAGGGGTGACGGAGGGTCTGGCCCGCATCAAAAATGCAATAACCATTATTATGCATTTATGGCTCCCATAGAATATGAATTTATATTTATATATTATTTCAAAATCATATATGCAATCAATGTATCCATTGCATAACTGGCCAGTCCTGTGACTGGGACTGTATATGCTTTTATGTGAAAACTTTAAGATTTGAGACCTAAGTCAAAGAGGTAAACAGATTGAATAATACCTTTTTGAACTTTGCTGTAATTCCACTATAATCAACACAATCTCACTCCCAACTCGTCACATATGCATTTGTAAATTTAAAATCATACCCCAACATATACATCACATATTTTGATCATGACAATAAAATTCTCATGCCCATTCCTTCTGTGTAAAAAGGAAATTTGCATTGTTGCTAATACTGTAACTCCATCTATGCATGCTAGAATCAAAATCATAGCATCCCAATTCCCTGTTTCTTTGACATGTTTATGACTGTGATCTTTTCCCCTGTAACGCGTCAGCCATGGTCCCGCACCGGCTAAAAACCTTACACCTGCAGCAGTAGCCATGCCCCAAACATAGGATGATTAAATGAATCAAGCAGAATCTACTTTTGGACTAGATCGTGTGTCTGATTTATCTAAGATATTTAAAAAAATTTGAAAAGTTACAATTGTTAACTTTTGCATTTAGTGTGTCTGATGCATCTACAATTTTATAGTTATGTTAGGCTTTAAAATATTTTAGGGAGTAGAAATTGAAATGTCTTATCCTGTAATCACAAACAACTGAAAATGTATGTAAATGTATTGGTCAAAAAGTGTGAACCCTTTATTATTTTAATTAATTATGTATCTTTTAATTAATTTAATACAGTATATTGCCACTCCTGTAAAAAAAAAAATAATAATAAGCTGATATATTTTAGAAATATGAGTACATGGGGTGCCTTCAAATTTTGTCATCAAGTCAAAAAGTTTCAAACCCATCATGCTTGAGGAACTTGTTTTTAAGCAAGGAAATGCATTTTCTGGGATCCTTGATGCAGTCAGACCTGTTCCTCCAGCTGTCATGAGACTCTTCCTACCTCACATGAGCAGAAGTGTTTCCTGAACTGAAGCCGTATGGTTCATCCATTGACTGCTTGCTCGTCATGGTCTCACTGCGGGGTTTAGTAGATTCACTTTGACTGAAAATAAACAGCAATTCATTATTGTTTTTTATTATTAATCTGTTTCTTGCTATTATGTACAGCAGAATGATCAAATAACTAAATTACAAATAAATATCAAATGCTGAAATTTGCCACTCCACAGTGAAATGGACCTAACCATTGACTCTGACTCACCATTCCTTTGTCTTTGCACCAGTTTCTCCATAGAGACTCTTTCTGGAAGCCATGGCATCATTTAAAATGTTGATTATATATCTGCAAATAAACTGAGCACACACATATTAGCAATTCAGATACATCAAAACATCAAAAGTCTCTGTATTTGTTATAGTGGCTGTCTGTTCTGCCTGCAGTTTCTGTGCTGATCAATCCAAAGGGATGTGCGATGTAGCTGTTAGTTTTGAATGTTAATGTTCTCTTGTGAGGTTTACCATTTGTTTTTGTTTTAATTTTTCAAGTGTTGTTATTTGCTCAGTACTTACCTGTTGAAACTTGCTGACATCCAGTTCCTCATTCACATGAATATTACATTACAGTATTATGTATTACATACTATAGAATAAGACTTAAATCTCTACGATTTTGTTTTAGTTTATTGTGTCAATGTGTAAAGCACAAGCTGTGATACTCACTGTATTCGTCTTTCCTTGTGTAATTCCCCTCTTCTTACCAAGTGCTTCCTTGAATCTTTTGTTGGTAAACAGTTTTACTTTCACCTGTGGAGGAGGAGTCTGTAGGCCAGGGGTGTTGAATTAAATTTCCAAGAGATCCAGTCTCTGTTTTTCATTCCCAGCGGAGGTCCAGATAATACTGTTTTGGAATAGTTACACACTTCCATGTGGACAGCAGTAGTTCTTTGTTAAAGAAAACAGTTGAAATAGTCATCAAGGATTAAGGATACTGGGAAAAAACAACTGGTGTCTGAGAATTTTTATCCCTCCAAAAATGAAAATACTTAACTTGTTTGGCCAAATTGGATTTGACTATTAAACTGTCAAAAAAAGATCAGATGTTTAATCAGACTTTTAGTCTACTGTTTTGTCCAATACCTTACACATATTACACATAAGGCTTACTGAGAAAGGATCTGGATCTAGATGAATATATTAAAGGATATAATGTAACGCTGAAAGATTATTATTATAATGGACCCTGAGTGGTTGTGGTGAGTACAGCTCAGTGTTGCCAACTCTTGCAAGACAAGCAACAGCAGCATAGCCTGTTACAATCTCAATGTCAACAAACTCGATAAATGAGCCTGAAGCATATTCAACTGAAACCACTCAGAGATGCGCGAGTGTACAGCAAAAACAGTATTTATAAATAAATAAATAAATCAAAAACTGCGGCCCATGATTTCTTGAAAAAGAAAAAGAAACCCAAAGTTGCGCTTTATAGACGGACTTGGCAACTCTGGTACAACTCTGTTGTTTTGACAAAAATGTGCAACCGTTGACTCGTGCTCCAGATAGAACCAGGCCGGGGTCCGGTCCATGTTCCCAGAATTGGTGACCACTGCCTGCACTAGAAGGTTGAGTTCGTAGTGCATAGTAGAAGTGCATAGTTAGTGTACACTCACCTAAAGGATTATTAGGAACACCATACTAATACTGTGTTTGACCCCCTTTCGCCTTCAGAACTGCCTTAATTCTACGTGGCATTGATTCAACAAGGTGCTGAAAGCATTCTTTAGAAATGTTGGCCCATATTGATAGGATAGCATCTTGCAGTTGATGGAGATTTGTGGGATGCACATCCAGGGCACGAAGCTCCCGTTCCACCACATCCCAAAGATGCTCTATTGGGTTGAGATCTGGTGAATGTGGGGGCCATTTTAGTACAGTGAACTTATTGTCATGTTCAAGAAATGATTCGAGCTTTGTGACATGGTGCATTATCCTGCTGGAAGTAGCCATCAGAGGATGGGTACATGGTGGTCATAAAGGGATGGACATGGTCAGAAACAATGCTCAGGTAGGCCGTGGCATTTAAACGATGCCCAATTGGCACTAAGGGGCCTAAAGTGTGCCAAGAAAACATCCCCCACACCATTACACCACCACCACCAGCCTGCACAGTGGTAACAAGGCATGATGGATCCATGTTCTCATTCTGTTTACGCCAAATTCTGACTCTACCATCTGAATGTCTCAACAGAAATCGAGACTCATCAGACCAGGCAACATTTTTCCAGTCTTCAACTGTCCAATTTTGGTGAGCTCGTGCAAATTGTAGCCTCTTTTTCCTATTTGTAGTGGAGATGAGTGGTACCTGGTGGGGTCTTCTGCTGTTGTAGCTCATCCGCCTCAAGGTTGTGCGTGTTGTGGCTTCACAAATGCTTTGCTGCATACCTCAGTTGTAACGAGTGGTTATTTCAGTCAAAGTTGCTCTTCTATCTGCTTGAATCAGTCGGCCCATTCTCCTCTGACCTCTAGCATCAACAAAGCATTTTCGCCCACAGGACTGCCGCATACTGGATGTTTTTCCCTTTTCACACCATTCTTTGTAAACCCTAGAAATGGTTGTGCGTGAAAATCCCAGTAACTGAGCAGACTGTGAAATACTCAGACCGGCCCGTCTGGCACCAACAACCATGCCACGCTCAAAATTGCTTAAATCACCTTTCTTTCCCATTCTGACATTCAGTTTGGAGTTCAGGAGATTGTCTTGACCAGGACCACACCCCTAAATGCATTGAAGCAACTGCCATGTGATTGGTTGATTAGATAATTGCATTAATGAGAAATTGAACAGGTGTTCCTAATAATCCTTTAGGTGAGTGTATAGTGTTTAATTTAGAACACAACTATGGTCTTTATTTACTATATTTGCTTTCATATTGAGTCCCTGAACTCTGACAGTGTCAAATGATGGGAAGCTGCATTTAAATTACACTCAAAATCGCACTCAACTTGGATGTCAAAGTAACAGTGACATCCACCAAGTCGTTGTTTTTAGAGCAATGCTTAATGGAAGTTCGCACCAGTTGGAGTCCCGACCAGGGGTGTTTCTAGCCTTTCATAAGTACTGGGGCACAGGTCACCCATCAAAAAGTGTGCCAATATTTTGATGTTCTTCTTAATTCTGTTTTGGATCTACAGTAAATTGATATAAATCATCTTTATCCAGGGTTAATTGCCAACTTTGGTTACTTAACTGGAATGAGATTTTTATGACAGAATTGATTGCAAGCCGATTTAAATCCAAAAAATTATTCATAGTCATGTTAAAAAGCATGAATGTTTTCACTTATCCATAAACATTATTAGATCTATCAGCATAACAACAAGTTCCATTATTCCGCTTATTAATGCATCATCAACCTACACCTTTGTTATTGTAGGTTATTGTAGGTTAGCGACCCCTAGCGGCGGAAAATAAATTACATATTGTAGCTTTAAGTGGAATAGATGCACTTTTTTTTAGAAACTTAACCTATATGACCTTTCCCTACCATCTATGCTGATTAGATAATGTAATTTACTGTACCAATCAGAGGCTGTTGCACTTCATTACTCACAGCTGTTTGTTGTTAGGATTACTGAAAGTTCAGCGGCCTAAAACATCTATCAACTTTGTTGCGTCGCTGGACATGTCTACATCCTGTCGCCAAAAGTCACTGTCTCTCGTGTCGCTGGAAATCACCAGATCTCCACTGAAAAAGAATGGGATCATGTCACTTTGTCGCTGGCAGTGTGAACAGGGCTAAAGTGTCTTTTAAACCCCCAACTGAACAAGCCATAAACGTAATAAAACACAACATAAAAGTCCAGACCTGGTCCTCTCTCGTCCTTCACGTCATCACTCCTCCTTTTATCCTCCCGGAGCTCATTGTCAATTATCCATCGCGCCGCCGGCCTTGCTCCGTTCCCGCGGCTCTCGGCCCCACCCTGCTCGCCTCCTGCATCTCATCTTTATGACATGATCAGGAACATCCTCTATTTTTTTTATCTGTGCTTGTTTATCTACGTCTCTCTGTTTTGTTTTCAGATGTGAGTCGAGGATCATCAGCTGCTTCAGGAAGCCTATGTTGGGCTTGATGCATCTATACCTTCATGTTCTGGTGGATCATGAGGTGGATCATCATGGAGCGGCTGGAACCCTTTCTGTAGTGCACTAACACCTTATCTGAGGATAGAAAAACACACTCATGTTTAGACAGTTTGTCACTGTAGGACACTTGAACAATTATATATGATTATAGATTATATGGTGTGTGTGTGTGTCAGCTCTTACTCTATGGGTTACTCAGGGCCTTGTGGATGAACTCTGCAGATTGGATGAAGTATCTGCTGATGTTAAACCAGTATTTGTTCCTTACAGGCACACTGATATTCATGCCTTTGTAATATTTCGCTCCTGACAAATAACAGACAATACAAGCCTCCATGATCTATAATAGAGACATGAATAGATCAGTGGCAGTGCTTGCATACAAAAGTGTTAAAATAAATAATCATGTTAACTAGCGACAACAACTTGTGCTGTTTCTGAGAAGTTATTAAAAGGCAACACAATTGTGTGATATCGCCTTTATACAACAGTTCCATTAATAAAAAGTTAATATTATTGAGTAGCTTAAATTTTACATGCAATAAGTTTGCTGTCCTTTTTGCCATACCAATGAAAGAAAAAAAAAAGCTCCAAGCAAACCCACTGCACTGCAACACCAAACAGCTCACAGTAGGGCTGTGTTGAAAAAATCGATTCACCGATTCTGAATCGATTTTCATATTAATTTCTAAAGATCGATCCGTAACTCAGAGGATCGATTTTCCCCGTGAACTTTAACTTGCCGCGTCATTGAATTCACGCATGCGCGCGAGGTGGAAGGACATTAAAACAACGTCAGTAACGTTAAGCAAGCGGTTGCTTTGAAAACTCCAGAAACGCTCAAAGCTGCGATCTGGCACCATTTCGGGTTCAGAAGCAATGCAGAGAACGAGCTTGACAAAAGCAAAGGTTTTCTAAAGGTTTTGTAAGTTAAATTTTTATTTACATTCTGTGTAGAGATGCGCGGTTGGCGGTTACAGCCGCGGACTCCGTGGATAAACCGTGGATCGGGCGGATGACGTGACGAAAAATTATATTTTAATTAAATTCGGATGGGTGGCTGGCGGTTAACCAATCAAATAAAAAATATATGCATACATTAAGTGGATGGCGGGCGGGTGCGGTTTTGAAAATTGGTCAAAAACGTTGGTGCGGACGGATGAGTTTTGTTTTGTGATGCGGTTGAAATAATAGCCCATCCGCGCATCTCTACTGTGTAATGTTGTCTGTTTACTGTGAAGCCAGTAACCAACAATCTGTTTACATTTGCACTGGCTTAGAACAAATGTGTTCTAAATGTTGATAATTAAAATAAAAAAATAAAGGTGCATTTGCATCTGAACTGTAGCAGCTTTTTGGAAAATTCTTAATGTCATTTTTAATAATACATCAGGTTCGCGTCTAAATAATCGGTCTATTGCTGCTGATATACCTCTGCGTCCTCGGTCGTCTACACCAGTGCAAGTTTGTGAAAGCAGTTGTATCAACACTCTGGAAGGGGGATTGTTCTTTACAACCACCAATACTCCATTAATTTGCAGTTGAATGTCTATAATAATAGTATCAATATGTTGCATAACTACAGTCCTGTAATTCAGGTAACAGCTGGAAAAAAATGCTTTTTTCAAAAACCATTATCTAAATCTCGAAGATCGGATCGGATCAGATCGGATCGAATCGGATCGAATCGAATAATGATAATCGATTCAAGATCTTGAGAATCGGAATCGAATCGATTCTTGAAATTTGAATCGAAACCCAGCCCTAGCTCACAGCAGTTTACTTATTTATATTTCAACACAAAAATGTGATTGATAATCCTACAATACAATATGAACATGATATGGTCATTATTTTTTTTACTTTACAACAGCGTCATGAATATTGATTGGTTTAAAGATGATTTTATTATTAATATTTATATTCAGCCTACCATTAGCCACAAACGTTACCATTAATAATCAATTAATCTCGATAAAATCTTTGGCAGAAGAGAACTACCCATATGGTTGTTATGGAGACACTGACGGGGTCGGTGGATTCATTCACCCAATAAATTGCAACCAATGCACCAGAGTTTAATGGGAGTTTTTTCTTCTTGAGCATTTTCTGAGACAGGTAAGTCAAACTTTGGCTATTATTTAAGTTCTGAAGGTGATATACAGCTGTTTTAGAAAGACAACGTGTCTGGCTTGATTTGCTAAAATCTCGCAAACCTTTTTCAAGAAGTAAATTTAAACCACTGTCTATGATTTAAACTAGGCTAGCTAACGAGCTTGCTAGCTAAAGTCTACCATAAGGGAAACACATGGCTGCAGGTTAATCTGTTGAGAAGACTTTTGCAATCTGTTATGAAGTTGGGGCAAAATGAATTAATTGTACAGGCCACAAAACGAGCATTACAATATGATATATTGTAACGTTATTCAAGTGAGTGTGTAAAATGAAAATTCAGGTTTTTTTGTAAAAAAAATACCAACGTGGCTAACTTATGACATTATAACCTCACGTTATAACTTTGCATGTATTTTCAAATTTGTTTTACTTTACATTTTCACCCGAGTACAAAATATGAAGATGCATTTGATTGTAGGTTTTCATTAAGTAAGATATCTGTGTATTTTAGTGTTACAGACATGTTCTGTCAATATTATCTCTCCTGTTTAGTTTGTTGAAAAATGAGTGGTTTGGATTTTGATGCTGAAGATTTGGAGTTGGAGGAAGAGCTTCAGGATGTTAACAGAGTTCTTCGGGTTTTGGAGGTTAGTTAAGTGTTGCATTATGGCAAAACGTTTGAAGAAAATTATTTTACACCTAAATTATTGACTCATTATTTGGAGTGTTGCGTTTTTGTGTCTTGTTGAATTACACAGAGTGAGGCTCAGAAGGAACTCAAGGCACAGAGGGAACACAACCCAACCCCTGTCCAATGGAAGAAGCGTGACAGGCATGGGTTTGTTATTCCTAAAAGGCCTTCATCCAGCAGGAAAACCAGTGGAATGCCATCTGGTTAGTAGTCTTACTTATATTTCTCCTTTCTGTTTACTTAACAATTTCCATTACTAAATTGGTCTCAATGTCATTTTCAGCGCCAACTATCAAGCAACATCAACGCACAGGTAAAGCAATAACACATTTTGTGATTAATGAAAAACTAATAAAGATTGATATTAACATGGTTTTAATCTCCATAACCTTATTAAAGTCTGTGAAAAGGAGTTTCAAAGTTCCAGATTGTCTTTCTTCTCTCCTTATGTCATGTTGAAGGGGTTGCAGTCAGCAGCAATACCATCAGTTAATAAAACAGAGCAAATGTTATTGTCAGAATTGTACTGAAAACTGATAGTCTCCCTTATAAAGTCTGCATGTCTTTGCCACCTGTATTTCCTTCAAAACATTATTGTTAACACAGATCAGCCCAGATGTGCGGCACCTACTGATGTTGTTGCCAGTGTCAACCTAACAAAAGGTACATAATTAAAGCATAGTGTATTGTAATTGCCTGGATAGATTATACTTTTAATTAGTTTAGATGTCATTTCTTGACAGTTTTGGTTTAGGTAGAAATGTATGAGCTGTTGTCAATTTGAAACAATAGAGTTGTTTTTTTGGCGAAGTTTATGTATTTCATTCTTTTTCTGTTAGGATCTGAAAATGAGGTGCTTCGTCAGGAGCTCCTTGAGCTGCTTGAGGATGGAGTAGACGATGAAGTAGACGGTACATTAGAGGATACAGCAGTGACTTGTGAGGTGTCACCTGAGTCAGCTGCTACTGACTGGGAGATCAGAAACAAAGTGTCCTCACAAAAGTGGAAAGAGGCCAGGCCATTTCTTGTTGAAAATATGCTGGCTACCCAAGATCCACATCCACATTGTGGGTGCCAGTGTGGCAAACAAGCTGTTGTGAGGTGTCTGGACTGCCTGCCTATCCCGTTCCTTTGTGAGGACTGTGATACTGGTGTTCATTCACGCTTTGTCTTGCACAACAGAGAGTCACTAACTGGAGGGTTTTTGCAGCCTTTGTCAGAGTTGCGCCAACAAATGGGTAAGACCATTTCCAAGTATGTTGCCTTACTATGTATGAAACATGTGCTATTCCTGTTACTGGATTCACATTAAGAAACCAAATGTTGATGTTTTTCAAATTCTCTATGCAATGCATCTTTTTAGTTGAAGAAATAGTTAATATTTGCAGAACAAGTTAGTGTGTGTGCTTTTTTTGGGTATCTAAACAATACACAATTTCTTTTTTTTTGATAGCACGGCTGTTACCTATACAGAGACCAGATCGTGTGTGGCTGTTCAACAGGCAACATTCATGCGTCACTTGGCAGAAATGTGGCTGTCATTACCATAAATGGTAAGTGGACATTTTACACATGGTAGCTTCGCTTTAATCTTGAGAAGCTGCAGAGTTGCAGTCTCTATTATTTAGTCACTGTAACTTACCCCGTACACTTACAGCTAAACTGAGGCATATTGTTGACATTTTCTATATGCTCTGCCTCTGCTCGCTTGCCAGTCTTGTGCCGAGTTGTGCCCGCTGAGCAGAGGCATAAGCGAACTAAGCGGCTGCTTAGGGCCCCCTGGCCACCAATCGAGTTTTTTTTTTATACATATTAATTAACTTAAACAAGTGACATAAATTAATGAATTAATGACTAATTCAAGACAAGAAAATTCTGATTTCATGATCAATATACCTGCCTACAACTGCTGCTGTGTCTGCCAGTGTTTGAGTCATGCGCATAACCTCGCGTGCATAGACAATTCGTGCGCAAAGTCACGGTAATGTTAAGCCATAATCACAAAAGTTTTATTTGATCAATGATTGATGATTTACATTTAAAAGTGGGGTGAAATGCTCATTTTCACTCAGTCTCCTGTTAATCTTGAGTACCTATAGAGTAGTATTGCATCCTTCATATCTCCAAAAAGTCTTTAGTTTTATTATATTTATAAAAGAAAGATAGGCTGTACCGAGTCTTTCCGGAAAAAAACGAGCGTCTGGAGGCGGGCCGTGTGGGCGGTGTGCTAAAGCTGTGCTAACGCACCGAGCTAACAACACACAGAGAGACATTTGAAGCAATTTTACTCACCGCCCGGTTCCAACGCACGACCGCGAACCTTTATCATTGTGACTGCTCGATCCTTAAGCATTAGACGATCTGCAAATCCGTCGATCTGGGCTTTGTTTATAAAACAATCATCGTCGAAATGCAGGGAACAAACAGTCTTGCACAAAAACAAACAGTCTCTGAAAAAACAAACTCCATCCACTGGTCCCTTAGCGCTGGGTTCTTAGGAATCTGTGCAGGGTTGTCTTGCCCTGGCAACCAAAAACCCACTTCTTTGGTGACATTGACTTCCCTAAAGCCTCAGCCGAGCACAGCGCTTTGATGGCGTACTGCTTTCGCTCTCTTCTCTCTCTGTCTTGTCTACGAGTGCGCGCGCGCCCGCGGAGAAGTGCCCTTAGGACCCATATAAGGAAATTCCGCTACATCTGACGTCACACATGCCCATACTCAAAAAAAACTTTCCGAAACTTGTGACAAACCGGAAGGACAATTTTTGGCACAGAAATACTCCTTCAAACGTACAATTTAATTTTTGAAACTTTGTCCATGTTTAGCATGGGAATCCAACTCTTTAACAGTGTAAAAAACTCAGTATGCATGAAATAGCATTTCACCCCCCCTTTAAATAAATGATTTATCCTTTAATTTGAATAATATTCAGAACAGAACAAGAATAAAAAATAACTATAAACAAGCCAAAACGAAATAATTTAAAGCGAAAGTGAAAGTAAGTGGCGTTGGGCTCACGTAGGCCTATCTCTCTCATTAGAATCAAATGTTTCAACATTCGCGATATATTTGGATGGTAACCTATTCTTTATTATAGGCTTTGTACTTCACTCACATTCCAATATCGACGGAAAAAATCATCCTCTTCACACACGCAAAAATGTGCTTGGAAACATCACAGTGGAGAGGTGCTTACGCTGAATGTACGAAGTGTATTACTGACTATTTAAACAGAGCAGTGTAATTTTTATATGTTAGGTTGACTATTTTATTATTATATTTTATTACGGCTATAATGAACAGGCTGTGATGTCAAGATTGCAATGCTGGAATATGTTGTGTGTGTGAGGCGCGGGCGCGATCGAACAGTGGAAACATAAAAACATACTCCGTCATGTTCATACAAGACATCATTCAACTGCAAAGTGTTGCAAAACGTTGGAGGATATTTTGCAAATAATTTATTTAATATGTTTTGTGAGTTTGTTTTCAGAAGTTTCAAAGAGTTAGTAAAAGAGTAAAGAAAAAGTTAAAACTTTTTATTTAAGTATCTATTTTTTATTAAGTATTTATTTTGTATTAATACATAACCTCATTGTATTAATTTATAATGTAACATTATAGCGTGACATTTGTGTCAATAATCGTCAAGCACAGGTGACTCCGCGTGGTGGGAGGGGGCCCCCAAATCAAATTCTGCTTAGGGCCCCCAAAAGGCTTGGGCCGGCACTGCCGCTGAGAATTGCATGCACATCACGGTTTCTCGTGAGTATATTCTAAGTACTGTTTAAAAACGATATAATATTCTTTGCGCGGTTCATCAATGGTGATAAATGATTCAACCATCCCGCGAGGTGCGGAAAACTCTGCACAACACCGACACAGCTGGTGCTCTGTCTCTCTTTCTCTTCTGTCACACACACTACGCCCACACATGCGCACTGACCTCCCTTCCTTCTTGTTGTTCATGATTACTCATCATGCAAGAGGTTTTGCCCAATTCCACTGTGGGTGTATGTGTGTTAATGTATCATCCAAGCGGTATTTTGTTGTAATGCACGAGCACAACAAGGTGGCAGTACCTACATTTCAAGTGCATTATCATGTGTTTTCCGCAACATCTTCTTGCAATCTTTTCCTATAACCATTTAAACTTATCAGAAAGAGGGAATTAGAAACAACGGCCTGTTTCCTTCTTCTGTTGAGGTAAATGAACAGTATTACTTAATTTATTCATTTGAATTAATACTCCCTACAGGCCGCTACAACCTTGTATTGCCAGCTGTGAGTTGCACCAACTGTTCCCTAACATGGTCCCCCACTATTAAGGACATCCAGTGTGCTGGATACTGGCCTGGAACCATGAATTTCTGCACCCTGTATACCACTGATGTCTTTCAGTCTTTCTATGACCTTAAGATGGCCGCACCAGGTGTATCACTTAAAGGAGAACTCCGGTCAATTTTAACATTGAGCTCATTTTTTTGTACATTTGGAGTGCTGTCAATACAGAGAACAACGACAAAAATCGGTGTTGCCTACACCGTGTTATCCTCTTTTTAAAATTTGCACCCTGTTTACTTAAACGGGGCAAGTTTTATACCTGCTTTTAGCCTCTTAACATCCTTGATGTGTCATTACAAGTGCACTGGTCATGTGAGTGATTCCTTCGGTGTGAACGCGGGTCAATCTGACTGCAGTAGATGTGAAAGTTATGAATAAAAATGATGTTTATTCAGCCAGCGCTCATACCTGTATTTACATCCTGTTTTCGGTTGAAGTCCAGAGTAATCGATTATCGAGTTCGGGCGCGTGATCCTAGGTACTAAACCAATGCGCGTGAACTCGACAATCGATTACTCTGGACTTTGACCGAAAACAGGATGTAAATACAGGTATGTGCGCTGGCTGAATAAACATAATTTTTATTCATATCTTTCACATCTACTGCAGTCAGATTGACCCGCGTTCACACCGAAGGAATCACTCACATGACCTGTGCACTTGTAATGACACATCAAGGATGTTAAGAGGCTAAAAGCAGGTTTAAAACTTGCCCCGTTTGTCAACAGGGTGCAAATTTTAAAAAGAGGATAACACGGTGTAGGCAACACTGATTTTTGTCGTTGTTCTCTATATTGACAGCACTCCAAATGTACAAAAAAATTAGCTCAATGTTAAAATTGACCGGAGTTCTCCTTTAAGGCGTACATCAAAATGCTTGATGAAAGAACAGGGCGCTTCGGAAGAGTGAGTTTTCAATTTTGCCAAGCTTAATGAAGATGCATGCAATGTTTATTAGTTAGTGTTTATGGTAAGTTACACATACACAAATATTATTTTCCTTAGACTTTTCTCCTATGTTTGTCTTATATCTAAAAGGCTGGCAAAATGTCAGCTGATAGCTTCAGCAAAAGCTTTTCTGAGTGGGTTGCTGTGACATACGAGGTGGAGAAGTAATTCCTTTATTTCTCTGCAACAAAAGGTAAATAATTAAAAAAAATAATGTCCATAACATTATCATAATGTTTTGTAGAATTATCAAGCACATTTTTTATTAAAGATATCATTATCCATCATCCGGTTTATATTGGAATGAGTTGATGACTGACGAAGTTGCCCTGGGCGTCCAATAGTACCGCGGATGGGTTTACGTTGGAGTTAGTGGAAAGTTTTGTGCGTCTCATATTGACGCTAAAGGGTGGCATGTGCGTTGGTAGTAGACGCCAACGGACGTGACAAAAGCGTAAGTATATGACGCCCTGGGAATGAGAACGGGTTGACAAGTCGTACTAATTTTTTTTTTTTTTTACCATAAATTATTACATGGCAGAAAGAGTAATAGGCCTGGTAATATGCTGGTAAGCGATTCTGAATGCAGGATTTGATTTGCAAGGATGCGGAAAGGTTGATTCTGGTTTGGCTTAATTTGCACTTATTTTAGTTGGTGGAGCAGAGATGGGCAAAGTGACTGGCAATATATATGACAATAGTGTACATAAAAATATAGTTACTCAACATTAATATCATAATGTCACACACACTCGTTCTGAACAAATAAAATGTTGGTCATGCAGTTCTCAGCTGAATAAGTGTATCATTAGAGAGTAACTGACAGGAGATATACAAAGTTCAACTTTAAGAAACATTTTATTGATCATCATTGGTGACATTTTCACACAGTTATGGTTCACAGAACCAACAAAATATCAGTTTGGTTTTAATGTTTTGTTCCAGGACTTTAATGGTGGTGATGTAAAATGTGAAATGATATTAGCTTACTTTAATGAATAGATCAGAGGTCAAAATAATTGTTTTATCTACAGCGGGTCAGCGGGGCATTTACTGGGATGAACATGTGACATTCAATTAACCAAAAACAAGACAATCAAGGACAAATCAATTCAACAATTTAACACTTCCCGTACACCTGATAATCCCAGCAGAGTTTGCTGCCCAAAACATTCAGTTTAGAGACACATCACATATCATGCCATCTTCTGGATAAGAATATGTATGCACTGTTTAAAAAAAAAAAAAAATACTCAAGATGTTTCTCTAAAAATGCCTTTGGAGAAATAGTGACAATATATGGATGGCAGCTCGGATCATTTTGTGAATCTGAGAAATATTTGAGTTCATATTGAAATCTCTGACTTTTGATTACAGACTTTGGTATCTTGGCAAATCTGAGCACAGTTTGAGGCATTGTTCAGATCTTTTCTGAAACTAGAGGAGAAATGTAAAATTAGTGTGTATCTAAAGGGCATTTCTGTTTCTTACAAATATATCACAAATCATTAACTAGAACTACTTTCACTCTCCAGACTGATGAAGAGACCAATCATCCTGCTCTTGAGAAAAGATCAACCACACCGTCTGACACCTTCAAACTTAAAACATTCGTCGTACTGGACAAATAATCTGATTTAACTGCACACAGAATTAGAAGTTCATTTAGTACCAACTACACAGCTAAAACAATCAATACAATTAGTAAAATCAGGTAAATATTTAACATATGCTCATATTATGCTCATTCTGATCACATATGCAGTACTCGTCTACAACAGTAAAATAATGACCCTTAAATAAAATGTATAAATTAAAATCCTCACTCAACAGTCTGTGACCTTGATGATGTTGCACTTGTGAAAGATTTCAAGTAAAAGTCATGCAGAAAACACCAAAAAAATTTTTTCCTCGCATGCACTGGATGAAGTTTTTTGATCGTAAGAATAATGTTTCAATTACTACCATCTACAGGAAATGTCTTTACAGTTTTTAGACAATTGTAACCGTTAGTTTTCCAAAGATTTTAGGAAGACGTGACATATCTTAATACACTAACAGAGAATGTTTAGTGTATGTAAATGCTACACATTTCACTGAAAGCTGAAGCACAGACACGAACCATCACAGGTTGATACAGAAACAGAAAATGCACTTTCAATAACGTTTGAAACTAACCGTACACTTGCTGATAAATCAATCCAGACGTTTGAAGACAGAAGGATGTTGATAGGACATACAGGAGTCACATTCATCCAGCTGTTTCCTATAAACCCACCAGATTTATCAGCCTCAAAATACTGATTTAGCATGGAAATAAGCCTTGTGACAGTCCTAAACATTACAATACACAACTTCAAGGTGTCAAAAAGCTGTAGTTGTAAAGTAAATAACTTTTACTTACTTAAATGACGTACAGGACATCAAACAGAAACACGTTTCACATCATCCTTTTATCACAACTCCTAGTTAAACATTTTAAAAGGGGGTTAGCTCAACAATAAAAAATATTAAATTATTTCCATTATTTTTTATATAAAACAAAAAATTGCCCATGTCATTGCTCTACTTCACAAGAAACCATCTCCTCATACAAATGAGGTTCAAGTATGCATCAACATTAATATTTTAACTCTACAGATTAGTGAAATGTCTTATTTAGTGTAACAGACTACGAACATAAACACTAAACAAAACTAATGTTTATAATTAATGCTGCTTTCACGCTATGTTGGGTATAATTACCCAGTTTACAATGTAACAAATCTAGATCACTCTGAATGTGTTACATTGACACAAGCAAAAATAATACTGAATAAAAGTGACTTCACAACTTCACAAAAGTCCCTGTGCAGCAACTCGTATGAACACCAGCATTGGCACTAATGCTACTTCAATCTGTGCTCATCAGTATGAGACGTGAGATCTTACACTAGAGGAAATGGGCATCATCTCAATACAACGACTCTGAGGACGTGTTGGTTAATAGAAGTACCATCTGTTGTACATTAAACCTCAGATAAAGGGTGATGTATAGCAGTGAACATTTAAGTCAAAGTGCTTTTGTTTCAGCTCCTTTCATCAATAACACACACACACATCAGCTCAACTCTACACACCGCACTGATTCAGATGAATAGCAGCTAATAAAAAACGTACTATACAGTACACTAGTCAAATCCACAGCTCTGTTCCCTAAACCTAGTAAGCTGCTTTCGTGTCTACTCTTACTAGTAACCTTCAAATACAACATCCTAACAGTCATGGAACCTCATAAGTGACCGATTTGACTTTTGATTTATTATTTTTGAGCGCAGCATCATTTGTGGAGTACCTTTTGTATTAACAACACGTCTACTATGTCTTGATATTGTGTTTATTAGGGCTGGGTATTGACAGATTCCACGAATCGATTAAATTCCAATTCAGATTTGATTCAATTCTATATTGATTCGTTTATATATATATAAATACATTCCTTTTCTCAAAGAATTCAAATTCCATATTCAATTGCTGTTAATTTTGTAGATATAATGATGTAAGACAGTTATTAGATCAATTTTTAATTAGAGGCTACTGTAAGTTGCTCTGTGAATGGTAGAGTTCAAGACTCACACCTGAAAGTAAATTTGTTGTCAATCCCAAAAATTTACAGTGGCCCTGCTTACACCTGGTATAAAGATGCGTTTCAGTCGATCAGATGAAGTGGACGACGCTAAATACAGGTGTGAACGAGTCTAAAACGCTTTGAGCTTGTCCACTTTCCACCACTTCCAGAGGTAGTTGAAAACACATTCGTCCGGATTGCTTTTCGTAGTGTAAATGCTCATGTGGACGAATGTGTTCAAACAGCCACAAAAGACCAACTTCTCTCCACATACTGACCTGATGAGTAACATTATGGGAAACTCTCTAGCCAGACGGGATTTAAACTTTGTTGGCTGAAGAAGTTTGTTTTGAAGATGAAAAATGTACCAAGCACAATGTTCTCTCACCATTGCTGATTTATAACACACACTCACAGCGCTCGGCTGGTCTTGCGGTTCAGAGCAGAAACTAAAAATGTTTTTCTGTCGTCTCCGGTCGCGTTTATATGTTATTTGCGAGAGCTTATTTCATCCATTAGATCGAAAGATCTGAAAAAAACATACATTTCCCCGCCCATAGACCCTCCCCTCGAAGAAATCAGGACAGAAGTGGTTGAAAGTGGACAAAAGAGACGGATTAAAACACCAGGTGTAAACAGGAATGTGTAGCCCTCGTCTACTAGGTGTTAACAGGGTCAAAATGAAAACCAAGAGTGATAAAAATTTTTTTTTGATAATGTCAACCCAGCCCTGTCTATGAAGGCTGCTCACTAGGTTTGGGAACAGAGCTTGTATACCAGCACTACAAAGCCTTGGTACCAAACAACACTCGGACGTGTCTATAAAATCTAAAAGCTTTACATATTCTAGTCATGAAATCAAAAAAGACGAATGTGCAAGAAGCATGCTGACCAGAAGTGAAGAGATGATCTATTGTGCGGTAAAGAGGGTCTGCGGCAGCGAAAGAGTTTCACTTCAGTCCTCCTCCAACTGGAAACTCGATGAGCCGATGTAGTTCAGTCACAAAGAGAGAAAAGTCGCTGTACAGGAAGACTGGGTGGAGGACGCTCACAGAGACTGAACTGTCTGGTCTTACACTCAGATGTTCGAGAAAGGGATGGATGAGAACTTTGAGTCAGAAAAGGCAAAGGTCTTGTTCTTCTGGTTTATCTACAAGACATGTTAGCTTGTGCCTCATTTGGACTAAAGTCTGTGGTTTCTTTCCCTTTGTACATCATAAGGTGAATGAGGGGTTGTGTTTCCTGACTTCCTGTAGCAGGCGCTCTCGGTCCGACAGAGCTTTCTCCAGAGCCGACTGGACGTCAGTGAGTTTGGACTCCAGAGACTGTACCAACGGAGAAACACATACATATTACACCTATCCTGAACTAAATATTAAATAACAAATTATATCAATTATGATCAGTTGAAGCACAAAAACATTCCTTTGAAACAGACAAACATACTAAAAATAGACAATTTTAGAGAGAAGTTGAACTTGCAACAATACACCTTCATCCATGAATAATAATGCCAAGGTTGACGTTCGAGTCTTCTCGTTCTCGAAAGGAATCATAGCCAAGCACTGGAAAATTACAATCACTCTATCACTCTGAATTTTGATTTTGATTTTGATTCCTCCAAAAAAGAACTCAGTATTTGCCCTCAAAATTATGAAAGTCCATTTTTGCCAGATTAGTAAAAAAAAAAAAAAAATCATGCTTTGGTAAAAAGTCATAATTACAACATAAAAAGTCGAAATTGAGATACTAAGTCATAATTATGACAGTTGAAATATAATAAAAAACTAGAGATTCTGACAAAGTCAAAATGAAGTTGAAATTCACAAAATTAATTATGACGTCAAAATTGACAATTATCCAGGTCAATTATGACAGTTGATAGGAGTCAAAATTAAAAGATAGTATGGATTTGTCTTAGTATCCCAAAATTTTCAATTGAGTCACCTCAACTTTTAACGTTTTATCTCAATTTTGACTTCTTCATATTAATGATTTTTATATCACAATTGTGATTTTTTACTTACATGGCAGAAATGGGCTTCCGTACAAAACTCATTTGCACTGTTTATTTCAAATATTGTGCATCAAGATGCATTACGTTAGATTTGATGCCCTTGATTCTGCCATGTCCAGCCTTATGCATCTATATATGCCATATCTGAATTGAATATGAGCACAAATGAGATTTGAAAATTACAATGAATAGGCATATGTTCTAATATCTTAAACAGAACTCAAACAGGCCAAATACAGTAAATACAGTGTTACACTGCATATTACTCTCCTAATATACCATACCTTGTTGTTCTCCTCAGCTCTGAAGCAGGATTGGTCAGCTCTCTCTTGGTCCACTTCTGTCTCGATCCCTGATTGGCTCTGTGCAGCTGATGCGTGAGAGTGAAACAGAGGAGGCAAACGTTAGTTCAACAGGAACATCCTCAACATCTGAGCAGCTGCAGTAACCCGAACCCGAGGGACTCACGTCTCAAGCGGAGGATGCCATCATCCAAACGCTCCAGCGCAATGCCGTCCAGAGAGAAGAGCACAGGAACTGGTTGAGGAGCAGTCGGGAAGACACGAGGATTATCGTCCTGACAGAGTGAGAGAGAGAAAACAGAGAACATTTAATTAGTTGGCGTTTTGGTGTAAGTTGATATACTATGATGGAGCAAATACAAAAATTAAACTCAAGGTTATTAAAGTTTAAATATTGCAGTATTTATTATTTTAAGCGATTTATCCATTGACATCTTTTTATTTATTTATGTGCCTTCGTCATGTCTTACTGTCATGAGGGCGGGGCGACCTGTCACTCACACGAGATCCACCAATAGCAAACCACAACCATCCAATCAATTCCCCTTGAACAAAATCAAGCTTCGCCCTACAATTGTTCTTGTTCGAGAAGCCGTTTCACTTGGATATACGTCACAATAGGAAAGAAAAAACTATCGCAACTTCTGTTTCATGCTGACTAAATGAGGCAAGGGTCTGTGGTGATTCAAGATATTTTAAGGGATGAAGATTTTTTTTTTTCACAGGAAAAAACGTTTAAATATGTCATTTTGGTGATCAAAGATGAGTTTCAAGAGATAAAATTACAGGGGAATTTAAGAGATGCTGGACTCTAAAAAACAGAACAGAAAACATCATACAATGTCTTTCATTACCTTAGTCCTGTCTTATTATACTCCGATGCTGTAGCTTGTACAGTAAACAACTAAGCACATAACAGATAATCTATAAGGGAATCCCTAATCTTCCATTAGCTGGAGATGATGAGAGATGTGGCCATTATTTGACCCTCGTTCTCACCTTTAGTGTAATAGCAGTGTCCCGTAACCACAGTCTCATTGGCTGGGGGTCTGCGCTGAGCTCGTCCTCCAGGAAGGGTCCTAGTGTGTTTAAGGTAGAAGCCAGGAGCTCTGCTCTGCACCCTGTCAAGCACATCTCCATGAACCCCACGCTCTCGGAGAGAGGCGAGTGTCTGGCGGCACGCGGGCCCATCTCTAGCCTGAGGGCCGCTGCGGGGGGGCGGGAGAGAGAGCGGGGGCCCGGAGACAGAGGAGAGGAAGCAGCAGCTGTGGCGACAGAGAGAGAGTGAAGATGTTCTGAGAGGATGTTGTGGTAAATCTGGAATGAGTATCACACTGCATGTATATCTAAAAAAACATGATGTTCACAGCAGATTGAGAATCAGTTACCATAGAAATAAAGAGCGAGAGAGGCAATTATAATGGGTTGCTGCCAAGATAAATATATGGTACCCTGTGTGTTGTGAATAATTAGTGGTTTATACAGATTACTGGAATACAGACTTCATAACCAGGGAGTGAAAAGAGACGTACTACGAGTAGCATGTGTGTATCGCCTGATCTGTGCCTTAACAGTGTGCAATAGTGCGAGCAACACATTTGCGAATAGGAATCGCTTTTCTTAACTCTAATGGCAATTCATAACTATTTTTCTTTTTGGTGAATTAGTGGCTCTATTTAGTAAGAAATTTGAACTCATTCATATGTTTCCGTACGATCTGCTTACATTCCACTGACGATTAGATTTAGGTGTGGACCTTCATGCTTACTTTTTGCCGTAAAATAGTTACGTTTTCTCATGAGATCGGGTTGGATGGGCCTGTAAACGCTCCCACAGAAACTGAAAGCATCTTTTGTTTGTCCATTTCACATACAGTATATCGTAACTGCAATCGCATGTACTTTTGTCGACTTCTGAAAAGCTGAATTAGCACAAGCGCATTCAAACGCCGAGGGTCAATCGTGGCGCTAGTGAAAGTGATTACCAATGGAATCCTTGAAATGTTTGGGCGGGAGATAAATGCAAACTCAGAATTATCTTAAGTTAATGTAAAAAGGCGAGACAAAAAAAAAAAGATTGTCAAAAAGAGAGGACGTGTGTGTTATGCCTTGAAGTGTAAACACAGCCTAAATTACATCCTGACAATTCTTCTGCAATCACAATTCTGGACACATTTAGCATCCTAACCCTGCGTCAGTGTCGGTCCTGCCAGCAGGTCTGTGAGTTTGTGGTTGCCTTGTTGTTTAGGCACAAGCTCCTGGGCTTCAAGCGCCACCACGATATCTTCACCGCGCATCTCCGACAGGCACTCCATTCGACTCAGACACACAACTAACACAGACACCTGAAATAAAAGCAGAGCGTTCATCAAACATCAGTCACGCAACCAACTAAGAGTAAGGAAAGAAAAGACTATCGCAACTTCTGTTTTATGTCGACTTTAAACCAGCACAATTTAGTACAATATGCTTAAATATAGTGAAAATCCAGCTTTTAATGTTGTTTGTCTATGTGGTGTTTTAATATGCTTCAAGACAAACCATGTACTAATTCATAAGTCGACACCATTGCTGAGTATTTTCTCCTTAAAACTGCAGTGAACCAAAGACAGTCTCAAAAACGCGGTTTGAAATCGCTGGTGTTTCTGACGTCACAAACCACTTTGTAACCAATCAGATCAACGTGCCGGCGGGCTTTAGCACATCATTAACTATGAGCGCTCTGAAGCAGGGGAGTCTCAAGAGAAGCCAGGTTATCCCGGTATTTTTTTTCTGCTGATATGAAAAATCGGGTACATTTAGCAATATAGCGTGTGTGATGTACATTACGATGTTATGACGAACTATGTGCGTTTCTCCACTGACGTTCTGAGTCATTCAAAGCATTTCTAAGGATGCAGATTGTTAGAAGGCTGCTGTCTGACTGGTAAATATTAAATGAGTTATAAAAGTATAAATAAAACATAGTACCTTGCTGTTTTTCAGACTTTTAGACCACAAGAACTGCATTAAAGTGGACATCTTCCATGCAGTGGACAAGTGGCAGGTGTTTAGGCATCTAGATGTCATTACACTAGATACAACTCACCATATCTTGGGCAATGTCTTCAATGCTCTGGGACAGAGAGCTGCTGAGGTCTGCCGATGACCCACCTTCTGTTCCTGGAGCGGGACTCACACAGCTTCCCGAGAGGACACCTGTCCCATTAGGACGCAAAGACTCCACACCAGACTCTGAATCACAACAACACAAATATACATCAATTAAAGACACTGACAGATATAATTGTTATAGCTTTTAAAATACAAGTGCTTCAGTACCAGAGTCCATTAGGATGACATAGTTTTCACTGATGTCACTGTCAATGGATAAGCCATCGTCCGCTAGACTACCCTCTAAAATGGCACTGTCATAGGAATTCTGGGAAGGCGACTGTTTCATGGAGTGAAGCCGCAGGTTCCCCATGATGGAGGGACTGGAATCCTCTGGCCGTGAGCTTTGCTCCCTACAGAAGCCATGTCATGTTAAACATGTTAAAAGGTTAATTCATGGAAAAGTAGAACAATGCTGTCATGATTTACTCACCCTCATGTCGTTCCAAACCCATAAGACTTTCGTTTATTTTCGAAACACAAACAAATATTTTTTTTAGATTTATTTTTGCCGCTTTTGCCTTTATTGAGATGGGACAGTAAAGAGAAATGTCAGGAAGTGGAGTGTGAGGGAGAGAGGGGGGCGGGATCGGGAAAGTTCCATGAGCCGGGACTCGAACTCGGGTCGTCTGAAGTGCAACCGCGCTAGGCCTACATGTCGGAGTGCTGCTCACGAGGCTTTTGGCTTTGACAAACAAAGACATTTTAAAAGAAACCTGTGAGATTTCTGTCCCTCCACTGAAAGTCCACACAACCAAAACTACATAAAGTAAACAAGATGAATAGAGAGGTGGAATCTGCAAATAATTTAATTTAGTCTTTTATTTAAATATAACACTGAGCATCGCACACACTTAATATTAACTCAGTCGAACTTTCCTGATGCATGGAACAAACCTTATTGGTTCTTACGCTTCAATCAAGCACGTTTGAGCTGCTGTTGTCTTTATTTATATTTGATGTGTTCAAATTATGTGAGTTCATCACGTTTGGATAAAAGCCTAAATTAAACCTGTTCATCATAAAGCATTTCTTTAGAAAACTTAAATTACACTGCTTGATTCATTTGGATTACTTTTACAATGTCTTTATGAACTTTTTGAAGCATCAGAGTTTTGGTGAAATAGTTTCAACGGAAGACAGAAATCTCACAGGTTTCGTAAACTAAAAACAATAAAAATAGAAAACTTTTCGAAGATGACCGAAAGTCTTATGGATTTGTACCAATATGAGAGTGAGTAAAGATAATAGTGCTTTAATTTTTGGGTCAAATGACCATTTTAGACTGATAACATACTAACAAATGAGAACATTTACTGTAACAATGCCCAAACACTTTCAAATACAGACCAATGTGTCTTCCTTAAAATATAAGCATTCACTAGAACAGCCACAAACAGCATCAGCTCTTTTCAATTATGTACTGTGTGCACTGCATGTGAGCTCATCTAAAAGATGGACAGATGGCCAGAGAACATAAGATACATTGTTTCAAGCTTAACCACAAATTAAATGGCTCATATCAGATCAGATAATCTCAGATGGAATCAACCATGGCCAAGTGATAGAATAGATGGCATTTACAACTACTTTAATTAGCTATGGAAAGAGTTCATTAGCAGCTGAATGAGATAAAGTGTGAATTGTGTACAGGACTATTATCAGTATCAGCTGTAATTTTTCTGTATCTGTGCAATCCTAAGATCAAGACCTCAACAATGCAAATGGCTCAGAGGTCTTACTTGTTTTGAGTGAAGAGTTTGGTCATGCCAGATCCTCGGCTCAGGAGGCTGAAGGCATCTTTCGTGATGGACAGCGCCCCTTTGGTGAGATCCAGGGAGGCACTGAGTGCATCTTTGGTGACCCCTCTGGTGGCATTCAGGGCACTGGATAGCTCCCCCTCCAAGCTGAAAGTGGAGCTATGCCGGGACAGTACTGCAGGATTCACTGGAGAAAGCAGAGGAGACATGGCAGGAACAACGGCTTGAGCATCACCATCCTGCCCTGTTTGTCCATCGATTCCCTCTTCAATGGCTTCGTAAGCCTCCTCCACCGAACCCTCCTGCTCGGCATCATCTTCTTGTTCCTCGTTCCCTCGTGTCCCACTGTCCTCCAGCAGGCCAGGCTCACCAGCATGGTGCGATGGCGAGAGATCAGAGTCTGTCAAGCTGGGAGTGTCCGTTTCCACTGGGGAATGGGCTTCTTCTGGCTCGCACGTTGCAGGAGGAAGAAGTAGAGCAAGCTCTATCGCCTCCATCAGCACGGAGACACAAACCGAAGGAGGATCTGAAGGTTTATGTGTGGATTGTCCCAAACCCTGGAAGTCCTTGGTCAAATCTCCAGCAAGTCGGGCAAGGTAGTCCTTCATCCGCAAAAGGGCTACAAATTGGTAGTGGTTGAGCCACATTTTAACTGGAGTGATCGACTGGGCTAAGATATGGATGGAGGCCAAAGGATAGTTGACTAGATCCTTGGTCTGGTCGAATTTATCAGATATAATGTCATTTACATGCTGTGGTGAGTCAAGGAGAGGATGTTTGCTAGAACCGGTGGGGGATTTTGAATCGCCATCTATACTCGAACAATGAGAATCTTTTTTGAAGGCAGAAGGGCGGCACAACCACAAAGACATGGCAAAGGGCTCCACAAAGGGAAGGGTTTTCCCTCTGAGCCCTCGACGAGCCCCATCAAAGCCTAGAGTCACTCGGGACAGACTGACAGACCAGACGTCCTGCGAGCGAGAGGGACGTTTGTGCTCTAACGACAGGGACTTGTCTTCCAGAAAGCGTTGAAGGAATGCTGATGGCAGGGGATGTAGGAGGCTCTGATCCCGAGGGAATGATTGGCAAGCCGTGGGATGGAAGAAAGGACAGGCGGAGAAGCTGTCGTAGGTGCTGTTGAGGTCCGAACGGGAACCGTGAGGAGAGTGACGCGTGTTGCTGAGGACGATTTGAGGAAGACTGATGCTCAATGACTGAGGGCGGTCTGGGTGATCCATAATGGAGGATTCCAGAGGAATGACCAGCTGAAGAAAACAAAATAAGTTTCAGCCAAAACACTTGCAAAATGTTATTAAAAGCACAAAGAGAGTAAGGGTGGGTTGCACCGAAAATGATTGAATTAAGTTTAATGCTAAATCAAGGATTTGTTGATCTGGGTTTTATTTAAATCGAGTTGTGTTGCACCACTTAATTTAAAACACAGATTAACAAATCAAGGATTACAATTCTAACCTGTGATTAAAATTTATGATTAATTTTCTCCACCATGATGGATTCGCCATTGTAATTAAACAGCAACAATGTTAATATTCCATTTCCTTTTTTTTGATCACCAGAAACTCTCTCTCTCTGACATTAGTAGCTCTTGCCTATGAAGGAAATAAACTTGTCAACTGTCTTTATAAACTGCTATGTAGAAAGACTGTTAAAATAAAGGTCTGATCAAGCAACATAGGAAGAGAGTGAACCGACTCCAGGCTACGGAGATGTGCTTCCCCTTTAAAAACACATTTAAACAGATTTCCTTGAAATAGTTTCAAGTTATGTCTCACCGCACAACATACACATCCCATACATGAGGAAAAATGTATTCTCGGTCAGAACCACCTATCGTGCAGGCGTGAATTAGCAGAACGCAATCAATCGTTTCACCTTCATTGTGAAAGTGCCGTTCGTCGGCGATTCACACTGAGGCGATTCACAACCTCAGTGTGAAAGGGCATCTAGATTTAAGCTTAATACCTTATTGGTGCAACCCACTCTTAGATTGGGATTTAAAGTCCCCCTGTAGTCAACAATTACACCCCTAAAACTCATCTTTGATAATCACTGCATATTTAAAAAAAAGAAATTCCTGTGAAAATAATTTCATGCCTTAAAATAGCTTGAATGTAACTCTACACCCTTGCTTCATTAAGTATGCGCAGGACTATGCTAATTGGTCCCTACCTCCACTCACTCACACCATTTCGGACTACCTGACCCACTCTGTCAACTGTAGTAAACGCTGCACAATGGCAAGTGGAAATATCGGTTTAATTCAGCCATATTGTGTTCGAACCAAAAACTGATTCAGAAGAAGAAGAGTGAGATACACAGGCAGGCCTGGTTCTACGGGGGTGCGAGAAGGTGCTAAGCACCCTCAAACGAAAGCAAGAGCACCCTCAGTTGATACTATACTAATATAATATTGACTAAACGGATTTGGTAAACGCTCCAGTGTGTATTTGTGTTTGCGCTCTGGAGAATGTCAAATGTTTTCATTTACAACATGTTTTTGCAGCGTTGAGAAATGTAGCCAATCACAAACATGTTTGTTGATCTCTTGAATGCAGGAGCCAATCAGGTGTTTAAGCTCTATAGAACCTATATAACCCCGTCCCTTTTCAGCGCTGCGCTTGTAGTGTTCGGTCTAGCTTTTTATTTCCACAGCATGAAGGTAAGATCTTATGGATTTATGAATGAATCACTCGTTTTAAAATCTTTCAGGTCTACTGACATTTTTGTTATGACATCCACTTCAAACATTACAATGCCCATGATACATTTCATTTCCTCTACAATAAGTAAATCTCCTTCACTAGCTAATTACTCTTCGACAGCGATGCCATAGAAAAATACAGAGCTAACGCAAAAAACGGAAGTTCAAACACAAAATTCGAAAGATGGCTGCACGCATAAGGTCTATATAATTGGAGGGGATCAGAACTATAAACCATTCAGGTGTAAATGACACCAGATGATCAAATGTCTAGCACCAAAAGCTTTTTTTACAAGATCCATACTGATCCATACATGACATTCCTTTTAAAGCCTGTTAGATCTCATGGTTTACCTTCAGCTGTGTTGCATCCAGGCGGATATCGATGTGTTCGTCTGTCTTGCTGCTGTCCTGGAGGTGGTAAAAGGCTTTGACCTGATCTAGGGTCCTGTGTAGACCCCGTGAAAACAGAGTCATCCACAAGATGCTCGGAGCATCCAGACACAGCTGCAGACCATTCAGCTGGGCATAAAGATTAGAGCAGGGCACTAAAGAGAGAATGGGACAATGGGTGGAACATAAAAATGGTAACTCTTTCCAAGCAGGACAGATCAAACTTCATACTGGGGTCCCACAAGGATGTGAGTTTGTAAATATAAATGACATGCATTAACAATAGTAATCAATGAATGTGAAAAACCCTACCTAAGACACCAGGAAGTCCAGGCTTATCAGGGAAGTAGTATTCAGTGAACTGAAGGTGTATTGCAGGAGTGTTTTCCGGTAGATGAAGGGATTTGCGGTTGCAGGAGAGGAGGGACTGCGTTCTCTTGCTGTGACGGCCCCCGGTGGACACCTAAAGAAACAGATGGGCTTTAATAACAAACATTCACATTCTTTGGACTTCAGCTTCCTGCCTTTCCCTCATAATCTTTCCTTGTGCAATTTCATTGGCTGTTGTGCTCACCAAGAATGCATTTATTTGACCAAAATGTGAAATATTATTTAAAATAAAATTTAAAATAACTCTTTTCTATTTGAAATTTTCAGCATCATTACTCTAGTTTTCAGTGTCACATGATCCTTCAGAAATCATTCTGATATGATGATTTGATGCTCAAGAAACATTTCTTATTCCTATCAATGTTAAAAACGGTTGAGCTGCTTCATGGAAATTCTGAAATATATATTTTTCAGGATTCTTTTTGATGAATGGAAATTTCAAAATAACAGCATTTATTTATAGATTTTTTTTTTTTTTAAGTCTTCACTGTCACTTTTGATCACTTGAATGTGTCCTTGCTGAATTAAAGTATGAATATTTCAAACTGGAAAAAAAAAAAAAGATTCTTAAATACCTCAAACCTTTGACCGATAGTGTAACTCAGGTTTGTTTGTGCCAGAAAATTTAGCAATGGCAATTTCAGTTTCAAAAGCGAGCTGTTGAATAACTTATATAATTAGTGAGCGCTAAATGCATGCATGTAATGTAACATTTATCTAGTGCTGTTATATTCCCACATTTTATCTGTTTATTCACTCTTGATAACTCAATTTTGAGTTATAGCTTTAACAGTAAACACTTCTGTCTCTATTGAGCTACTGAGACAACCGTGTCTGTGAACACAAGAAAACATGCATTATATCATAACTGACAGCACTGATGACATGTAAAAGCCCTAAGGATGCATCATGTTAAAAATTAAAGTCTCACATTGTCTTGTCGAGGCTATTGTTCTCTACTCTCATTTAACAAATACCAATCTCAATGAAAATGATCAAATAACTTTTTTGTACTTGAACTCAATTTGATATGAGCGTAGTTAACCAAAGCATAACATAGGCAACATATCACAGGCTGCTTTCTCCTTGTGATGAAAAAGGGATGACATAAGCAGGTTTCTTTGGCAAGACTAGACTAATTTAGATGAAACTGACTTGTGTGTCACATAAAAAGCATGAGTAAACAAGCTTGTGGTAAGGAAAAGCAATAACAAAATGCATACTTCCTCTTTTAGCTGTCTCAGTGTAAGTCTAGGCTATGCATAATAGAACAAAAGTACCCATAATTACAGGCTTTTATGATAAACGGTTTGCTGTAATATGCTTAGACATCTACAGTGTTGTTCAAGTCACACATTATCCACATCTGAGATTCAAAATCTAATTTAAACCTGGAAATTAAATTTTATATTTGTAAATATAACTTTAAAGTGCCCCTAATATGCTTTTTCAAATATTACCTTTCATGTAGTGTGTAATGTAGCTGTTTGAGAATGTAAAAGGTCTTCAAAGATTTAAACAAAGTCCACAACAAATAAAGTTATGGTCTCCTAAAAGAAAGAATCGATTCTGAACTGCTGAAACGAGTCATCAGTAATTCCAGTCTTGCTTCCTGCTAAAACCTACGTAGGGTTGTAAGCAGTGCCGGCCCGAGCCTTTTGGGGGCCCTAAGCAGAATTTGATTTGGGGGCCCCCTCCCACCACACGGAGTCACCTGTGCTTGACGATTATTGACACAATGTCACTCTATAATGTTACATTATAAATTAATACAATGAGGTTATGTATTAATACAAAATAAATATTTAATAAAAAATAGATACTTAAAAATGTTTTAACTTTTTCTTTACTCTTTTACTAACTCTTTGAAACTTCTGAGAACAAATTGTCACAAAACATATTAAAAAACTTATATTGCAAAATATCCTCAAACGTTTTGCAACACTGCAGTTTGAATGATGTCTTGTATGAACATGACGGAGTATGTTTTTTCCACTGTTCGATCGCGCCCGTGCCACACACACACACACAACATATTCAAGCATTGCAATCTTGACATCGCAGCCTGTTCGTTATAGCCGTAATAAAATATAATAATAAAATAGTCAACCTAACATATAAAAATTACACTGCTCTGTTTAAATAAGCCTACAATTCTTATTCAGCACTGCGTAACGGCCTTAGCAACGCTCAACTGTGATGTTTCCAAGCACATTTTTGCGCATGTGAAGAGAGTGATTTTGTTTTCCCTCGATATTGGATTTCAAGCACATTTTTGCGCATGTGAAGAGAATGATTTTTTTCCCTCGATATTGGAACGTGGGTGAAGTACAAAGAAGCCTATAATAAAGAATATTTTACCATCCAAATCCATTGCGAATGTTGAAACATTTTGATTCTAATGAGAGAGATACGTGAGCCCAACGCCGCTTTCACTTTCGCTTTAAATTATTTCGTTTTGGCTTGTTTTTAGTTATTTTTTTATTCTTGTTCTGTTCTGAATATCATTAAATTTAAAGGATAAATCATTGATCAAATCAAATTTTTGTGACATGGCTTAACATTACCGTGACTTTGCGCACGAATTGTCTATGCACGCGAGGTTATGCGCATGACTCAAACACTGGCAGACACAGCAGCAGTTGTAGGCAGGTATATTGATCATGAAATCAGAATTTTCTTGTCTTGAATTATTAATCCATTCATTCATTTATGTCACTTGTTTAATTTAATTAATATGTAAAAAAAAAAAAAAAAAAAAAAAAAAAAAAAAAACTCGCTTGGGGGCCCCCTGGTGGCGAGGGGGCCCCAAGCAGCCGCTTAGTTCGCTTATGCCTCGGGCCGGCCCTGGTTGTAAGACATTTGCATAAAGCCAGCCTATGGTCTTCATTGACTGTCCGCAAACAACGTCTATTTTTACCATGTCAAATCCACTTTGATGCACTTTAAAGGATGAGGACTCAGGCTGGAATAGATATGGTAAAACCGATGCCATCATTACTGTTCGTATCATTGTGTATAAAGTGCTGCGGAAGAGCACGCCAAATTCAGATATGGTAATGAGCGTTTGGTTTCCAACACATGCTGTAAGCGGGAGACCAATCACAACAGACTGGGCCATCTGACCAATCAGAGCAGAGTAGACCAATCACAACAGACTGAGCCATCTGACCAATCAGAGCAGAGTAGACCAATCACAACAGACTGAGCCATCTGACCAATCAGAGCAGAGTAGGCCAGTCACAACAGACTGGGCCATCTGACCAATCAGAGCAGAGTAGACCAATCACAACAGACTGGGCCATCTGACCAATCAGAGCAGAGTAGACCAATCACAACAGACTGGGCCATCTGACCAATCAGAACAGAGTAGGTTTTCGGAAAGGAGGGGTTTAGAGAGTCTGAATTCTTTATCAAATCGTTTCAGACATTGTGAGAAAAGAGGTGATGCTGCAATGAGAAAATGGACTTGATCAAAAGGAGAAATTTTATGAGAAAATTGACTTTTGATCTGCATTGTATATAAGCATATAAAGGCTGTCACTGTCAAGCGTGTGTCTCACACTAACTTTTGTTATGTTTGTGCAGAGACGTCTCAAACCTGATGGATGTCCAGATCATCCACGCGGATCACCATACAGCTGGAGCGAAGTTTCTTCAGTGTGGTTCCCGAGGACGGGGCGGCTGCTGATGTCCGGCGCGGGGTCTGAGTCCGTTCAGGACTGAAATTAGACAGTGATTCCCCGTCTGCTAAAAACAAAACAGGACCAATTCAAATTCAATTCATGAAATTAACAAGAGAACTTCTCAAAATCAAAACCAGACACGTTCATGACAAATACATAATTTTTTTTGAGGAACCGGTGCATCACTTCAAATATTTTTTAGCGTTTAGACTACAAAATTATAAGAACTGTGCCTCTTGTTTTTTTTCAATAAAGTGGACTGATGAATCATGCACAACAACACCAACATTCATTGATGATTTGGGATGGATAGACAGTCAGAGAAAGTTTACCCTTGACTTTTTTGGCTGGAGAGTCTTTAGCAGACACATTTGGTTCTGTGTGAGGCCCAGGGATGCCCAGATCCTCCACGCTCCTCTGAAACTCCTGCAGTAGTTTGGCGGCCCACTGAGCACGAGACTCCATCGCCCCGCAGTGACGCTCCCAGTGCCGGCAGCCTTCACCTGTCCCGCACACAGCACATGTCACTGAACAGCTGGCTTCACTCAACTACACATCTGCCAGTTACCCTGCAGTCAACCATTCACACAATACATCGATCGCTGCGTCGTTACAATAAGGGGAAAAAACAAGACTTCAAAAACAGTGACAACCTAAACAAAAAGCTCAGAGCAACATTACCGTTCAAAAGTTTGGGGCCAATACGTTTTTTGTTTTTTTTTAAAATAGAAATGAATACTTGTATTCAACAAGGATGCATTAAATTGATCAAAAGTGACAGTAAAGACATTTAGAATGTTAACAAAAAATTATATTTCAAATGAATGTTGTTAAAAAAAAAAGTTTTTGCCAATCATTAAAGGGGGGGGTACAATGGTGTTTCATGTATTCAGAGTTGTTTACAGTGTTAAAGAGATGGATTCTCATGCTTAACATGGCCAAAGTTTTTAAAAAATATTTTGGACGAATAACGGAGAATTTCTGTGCCGAAAATCTTACTTCCGGGTTGGTACAAGTTTCGGCTGGGTTTTTTTCGACCGTGGATCTAATGACGTAGACCAGAGTAGAGCTGAAGATCTTTGCCCGAACCCGACGGGACCCGACGGGTTTGGTCGGGTTCGGTCTTAATTTCTATTATTTTACACGGGCTCGGGCCGGGCTCGGGCTCGCGCTTTGGGTTGCGTGGTAAATGAGCGGTCAGGTGATGTGTTTAGATTAGCGTGAAAATGGATCTTGAGGAGGTGAAATGGAGGCTGGTCTCTGAAGGACTTATTTTATTTCTTTGTTACAACTTCCAAGTGGCCTCTAGCTCCGTTAGTCATGAATAAATGATGTTAAAAAATGTATAAATTACTCTTTTTTTTACGAAAGACAAAGGTGCTGCTGTGTGCGTGCGGCGCAGTCTCTTTTTTTCTTTCTCTCCCTTTTCCGCCGAGTGGTGCGTGTGCCGGCTCGCGGTGTGAAGCGCGTGTCCGCGCTTTTCTCCGACACTCTTATCACTGCTGATAGACGGCCTTTTGGACAGTCGGGCTGTAAACGGGTTCGGGCTTTTAAAAAGCTGTCAATCAAAATGTACTTGTCGGGCTCGGGCAAAACTCTGTCGGGCTCGAGCCTTTTCGGGCCGAACTTTTAAGGCCCGATTACAGCTCTAGACCAGAGTGGAACTCCTTATATGAGCATTTCTCCCGGAAAAGCTCGCCCGCGCACACGTCGACCAGAGGAGAGCGAGACCGCGCACATCAACGCGCTTCAACAGGAAATCATCGGCAGCGCTGCATAGTGTCTCCAAAGTGTGTTTTTGGATGTGAGGGAAAGCTTACCATGTTCAGCTTCCCAAAGAACCCAGCGTTAGGAACAGTGGATGCAACGATGAATGTTTTATAAACAAAGCCCAGATCGACGGATTCTCTCTATGACTCTGGCTTCGCCCACACGGCCCGCCTCCAGACGCTCGTTTTTTTCCGGAAAGACTCGGTACAGCTTATCTTTCTTTTATAAATATAATAAAACTAAAGACTTTTTGGAGATATGAAGGATGCAATACTACTCTATAGGTACTCAAGATTAACAGGAGATTGAGTGAAAATGAGCATTTCACCCCCCCTTTAATATTTGGGTCTTTAGTGACCCGGATCTAGTATATTTAACATGGATGACTCTCTAACTGCTGCAATAGTATAAAACTCTCCTGATATTAGAGTAACAATTACTAAAGAATAGACCTTGAAAGTGTTTAATTTGAGCGGATGCTTTTTACTGTCATCACTAGCTGCGTTTCCATCCAAACGTGAAGTGAATCAAAGGTCGCAGAAAAAAAAAAGTTTGAGCAGGTGATGGTGCTATTTATTGGTAAACTACTAACCCACTGTAAATAAAACACCATCAGCGGAAACAGCCAATCAGTAAAGTGGGTGACTGCTGCTTATCCGGCAAATGCGTTTCCATCTCCCATTATTCGCATTAAACTCTTTTTTTCACAAGTCAAAAACCACCTCAACGACGTAAAATCTTTTTTGCAAATTATTATTATTTATTTATTTTCGGAAAATTTGGCGTTTCCATCTCTCATTTCTGATGCGATACTTCAACATGTGCAATGCATAAAAACAGGGTGATGGAAACATTGCTAGTGTCAACATCAGAGTTCATTTCCTTTGTATATTCAGTATCCGACTCATTTTCGCGATGTCAACCATATTCTCAAAACTATCATTTTCCAAGTCTTCATAATCAATATTTTGATCGATGACAGCTTCTTCACCAGACCCACCATCAAGTGACAGTGACACTAATATTTGATTGCGTTCAGTACTTGCTCTGCAGTAAATCACTGAGCCAGTTCATTTAGTTTCGCTGATGATTCTTCCTATTCTTTTGTTTTTAATGATGAGTAAAAGATCAGGTTATCATTGTGTATCAGACATTGGCACCTTGTAGGAATGAAGATGAATTGCACTTATTCAGTCATCAGAAATTCAATTATTGTTGTGCAGAAAAAAATATACTTGCACTGTTACACACCTCGGGTCACTATTCACAAAAAATGTATTGGAAAACACATTTCTTTTTAAAAAACAACAACTCTTTGTTACATTGTTTATTATGAATTGATTGAGGAGGAATCAATCTAAGAAGGTTGATGTCTAATTTTAAATGAATGAGGAGGAGGGAAGTCAAATGTAAAATCATAATAAATGATAATAAAAATTATTTTTTCATCATCAAATCACCATATTAGAATGCTTTCTGAAGGGTCATGTGACACTAAAGACTGGCGTAATGATGCTGAAAAATCAGCTTTGATCACAGGACTAAATTACATTTTAAAATACATTCAAATAGAAAAATATATATTTACAACTGAAAACAGTTATTTTAAAGTGTAAAAATATTCTTGAATATTACTGTTTTTACTGTATTTTTGATCAAATAAATGCAGCATTGGTGAGCAGAATGGACTTTTGAATGGTAGTGTACATAGTCAAGTGAATTTATATGGCGTGACCTCAAAGCCAGAGACAGAAAAGTACAAGTTAAAACCTCAGAACCACAAGGCAACAGAGGGTGTATGATATGAATCCCGTCTGTCACCTGGTCTGTGGAAAGGGTAGTAATCCCAGCCCAGCTTCCGGAGGGTCAGCTGCATCGCACCCTGTGTTCCTGGAGGCGGAGCTTCATCTGTGTGTACAGGATAAATCACATGGGTATGTCAGTGTTATGATGATATATGTAGCCAACAAGATAAGTTTAGTTCCCTTCAAAACTTTCAATTTTGTCATTATTTAATCTCCATGTGGTTCCAAACCTGTACGACTTTCTTTTTGCCATTAAACAAAAAAAGACTATTTATTTGAATGTACAAACTACTTTTTTTCATGCAGTTATTTTTTCACGCTATGAAAATAGAGCACTTCTGACATGCCAGCAAATTTAAAAGCACTTATTAAGTGATGGTCATGTTCCCTATATTCACTCTAAAGCCAAGCTTCTAAGCTTTAAAACTACACCTATTTTGTGCTGGTTAAGCAAGTGGTTGTTAAGTAACATGATAACTTATTAGCACCCCCCACTTCAGATTTAAAGTCTCCCTGTGGTGTAAATCAAGTTTTTAATGTTGTTTATATGTCTATGTAGTGTTTTTAATATGCTTTAACACAAACCATGTACTAATTCATAAGTCGACACCATTGCTGAGTATTTTCTCCTTAAAACTGCAGTGAACCAAAGACAGTCTCAAAAACACGGTTTGAAATCGCTGGTGCTTCTGACGTCACAAACTACCTTGTAACCAATCAGATCAACGTGAGCTGGTGTGAGTGAGTGGAGGCAGGGATCATTTGCATATTCATAGAACCGTGTATACTAAATGAGGCAAGGGTGTGGAGTTACATTCAAGCTATTTTTAAGGCATGACAGACGTTTTTTCAAGGAAAAAACTTTTAAATATATACTTTTGGTGATCAAAGATTCGTTTTAAGGAATAAAATTGGTTAATTAAGGTTAACAATTAATTGATTGTTAATTTAAACCAATCTATTATGTAAATCTATGTAAACTGACATCCCTATTTAAAAGGGAAGGGTCAACAATATAATTATAGATTAATAATTAGTAATTAATAACAGATGTGTTTACATGCAGGTATTTTTAAATATAAAGACAATGTTAAACATGTATGTACACAAAAAGTGCATTGTATCAAATTATTAACTTAAATGTTAGTGTATAGTAGTTAAAAACACAATATAAAGTGGGTCCTAGTGAATTAATTACAAAATTAAATTTTCAATTAACTATTCCTTTCAAGTAACTGGGTAGAAATATAATTAAATGGTAACCGTGATCTGAATTCATTACCAGAATCTGAACAGCTGTCGCTGCAGATGTGCAGGTCGAGACGGGAGATGAAAGTGTGGTAGGATGATTCTCTAACATCATGGAGGTCGAAATACTGGGCCAGTGTGTCCGGAGTCCCGACCGCTTCGGGTGGAGGAGGTTCAGTCCACAGAGGGTGGATCCCAGGAGAGGGAGGCGCAGTCTGGTGCACAAACACACAAAGACATAAACACACACTCCGGCACTGTCTGAGTCATTCACAGGGAGTGGCTGACGCAGGATGGGCTACACTAGGGATTGAATATCTTATAGACGGCTTTACACAACATTTACTTTGTTGAGCTGTTTTGTAATGACAATTGTGTCCAAAAGCCTCACTACAACCTTTACCCCAAAACCTGAGGCAGTGCAGTATAGGGCAAAGGGTTTCCTTTTCTTTTTGATCTTAAAATCTGATGTGCCGATAAGAGTATCTCATTAACCATTAAAGAGGCTCTTGCACCGGAGGAACCTTTTCATAGTTCCTAGAACTATAGGCGGAAGTTCCCGGATTTTGGTGTGTTCGCACCGCAGGAACTAGGAATGATTTTAGTTCCAGGAACTCCTATTGGAGGAACTGATTTAGCTCCAACTTCAGAGTCGGTCTAAACCAGCACTATAGGAACTACCAGTGACGTTAGTGACGCGGATTGGCCGAACGCACGCGAAACACTGGCACCCGCCATTTAAAAAAAAGCAGTGTAAACAGTTTATAGCCTATATATTTACTCCAGAAACTAACTCTACGAACATGGAAAACAGTGATAGATGGGCCTCTTAACCTTTACGCTGAGGAGAAAATCCAACGCAACTTTCAGGGGACCAAGCCAAACATGATTATGATTATGTATTTCTGCTCAGCTAGCAACACTGGACATCAACCACACGGCATACGCTGATAACTTTTCACTACTGTCTACTTTCTATGTCTAACAGTTCTATCTAATTAAGTATTAGACAGGACTGTTAGACAGATCGGAAACTAATGAACACAGAGAATGCGAGCGCTGTTTGCTCAGGCGTTCTCAGAGCCGTCAAAATAAAAGTCACAACAACAAGCGCGGCTCACGCCACTTCAGAGTTCCTACTAGCGGTGCGAATGCAACATGGAAAACGTTCCTAAGGGATCCATTAGTTCTCGGGAAACCATCCTGGTGGCCAGTTCCTAGAACTGAGTTCCTAGAACTACTCGGTGCGAAAGTATGAAGGTAAAACAGTAGCAAAACTCGAGAGCATGTAAATGTGAATTTGAGAACTTGTACAATAAATATTCGTACTTGTACATGAACATTTACACTCACAGCTCCAATGTGAAAACCTGTAAAATAAAAAACTGAAGTTGAATGTTGAAATTTGCACTCGCAGACAATAGTCACAAACCTGTATTCTGAATCTGAAGCTGCAGACAAGTAGACACAAATGTGTAAAATGCCATTCACAGAAATACAACGACAGACACAAACTTGTAATATATATTTTGCGTTTAATCTTACATTCACATTCGCAGTACTACCTCAGTTAGGCACTTGCAGCTTCTCAAATCTGTCACTGCAATTTCAAATTTCGCGCCTTGACTTTTGCTACTCTTTTCGCGATATATCAGGTGCAAAACTAACTTGTGCACTTGAAACTCAGAGGCGGTGAGAGGGAAAGGGGGGCGGGAGGAGGGGGGGTCAAAGGAGCCGTTTTATTGGTTGGCACCTAGCCAATGAAATGGGAGTTCGATGATGTCACGAAACCCGCGTGCACTGAAACACTAACATGGCTTAATGCATTAGACTGATATTAAAATAAATAAACGAAATTATCAAACTCAGTAGACACAATGCTAATGCATACTACAGAAAAGCAGATGAGCACAGAATATGACGTAAAACATATGACGTATGCCATATATATATATGCCCTATATATATATATGGTATACCATAGACTGTAAAAGACACACACACACACACACACGTACGTATATATATATATAATTTATTTATGTTTTGTTTGTTTTTGTGTGTCCAACAGTTAGGCTAGGGTGAATATTTAAAACATTTACATTTTTCCAAAGCGAAATGCTTTATGGTGTTTCCTGTTTGGTCTTTTAATACCACTGTCTCAATTAAACGCGTTGCGTTCATATTCTGTAAAACTATTCCAGTAAAACTAATGATATTTCATAAAAATATTTTCCAAGCGTTTTAAAAAATAGCTGATACATATGCATACAAATGTTTGCATTGTGGCTGGCGTTGTTCATTGGTGAGGCATCGACCAATAAAATGACTTCATTCCGACCCCAGCCCCGCCCCCGACTCTGCTCTCTCAAGTCTGCATTTACAAGTGCACGAGTGAGTTTTGCTACAGGCATATCGCAAAAAGAGTAGCAAAAGTCAAAGCGCTAGGATTTGAAGTTGTACTGCCAGATATGAGAGGTTGTGAGTGCCGACTTGTGGTTGTACAACGAAACTGAACTAAAGCACAAAGATAAATGTGTAGTACACAATTGTGCCTGTCATTTTGTTTATGTAAATGACACTTTACACATTTGTAACTATTAATCTGCAACTTCGAATTCAAAACACAGGTGTTCTGAGTATTGTCTGTGTGTGCAAATCGATAGATGCAGCTTTTCACATCAGAGCTGCAAGTATAAATTTCAACTTACAAATACAAATATTAATTTTACAAGTTCTCACATTCAAATTAGCAAGCTCTCGAGTTTTGCTACTGTTTTACCTTCATACGAAAGCCCCTTAAGTTGTCTTCATAACATTTTTGAGAGGGATTTAAAGGGTCCAGTGTGGCACCTGTAGTGTTTCAGCAGCCATGCTCTTCCTCTGCTGCGCGGACTTCTCCATGGCCTCACTCAGAGACTTGGCGTAGTGGATGATGGCCTTGAGCTGGGAGTCTGTCAGCACCCACAGCAGATCATCCAGTATGAAGAGCAGCTTAGAGGCCAAGACATTACAGTCCTTCACCTGAGACGAGGAGGGTAGTAACGTCAGCACAGAATACATGCCGTTCCCCTCTGATTAGGGCTGCAAGATATACTGACATAAAACCAATTTCATGAGATAAGCTTAGTGTGATTATCACATCGCAAAGGCTGTGATTTAATTAAATAAATATACAATGATATAAAATGATTGTGATTTTAACGGTAAAAATGCTACAGTGAAGAACTGTCAAACATATTGTAAATGTGACATATATGATAACTCAAGTAGAGATTCTTCAAAAGTAAAAATATATATATATTTTATAAATTATCTTCGTTCATTCGAAAAACCATTCTAGAATGATAAATCTTTCCAAATAGAGCTATTAAAGTAAACTTGGTCATCAAAAAAATGTATAAAGCAGTCTATATATCGAATAGAAACAAAATATCACAACGTCAGTTTTTTATATCATTCAGTGCAAATTCTGATATTTATGATGATCTAATCTTAGTTCCAGTATCCCAAAAGCAACACACCACTATAAAATCAGCTGAAACAGACGATGCCCTGTCACACTATGTCAGACATCAAAATATCAAAATTGATATCAAATGAATGAAACTCATAATGGTCACAAAAATGGTCAATATTTGCCCGGCAGAATGGAAAACCAAGCAAACTTTACAATCAGGCAAAAACCTAGGAGTAGTTTAAAATTTTCTCATGTGACTTTGGCAAACAAGTGATGAAGAGGGTTTTTCTGTGAAGAAGATTTGTAAATAAATATGTAAAGTGTACCCTGCGTTTGAGAGCGATGCGTATACGTCCTTGGTTGGTAATGAGGCGCAGTGGCGTGCTGCCCAGATCCTGCTCGTCACTCTCAATCGCATCGGCCTCAATGCGCAGACTCTGCCAGTTGATCTCCTTGAACGTCAGGACCTGCAGGACACCCGAGTATAAGCCATCACACTCGATGAAAAACACCAACACAGGCAAGTCGTGTCACTAATGCAAGCTTGGAGAGCAATCATGGAGATTTTAATCTTTACCACATTGAAGTAGAGTTTAAAGACTGGTAATAGCTACCCAAGGGCATTGCCAAGATGGCAATCGAATGGACTTTCTTCAAAATAAAACATTTTTCCTTTTAAAATCCGTCTTTGTTTTCTATTATTGTCATAACTTTCTTTGCACTTACATGTAAACTGTCATTGAATTACTGCCTAACCTATGTGCAAGATTTAAGAAAGGCTGTATTGCCTACAAGAGTAGTAGGGCTGCACAGTTTTTGGGAAAAAGTGGCATTGCGATATTTTGATTTTCTGCAATATATATTGCGATATAAAAAAATACAGAGATTTTAACTATATGACTTTGGAAAATTAATCATTCTAGAATGATTGGGTTGATTTTGTAGGTGAGTGCATCTGCATAGAAAATAAAAATAATAAGAAAAAGCTTACTCACTTTGGCACTTACTTTGGGTACAAAACATCCTTTAAGATATTTCATCCAAAAATAAAACCGTTGAATATCGTTAATTATATATTTTTTCCTTACTATGAAAGTCAATGGCTACCGTCAACTGTCTGGTTACCCACATTCTTCAAAATATCTTTTGTGTTCAGTAGAAGAAACTCATACATGTTTAAAACAACTTGAGGGTGAGTAAATTATGATTTTTGGGTGAACTATTGGGAAAAACTTTAAATTTGAGTGTTCATGAACAGAGTTATGACTGTTATAATAGGCCACAATTTCACTGTTGTTGACCCATTCAAAAATACTATAAAATAATAATTATTATAATTTTTATTGTGATTATCATGAAAATAAAAATGGAAATATATTACTATTGTAATAATACTATTGTAACCCACAATGCATTTATATTTTTTAATTAAATTGTAGACTTGCGATGCGATTTAGATGTTATAAATTTTGAAATTTATGAACATTCTTAATTTTACATATTGTGTATATAACAGTAGTCAAGAAAACTGTCAGACAAGTGTATTATGAAAATGGTTACACTCTATTTTACAGTGTACTAACCTAAGAAAGTACTGGTAATATAAGGTAACTACATGGGTTAAGGTTAGGTTCAGGGTTAGTTCCTGGTTATTACCCAGTTATTGTAATTGCTATAATAAGTACATAGTATGTACATGTGGAACAGGGCTGTAAAATAAAGTGCGGTAACACTTGTGTCCTTGTTACATATGTTACATGTACTTACCATAGTAATAACAGTAAATTATGCATAATTACATGCAACTAACCCTCAACCAAATCCTAATCCCACCCTAACCCTATAGTAAGTACATGTAGTTGCTTAATATTACTCAGTACTTAAATATATAATTACACTGTAACAACGACACCTTAAAATAAAGTGTAACCTAAAGTGCTACCATGAAGATAGTGTCAGTTTTGATTTCATGATGGCTAAAAAAAGACACATTACAATCGGAGCATTTGGCTTTCTACACCACTGGCTGTGCTTCAGTGGGCGGCGTAACCCTGAAGCACAGCTCTATATTAAGAAAGCAGGAGAGGTCATCTCTGAGTGTAACATCCATCTCACATCTAACTGCATTACAGCTCATTTAGAAGATCTGGCAACCTGAATACTCAGTCCATATATCAAAATGATTGGCCAGATTTCATTACCTAATGCTGGTCTGGAAAAGTAATGAGAGGGGACTTCTCATGAGCATGTGCTTCAGTGTGTGGAGAAAAGCAAGTGAAAGAGGAACAAATAGAGGAGAAGTGAAGTGTAGAAACACTTTGATCTGGCAGATGTTGATCTGTGCTGCTTTTGTCCCCTGTTAGATCATGTAACCAATGCTAGTTTTCTCCCTTATATGATTCACTTGCTCTTTAAAATGAAGAAGCTGACAGTTCATACTCAAAGGTGTTTTAACCAGGGTAATCCCTTTTAATGCCACAAAAACCTAATGAGGACATTTTTTGCACTTCTTCAAGCTAAATGCGACAAAAGTGCTGCATAACCTCGGGTGCTTTTTCCAGTAGGTGTCGTACGTGTCAAATTGAGGGGTCAGCGTTGCAGGACAGCCCAACATGAACACCGTACACCTGTTTTTACTGTTGCATGGCACTTTCACTGCCGTCTGTACTGTACCTCTCCTCTCTTAGGATGAGTAATGCGTGTGTGCCGAAGGTCGCTCTTCTGCCATTTGGGGTTGAGGCTGCAGCCCTGGAGCTGCCAGAGCTCGAAGGAGGCATGAAACGCTCGGGCCTGAACTTTAATCGTGATGGAGTTGATGATCACAGACATTCCTTCCACAACCTTCTCAGCGAAGCCGTACTCACTGCAGAGGCCAGAGACAGACCGCAAACATCCGTTAGACAGAACGATCAATCCAGTTACTGTTCACTAAAACCAAAACTTTTCAATAACTGAAATAAAATAAAAGAATTAGATGAACAACTTAAAATGTAAAAAAAAAGTTGCCTGGGAAAGTAACTGAAATTAATACGTTTAAAGGTAGGGTAGGCAATTTCTGAGAGGCTAGCAATAGCAAGCTAGCTTTGAAAGCAAAAAGCCAGGGACACACCAATGGTTTTTGAGCGTCGGCCAACATGGTTGTTTAGAGCCGTTGGCTTTATTCGAACGGCATCAGGTTTTTTTTTCTACAGCATGTAGAATCGGCCGTCGGTGAGAGAGAACTCTGATTGGCTGTTCAGCTTAGCGAACAAGTCAGTGCACAAAAATAAAATCAAAACAGCGAGCAAAGAAGTCAAGACGGTACAGACGGAAGGATGTTCTGATGTTACTTGAGTGTTCCTGGGTGAATATTTTAATATTAACATGAGCGGAGTGGAATAAAGAAAGTGATCAGCAGGATTGATATTCAAAACGATTAGCACGCGCTGCTTTGTTTACGGTGTGTGTATCTGCAGCCTGCAGTGTCAGTTTCCCTTTTTAAATGATGAATACATCTGCAGAAACAGACAGTTGTCTCATTTACACGCAGGCACAGAACGTGAATGCTAGCTGACAGTCGGCTGTAGTTCTCTCGGTGTGTTCAAGTGCAGCTTTTTTCCCCCGGCGCAGGCGACGCGAGGCAACAACACAGTCGGCTTTCATCAGCGCTAGTTCTTTGCCGTCGGTGTGGTGTGTCCCAACCTTAAGATCCAACTCTCCCTTTTCAGAGCATCTCAAAGCCACGCCTCCTTCAAAACACATGAATACACACAGTAGAGGCATAGCCACTAGATGACAAGCCTGCAAGATTTAGCCAAAAAAACGTAACGGCTAATGCTAACACTGTTACGCAGGAAAGGAGAGCAGAGGCTGTTTTTTATGAATGGATGTCAATGGAGAAAATCTTCACTACACTGAATAAAATGCTTTTGTGAGAAAACACCTTAACATTTAAGTAATCGACAGCCTGTTCACTAATCTTCAAAATGTTTTACGCTAAACAATACTTTTGTTGGGAACCATATATAGATGTTTACTATGATAAAAAGGTTAGATCTGAATTGTAATGACTATTATAACTATATCATGTATACATATGATATGACGCTGATATTATGCATTTTAATGTATAAAGACAAAATGAATAATTTAACTATAAATATTATGTTATATTGTATGTTGTTTAATTAAAATAAAACATGAAGTGTTGTGTCAACTGCTGTGTGCCTAATGATGATTATAAAACGCTTTTTATTGAATGATGGTAAAAAAAACCCACATCATTTTAATGAAACCCTAGGTGTTTAACATCCTGGCTTGTTGCTGATATTATAAAGAATATTCTAATGATATTCTGTTTCCTATAGATTTGGCTTGTGTCCCCACTTCATAGCTTATATGGGATCTAATTTATGGCCACCTTTTGAGGAATCATTTGTTTGTAGTACATTTGTGCCATATGTTTTATTAAAAGTTTGAAGAAATAACAGAATTGATGCTTGACTTAGCAAGTACCACTAATGAATCTAAATGTCACTGTGCATGATGGAGAGGACATCATAGGGAGCTTTCAACACTCTCTGTATGATTTGTAAACCACTGTACATTTGTATACTAAAAGGAGGATGGCAGATCACTCTGACCTTTGGCCTGCAGTGATGGCTATTGGAGAAGGGCCGTTTGGAGGCCGCGGTTCTTCACAGGTTCTCATTTCAACTTCTACTTTATCCAGGAACTGCAAAAGGAGAGGAAACAGAATTCAGTGCGTCAGAACTGAACTGATGTATTGTTAGTCACTTGTTTTATTATGATCTACACTTCTCAAGACATACATTATCTATAGAATATGGAAACGGGAAGATCCCTGAAATCTTCGGAGTGAAGTTTTAAGTAACACTAGCTAACTTTAACTAGTTAATCTAATGTATGGGATGTTGTAGTGATAGAGCATTAATGCACAACATGGATTCAAAATCTGCATACATTGTTCCGAACACAGTCTTAACTTAATATGTTTCAACTAAAACCACATTGTATCTGATTAATAACTTCTCATTAACATGTTGAAATGCAAAAATATCAACATTTTGAAGGTTATTACCATGTTATTATTACATTAACCCCCTTTTTATTAATTATAAAATGAGAAATTCTTTGAAACTTCACATTTTACATGAACTAAAGAAAATCACTGAAATACATGAAAACCTTAAAAAAAACTAATTATATTTACTTTTTTCACTTTTAGATGAAAATGGTGATCAATTTATGCTGCAATGGTTCATCAATAGTTGTGCATATTCATGTTTATCAACAAAATCCAGATGCAAAAGTGTGTGAGATATGACATATTACAGAATTGAGACTAATTTAACTCATATATTTAAAATAAATAATAATAATTGCACAAGATCACATTACAGCCTCAGTTAATACCCAATTCAAAATGTTATTTTATGATTATATCTTTAAAAAAAAAAAAAAAAAAAAAAATGATGTGTATATTGATAGTCTTTGCTCATTTGCAAAGTTTTTAGTAGGGGAACCAAATTATCGATGTATCTCATACAAGTCAAAATGGATCGGAATGCATCATGAGTGTTAAAAAAAGCACAAAAAGTCCCAGGCTTATTCAACCTTATCATTTGAAATGATAAGTAGTTCATTCATTCTCACATAATATGCATTTGTTTTTGCTTCAAATCAACTGCTACGGTTTTGCCATTAATCTCTGATGTGATTTGGTTTGTTTAAATACTAAAACTGCTGAAACGCCAATGGAGAAATTAGCTGTAAATCAAGCCACTGAAAAAGTGTGCAGTCACTATTGCACAGAACTCTATCCGACCTTATCAGACGCTGTAACATCTGAGTGAAACACAGAAATAAAATAAAGGTACTTTTGCAGAAGTGAAAAGGGACTGGAGATCATGTGATAAGCATGGGGATGGCAGAATGTGACTGAGAAGCATGACATAAGAGTGGAAACACACTCAGGGAGATTCTTACCAAACATATGGGACTAGTCTTCAACTTCGTCCATTGTATCTGACATGGGGGAAAAAAAGACATTTAACTACAGTTCTCCAAGCTATAACGTTATTCATGACAGTATCCTCTCACATTAATGATGACTCCTCCACCCTACCCGTATAGCAGCCTTGTTGCAGTAGACGCGGGTGACGGCCAGCCAGGTGGGCAGATCCAGCATGTTCTGCAGGACCTCCTCATCCAGCTCCAGGTTGGACAGCTGACCCTCTCCCTTCAGTGTGCTCAGGTTGATCTTATCTGGGGAGAGGTTCTTAGTGAACCTACACAAGAACAAAGCACTGGTTAGATGGTTTAAGAGTTATGAGTCAATAAGGGTCCACCATAAATAAATGGTGTTTAAAACATGTTTAAAACATGTACCAAGTTCTTAGAACTCATGTTTTACACCATTTTCAAGAAGATTTTAATTTAAAGGGGTCCTATTATGCTTTTATACATGTAAAAGTTCTTTAAGGCCCCGATATACTTAAAGTGAAATCGAAGAACTAACAGGTGTGACGTCCAAAACGAAAAATCAGGTAAAAACGAAGTTCGCTTCAGGAGTTTGAAACAACAGAAGTACTTCAACATGAGTATATCAGGGCCTTTAATGTGCAATGTTGCAAAGTAATAAAGCACTAAGTTCCTCCAGCGGGAGTTATTCTCTATATCAGTAACACTGTTTCTGAACTCCCTGAAACGCCTCCATTGTACTCTTGAGTTTTCTCCCGGGAACGAACACGTCACAATATTCCTCATTTAAATAATTCCTGTCCACTGCATATGAAAACTAAAGGGGCGGGGCCTGGTTGAGTTCGTAGTGTGTTGAAACCTGGTTGAAACTCACGGTTATGGTAAGGGGCGGGACATTTCTCTCAAACACACTCAAAGAGCTTGACCAATCACAACACACTGATCCAGCCGACCAATCAGAGCACTAGAGGTGGGCGATATATCGTTTAGACGATAATATCCAAATTGTTGTCTGGACGATATGCAAAATTGGGATATCGAATATTTCATAATTTGTGCAATCCGACCCCCCAAACATGAAAAGAGCTGATAGAAGTTAAAGAGAAAACAAATAACGCACACTATAACCTTCTAAACAATTATATGTAGTGATTTTTAATACTGTAGGGCAGTACTATTCCCGGAAGCAACCTCCAAGTGGCCCAGCCCATGGTCCCGTGTCGTCAAAAACGCACATTCATACGTAAATTCGAAATAGTGCGCGCAGAAGCACATGCGCAAAACCGTTTTGGAAAATTATATATTAATTATTTTTATTTTATCATATGTCATTTTACAAAAGGACATTTTACAAACCTACGTTTTGCGCATGTGCTCCCGCACGCACTTTTTCAGTCACAACACAGCAATCAGAGGAGGACGCGCTGAAAACTGTAATGCTGTTCTCTTCCTTCATAACTCGTATTGAGAAGGTTTGAGTTGCAGAGGAATTTGTGACTGTTTCACCTGTTCAACCACATCAAAGTTTCGTAATTAGTAAGTCCGTGCTTTTTCTCTTTTTGTTCTTATGTGCTGAAGGGCCGCTGTGCCTTGGTGAAACGGTGTTTGTATGTGAAGAGCTCTTTTCCAAAACGCCATAAACCTAAAAAGCTGCCTCAAAGAACCAGCAAAAGTAATGATTATGAATATGTAAAATATTGCAATAAGACATTTTAATTGTTTATTAATTTCTGTGTCGGCTGCAAAGATGAAGTTGACGATCTACTATTGACTCGCGATCTTCGCAGTAGGCTAGTGAACGCACCGGAGAAATGCACATTTATTAGGCTACATAGTTTTATTTTATTTTGTTTTGGATGGTTTTGTTTAGAACCAGCTTTCTGTAAATATATTTCACATTTTTTAGGCCTGTGAGGCGAGTAGGCTACGGTTCGGTTCGGTTCCTGATGATATCTCCAGTTCAAGCACCTTATGTTGTGATTGCTAGCCTATATTTACTTTTTATGTATTAAATTCAGGAAATTGGTGAATGAAAAATGTATTAAAATTAAGATACAATTAATACAAAACGAAATTCGTTTTAAAGAAAGGCTTTGTGCTTTCTGTTTTGAGTTCTCTGTGAAAGTTTGAAAGTCTTTTAGTGCCGCTTTCCGAGCGCGCGTCCATAATGGAGAACTGTCACGTGATATTGTTTTTTCCTCATAAATGCAAACACGAAAAATAAAAGACAAAAGACTTTTTTAAAAAGACAAACCATCAATTTTTGGAAGAAAATGGATGGATTTATAGCGTTTTGAGGAAAAAAAGGCGTTTTGGGGAAAAAATGGATGGAATTATAGTGTTCTGAAAATATTATTTTTTTACTTTGAATTATCATCATCAACAATATTGTTTGATTTAATAATCACTGTTGCAAGAGGTGCCTAGTTCCGTTTTTTTTTTATTGTTTTATTTTGTAAGTGGAAAAAGTAGGGGCTACCTCAGATTCTGTTTAGTTAGCTCCTTTATTGTTTTTTCTATAGCCTACAATAATAGGTAAAATGCAGCAAGTCAAAAGACCAACTGGACCTTCTTTGCCAGTTTGCATACATTTCTTTGAAGGATGGCAAAAATATCGTCTGAATATCGATATCGAGATATTGGAAAAAAATATCGAGATATTCATTTTTGTCAATATCTCCCACCCCTACAGAGCACATTGAGCTTTTCTGAGAGACAGGAACTAAACAGAGCGATACTGACAGACTGGGAAGAAAGGAGCTGCAACAATGGAGAATATATGAAAAATAATGTGTTTTTTTTAACATTCAGTCATGAAAACCTATTCAAGTAGAGTCCAAAAACAAAATCAAGACTTTGTAAGAGGGCATAAATTTGCCTTTTAATGACTTGAAAATGTCATACGGTGTAACCATCAAGTAAAAAGAAATAATGTATTTTCCTTGCACCTTAAATACATGTTAAAAAACACAATATTTAAGAAAAATTTTAAACAAGTATTTGAATGTATTTAACATTAAATATATATATATTTTACAAATGAGTCAATGACAAATATAGCTTAAAAAAATCATTTTTAAAAAATCTTTTCAAAATTGATGTAACGCATATTTTTTCAGCAAAAACAGGTTTAAATTAAAGCTGCAAGCAGCGATGAAAGGGCCCTCGCACCCGTGCCATCAACACTCGGTGGCTTTAGGAAGGCAGAGCATGGTTGGGAAATGTACATTTAAGGAGGGATATATAGTAAGAGTATGTCAAAGTCAGTTACAAAATGTTTTGTATAATGGTGATAATAGCATGCTTCATGACTCAGCTAAGTGTTGCTAGCATGTTTAGTCTGTTTCTAGCATGCTCAGTACACAATAATTATGTGGTTAGTACTGCATTACTGTGTTAACCATGTCAGTTTCTGTTGCCAGTAGGTGGCGTTATGACTATAACTGAATATGAGCATGGATGTGTGTTCAGGACAGAACTCTTATCAAACGTGTGAAGTTTGGTGCAAATTGGACATTGCCTTCTTGAGTAACAACAAAGTCATGTTTCATTGAATTAGCATTCTTTAGAACTTAGCTAAGCATTTAAGCATGTTTTAACATGTTTCTAGCATGTTTAGAACTCAATGGCATTTTTAACATGTTGCTAGAACGGCATCAACGTGTTAAACATGTCACTTCCTGTTGCCAGTTGGTGGCGCTATTACTATAACTGAACATTCTCATGTAGATGTGTTCAGGCCATGACTCTTATCAAAAGTGTGAAGTTTGGGGCAGATTGGACATTCCATGCCTGAGTTACAGCAAATTCCTATTTAATTGCAATAATAGCATGCTTTAGCACTTGGCTAAGAGTTTGCTAGCATGTTTTAGCATGTTTCTAGTATGTTGTTAGCATGTTTAACACTTGCTGGCACTTTTTTATATGTTATTAGGAGTCCATAACAGTGTTAAACATGTCACTTCCTGTTGCCAGCAGGTGGCGCTATGACTGTAACTGAATATAAGCATGGTCATGTGTTCAGGACAGAACGCTTATCAAAAGTGTGAAGTTTGGGGCAGATTGGACATTCCATGCCTGAGTTACAGCAAATTCATATTTAATTGCAGTAATATCATTCTTTAGCACTTAGCTAAGTGTTTGCTAGTATGTTTTAGCATGTCTCTAGTATGTTGGTAGGATGTTTAGCACCTACTGGCATTTTTTTATATGTTATTAGGAGTCAAGAACAGTGTTAAACGTCACTTCCTGTTGCCAGCAGGTGGCGCTATGACTATAACTAAATATGAGCATGGACATGTGTTCAAGAGATAACTCTTATCAAACGTGTGACGTTTGGGGTAGATTGTACATTGCCTTCTTGAGTAACAACAAAGTCCTGTTTCATTGAATTAGCATGCTTTAGCACTTAGCTAAGTATTGCTAGCATGTTTTAATATGTTTCTAGCATGTTTAGAACTCAATGGCATTTTTAACATGTTGCTAGAACGGCATCAACGTGTTAAACATGTCACTTCCTGTTGCCAGTAGGTGGCGCTATTACTATAACTGAATTTGAGCATAGACATGTGTTCAGGCCATGATTCTTATCAAACATGTGAAGTTTGGGGCAGATTGGACATTCCATGCCTGAGTTACAGCAAATTCCTATTTAATTGCAGTAATAGCATGCTTTAGCACTTAGCTAAGTGTTTGCTAGCATGTTTCTAGTATGTTGCTAACCTGTTTAGCACTTGCTGGCTCTTTTATATATGTTATTAGGAGACCACAACAGTGTTAAACATGTCACTTCCTGTTGACAGCAGGTGGCGCTATTACTATAACTGAATATTCTCATGTAGATGTGTTCAGGCCATGACTCTTATCAAACGTGTGAAGTTTGGGGCAGATTGGACATTCCATGCCTGTGTTACAGCAAATTCCTATTTAATTGCAGCAATAGCATGCTTTAACACTTAGCTAAGTGTTTGCTAGCATGTTTTAGCATGTTTCTAGTATGTTGTTAGCATGTTTAGCACTTTCTGGCACTTTTTTTATATGTTTTTATATGTCCACAACAGTGTTTAACATGTCATTTCCTGTTGCCAGCAGGTGGCACTATGACTGTAACTGAATATGAGCATGGTCATGTGTTCAGGACAGAACGTTTATTAAAAGTGTGAAGTTTGGCGCAGATTGGACATTGCCTTCTTGAGTAACAACAACATCCTGTTTCATTGAATTAGCATGCTTTAGCACTTAGCTAAGTATTGCTAGCATGTTTTAACATGTTTCTAGCATGTTTAGAAGTCAATGGCATTTTTAACATGCTGCTAGAATGGCATCAACGTGTTAAACATGACACTTCCTGTTACCAGTAGGTGGCGCTATTACTATAACTGAATATTCTCATGTAGATATGTTCAGGACAGAACGCTTATCAAAAGTGTGAAGTTTGGGGCAGATTGGACATTCCATGCCTGAGTTACAGCAAATTCCTATTTAATTGCAATAATAGCATGCTTTAGCACTTAGCTAAGAGTTTGCTAGCATGTTTTAGCATGCTTCTAGTATGTTGTTAGCATGTTTAGCACTTGCTGGCACTTTTTTATATGTTATTAGGAGTCCATAACAGTGTTAAACATGTCACTTCCTGTTGCCAGCAGGTGGCGCTATGACTATAACTGAATATGAGCATGGTCATGTGTTCAGGACAGAACTCTTATCAAATGTGTGAAGTTTGGGGCAGATTGGACATTCCATGCCTGAGTTACAGCAACTTCCTGTTTCATGGCGAAACATCAAAATTTGTCAGGCCGCCGAGGACCCGCCCTTCGACGAAAACTCAAGATCTTCGCAATTTAACGTCGCAAAGGCCTTAAGATTACACTCACCAAATTTGAAGATGATCAGATTAAAACTGTAGGAGGAGTTCGTTAAAGTACGAGGCCTGAAAATGTCAAAAACTGCACAAAAATCTGGGAGGAAGTTCAAAATGGCTGACTTCCTGTTGTGTTTAGGGCTATGCTCCAAGAGACTTTTTTGTAGGTATTAGGTCATTACATGTATGTACCGAATTTCGTGCACGTACGTGGAACGTTGCGGGATGCGCACTCCGTTGAACTTTTATAGGTGGCGCTGTCGAGCCATTTTGCCCCGTCCAATTCTGAAACCTATATCAGATGTCAATTTTCGCCAGTTTTGACGCGTGTGCAAAGTTTCGTGAGTTTTCGAGCATGTTTAGGCCCTCAAAAATGCAATTAAATGCGGAGAAGAATAATAATAATAATAAATATAGCTGCGAGCAGCGATTACGGGCCCAAGCCGGTGGCAGCGCAACCCCGGTGCCTTTAGTTACCTAAAGGCACCGGGGTGGCGGTGCCCCCAGCTTTGGCCCTTCATCGCTGCTCGCAGCTATATTTATATATATATATTTATATATATATATATATCTTTAATGTATTTTTATCATGTTGAAAAAGTTTGGTGTGAATAAAATAAACCACTTAGGAGGAGTAGCTAAAAACTCAGAGTCTGACATATCCAAAAAATCCACATTCAAACCAAAATATCTGACTTCCTGTTGCTCAGATCTAATGACTGTAAATTAGAAAGTTGTCCGGCTCGATGAGACCAATATGCGTACTGATTTTTGTAACTGTGGGTAAAAGTAACCCCCCCACTTTTGTCAAAATCATTTTGAAAGTTACACACTTCCTGCTACCAGTTGGTGGCGCTATAACTTTGACTCACAATAGTTACATCCATATGATCGGCCTCTTACCACTAACACACTGCTGAAGTTTCATCAAGATCAGTTAATGTGTGCAGAAGTTATAACACTTCGTGTTTCTCTTTTCTCGCCATAAATTTGTGTCCTCGCCATGGCCAAACCGTTCGAGATATCAAAAATCCGTCCGCAATTTAGCATCCTCAATGTCTTGACTTCATGCTGACCGAGTTTGGAGGCGATTGGATGAATTCTCTAGGAGGAGTACATTAAATTCCACAGCATGCGTTTCAAAACAACCCATAATAGCCGACTTCCTGTTGGGCTGGCGTAAAAAGTAAAAGTACGAAAGTTGTTCGGCCCGATGAGATCTATATGTGTACCGAGTTTCATATTATTACATGCAAGCGTGTCTGATTTATGGACCAAGTTTTCGGACCCCGTTCAAGGGGGCGCTGTCGAGCCCCCCTGCCACGCCCGGGTACCAGCTTCAGCCCGGCCCTGATGGCCGCTGGTTCTGACCCGTGTGCAAAGTTTCAAGAGTTTTCGAGCACGTTAAGGGTCTCAAAAGTGCCCGAAAGGTTGACAGAAAAATAATAATAATAAATATAGCTGCGAGCAGCGATTGCGGGCCCAAGCCGGTGGCACCGCCAACCTGGTGCCTTTAGTTACACTAAATGCACCGGGGTGGCGGTGTCACCGGCTTGGGCCCTCCATCGCTGCTCGCAGCTATATATATATATATATATATATATATATATATATATATTATATATTATATATATATATATATTATATATTATATATATATATATATATATATATATATATATATATATATATCAGACAAGTAATATTCTTTGTCTTGTCACTTAAAAAAAAAAAAAAAAAAAAAAAAATATATATATATATATATATATAATTACCTTTTTTTGGATGCTAAACTATTGTTTATTATATGCTTTGTACTTCACTCACGTTCCAATATCGAAGGGAAAAATGATCCTCTTCACATGCGCAAAAATGTCCTTGGAAAATTCACAGTGGAGCGGTGCTTACTGTGATTGTACGAATTGTACTACTGACTATTTAGAGCAGTGTAATCTTTATATGTTAGGTTGACCATTTTATTATTATATTTTATTAAGTCTATAATGAACAGGCTGCAATGTCAAGATTGCAATGCTAGTGTGTGTGTGCGTGTGTGTGTGTGTGTGTGTGTGTGTGTGTGTGTGTGTGTGTGTGTGTGTGTGTGTGTGTGTGTGTGTGTGTGTGTGTGTGTGTGTTCATGTTTTTCTGTCCCGGTGGGGACTTTAACCTGAATGCACACAGACTCATGGGGACTCGTATCACAGTGGGGACCTAAATAGAGGTCCCCATGGGTAAACAAGCTTCATACAGAATGAGTTTTTTTGGAAATGTAAAAATGCAGAAAGTTTTCAGTGATGGGTAGGTTTAGGGGTAGGGTTAGTGTAAGGAGATAAAATATACAGTTTGTACAGTATAAAAATCATTAAATCTATGGAGAGTCCCCACAAAGATAGTAAACCGTGTGTGTGTGGGTGGGTGTGTGTGTGTGGCGTGGGCGCGTTTGAACAGTGGACACATAAAAACATACTCCGTCATTATACAGGATGACATTCAAACTGCAAAGTGTTAACTTATATTTGTGTACAGTCGCAATAAAACACAACATTGTGCTTTTGTAAAATAATTTCAAGCAATCAACCCCCGAAAGGCGCTAATTTTAAAATTAAACTAAAATGCTCATGGCTGCACGGGCATTCATAACGGTGCACATCCACGGCGAGGAACGAGCAGAACAGAGTGAACGTTTTTCAGTTAATTCCTACTTCCATAGGAATTAATTTGAAACGCTCGCTCAACCACTATCAACGTCAGTGTGGACGAACATATTTTACTTTCGTTTTTAAGTTGGCGATTCAAAAGCCCCCAGCGGTGTCACACGTCGATTAACCGGTGGTAAAATATTCTCACCGTCACATACCTAGTATATTTTTAAGTAGATACAATAGGCCTACCTGATTTTGAACACAAGAGGGCAGTATAGCCCTATGTATGACTTGACTTTTATGGGACTAAATAGTACAATTACTATTTTTAAACTTATAAATATTTATTAAATTAAAAAAAAAGAATAAAATGGGTTTAGTTGTGATATTTTTATACTTTTATATAGAAATAAATGGTGTTTAATTACATTTTTAGAAGATGAGGCTTTAAGTGTTACTTTACTTTAGTCCCTCACTATAGCAAAACCGTTTGAGATGTTTAATATTCACAATTTAGCATCTTTAATGTATCTTTATCATTTTGAAAAAGTTTGGTGTGAATAAAATAAACCAGTTAGGAAGAGTAGCTAAAAACTCAGAGTCTGAAATATCCAAAAAATCAACATTCAAACCAAAATATCTGACTTCCTTTTGCTCTGAGCTAATAACTGTAAATTAGAAAGTTGTCCGGCTCGGTGAGACCAATATATATACTGATTTTTGTAACTGTTGGTAAAACTAACCCACCCACTTTTGTCAAACGCATGTTGAAAGTGACACACTTCCTGCTGCCAGTTGGTGGCGCTGTAAATTTGACTCACAATAGTTACATCCATCTGATCTGCCTCTTACCACGAACACACTGCTAAAGTTTCATCAAGATCAGTTAATGTATGCAGAAGTTATAACACTTCGTCTCCTCTCTTTTCTCGCCATAAATTTGTTTCCTCGCCACGGCCAAACCGTTCGAGATATCAAAAATCCGTCCGCAATTTAGCATCCTCAATGTCTTGACTTCATGCTGACTGAGTTTGGAGGTGATTGAATGAATTCTCTAGGAGGAGTACATCACATTCCACAGCAAGCGTTTTCCAAACAACCCATAATAGCCGACTTCCTGTTGGGCTGGCGTGAAACTTGACAGAGGGAAAGTTGTTCAGCCCGATGAAATCTATATGTGTACCGAGTTTCATATTAATTCATGCAAGCGTGTTTGATATATGGACCAAGTTTTCAGACCCTGTTCAAGAGGGCGCTGTTGAGCCCCCCTGCCACGCCCGTTTCTGAAACTTTTCACATGTCTACTGGCTAATAAGTGTTATGTGTCTGTCGAGTTTCATCCAATTTCAAGCATGCTAAGAGTTTCAAACGCATCCGAAAAGAATATTCAAATTTGATGCGTTGCCACGGCAACAGTATCTAAGATATCAATAATCCTTTCACAGGTCTACATCTGCCGTGTGTCTACATTATACACAAAGTTTGAAGCAAATCGGGTAAAAGTAAGAGGGTGACTTCAAAGCATTTTGAAAGTGACACACTTCCTGCTGCCAGTTGGTGGCGCTATAACTTTGACTCACAATAGTCACATCCATGTGATCGGCCTCTTACAACGAATACACTGCTGAAGTTTCATCAAGATCAGTCAATGTATGCAGAAGTTATAACACACTTCCTGTGTCCCATTATTCGCCATAAATTAGTTTCCTCGCCACGGCCAAACCGTTCGAGATATCAAAAATCTGTTCGCAAGAATTCATCCTCAATGTCTTGACTTTATTCTCACCGAGTTTGGTGGCGATCGGATGAAATCCCTAGGAGGAGTATTTCACATTCCATTGTATGCGTTTTCCAAACAACGTATAATAACCGACTTCCTGTTGGGCTTTTGTAAAACTTAGAGCACGAAAGTTGTTCGGCCCGATGAGATCTATATGTGTACTGAGTTTCATATTATTACATGCAAGCGTGTTTGATTTATGGACCAAGTTTTCGGACCCCATTCCAGGGGGCGCCGTCGAGCCCCCCTGCCACGCCCCGGTACCAGCTTCAGCCCGGCCCTGATGGCCGCGGGTTCTGACGTGTGTGCAAAATTTCAAGAGTTTTTGAGCATGTTAAGGGCCCCAAAAGTGTCAAAAAGGCAAAAAAAAAAATAATGAAGAAAAAAAAAAAAAAAAATCCTTACGGAAACAATAGGGCCTTCGCCCTTTCAGGGCTTGGGCCCTAATAATAATAAATAATCCTACCGAAAACAATAGGGCCTTCGCCCTTTCAGGGCTTGGGCCCTAATAATAAACAATAATCCTACCGAAAACAATAGGGCCTTCGCCCTTTCAGGGCTTGGGCCCTAATAATCCTACCGAAAACAATAGGGCCTTCGCCCTTTCAGGGCTTGGGCCCTAATTATAAATAATCCTACCGAAAACAATAGGGCCTTCGCCCTTTCAGGGCTTGGGCCCTAATAAACAGAGCAATTCCAAGAGGGTCCTCACACCATCGGTGCTCGGGCCCTAACAAGTTTTAATTGTTAAATAACTCTTCAAAGCGTTTAATTTTTATTTATTTTTTTACTTTTTTGGTCAGGTGGTATGTATTTTCATATATAAAACATAAAATTCATATATAAAACATAACATTTTGCCATAGTATTTTATTTTATTTTTAATTTCTTATTATTAAGAAATCATTCTAAGTCAGTTAATTTATGTGGAAGGTTGTGCCACCTGACATTTTGTGGGTTTAAGATACCAAAACATAAAATAATATTTATTATTTGAATGAACTGAAAATTAATTCAAACTAAATAAGTTATGTAGAATAAAGAGATACTTGTGAATAATTTATCAAATTATTTTAAAAGGAAATAATGCAATTGGACAAAATAAATGCATGTCATGTCATTGACCCAAATGTAATAAATGATTAATTCATAAATATATATATTATTATGCTTACATTATCTTTATGTCATCATTAGGAGAAAACTTAATAACCAATAACATTTCAGGTCATGTGAACATATAAAAGTCATATTCTTTAAAAAATCTTGCCCTCCATGTAATTTCCATTTCATTCCCCATTCGGTCACTTTTGACGCGATTATATTTTAAGGAACTGATTTCTGAGCTGAAACTCCATCACAAAGACAGTCATTGACTAACTGTGGGTAATAAGATTACAACAGGCCTGCAGTAAGACTGCTTTAAGCCCACGGGAGCGTTTCTAACCCCTGCCCTCAAAACCTGCTGAGATCACAGACACAAGCACACAGAGCACATCTAATATTCACTGTACAGCACTGCGGTCACCAGCCTAAACAGTAAACACTTCCTAAGATGAAAACAGCACATTCACTACAAACGCAGAACACAGAGTGGCCGCTTCAAAACACTGAAGCGCTTCATGCATTTGAATGGGAAATCTCCATCTGTTCAAAGACTTCAAAGATTAACCTAGCCTTCAGAAGACCAAAGAGAGGGAAATTTACCACACCACTTCAGTCACACTTCAACATGGTGCGATTAACCATATATGCTGCAATACATGATTGTGATTCTCTGTGATTCTTTAATGTGTTATTGTTGATGACAATGAGAATTTAATTACATATTTTGGCGTATTCAATAATTCAGAAGTTTTCTAACCGAGACTGGAAAAAAAAGTGCAAATGAGAATTTTTGGCAGAAGATTTTTGGTCACTGTAGAGTAAAGAGCAGCGTGAACATTCCTCAAAGCTTCTCCTTTTGTGTTTTACTGAAAAAAGAAAATCATACAGGATTGTGTGATTGTTATTCCTCTGAGAAAGAGAGAAAATGAAACAGGGCGATTAAAGTTAACTGGAACTAAAGCCATACAATTTCTTTTAATTTTTTTTTTACTTGTAATAAAGTAAGCTTTTACTGAAATAAAGTATATAAAAATAACTTAAACTTATTTTAATCCAGCTAGTTGCCAAGGTTTCTGTTTTTTATAAACTTTTATAACTTAATGTACTAAAATAACTAAAACTGAAATAATTTGTTTAAAACTATATAGACATTTAAAAAATAAAAATAAAAAAAAAGACAAAAACAATAAAATTACTAAAACTAAAATGAAAAAAAAAAAATGAAAAAAAATCAGTAAAAATATAATAATATCTCAAGGGTACTAAAGGTACGTTTACACAACAACAATGTAGTAAATACGGAAAAAGTTTTTCTTTCACATTTTCACGTACAGACGACACTGTTGTCAATCCGTGAAAACGACTAAAATCGCTGTATTATTCATGCCAGGCCAGTAGTTGGCGATGTCACTTTGTAAAGAAACACTACGCACCTATAGACTGAACACGTAATATACATGCACATGATGTCACCGTTTTAACAAATTCACATTTGTTAAAATGTAGTTTACAAGGAGACGATAAAGGTATAGTTTTCAAAAACCTGCACTTTGAAACCCGTTTTCAAAAGTTTGTATTTTCAGGCCCCCAAAACGCCATTGTCGTTTAATTGAACGGCCAAAACAAGTAAAAAGTTTTCAGTTTTTAGTTGAAAACAGTGTAGTGTAAATGTCCCATAAAATAATACTGATAATAAATGAAATAAGAAGAGGGGAAGACAGTGGAAAAGGTTGTAGAAGATGATGAAAGGGTTTTCTAGTCAGAGTGACCCGGTTGACATAAAGCAGAGAGAACAGAGAGGACTATGGGACAAACAACAGCCTGACGTCTGTAAACTCAGCATGTCTCTGCGGTCTCCAGGTGTGTTTATCTCATCCGTCGTCTTTCTCTATCTCTTCTTCTGAGAGTGTTAGTCACTTCAATGTAGGGCAAGGTGACAGCAAAAACATCAGTGTTTAGCCTATGTATATGAACATATATGTAAATGCTCATCGTATTTCTGTATTCATATTTCTTAAAGGGATAGTTGACCCAAAAATAAAATATACTTCTATGCTCCACATAATGTGAAGGTGTATGAATGTAATCCAGACGTATACTGCATTCGCCATGTTGTCATTATCATGTGACTGAGAGCATCACTGCCATTGATAAATCCGCTCCCGTGGCCTCATGGGATAGTAAAGTGTCCATCGGATACACACTTCAGAATCTCACCAGAAGTAGTACATCATCCGGGGACTCTTTACCTACTGTTTTATGAATATCATGAATTCAGACATACTTCTTCTCAGTCAAAAACTGTTTTTCGCCTGCTATATATACAGTATAAGGGAAGTATGCAATTGCGGATGCAGGGCAATAGGCAAAAAGTACTCAGATGACCTACTACTTGGACACTGGGAGCAGGGGCGGCGCCAGAGAATTTTTAATGCTGGTACTGAGGGGGTGCTAGATCATTGACAGGGGGAGCTGCGCAATTATAGGCTATATATATATATATATATATTATAATTAATATTCAATTATTTTAATTATCACAATTAAAGTTTTAATTTTATTAAATTGAAAAAGCGCAACATTCAGCATTAAATCAAATATTCTTAAATATTTAGTATTATTAATAATGCTATTTCAACATAATATCTCATTATTTCGACATAATATGTGTGCGTGCAACAAGCAAGATGTGCATTTGTAAATCCGGTGACACGTGTGCATTGATTTTTATTAATAAACTAGTGTTTTCTGTGTCAGTGTCGGCTGCAAAGATGAAGTTGACGATCGCCATCTCCGTAGTGAACGCGCTTATAGAGAGAAATGCACACAATGGATTACATAATCTGAGAGTTGCCTATTTCTTTTCGTTTTAAATTACTTTCTAGATATATTGCTCATGTCTGTGAGGCATACACTGATTTTCGGTTAAGTTTATGATGAGATGCGCTCCAGTTCACGTGCAATGCAAGTGACCGCGGCGCGCCGGCGCCTCCATGTCATGATTTTATTGTTTGCTATATTCTTATTTATTAAATCCAGGAAATTGGTTGATTAAAAATTGATTCAAATTTATACAAAACGAAATTCACTTTAAAGAAAGGCTTTCTACAAAACAAAACTTAATGAAGTGGTCAAAATCATGTCTGACCCACTCCATGTCTCCCGATATATAGAGCATCCATATCTTACTCATGCTGTTCACTTTTCATAATCAACATAGATGAAAAGAAATAACATTATAATATTTGAACAAATATGAAACTAAATGCTCTTATTTAATGGCTACAACACGTATAGTAGGCCTACAGACTCTCTATTTGTACAAATTGCTGCACATTCATTTAATTCTGAATTTTGCACACACAAGTTGAAAGGCATTTGTTTGTGCCTAGTAAAACATATCTGCAACATTTATCAAGTTCACGGATAATTGTGCGTGCATTTATTAATCATTATGATACTAAAATCATAATAAAGTAGGCTATACTATAGACCTTATGCGCCAGAGAAACGAGGGCGCCGCCATCTTTAGAATATTGTCTTTTAACTTCCGTTTTGCGGTCGCTCTGTATATTTCTATGGCGCTGCTGTCCAGGAGTAATTAGCTTTTGAAGTGGATTTACTTAATGTAAAGTTAACGAAAGTTATCATGAGGACTGTAATGTTTAAAGCAGATGACTTAACAAATGTCAGTCGACCGGGAAGATTTTAAAACGAGCCGTTCATTAATAAACACGCAAAATCGCTGTGAAAATACAGACCGGAAGTCAAAAGACAACGAGTGCAGCGCTGAAAAGAGGCGGGGCTACATAAGGTCTATAAATCAGATGAGCCCAGCAATGTTTAATTACACGTTAAGCATTTTCCTCCCATAGAAAAAACGCTTAATGTGGCTTAATGCAGATTAGAATGTCCCCTTATTATGTTGAAATAACGAGTTATGTCGAAATAACGAGATAATATGCCGAAATAACGAGATATGTCGAAATAACAGAAATTATGTCGAAATAACGACTTATGTCGAAATAAGGAGATATTATGTTGAAATAACGACTTAATATCTCGAAATAACAAGATAAGTTTTCTTTTTTTTTTCTTTTTTTCTTCACCATGCGGTTCAGGGCTTCCATAGAATACAGCCTGAATATAATTGCTTCCAGAAATTATTTTTAGGGGTGCTATCGGGGTGCTTTGGTCTTTCTTGGGGGTGCTGAAGCACCTGCTAGCCCCTCCCTAGTGCCGCCCATGACTGGGAGAGGATTTATAAATGGCACTGAAGCGACGCAACTGATGCTGGTAGATCACATGATAACGGCCTCGTTTACAGTGTCAGTGAAATGTGACCCAATTCCGATTTTTTGCTCATATGTGACACAGACCGGATGTGTTCTATGACCGTGTAAACTGGAAAAAAACGCATGCATTCGGATATTTCGAGATCGGTTTCAGGCCTCACTCATATGTGGAAATAAATCAGATATAAATCAGATATTATGTGCCAATGCGACTGTCATGTAAACAGGCTGGGGTGCGTTTCCCGAAAGCATCGTTGGCCAACTATGGTCGCAAGTTCATCGCAATGTCCATTGAACTCTATTGGTAACGACGGAACTTGCGACCATAGTTGGCCAACGATGCTTTCGGGAAACCCACCCCTGATCGGATTTTCTGAGGCATTAGGCTACTTCTCTGCGGTTTAATGACAAGAGCAACCCCGACGCGCATCTGCAAAGGGATGGATGGCCCGACGAAACATTGTGTCGTCGTAGGAGAGGAATGTGGACAAACTTTGACACAACATATCAAAGGTTGGCTTGCTCATCCTAAAATTTCGGACCCACTGCTCCTCGTTAAAGCCCGCCACAATATGCTCCCACCAGTCCTGAGATCTCTCTCGCACACAGTAACTGAAGTATATGCGCAATGATGCAATAATGATGGCCCTTTTCGTCCTCCTCCGTCTCAAAATCATGGTGATGTTTGGCGAACTTCACATATATCGCAGGGTTAGCATCAAGCATATTTCGCGTTCGTCCATCTGTGCAAGAACCCCCTTTAAAGCATGAACGATGTTTCAGATAGTATGGCAAGTGTAAACACATGAATCGGATAAGGGTCACAATTGAAAGAATGTGTAAACGGACGGTCCAAAATAATCGGATATAGGCAACAAATCAGAATTGGGCATCAAGACCTGCAGTGTAAACGAGGCCATGACAACAAGGCGGATGTAGTAGCCTACGTCTGGATTACATTCAGCCTACACACATACTATATAGGACATAGAACTTTTTAGTGGTCGCAAAGTAATTACTTACTCAAAATAAGTACCTACTCAAGAGAGTATGCGATTTCGGACGCAGCCCAGAAAATATAATAATACACCCAACAAAAAGCACACTTGAGGGCAGATTTGCTAAGCTTGCTCACTCCAGTGCAAACCTTCTTTTGGTGTTAAAAAACTACTGTTAGGATTTACTAAAGACACGCAAAAGTCGCAATGGGATGAGAGCATTTAAATGAATCATGGTGATTTACTAAGGTTTGCATTGGTCAATTTACTGGTATTTGCGCCATTATTTACTACCCCAAAAAAAGCATGTCTAAATTCCAGATGCTAATTTGCGCTGCTCTTGGTAGATTGCATTGGTCATTATGGAAATGATCCGGTTGCGTCTGTGTTCTTTCATTTGCGCATCGTCACGTGCAAAACTTTCCAGTCCCACCGGCGCTTTTATGGGATTGACCTCTTACGCTAATTTGAAACGTTTAGTAAATCTGGCCCATGAATGGGTAAGAGGGATGGATCTGCTCGTATCTCCTCACACCATCATTATCCATTCCTCTTTTCTTACGCTCCTGTAGTTTCCCCCGTTCGTCTCCCACAGACCTTAACAAACAGTGTGAAAACTACTAACATGTCAGGCTGACGACTGTAGATAAGTTCAGCGTTCTGTGAAGAGACCACAGCTACACATCACGCAAGCCTAGATTATAAATACTCCTTTCACTAAATCCTTCCTTCTCAGAAAAATAAATAAAAATAAAATCATGCATACTTGATGACAAAAAGCCTTCTGATAAAAGGACAGTTTCTGTGCGACAACACCATCAAAGCCTCGGGGTGTAATGGTTAAAAAACCCTGTAAATAAAGCGGTTTTGTTGACACCTCTAACTGGGCGAGGGCTTCTTTTTTTAATAGCCAATAGCCTTTACTTTATGAGTAAAGTAAATCAGAAGCCAAGATTTGCTGGTATTAGAGGGAGAGACGTTCTGATTCTAGAGAGATTTGATTGGACCCCTGAGTGCAAGGCGAGTCATCAATATTCATCAATATTTTTTCAGTTTTTCAACAAGACTGTACATTTTAAATGTGTATAACAGCTTGAAGCTGATTTTGTTCATGGGGTTCATGGCCTGATAACCATAAGGTTGCTGGGTTCAATCCCCAGATAGAGCGAGTCACTGGCCAAGGCACTTAACCCCAGGTTACTCCAGCAGGATTGTCCTGGATATCCATATCACTTAGCCGATGAACAAGCAGATTCTAAGTGGTGCATGTCTGTGCAACTCACCCACACGATGATCAAGGTGTTCTGGACAGTTACGTGATATTCTGGTGTCCAGCCCAGATTAAAAATCAATAATCAAAAATAGATTTTTATTTTGGGTCTGTTCAGCTGTTCATCATAATCATAATAGAAATGATTATATATAACAGGGTCCCCCTTAGTTGAAATCACTAAAGCGGGGGCCCCTAGAATCGTCACCACCTTTTGCCCCGCTAGCGACGGTTTATGACCCTAAATTAGAAAATTTTACAAAACTTCAGGAAAAGTATGGTTAATTTCCAACCATTCAAAAATCTAAAGGGTCAAATTGACCCACAACCCAATACAAGAGCTAGCCTAGATATGGCCCCTCTAATGTACATCTATTGGATTTGTATTTTCTTCAAGCTAAAAATCATAAGTCTGATCAAGTAAGGCCAGGTCACACCAAGAATAATAACTTTAACGATAACTATATTAGCATCCACACCAGCAGACGATATCATTCTGATTATAATGATTAATAAAAATCTCATGTTATCCTTCATTTGAAGAATCATTTATGTTTGTAGCATAAAAGTTTTGTAATGTCAACATTTAATATATAGTGGTAGAGGTCTGCTGAAATCCCTAGCCCTCAGTATGAGCACTAGTAGTGATGCTTGCCTTAGTAAACACTACTAAAGAGAAGGTCCGGGAGTGTGTGCGCGTCAAACAAGCATAACAACATGACCGAGTGAAGCAAGGAGAGGCCGAGCTGAATGAGGGAGAGCTGGCAGAGCTTCAGCTGAGACTCAGAACAGCAGGAACTAGCATGTGCTTTAACACCCACAGAGAGCCTGCTGGGAAATAACAGCCCAAACACTACAAGGACTTGATGTTGAAATTATGTAGAACTGTCTTCCTCATTCTTTGGACATGAAATGAGAGTGATTTGTATCTCTGTGCCAGAATATCATCATTATATCAGATTTTTATTCAAAATACTATAGTATAGGGGTGTAACGGTACATGTATTGGTACCGAACCGTCACGGTACGGACTTCACGGTTTGGTGCATTCAGTCAGACAATGAAGTGTCAGTCACAGGCGATCCACACTCCAGTCCAGAAGGGGGCGCTCACGGTAATGCAACACTGTTGAGCAGCAGAAGAAGAGACGATCTACGCACCAACCCAAAGCAAGAGTTCAGATGTCACGCAAGAGCTTGCTAGTAGCCGATACGCTGAGTTTAGATTAAAGGGGTGGTTGAATATGATTTCACTTTTCTAACTTTAGTTAGTGTGTAATGTTGCTGTTTGAGCATTTAACATCTGCAAAGTTACGACACTCAAAGTTCAAAACAAAGGGAGATATTTGCTTTTAAAGAAATTGCTTTTTAAGGACTACAACAAACGGCTGGTAGGGACTACACGAGCTTCCTCCTGGGTTAGTGACATCACAAACCCTAAAATTTACATAAACCCCGCCCCCTGAACACGATTTATAGATAATCATGACAGAATATGCTAATCAATGACTAGAAGATACTACACATACATAAATTCACCAACTAACCATTCAGAAATGTTGTCTACATGTTGTCACTTATTGAGTCTCTCCATCTTTATCTGACTCCGGTTTGAACATAAAAGGCTAAAAGTTTTTGAAATTTTCAGTGCGTGTGTGAGGTAAAAGGACACGAGCTCTTGAAGCTCTGCCTTCTGTGCCGGGAGCAGCAGCTCATTTGCATTTAAAGGGACAGACACAAAAACGGTGCGTTTTTGCTCACTCTCAAAAAGTGACCATTTTAACATGCTATATAAAAATATTTGTGGGGTATTTTTAGCTAAAACTTCACATACACACTCTGGGGACATCACAGACTTATTTTACATCTTGTGAAAAGGAGAGGACATTATACCACCCCTTTAATATTTGTGACGTGCTCCACAAACTTCACGGAAAGGAAACTGGGACGGAAGAAAGTGGCATCCTGAATCGAAAGTCTTGCTCTTCTCTGTATGACCATAAATGATGGAGTATTTTAAGTAGTTTCTGCTGTTATAATGAAACAAAATCATTTGGCATTGTGTCGATGTGTGTCGTGAAAGTCTCACTCCAGTCCAGTGGTGAAATATGCGTGTCCTGGAAACGGGAAGCCTCAGGTGTCTCTTCACTCACTGTTTCCTCGAGGAAGAGTGAAGTAGGTTCAGATGTAGATGGCTCTTTTTCTCCTTCTCGCTTAACTTTCAGTGATTTCTTGAAAAAGCGTAATATTGAACTTTGTGCATCCGCCATTGTCACCGCATGTTAATGAACTCTCACACACAAAGAAAATGACAGCGTATATATGCAAGAGTGCATTGTTTACCGCTTAGTGTTTAATACACTAAAGGAGGATGTACTGTAGACACTTCCTCAGGGGCGACGACTGTAATTTGCTCTGCTGTCTGTTCAAAATAAATGAAAAGAAACCTAGCATTAAGGACTAGTTGCTTTCCTTGATGTACCCAACTCATATCGAACCGTGACCTAAAACCGAGGTACGTACCGAACCGTGTCTTCAGTGTACCGTTACACCCCTAACTATCAATGATTATAAAGTATCACTGCCCACAAATAAGACATATTCCTAGACCTACACCTTCTGCTAGTTCACAAAACTTCTTTCAAACATCAACAACCCCTAAAATCAAAAGGAAATGTCTGGAATTGGATTGGTAGGATGTGCTTGATATTAATAAATGATCCAGGACGAGCAACATCTTTAACTCTCGGGAGTCACCTGAGGTTCAGAGCCTGAATCAAGGTCACAGTGGTGATTTTACTGATCAGACTAAATCAATAAAAAACAAAGGCATGAAGAGTTAAAATCACTGTTGAATAAACCTTTTTATTTCTGCTTAAACTATTGGAATATCACATAAACATGCTGATTATGGAGTTTTTCCCAAGCCTAACATGTTTAATATGCTACTACTCTGTCACAGGCCCAGTGTGTGTATGTGTGTTTGTGTGTGTGTGCGTGTAGGTCAGTTATGTTGTTTCAACATAACGTTGTGTAGTTTCAGCATAACACCAGCATAGATGCTGCAGTCTATTAGCATGTCACCTAACTGACCCCAAATGTACATTTATAATCCTTTCAAATATATAAACTACAGGGACTGATACACACTGAGCGTATGTCTGTGTTTGTTTATTAGCGGTGTGACTGTCCCGTGAAAACACTGACACTGATGAATCAACAAATGACACCCAAACGGCATATTACCTGGACAGATGCTTCAGGATCTGCTTTTTAATTATTCCGGCCATCCCGTCAGACTGGCTACCTCTCCAGCATCTTCAGAAATCTTCTGCTGACACACACACACACTCACGCAGACGCAGACACACACACAAACACACACTCACACCCCACTCACGACTGACACTGCTGCTGCTCCAGCGCAGACTCCGCCAATCAGAATCGCCGCAACGACTGCGTGTCAAAATAAAAGTCCTTACTGAGAAGAGACTCAACCACTAGAGGGCCTCAGTAACCTAATGAAGGGGCCTCAAGATTATTATTATTTTCTTAATTAAAATTGAAATAAAGACAAGCATTAAAGTAAGAACTAAAACAACTAAGATATTTATTATATGAATTCACCCCTCAACATCTATTTTTTTTTCTTTGAAGAATTATAAAAGTGTTATTTCTAGACATGGAAAAGTCGTATAAATTAATAAAACAGTAGAACTGCTTGGATATTTTTGTGCATTTTTATGCATAATTATAATTTTTTTTAATTATGTTTTTCAGATTTTATAATTGCAAATATTTATGAGTTTTTTTAACTCTATTATATTTTATCAGATAGAAATTGTGAGTAAAAAATACTTTTAATGGGCCCTTGAAGTCAAAAGATTTGAGAACCATCTTACTAAACTAAACTACTATATACGATATCTGGAGACAATATAATATATCACATTATTAATGATACAGCATGCTGCATTAAAACTGCATTTTAAGCGAGTTCCAAAAATGGCCTGTATATAAAATTATAACAAAATAAATGTTAAAGTTTAAAGTACAGAAACTGAAATTATAATGATAATAATAATATTAATAAAGAATATGGTTCCATCATTACCATACATTAATGAATTGCTAGTGTATGTTGTCATTTATTCCCATTCTACTGCATCAGAAGTCAATGACTGAAGCTTCTCATAGTTTTATAATAGATCATGCCAACATGTATTTACATAAAATTGGTTTACTCCAGACAGTGTTATATAGTGTTGTTTTAAACTAAACACCTGTAAATCAACAAAAAGCATTCAAATTACACATATATAATATAGCAGTTGTATCAGATAACAACAGAAAAACAAATAAATTCATCTCTTTTACAATCTCTATCATGGTTATTATATTACTTTTTTTTTTTTTTTGTAACTACAGTCATTTTAAGAAAAATATTTATTTTTATGATTCAGATTAGTTTTATATAATTTAAAATCACTTCACAAAATCAATCAGGTAAGCGATGAGCTTTTATTTTGAATTTCGTGAACATGTTTTGAGAGGAACAAAATAGTTTTGATCCTGGCTTCACGCTTCATGATTTCCATAAACGCGCTAATATTTCTAATATTCAGTTCTCGTTGTTTTCTTTTAGCTGATTGTGTTTTGATGTACTGTTTAGAAACTAACAGAGGAGGTATGTATGTTACATTTTATAGTCTTACGTGCCCTTTGTGTCTGCGAAAATCACATTAGTAGGCTACTTTAGAAAGGGAGATGATACATGTATTGCTTTTGAAATAAACTAATTGGTATGAGCTTCATAAAGACAAGCTAAACAAATACATGAAATAACAATATATAAAGTCTGACAGCTGTCATCTTCTTCTGGTCTTTAGATGTACAGTATGCTGGTCTGTTACTGTACTGTCAGGCTGATTCCAGTTGTGGTTGATTATGATTATGATTATTCATTTTATGGTGGGGTTGAGTTAGTTGTGTGTTACTGCCAGACTGACACTTATTATAATTGATGATATTTGTTAGCATTAGGCACAAACCAAAATACATCATTAGAGAATAATTACATTACTCCACAACACAACACCAGCATGTTTACATGGAATCTGAAATGATATTAAGTTTGTTCAGACTGTGTTCCTCTGCTTTTCTTTGGCAGGCGCCTGAAGAACCCACAATGCCTTATTTTGGCTCGGAGGAGACGGTGAAAGAGCTCAAGCGAGCTCTGGCCAATCCCCACGTCCAAGCAGACCGCCTCCGCTACAAAAACTACATCACCAAAGTCATCAGGTCCGTCAAGTGTACATCTGCCTTTTCTGACGAAGAGAGGACTTTCAAAAGCACCAAGCAATGGAAAACCTGGAAATATCAGAATCAAATTTTATTTATTTAAAATTAAAATGTAGAGTTTTCTGGCCTGGAATACTTATTGAAATTAATAAAATCTTAAAAACCATGGAAATATCTATAGATATACATATTTCTAGTTGTGCTAGTCAGCTCGTAAATAATTCATCAGCTAGATATTGCTTGTGTAGTAGAATATAAACTTTTGAGTCGGTTCTGAATTAATCAGTTTAACTGGTTTTCAAATCATTTTGAATTATTTATTAGCATATGACATATAAATGATTACTTATCCAGTAGTTATTATCCATTAATCACACGTGACTGGAAAAGTGTGGGCATCTCTATAGTTAAAAATATCATGAAGTAATCTTGCCTTCTGAAGAATATATTCGAATATATTACATGAGAAACAGAACAACATTTATGTCATTGTTCATTACGCGTCTTGATTCCCACCTTAACCCTTATCATTAGTTATGTCTACACTAATCCGGATACATTTGAAAACGCATTTGTTTCTCCTGCGAAAACTGAGCTTTTTGAAGACACTATCCCAAGTGGATGAATTTGAAATTTTGTTTTATTTATTATGTTTTAAGCTTGCACAGCAACTGTGATGTTTCAGTGTGGACGAGAAACCTTTGGAAAAAGCTTGAAAATGCTAGTGTGGACTGAGAGCATTTTGAAATGAAAATACAATTTTTAAATGTACCGTAATTAATGTAGATATATCCTGAGACACAACTTGTGAATTGTTGACAAAAAAAAATCATGACAAGATTTCTCAGGCTGTTGTTTGTTTCTTTGTAGGTACATGACACAGGGTCTGGATGTCTCTGCTTTATTTATGGACATGGTAAAAGCCAGTGCCACGGTCGATATTGTTCAGAAGAAGCTGGTATATCTGTACATGTGCACCTATGCCAGTAACAAGCCTGACCTGGCACTACTGGCAATCAACACCCTCCGTAAGGATTGCGCTGATCCCAATCCGATGGTGCGAGGGTTGGCCCTAAGGAACATGTGCAACTTCAGGTTTGTATGTCTGGCATCATTTGTTTTTGTCTTTCTAGACCCAGAATATCAAGCCATCACCTAGTAACCTCCTAACAACCACCCAGAACACCACAACATCAGCTAAGCAACACCAGCTGCTGCAACAGTTAGCCTTGCAACACCCTAGCAACTATCCAGGACACCTTAGCAATCACTTAGCAACACCCTAGCAACCACACAAACACTGCAACAAAATCTTAGCAACACCCTAAAAAGCAACACCCTAGCAACCATCCAGGACACTTTAGCAATCATTTAGCAACATCCTAGCTACCACTCAAACAATGCAACAACATCTTAGCAACACCCTAGCAACCATCCAGGACACTAAAGCAATCACTTAGCAACACCTTAGAAACTACTCAAACATCGCAACAACATCTTAGCAACACCCTAAGTAGAAACATCCTATCAACCACACATGACACCCTATCAATCACTTAGTAACACCCCAGCAACCACCCAAACACTGCAACAGCATCACAGCAATACCCTAACAAGAGACACCCTAGAAACCTCCCAGGACACCATGACAACATCAAAACGTCAACAAGAAATGCCCCAGCAATGACACAAAACACCACAACAGTCGGCCTTGCAACACTCTTAACAAGCAATGCCCTATCAGCTACCCAGGACACCTTAGAGTTTACTTAGCAATCACCTAGCACCCTCCCAGAACACTGCAACAACATCTTAGCAACACCCTAACAAGAAACAACCTAGCAACCATCCAGGACACTTTAGCAATCACTTAGCAACACCCTAGCAGCCACCAAAACACCACAACAACATCTTAGCAACACCCTAGCAACAACACAAGACACCCTATCAATCACTTAGTAACACCCCAACAACCATCCGAACACTGAAACAGCATCATAGCAATACCCTAACAAGAAACACCCTAGAAACCTCCCAGGACACCATGACAACATCCAAGAGATGCTCCAGCAATGACACAGAACACCACAACAGTCGGCCTTACTACTCAGGACACCTTGGATATCACTTAGCAATCACCTAGCACCCTCCCAGAACACTGCAATAGCCTAGCAACACCCTAGCAACCACCCAGGACACCGTAGCAATCACAACCTATTGACCTTTCAAAACACCACAGCAACAGCCTAGCAACATCCTAACAACAAACTCTCTGAAAACCACCCATAACACTGGCATCATGGCTGTGTTAAAATCACAGTAAGGCACAGTCTAAAGTGGAATATTTCTTGAATAAATCCTAACATACTGTATATGATTAATTGGCTTGTTTTTCAGAATGCCAGGTATGCCAGAGTACATAGAGCAGCCCATTGTTGCAGGTCTGCGAGACAAGGCCAGTTACGTAAGGAGAGTCGCTGTGCTTGGATGTGCCAAACTGCACAATCTACAGCCCTACACAGACATGGGTAGAGCCTAGTCTCCGTTTATCTGAATTCAAACAGTAGCTAAACATAATGTGATAATAACTGTTGCTATCTTATTCTATTTTGGTTAATACATGTGCATGGATGCACATGAATGCATGAGCTGAATAATTTGGGTCACACTGTTCCCTTAAAGGAATGTTTTAAGTGCAGCGTCTGTGACGAATAACAGCATGTCACACACCCTTAACTGAACAGAACATTCCCTCAACATCACATACTTGTAGATAACCTGTTGGACAGGACTCCAGACAGACATAATGGTGGCGTTTTGCAACCTTTTTTCCTGCTGGTGCAACTAAACATTGTTAGTGCGACCACCACGTTTGCCCTACTGATAAGAGCTGCCTTTTATGTTGCATATGAGAAACGGCAAATGAAACAGAAGTGAAAGGAAACTGCGCTACTCGATTGAGCTGTGCTGCACGGACCGTTTATCAGCTCGGAGCAACAATAGACAACGCAGCGCGAGCTCAGAACCGGTTTACTTGCGGGACGATCTCGAGCATGCAGAATTAACAACATTGCAGTGAGATCTATTGAGAAGCATTCAATTTCGGCACATAAACCGCAGATATCAGATCAAACAGGGCTGACACAGGAGTAACATTTAAGTAAGTTATAGAAGGCTTTTCAGTCCACAAATCACCAACATTCATGCTAACTGTAACCATGGTATTGTGGCAGAAATAGTCGAATGTTGTTGTTTTGTACATTATTCATCTCAGGGTTCGTACAACCTTTTAAGAGTGAAATTCAAGTATTTTTCAAGTGCTTCACACTTTTTCCAGCACTTCAAAGCTCTAAATATTATCCAATTTTCCAATCCAATATTATCAAATCGAAAATATTAGCCAAATTATTTCTTAATGTGATGGTTTGAAAAACTAAATGTTTAAACCTATAGGAAAACTAAACACTTAGTGGGAAACAAACCCCTTCAAAATAAAAGACACACAATTACCACTATAACCAGTAGATGGCAGCATAGGAGCTCTAATTAACTTATTAGTCATTTCCACTCCCTAATATATGGAAAAATTTAGGACGTCATAAAGTCTCATAAAAAACAAAAACTTTTCTTCAAATTTTGACTGAATTACAAAGAAAATAAGTATAGAGCGCTCGTTTTATAATCACTGAAGCTGTCGGTCAGTTCAGTATGATACTCTACAAGAACAATGGTACTTTTAATGAGAGTAGAATATTTCAATTTTTCCCAATAAAAATTTGGGTATTGCACGTTACTGTTGTTAATAAAAGTTAATTTTATCTGCATCTCAACTCAAGCTCAGTGCTTAACTGTCAAATGTGCATTTCCAAGAAATAAACGTAATATTATTAGTAACTGCACTTACTAATGCAAAACAATAGTCATTTTATGATTAAAATACCTTTATGTTTAAGTGTCTCAGGTGCTGGCGCCACCATCTGTAGAACTCTCAAATGTTAGTCTGGAGCCCTGTTGGATCATCAAAACAGGCCAAAACTAGGAAATCCCAATTTGTTTATCACCATGATACTAAACAGCAGTACAAAACTGTGGTATTTCCTGTCTTTTCTAAACATTCAGTGTGTTTATAGCCTCAAGGGCTTTGAATAGCCTTTCTATAAGAATCTAGTTTATGTCTTTTACATGATGAATGTACAGTAGAGCATCTGAATGAAGTTTCTTTGGATATAAGTGTCTGCTAAATGAATACATTGTGTCGTTTAGATGGCAGTATAGTGAACGAGCTGTATGCTCTCCTGAGGGACCCGGACCCTGTGGTTGTGGTGAACTGTCTTCGTGCATTGGAGGAAATTCTCAAAGATGAGGGTGGTGTGGTTATTAACAAACCCATTGCTCATCACCTACTCAACAGGTGTGTCATTTTTGCCATTACGTTCAATGGATTGTTCATCTAAATAATGTAATTTTGTCATGAAAACTCGAAGAAGAAAAAAAAGTGTCAAGTTTTTAGAAATATGCTCTTTTTATTCATGTTGGTTTCGTTTGGTTATGTAATAACATATGTAATAACACATTCCTTACACCTTAAATACATGTACAAACCCTAATAAGTGTTTTCAAAGGTTAAAAGTATTTTTTACACTTCTTATTCATAAATATTATTACATTTTTGCACAACATTTTACTATATAGTATTCATATTTTCAGTTTACATTTTAACTTATGTTTTTAAGTTTTTGTAATTTTGTTATGTGATTTTGTCATTTTTATTAGTTTTATTTTATATGCATATTTTTCTATTTAGTTTTTATTTGATTTAATTAAAATTTCGGTTTTAGTAATTTTAGTACTCAGTTATTTGGCAACATTTCTAATTTAAGTTTAAGGATTTTGTTACTAAGGTAAACAATGCTGTTCTTTTGAACGTTCTTCTGTTCTTCAAAAGAATACAGTTTCCACAAAAATATTAAGCCAGCAGTTAAATATAAAGTTTGTTTTCATGTAATATTTATATTTTTGTGTATTTCATTTAATTTAATTTGAAGTATTTTACAACAATACATAATCAGAAGAAAAAAGGAAGAGAAAATAAAGAAAAATACATGCTGCCAATTACTTAATGTAATCTGCAATTAACAGGTTCAAAATTACTGACATGAATACCTTAAATATAAAGTCATGCCTTAAATGAATTCTACTATATAACAGGTGTATCTAAATTCTATATATGTGGAAATTAATATATAATGTACTTCAATTTATTAAAATTAGAAAAGAAAAGGTTATTAAAAATATTTAAAGGATACATACATAAATACATACATTTATTTTATTTCAGTTTTATTTCAATTACTGACCATGTTTTTTAATAGTTAACAATAAAAACCACATGACATTTTACAACCTAAACTAAAGGGTCTCCACTTTCTATTTTGTTTAGTTTTTTAAATTTTTTCCTGCATTTTTGAAGGACTAAGGTGTTCAAATGCTAACAGCATCACGAATCATGTCATTTACCCATTTAGCAGATTTTCTAATGACGGACTTTGTGTCTGTGTGTGTTTTCTCCTTCAGAATGAAGGACCTGGACAGTTGGGCTCAGAGTGAGGTCCTCACCTTCCTGCTACGCTACCGCCCTCGTAGCGATGACGAGTTGTTCGACATCCTCAGCCTATTAGACGCCTTCCTCCAAAGCGCCCACGCACATGTCTCAGTTTCCACGCTCCGCCTCTTCCTTCATTTAGCCGCCGCCCACCCGGCTGTGCAGGCCGACGCCCTCCTGCACACAAGCGCCCCCCTGCTGGCCACGTGTGGTTCTGCATCACGCGAACTTCGCTTCGCTGGGCTCTGTCACGTTCAGCAGGTCATGCGGAGTCAGCCGGGCCTTTTCGGCACACATTACAAACGCTTCTTTTGTGGTTACTCTGAACCGGGTTACATTAAGTTTCGCAAGATGGAGATCCTGGTGGAGCTGGTGAACGATGAAAACGTGGCTTTGGTTTTGGAGGAGCTGAGAAGTTACTGCACTGATGTGTCTCCTGAGCTTGCCCAGGCAGCCATTGCCGCTATAGGTAACACATCTCACAAATATATGTTACAACAGGGAAGAAAAGACTGTTACAAATTCTGTTTCATGCTGACTTAAAAATTTTGCACATTGTGCATGGTTTACAACCGTGATTTCATTACTTTTAGTAATGCGCTATATATATAAATATAAAAAAGAAATGGATCAAATTTATTTTTCTAAAAAAATAATTAAAAAACAACAACAATGGGCAACAAAGATTTAGCCAATTTTTTTCCCCCATTTTTCTAAAAGAGAAAATAATTCGGTAACTGGGTTGCACTCAAAAAAGAGATTTGCATGATAGTTTTTCTACATTTAATTGAGTATCATTCCAACATCAATTAATTGTCAGAATTATTATAATAATTTTGTTGTATTTTAATTGTTAGATACAGTTGAGACCACTGAGGTGGGTACGGCCAAAATCACCATTAAAGGGTATTAGTACAGAGTTTGACTAAACCTAGCTGCTTCATGCTAGGATATAATAATTTTACTAACAGATTTAATCATTCTTACTCTTGGGATTACTCTATTTGAAACTATATTGTTTTCACAAAAGTAAAGGGACACAGTCTGTCATCTTTCAGTGGCCCATGCCGACTCTCACTAAAAATCCGGGGTAAAATGTGAGGACACACAAGATTTGTATTTTTTAAAGTCCAGTGAAATTTGTCCTTTTAAAAGTAATTGAATGCCCTGCTACATATATTAGATTAACGCTTTAAAGCTTGTCATATGACACAACTATTCAGTGTTTTTAACCACATTATCTTTATTTTAGGTTTCAGACATTTAAATACACATAAGCACTAGCAAAACAATACATTTGTAGTTTGTAAAATACACACTGATGTCTATGAAAGCAGGAATAGCAATCCTTTCAATTATAAATTGACCATGTGTTTTATTCATATCAGATACACATTGTGTAAGTAACTTTTTTCTTGTCCAACTTCACTGGCCACTTACTTATTATTTCTGGAGAAGTGGATGAATTGACGTGTTGTAAATCTGACAGATCCGACTCTCTGAACTGCGGCGCCCATCTCGCATTATAGATCAGCTAACATGATCATTATAAAGGTTTTTAAATGACAAAACACCTCACGCCTCGAGAAAGATGCTTGCTACAAACAGTTTCGATGTGTCGGTAGATGATACCCAACCAACCACCCACAGCCAGAGTCTAGCCCTGGAATCATCGCCGGGAAAGCCATGCAACACACCCCCACTTTCACACCACGGAAACAAACACTTTGCGACCCATCAACATATAGATTCTCAACTATTACACCAATGCGTCATCGAAGTACTATAGTGGACACGATGTAGATTTTAAACCTGAAAGAAGAAAATAACCTCAAAATTAACCAGTTTTCCCCTACAATTAAATCTAACAGATGCTAACATTGTCTTCAATGATGTTCATCACACATACCTCTGTTAAAATCTCAGAAAATTTAGTTTAGGGTTTCATGACCCTTTAACTTTAATATCGCGGCGCTGTGCTCAATACGTCATACTCCAGGATTCCCCTGCCGTCGGGACATATTAAATGCTTAAAGGGGGGGTGAAATGCTATTTCATGCATACTGAGTTTTTTACACTGGTAAAGAGTTGGATTCCCATGCTAAACATGGACAAAGTTTCAAAAACTAAGTTGTACGTTTGAAGGAGTATTTTTGTTCCAAAAATACTCCTTCCGGTTTGTCACAAGTTTCGGAAAGTTTTTTTCGAGTATGGGTATGTGTGACGTCAGATGTAACGGAATTTCCTTATATGGGTCCTAAGGGCACTTCTCCGGTAAGATCACGGCCGCGCGCGCACTCTTAGACCAGAGCAAGAGAGTGAAAGCAGTTCGCCATCAAAGCGCCCTGCCCGGCTTTTGGGAAGTCAATGTCACCAAAGAAGTGTGTTTTTGGTTGCCAGGGCAAGACAACCCTGCACAGATTCCCAAAGAACCCAGCATTAAGGAACCCGTGGATGGAGTTTGTTTTCCTGAGCATAAACGGAGTTGTGTAAGACTGTTTGTTCCCTGCATTTCGACGATGATTGTTTTATAAACAAAGCCCAGATCTACGGATTTGCAGATCGTCTAATGCTTAGGATCGAGCAGTCGCAATGATAAAGATTCGCGGTCGTGCGTTGGAACCGGACGGTGAGTAAAACTGTTGAACTGAATAAATGTCTCTGTGTGTTGTCACTAGCTCGGCGCGTTAGCACAGCTTAGCTTCGCCCACAGGGCCCGCCTCCAGCCGCTCGGTTTTTTCCGGAAAGACTCGGTACAGTCTATCTTTCTGTTATTAATATAATAAAACAAAATACTTTTTGGAGATATGAAGGAAGATTTTCAGCTTCCCAAAGAACCCAGCGTTAGGAACAGTGGATGCAGATTGTTTTTCCGGGGCAAAAACGAGTTGTGTAGACTGTTTGTTCCCTGCATTTCGACGATGAATGTTTTATAAACAAAGCCCAGATGACGGATTCTCTCTATGGCTCTGGCTTCGCCCACACGGCCCGCCTCCAGACGCTCGGTTTTTTCCGGAAAGACTCGGTACACCCTATCTTTCTTTTATAAATATAATAAAACTAAAGACTTTTTGGAGATATGAAGGATGCAATACTACTCTATAGGTACTCAAGATTAACAGGAGATTGAGTGAAAATGAGCATTTCACCCCAACGTTATGTGCAGTGAATATAATCAATACGCATTGCATGAACCACATTTGTGTGGCTATCATGTTTAAGATTTCTTTAAATGAAAACGAAAATAGTTAGCAAGGTGTTTTATCACATATTTCGTTGCCTAAAATATACACAGAGATAACCGGAGTAGCAGAACGAGCTGAGTGACGTGCGCTGCGTCAGAAGGTGGGCGGGGTTAGGATTTCCCAAGATTTTCCATGATGAAAGTGACCAATCATAAGAGGGTCAGTGCCCTCCTTGGTTTCCGCCCCCAAATTGTCAAAAGTCATGTAGACTCGAGCGAGCAGAAATCAGCTGAGCGAGCAGAAATCCACTGCGCGAGCAAAACAGCACTCCGCGAGCAGAAGCCCGCCGCGCACGAGCAGGATTCCACTGTACAAGCAGAGTTAACCTATGAGAGTATGCCAGGCACTCGCTCGCAGCTACCTGTACACCTCTCGGTTGTTGAATTTGTGCGCGAGTACTTTTATCATGCCAGCTGAAGGTTCATTTTTGCGCGTGTGAAATAACATAATGTGCTCGTGAGCATGTCTTACACGCTCATAACATTTGACTAAAAAATGACGCCATAGTTTTGCCATTCATTTAATTCTACCCCACCTTAAAACAACATTAAAACCTTTGTCCTGTGTTGTCCTTAATTGCTCGATTCACCCAATTTGGACCCGAATATGCATACACAGTTTCTCCTACTTCAAAATGTTGGTCATGGTGCTCTTTTTGAACTTGTTGTTTGGCTTCAGTTTTGCTGGTGAAGTTAGGGTGTATTTTGTCTGTGTTGCATTGCAATTTCCTCCCCTCATCATTTCTGCAGGTGACAGTCCCGTTGTAGACTGGGGTGTAATACGATAACTAAATGCTCTAAGCAACTTGGTCTCAATAGTGTTTCCCAGAACGTTTTGCATGAATTCCTTAAAAGTTTGTACTGCCCACTCAACAAGACCATTGGATGATGGATGACACGTTGCAGAGGTGACGTGTTATTTCATTCCTAGACATGAATTCTTTGCTCGCTTCAATGCCAAAACACTGAGCGTTATCATTTCAGGAATGCCATGTGTACTGAAGCTATTTCTGAGGCACTCAAGAGTAAAGAGTGATTCAAGAGTCATTTCCTGGATATGCATCAATCCACTCAGAATGGGCGTTGAATAAGATTAAAAACATTTTCCCCAGAAATGGACCAGCATAGTCAATGGCCCTGTCCCAAATGGCACACTTCATATGCACTTTCGGTCTTGTGGACTTAAAGGGGACATATCATGCTAAATGCACTTTTTTAGCCCTTAAATGCATTTTGTTGTATATTTGGAGTGTTTAGAAGTACAGAAAAGATGAAATTATTCTCTTCAGGTGCTTCGTTGATATCTTTATATTCTGTTTTGGTCATATTTTTCAACCTGTTCCGATTTTTCTGTTATCTATGACGTTTTGTGAACTATTACGTCACAGTATTTGTAGAGGAACTGCCAAATAAGGACATTGACTTCCAGCCCAACACTTCGAGCAATCCGCCATTATTATTTCTCGCTGCAATTTTGTAGTCCAAGCTAAAAGATGCAGAAGTTACGAGAGGGTAAGTTAAAATGTTCGGTTGTTGAATGTAGTAACCCACACGCTTTATTACACCGTCTAATGTAGATGAACTGCCGCGCTTGTGGCGCATGTTTGACTAAAAGAACAAGCAGAGAGAGAGAGAGACCCGGTCGCGCGCGCGCTCACTCTCTCTCTTCAGAGAGGCGAAAGTGTAAACAAGACATCACCGTCTCCAAACTAGACGCTGTCTTGCTCTCTCTCCCTCGCACATACTAATCAAAATAAATCGACACGGTGGTAAAAGGTCGGAAGACCAAAGTTTCATGTGTAACAGTTAAATACAGTAACACACCATTGCGATACATCCATATGAAGACGTTGTTCTGCAGGTTCGTCGTCTTCATTTTCATCTCGCTCCGGCTCCGACTCTGGCTCGAACATGTAATGCTGGCTGGACAAGTCTTCCGTTGTTGACATTTTGTTAATAACGTGTGAATAAAAAGTTTATGTGCCGCTAGATAATCCTATCTCTGCTATCAGACTACAAAAATGGCCGAACGGGGTGGAGTTGAACCCAGTGTCACCTCTGCATCCTGGAGAGGGGGCGGGGTATGAAGTGTCTCAATTTTATTTAAAGAGGCCGCACCAAAACGAGTTGCTGTCAGACGCACGTCAGAAAAGGGGTAGAAAGGGGGCTTGTGGAGCTATAATAATGAGGAATTCAGACCCAAGCATTGCAGTTCCGCTTTATATAGATTACAAATGTATGATTTATATGTAAAAAGGAACAATTTAAAAGCATGATATGTCTCCTTTAAAATGGCTGCCCAATGCGCGTGTCTGTTAAGTCCATGAGATCCATGGCCAAGTCCAAGTCCCATTTGTCATTTTAGTGCTTGCGAGTGCCCCCTTTGCAGTTGAAATGGTGCGAGCTCCACAGCAGACTTCTTACCAACAGTCGAAGTGGCGTTATGCCACGAAAGTGTGGACTCGTAGGAAGACCGCAAGTGTTTAGGTGTCATTTGGGACAGGGGCCAATATGAACTCACAGAGGGCCACACAGAGGGGCTTTTCTCTGTTCTTGACACACAGCACAATCTCAATGTCAACATCTAAATTGGGCCACCACAGGTAACTCCTGGCCAGGCCTTTCATCCTTGACATACCTGGGTGAGACTGATGTAGCTGTCCCACATAATCACGCAGTCTAGAGAGGACAAGATGTCGGGTGGTCCAGTGCTTGATTTGCTCTGATGTTGTCAAAGGACTAACAATGCTGTTCAACGCATTTCCATGGCTCTGTAAGAAATGACACACTTATACAGTATGCCCTCAACATCACTGCCCATCTCATAATGTTGGCACAGCTTTCAGTTCTGAGTAAAGGTTTATGGTCTGTACTGATCACAAATTTACAGCCATAAAGATATTTATGGACCCCCCCAAACACTACAGCTAAACCTTCTCTCTAGCTGTGAGTTGTTTATTTGTGCTACTGAAAGTGTTCGTGATACAAACCCAATGGGTCTCTCAGTTCCATCTGTCATATGATGTGCTAATACGGCTCCCACAACGTACGCTGAAGCATCACAGGAAAGTACCACTGTAATTCTTTTTTTTTTTTTTTTTTCATCATTGTGTGTATTAACACACGGTTAGACTGCAGCAACTCTTGCTTGTTTGTTCCTCTTTTCAACACCAGGGGGCGCCTTTCAAAAACCTGTGCAACGGAGCAAGCAGAGTTGAGAGATTTGGCAGGAACCGGTTATAGAAATTGCTTCCTGAATATGCATCCTGTACTGATTGGAATTTTTTTGGGAATGGAATGAATACCACTTTATGTGCCAGGAAAATTACTTCCTTTTCCGAGAATTTACACTTTCCCCTTTTTAACCGCAAACCATACTTCTCCCACCGCTGCAACACTTGATCCAGCATCCTCAAATGCTCTTGGTAATCTCGTCCTGTCAACAAGATATCATCCAGGTATACTGTTACCTTTGGAATGTCCTTCAGGACCCCTTCCATAGTCCTCTGGAAGATTGCTGGACTGGAAGTACTACCCTTAAAGGTAATCTGGTGTACATGAACAATTCTTTGTGTATTCACTGTCACATACTACTTTGACGCCTCATCTTCCAGAATCTGTTGATATGCGTGACTCATATCTAACTTGCTGTATTTTTCTCCTCCAGCTAAAACTGCAAACATATCCTCCATTCGGGGAATGGGATAAGGTTCTAGTGACGACTCTCTGTTAATGGTCACTCTAGTCTCTACAAAGTCTCACTGCTTCATCTGGCTTTAAAACAGGCACAACCGGTGCTGCCCACTCTTGAGAATTTCTTCAGGCTCAACTGGTCTTTAATCAGGCGATCAAGTTCAGCTTAAATTTTCTCTCTCATGGCAAAAGGCAGTGACCGTGGTTTACAAAAATTAGGCTTTGCATCACTTGGTACATGAATCTTAGCAGTGGCTCCTTTTTAATGTTCCACGTTCCTCTTTGAAAACGGTTTCATGTTTCCTTAAAATGTCCTGCAACAACTCTGAGCTGCCTTTAATTTTACTCGCTTTATCCCAGCTGAGTTCCAGCTCTGTGAGCCATGATCATCCTAATCAATCAACCAGATCTTGTCACCACCACTGCTGTGAGTTCTTTGGAAAGCCCTTTCTGTTTGACTCTCACTTTGGTGGTACCTAGAGCGTTCACTGTGTGTTTTTAAACTGACAGAGCTTGTTTTCAGTTCAGCCGGTTTCGTTTTAGCTCCCATTTTGTCATCTTCCATCTGTTATAATACAGTCACACAGTGTCGTACATCCAGTGTCGATCTCAAAATAGCATCTGTGTGATGGGGGTACATGGGGCTGTGGTGTCTCTATACTATACATGGTAAAAACTTATTCTTCCTCATCCTCTTTAAGGTAATTTGCCCTCTTAGATTGTTTTCATCTCCCCCATTTCCAAGCTTTCAAGCCTTTATCAACACTAATTTCTTGTGGTTTCATTCTACATACTCTTTCACTTGTCAGATTTTACCACAATTATAACACTTTTCCTTGGCAAACTTACAGTCTTTCGGCCAATGGTTACTTCCACCTCATCGATAGCACATTCCTGTAACACTCGACTTACTTTTTTCTCCTGTGTCCATTTTGAAGACATTAGGACCCAGTCGATTTCTTTTATCTTTGTGCAAATCTGCCATATCTGTATTAGCAGCTGAAATAGCCTGAGCTTTTCTTTAGAGCCATCTCAAACGATAGTCCATCTTCAGCCAGTTATCTCCGTTGTATGCTGTCATCATTAACAACACACACTAATCTGCCTCTCAGCATAACTATGAGCGTGTCCCCAAAATTACAATCTTGTGCAAGCTTTCTCAGTTCGGCCACGTATTCTACTATACTTTCATCAGGGCGTCTGTTACATGAATTCAACTTCCAGCATTGAACAATTTCGTTGGGCTTTGGATTAAAACGATTTTTCAGCAAACTCACCAGTTCCTCATAACCCTTTTATCCTGGTCTCTCAGGAATTAATAAACTCCTCATCGGTGTGTATGTCTGCGCTTCAACACAGCTCAAAAATATATATTTTTTTTTCTCTCTGGTTCCTCAACATCATTTGCCACGAAAAAAATGGTTCAATATTTCACAATACTCCTCCCATGATTGTGAATTATTATCAAATGGAGCCACGGATCCCACCATGGCATTCATCGCTCTGTTCAGTCAGTACTTCACGTGGTAGCTATCAGATTGCATCTCACCCCGTTGACATCCTGCACTCTGGAAACAGCTGCTCCACAATTCTGACTTTCGCTATATGTTGTATCTTAGATGCAAAGGAAAATTAGGAGAGAATGCATCTTGATGGTCTCTTTTATTTAGGACTCATCTCAGTAGCCAGCAATACACACACAAGTGCGCTTACACTGTGTTTTTCTCTGCCTTTAACAGTGCTACAGCCCACAAACACAATGTGCCACCGCCCCCTGTAACCCAATACTAACATTAACATACAACAATTTTATAATTTCATTAAACATTTGTATTTTATTTCATGACATTTTTTATTAAACATGGACCTTTATTTTCATTTAAAAGGCTTATTTCTGCTATTGTAGGCTCGTTTTGTAAATGTAAGCAATTAATTTGGACAAGCTGGGTGCCTGTAAGATGGTACAGATGTTCACAGGATCGGCTTGAAGTCGTGCATCTTCGGAAGCGGAGCCGCGCGCAAAGCTACAAAAAATGGCGTGCACACCGCCACGCAAAATGGGGTCACGTGCACGACAGGAACATACATTAGCCGAACTCTGTCTGTTTCACGCATTGTTATTTTCAACAAACCATATTATAGACTCGTCTTCAGTTTTAAGATGAAGTGCTTGCCAAACCATGGCTGGAGAAGGGTACGGTTCTTTAATCTTACAAAGAACCGTTACACCCCTAATGGTTATATTTATAAAAATCATTAAGGGATGCTGCTTTGGGACATTACTTGTCCTTATCCCCTACACTTAACCCTAACCCTACCCGATAAACACTTTATTCCCACTTTTCGAATATTCTTATTTAAAATAAAGACCTCTCCGAGCTGATGTGCAGTGGGAATATAGACTCTCTTGAATTTCCTTAATGGCTTTTTCTTCATTTGTGACAAATTAAATATTACAAGTAAGGCCCTAATGTCCATGTAGAGTAATCAGGGAGAGTAGAAACAGGTGTGATGAACTAATTAACAACCTAGGAGACTAACTAGGGAACTAAGGAAAATGGGAACACTGAAACAGAGCATAAATCTCTTGTCCCATAATATAAATCATAGTTGAATTATTTATCATTGCAACTTTGTGCTAAAATTACTATTACTGTTACTTCTAAATGTATTATATAATGTAACAATGTTGCTCTTTTCAAGGTCGTATTGCACGAACATACAGTGAGAAGTGTCTGGATATACTGACCGGACTGCTCGCATTGAAACAAGATCACATCACTTCAGGTATGAGAGAAATCTGAGCCACACCTGTGCTTGCTTCTGGGGATTTATATCTTGTAGTTAATGAGTAAAGGAGATGGTTTACCTACGTTTTTTTCCCCGCTAAAAGAAGTACTGTGTGATTAACACTGTTTGCTTTCCACAAACCTTTTAGCAGGTGCTTTCTCCAGTCTGGATAAAAGCTTTGTTTGCTAACAAACATTATCAGTTCACAGAATCAACCCGTTCTCCTATCGTACCTCTAATCTGTTGTTTTCTGCTTCCCTGCGTGTCTCTATTTAGCCGTGATCCAGACGTTCAGGGATTTGGTGTGGTTCTGTCCTCAGAGTACGGCTGCTGTTTGTCAGACCGTTGAGGCCTGTGTTGACAATCCTCAAGACAGTGAGGTGAGATCATTCACCTGCTTTCTGTTTTGATCAGACACAACAAGCTGAGCACCTTATTTTGCATTCCCATCCAACTCATCCATGACAAAATGGAAAAAATAAAAGCGTTTTAAGGAAATGCAAACATTGGCAAATTATTTATTTGTCTGCTAATATAATTTCAAGAATTTCAGCATAAGTCTTGCAATCAGAAAGCTTTTAAGATAATGAGAAACACTAATTCAATCAAGTTGGTCCAAACTTTTTAAACTGATGAATCCTGGTTCAACATTCGATTTAAGGGACCCTAGAAATGATGTTGTTGGACCAGTTTCATACACTACTATTTTAAAGTTTGGTGTCAGTAAGATTCATCAAAGAATCCTGAGAAACAATTATCATAGTTTTTTTCAAAAATATACTTTTTTAAAAATCTGAAATGTTTCTTGAGCATCATATCATCAGATTAGAATGATTTCTGAAGGATCATGTGACACTGAAGACTGGAGTAATGATGCTGAAAATTCACAGTACATTTTACAACATTTTACAATAGAAAACAGTTCTTTTAAATTGCTGTAATATTTCACAGTATTACTGTTTTTACTGTATTTTTGATCAAATAAATGCAGCCTTGGTGAGCATAAGAGACGTCTTTCAAAAACATGTAAAAAAACCCAAACTTTTGAACAGTAGTGTATATATTGTTGAACATATGATACACATCTCATTCTCCACAGTTTTGCATATTAAGTGTGATTTATACGTTATCCTTACATGATAGCACTATATTCTTTCACCATTTATAATAAATGGTCTTTTATCCCTCATATAAAGATTTTAAAACATAGAGATTTTAAAGGTTTTGGTTAAAACTAAGTTGGGAGCAGAAAGCTCAGTTTTGCTGAACCTTTACAGAACACTGATCCTATCACATCTGGACTATGGAGTAGTTTATGACCCCATAAAATCACATATCCGTCATTTAGACTCTGTACCTCATCAAGGCGTATATCTGGCACAAGGGTCCTTCGGATCATCACCAATTCAAAGTCTGTATGTAGAGGTTAATACATTTCTCTGCAGAACAGATGCCTCAAATTAGTTTTACATGCAGAACACTAAAGCTAAAGACCCACAAACACAATGCAGCCTATCATGCGGTCTTCTGAATATTCATTTTAAAGTCGACATGAAACGGAAGTTGTGATGGACTTTTCTTTTCTATTGTGACGTATATCCGAGTGAAATGGCTTCTTGAACAAGAACAAGTGTAGGGCGGAGCTTGATTTTGTCCGTGAGGAATTCATTGGATGGTTGTGGTTTGCTATTTTGTATGCCAACAAAATAGCACTTCCGGTTCCATTGTCTCGAAATCAGTGGGTTTTTTGAATGTTTTTTTTATATTAAATGGCTGAAATAAGGTCTGTGGTTAACACAAGCTCAAGATACTTTCACGTTTTATTTTACGACATAAAATCAGTATCACCCCACTCATGATTTATTTAAGCTGTTATGTGGTTGCTAAATGAGACTACAGAGGCCATCAGGGATATTAAACGTCATCACGCTGAACAGTAAACTCAGTCCGCTTTTACTGTCTAATCACGCTCTTACAAACTGTCCTGTTGGAAGCTTAATGGTGGTGACCTTGAAGTCATGTGACCGCCGTGGAGTTCGTTTCCAGCCTAACTTTCTGGCGACTGCATTTAGGCTTCAAAATTCATAAAAGCTGTGTTTGTGAAAATTATTTTGGACAAAACGTGTAAGTATCATAAACTTTTGTTGATCACAGAGCTTGTTTTTTGCTATAATCTAAAAGCCTATGGAAAAATCCTATTGGGTTTTTGTCGAGGGACCCAGTGTGATGCTAGCTTCCGAATTGATCTACAAATGCATGTCATCCCTGCACACCTCGATTGGTGGATCGAGGTTATTGCCCCGCCCTCACGCCAGTAAACACGTCATCAGTGCGTACTGCAATATTCCATACAAATGAAGAATTGTCCATTTTATTTCATGGTGACTTTGCCCCGGCACAGGGAAAGGCTTAAGATAATCCCAGACTAAAATGCATGTTTGAGTTGTTGTAACTGAAAGCATTTCTTAAAATATGTCAGTGTCATTGTTTTGTCTCAAGATGCACATCAGTAATGTTTTTTTTTTTCTAAGGCACATTTTTAAAAGCTAACTGAACTAAGACCTAATCCTGGCTTAACCTAAGCCCTGTCTGTGAAACCAGGCCTTTAACAGCTGATCTAAACATCCTAAAATAAAAAAGTTGTCCTTACATACATAGATATCATATAAAGGCTAGATGTCTTAAGGCGGAGTCACTTCCGGCATCACCGGCGGCCATCTTAGGACAGGGCTCTGTGAATTAAGGTGAGTGAGCAGCACGCACACAAATCCTCTTATCTCGCTGAAATCTGGACAGATTTACAAACGGTTTGGTTTCTTACAAACGTTATTAACGTGGCTATAATTCTGAATGCTTAAACATTTTGAACATAATTATTCATATGTATGCAGTATAATAGCTACATCTCTGATGTTTATAACAAACCAAACCGTTTGAAAATCGGTAGAAAATTGAGCAAGTTATGGTTATTTAAAAGTACATGCACCATGTTATGAGTGAGCGAGCACCCTGTCGTAAGATGGCCGCCGTGTGCGGATGTCGAGCTCCATTGGCCAGCAGCGCGGACAAGACATCTAGCCTTTATATGATATCTATGCTTACATATATATGTCTGACCTATCAGAGAAGATCAGATCCTTCTGTCGTTTCTCACAGGGAAAACAGGCTCTGCTATGGCTTCTGGGAGAGCATGGTGAGCAGATCAGTAGCGCCCCCTATGTTGTGGAGGGCTACATAGACGGGCTAAAGACGGAGCTGTCCTCGGCGGTGAAGATGGAGCTGCTGAGCGCCTCAGTGAAGATGTTCCTGTGCCGTCCTGCCGAGACGCAAGACATGCTGGGCCGTCTTTTACATTACTGTATTGGTGTGTAAAACATGTTTACAGATAATTTAGTCAATATAGACAGGGTCAATTTTCACAAAATCAGAACCCCCAAGGCGTTTTGTGATTATTTATATTTTACAACATTTCTAGGGGTATTAAGGGGTGCTGAATCCAAATCTGCTGTATATGAAGCTCAGAAATGTCCCAAAATGCCTCAAAATCGAGAAATTCAAAATGGCCGCCACCGCCAGGCTGAAATCTATTTTTCAGTATATCTTTTTAACTAAACAAGGTACAAACATGAAATAAATGTGCTTTTGTAAGTTTTCCTACATGGGCAATTCAATGCCATATTCAGATTTAAGAAGTAATGTGAAGAAACAGCTTAGATATTGCAAATATAGTTGTTTTTGTTACTATTATTGTTGATATTATCAGGCTATTTACTTACTTTGTATTTTTTGTTAGGTCAAATGTACAAACATAGAAGCACCGTTGGACAAAACTAGTTGTGTTCCTCTAGCTGAACACAAAAACCTTTGACTGTAGAAATAATTCTAATCTCTCTCTCTCTCTCTCTCTCTCTCTTTATATATATATATGTGTGTGTGTGTGTGTGTGAGTACTACTGTTCAAAAGTTTGGGGTCAGTTAGATTATTTTGTTGGTTTTTAAAGAATGTTCATCAAAGCTGCATTTATTTAATCAAAATATAGTAAAAATATTGTGAAATATTTTTATAATGTAAAGCAACTGTATATGCATTTTAAAATGTAGTTTATTCCTGTGATCAAAGCTGAATTTTCAGCATCATTACTCCAGTCTTCAGTGTCACATGATCCTTCAGAAATCACTCTAATATGATGATTTGATGCTTATGAAACATTTCTGATGATCATCAATGTTGAAAACAGCTTCTGCTGCTTCATATTTTTGTGGAAACTGTGACTAATTGTTTCCGGAATGAAAAAGAAAACCATGATACTGTTCTCTGTTTTCAGTCTGTATGATTAATCCTGAGAAACTCTCACTTTTTAACACCTTTGACACATTTAGTCAAGAGCTTCTTGCTTCTGTGATTCACTTACAATGTTTTTTTGTCCCTTCCCAGAGGAAGAGAGCAACATGAGTGTGCGTGACCGGGCTTTGCTGTACTACAGACTTCTTCAGCGTGGAGTTGAAGAGACTAGGAAAGCTGTAACTGGACCCAAATCTGATCCGTCCATGAGCGTCCTCACCGGTCGGCAAGAGGAGCCCATTAGTCTGTGGGCCTCAACCTTCAACACACTGGGTCCGCTGACTGGACGGGATTTATGCCTTCAAACTGTTATCATATCAGCCTCTGCGCAGCCGTCCAGCAGTGCAGAAGAGGAGCTGTTGCCAGGTGAGCCGACATCATTTTGTGTCATTTTTGTATTGTTTTTTATTCATTCATAATTAAGGCCTGATTAAAGATGGTGCGAGGACCCTCTTTGAATTGCCCTATTTATTAAAAAATATATATTTTTAAAGAGGACCTATTATGCTTCTTTTTTTTACATTTACAACTTTATTTATTTTTTATTGCAGAAATACATACAGAAATTTTACGAAATACACATATCGACCAAAAAAAAAAGACTTTCTTTCTTACAATTTTCTTTAGAGTGTAATGTTGCTGTTTGAGCGTGAAAAAGCTCTGCAAAGTTACAAAGCATAAAGTCCCTCCAGTGGGAGTTATTCTCTATATCAGTAACACTGTTTCTGAACTCCCTGAAACTCCATCCAATAGCCTTGAGTTTTCTTACGTGAACAAACACGTCACAATATTCCCAAGTTAAATAATTCCCGCCAAAGGCATACGCAAAATAAAGGGGCGGGGCCTGATTGAGTTAGTTAGTAGTGTGTTGAAACTATAGACTGATAAAAAATATGGACGTAGTGTCCGTGGCGTCACCCGTAGGTTTCTGAAGAGTGGGCTTCTTCAAGAGCGAAACCGGAAGGTTGCCGCTTGGTTGAAACTCACAGTTATGGTAAAGGGCGGGACCTTTCTCAAAAAACATTCTCAGTGGTTGACCAATCACAACACACTGATCCAGCCAACCAATCAGAGCACATTGAGCTTTTCAGAAGGAGGAGCTTCATAGAGACAGAGCGTTACTGACAGACTGGGAAGAGAGGAGCTGCAACAATGGAGAATATGGGGAAAATAATGTTTTTTTATTTCATTTATTTTTTACATTCAAGCATGTAAAGCTATTCTAATAGAGACAAAATCCAAAATCAAGACTTTGTTGGGCATAAAATGGCCTCTTTAATTTGAATGACTTTAATTGATTTTTTTTACATAATTTTAATTAATTGTGATTTAATTAAATATTGTTAAATTATAATATTATACATTTAATTTAAAGTTTTATAATAAATTGAATAATAATACAGCATCATATAATTGTCTCGCCCTCATATAACCTTTCTCTGACTAACAGGGAGTAAAGATGTAACCCTCTCCAGCCCAAATGACACAGAAGAGGAGATCAGTCTATCTCTGGGTCCTCCTCTATCCCATGAAACCTTTGAGAAAATGTGGTTGGACTTGGAGATTCTCCACAGGCAAACTCTGGGTTTCCCTCGCCCCAAAGCCGCTGCGGATACTTTACAGGCCGCCTTACAGCTGGTGAAGATCCAGACTCTGGCCTTCACGCCGGGCGACACTGTGCCCTGGAAGGCCTACCTTTACACCAGGGGCACTGGGACCCTGATCCTCGCTGAACTGTTGCAGGAAGACCCGGAGCCCCCTGGCAGCGAAGGAAGCTTAGTGGTATCTGTCAAACAGCAGCCCGGAAACCAACACACCATTAGAGGTTTTGTAGCGATAATCAAGAGCGTGTTGCAGACTCTTAATTTTGATCGTTTATGAAAACTATTGAAGTATTACCACAAGGACAATGAGGACAATGCACAGTATACAGTACCTTCTACACAAGTCATCTAATGGTCTGTCTAGACAACAACAACAACAAAAAACTTACAATAAAATAGTATTAAGCTGTTGGAATCTACAGACAATTAGTATTATTTTAGCACTACATAACATTGGCTTACACACATGCACATTCAGCGCACTTGTGGTGAATTAAAACAAAGGTCTCTTTGGAGGTGTAAGGAACTTCATAAATCAGACTAGTCAAACATTATGTATGTGTGTTATTCTTATCTAGCAACCAAATACATAATTTCATCTCTATCTCAGCAGGTTATAATCTCTTGCAGACAAAGCAATGTGTACTGTACTGGAACATAAGGCCAAATATTAAGGTCTGGGTAGATTAGATGGTAAGTAAAAAATATGTTCTCATAATCAATATGTTGAATGCAGGAGAAATGGGCAGGAATAAAGATCTGAGCGACTTTGACAAGGGCCGATTGTTATGGCAAGGCGACTGGGTCAAACGGCAAGACTTGTGGTGTTTCTCCAGGCCAGCAGTGGTGAGAATTTACCAACAGTGATCCTGAAGAGAGACAAACTACAAACCGGCAACCGGGTGTTGGGAACCCAAGGCTCATCGATGCACGAGGGCAACGAAGGCTATCCCGTCTGGTCCGAGCCAACAGAAGCTCTACTGTGGCACAAGTCACATAATTGTAATAATGGTAATGGGAGCAATGTGTCACAACACACAGTGCATCACACTCTGCTGTGAATGGGGCTGCGTAACCGCAGACCAATCAGAGAGCCTATGATGACCCCTGTCCACCGCCGAAAGCGCCTACACTGGGCATGCGAGTGTCAGAACTGGACCCCAGAGCAGTGGAAGAAGGTCGCCTGGTCTGATGTCAGTATCGAATTGAGTTTCCTTTTGCGTCTTATTGCACTTGAATGATTGACTGATCATAGAATAGGCCTACATGTGGACCATCCTCGGTCGGCCACTCTCTCTTTCTCTCTCTCTCTCTTTCTCTCTCTCTCTCTCTGAGAAATTAGCATGTTAGTAACAACCCTAATATATGTGTATAATAGGGGTGTAACGATACCCTCATGTCACGATTCGATACATATCACGATGTTGAACTCACGATACGATATTATTGCGATACTCCAAGAAACATGATAAAAGGTTAACAAAAAATTTACTTTTGATTAAAATGCTAAATTTGGTTTTACATTGTGGGTGTAAATGAATAGGCTTAGACTTTGTGCTGGAAACCCAATGCACAGGACAATAAAGACAATTTCTGAAGCTGAAATTGCAGAATTATTTTAGACAAATATGCTTGCACTCTGTCACTGACTAGATATATTTAAAATAATGTAGGCCACTTTTTACTGGTAACAAGACATTTGGCAATATCAGGATCCACAAATATTCCCCCATTGCATTACTATACATTATATTCAACATTATATATAGCAGTTTAATTTAGTCCTGACACTAAAGCTCTGAATACGAATTCTTAATTTTTATTTTGGATGAACTATACACAATAAATATTATCACTATCCACGGTATATATTGTTGCATTTTTGTATTGCGATATATTGTGACACAATATATTGTTACACCCTTAATGTATAATCTACAATTTCCTAAATTTGCTTAGTCTTATTTGAAGTTTTACTAACAGGAGTAGAAGGGCAGTTTTTAAGCACAAAAAGAACTCTGCTCACAATTAGAGAATACTTTCAGATTCCTCCCTATAACAGTCGGGTTCCGGAAGTACTAACTCCATTCATTTTCTCCATAGGGATATTGATTTTAAACAATAAAAACCCACTTAAGTACTGCGAATGATCGAGGCGGTCTCACTATGCTCTCAAAATAATTACATTTTTCAATAAACTTCAAATATATTGTTTCTATCAATATAATCATTTTTAAATGAGTAGTTTAATTTTTCTACTTCGGCTATAATTCATCTATGCTGTTACGATATGACTGTTCAGACTGAGGTCGCATTTCAAAACATCTGACCTGTATCGGATGAATGGGATGGTTCGGAGTAAAATCAACCTAGGGTCCTTTGCACCATGACCTCGAGCCAAACACCCCCCAGAAGCCTTTTTTCCCTTGGTCGAACATTATTAAAGTTAGAGCTTATTTAGAGATATCAGCCGGATGGCTCAGTGCAGGTGCTAATGGATCCTATGATGCATCTCGTAAAGTGCACTATTAATGCCCAGAATGGTACCAAACTTCTACAGTAGTACAAATAGGTTCTGTACTCATAAAACGAGGCATTGGAAAGTTTGTAAGTACATCAGGAGTTTATTTAAATAACACTTGCCTGACGGCTCATGCTACCGCTAACCCGGACGTCGACGTCACTTCAGTGATTTGGGAAAAGCATGTAAAAGTCCTGGCAGAAAGCGATGCATAAGGACGTAGTGTAACGACGCCCAGTTTGCAACAATTAGTTAACACTAAGTTGTCAACAGTTCGGAAAAAAATTATAAAAAATGTTGGATATACTGGCTTTCTGCCAGGACTTTTACGTGCTTTTAGCCGTCCGGGTTAGCGGTAGCATTAGCCATCATGCAAGTGTTATTTAAATAAACTCCTGGTGTACTTACAAACTTTCGAAAGCCTCGTTTTATGAGTACAGAACAGAACCTATTTGTACTATAAGTTTGGTGCCATTCTGGGCATTATTAGTGGGATAATTTACGAGATACATCATAGGATCCATCAGCGCCTGCACTGAGCCATCCGGCTGATATCTCTAAATAAGCTCTAACTTTAATAATGTTCGACCGAGGGGAAAAAAAGGCTTCTGGGGGGGGGGGTTTGGCTCAAGGTCATGGTGCAAAGGACCGTAGGTTGATTTTACTCCGAATCATCCCTTTAAGGACCACATTTGGAAGTGGCACAAATCAGAGTCGAAAAGATCAGATTCCATGTGGTTTGTGCTGTTCACACTATCATGACAAAAACAGATCTGAGTCACATGCAAAAATAAATAAAAATTGGGCTACATTTGCGTGCAATCGGATTTGGGCCACATGTGCCTGCAGTCTGAATGTAGCCTCAGTGGGGAATTGGTTCAACGCTACTGGAATTGCTCGCCAGTTCAGTGCTGAACAGTGTAAGGATCTGTCTCAGTGTACAGTGACGCACAGTTTAAGAGAATTCAGACTGAAATACCACTCTTGGTCGAGCCAAGAATCAAAAGACTTGGCTAACCTTTTTTGTGTGGACAGAAGAGAACTGGTCCAAAGTTCATTTAGTGATGAGAGCAAGTTTAATTTGGCATCCAACTGGGGAAGACTCAACACAAAGTGCAAAAGAAGTCAGTGGAAGGTGGAGGATTAAGTGCCATGGTTTGGGGGATGTTTTCTCCAGCAGGAGTCGGGCCTTTTGCAACATGGCAGGGTGAATGCAACTGTTTATCAGAACCTCCTTCGGCAACATGCAAAAATCTCCCAATCAACCCTCACTTTAAATGCAGGACAATGGCCCCCTGTCATACTGCAAAACGGGTAAAGTAGTTCCTTGATGCTAAGAACATTGAAATAATGAAATACCCAGCCCAGAGTCTTGATCTAAACCTGACTGAAAATCTCTGGAAAATCCTTGGCGACAAAGTTATGGCTAAAAAACCCACTACAGTTACCAAACTGTGGAAGAGACTCCGAGTTTATTATGTAGACACAGAGTACATTATGTATTTAATGTCAAATGTAGGCTACTGTACTTAATCATCTGAAATTCACAATAAACAGTACAACACCTTGAACAAGTGAAACGTACATTTCTATGTATGGAAACCAACAGGACGTTTAAAAATATAGCTAACATAAAAATAAAGTAAGTATAAATGGCTCATAATTAAAACACAAACACAACAAATAATCAACTTAAAACACAAAAACGTTTGACCCTTAAACCCACTGTATCATGGCGTTTCTGCAGAAAATTCTCACTCATCCCTGAAAATGAAATGATTATGATTAATATAAATAATGTCTTTACTTTGACAAATGCAAAAAACTTACTTTATATTCTTTAATAATAATCATTATTAATAATTCATTAAGGCAAAGAATACAGAGGTTCATTGTAAAAGCAAGTAATCGAACTGTCCACAGGAAAATCAAATCTATAAAGAAAGGAATTCCAACAACAAATTCCAGCTTCAATGATAAAATGAGAAACAGATTCAATATTTTTAGCAGATAAAAGCTTAATATAAATTAGTTCACTATATCATGACACCAATATTACAGACACGACAACTCACTATATTCTCTGTTGTTCTGGTGTCAGTTTTGTCTTATTGCCTCAAAAGCACATTTCACTCATTCAAGTCTTATACAGTTGCATCTGACATTAAATGTAGTAGCCCATTTGTTCTCACTACTTGAATTAGTTCGTTCAGTGCATTGTCTGTATATCTAATAAAGAAAATAACAATTGGGCAACATTTTTGTTTATTCGTCCATTTATTAATTCATTTTATTTCAATTAGCACTGGTTAAAATTTGTAAAGCAGGAACAATATTTATTAATAATAGGCTACACAGTTTAAATATCACAAATATCAAATTTTATTTTCATTTGCGTCCTATGCTGGCTAATTACGACGTTTAACCTGTTATCATAACACTGAACAACTAAACAGTGTGTGACCTAAAGAACTCTATCGGGGGTACAGTTGGTACAAGTGTGTGTCTCAACTGTCCCCCGCTGGCCACTTCGCACATTTCTCTAGATTTTGCAATTACCTTGCATGACACAATACCATGAAATATGACAGTTTTTAGGGCACAGAATAACGTTTGTGGTGATACCAGTTACGTTTAACAGTCACATAAGGATAATAAGCTATTAATTGTGATGAGTGCATGGTGAAGTGAACGTCAAACTTTTCCCGATATCTTCAAATCGGAGATGCGTCCGTTGTTCAAATTTCACACGATCAAAGAGATAACACGCATGTGCACAGCAAAACAATCACAACTTGTGCATGCTGGAAGGTGTCTCAACTGTACACATGTCTCAACTGTTGGCTACACAGTCTGAAGTAGCCTATTTCAACACAAATTTGCAGTAACAGATTAAACTTATCAGCTATTTATTTATTTATTCATTCATTAATTCATTTAGGCTGCCTAAATTCAGAAAGCCAGGGTGGATGTAATTATGATTAAAAGGAAATCTACATATCAAGAGAACAAAACCCGTCGTTTGATTGACTCATGACACCATTCATTTCCCCGATGGTAATCAATACCAATCGATAAGGAAATGGCTTCATAGCCACAATAACCAATAACCGGGTTAACATGAAACGATCATCACTCCTCATGACAGCAGCGCTTGGGCAGGGCCATCAGTTGGATAAACGCATAACACACTTCACTGAAGGAAAGACAGACCGTGTTAAACACGAAGAGTGACTCAACGACACTAGGAAGTGATCTAACTCGTGGACAGAGACATGCTCCTTTAAAATAATCTATTTCAAGATATAAAATATCACTTTTACTTTTAGGCTACTGCTGTATAGGTGATATAAAGGTAAGTGGATTAAACATATTTGCTTGAACTTTGTGTCAAAGCATACACTGCTTAACTGGATAATATTTTGGAAATACAGGCGTTTTCGGCGTTTCCAATTGATTGTTTTGGTATCGTGGATGCGTTGAGAACGTTCGAATGGAACATTTTGTCATTCATTGGTGCGTTCAGGACGTCACATGCTTTTTTTTAATAACATCGTAGGCTATTTGTATTCCGAATTTAAACAAGTAATAAAAACTCAGTGAGTGTTTTAGCGCAATTTTCTGACGTCATGGGATCACAACACTAAGAGATAGTAAATCTTTTTATGTTTTTTTTTTTTTTTTGTGTGCGTTCCCGAGATTAGACCTTCCTTAACATAATGCCGAAAACCCGAAGTCTCTAGGTGGTCTGGTTGAGGAGTAGATAGAAGTGCAAGATTGGTGCGCACAGACGCACAGAACAGAAATCATGAGTTAACAATCGCAATTTTGTCCGTAGGAAAATTGCGCTAAAAATCGGTCGTTTTCTTTGTAGATAAGAAGAACAAGATAAAATCAACCATATATGAAATGACAGATTGTTTATACTGCTATAATAATAATAATAATAATATGCAACTATAAAACGTAGGCTACAATATAGGGGAGACCAGGGACAGTTGTAACACTTTGAATTCCAACAATCAGAAACAACCTACAGTGATGTCACTCACTGTGCTCATGCTCCATTAGTTTCCCTCCATTCTTGCTAAAAGGGAGCCACATCTGAAACTTCTTGACGGAGTTATATAAAAAAAGGTTGATTTGAGATAAAAAAAAAAAAAAAAAAAAAAAAAAATTCTGATGTACTTTTTTGGATGCTGTTATAGGATCAAATGTCTATGAATTCAAACAAGTATTATTAGAATCACTGTTTTGTAAGCTACAAATAGAAATGGCTAACAAGTGTCAAACTAGCAGTCAAGCTAGCTCACGTGAGATGAAAACGCCCCATTACAACCATCCAAGTATCACCAACCAAGTTTCATTTATATTGTAAAAACTAATCAAGCTAAAAAACCTGCATAGTTTAGCTTTAATGTGCGAATTAAAATGTTTGAGTTCATGTTTAAACTTTTTTGAGGTGTTCTACCCATTAAATACATTTCTTGTATTATAATTTGACAGTTTCACCTCTTTTTTGTCATGTAGTATAAAAAAAGGTAATCATTCCTTAAAAACATTAAATGAATAGTCACAATAACATGACTGATAAATAATATTTTCCATTTTGAGTATATGATTGATTAATTATGTATATTTTAGACATGTTACAACCTGTACACTGGGACGGTTGTAACAGTGGAGAGACTGTATTAAAATCAATTTTGCAACCTGTACATATTTCATAAAACCACTTAAATACATTGTTTCAGAAGTTGACAGATTGGAGTTTATAATATAACAAATTGGTTGTTCCAGTATAAATGGTTTTTGATCTATTGCTAAAATGGCAAAAAGTGTTACAACGGTCTCCCCTACATATAGCCAACTATATATATTTATAAATATTTATTTTGGTTTATTTGTAGGCTACATAATTATGGTCTTATTTGACGGTTCCTTTCACCTATATGGCTACCCTGTAAAACCGGCTTATAAACAAAACAACTACCCTAACTTGTTTGCTTTGCAAATGTAGTTTTAAGGATGTAGTCTATGTCAGCGTCAGTGAGCTCAGGTCCACACACATGCGAGATCTATTAAACTAAAACCTGTTCTGTTCTGAAAATGTTTCATTTAGTGCCAATAATAGTAAAACTGTAGAGGCGAAAGTTCACCTTTGCTCATGAGTCATGGTTTAAAGAAAGGCAATGTATCAGTAGGCTAAACATGCATTTAAAACACAAAAGGGCAAATCCTTTTTCTGCTAAACATTTAAGGATTTCTTTACTGCACAACCAGTTCTCTTTGTTACTTTTGCTTTTAGAACCATGTTATTGTAAATTAGGGTTTAAAAAGTATAAGTCATTTTACAAACTATGAGTCATTAAAATACAATGTGACAGTTCAACTCTTATAGTTTAAATTACCTTTCAGACTTGCAAGGACAATGAATCAGTGAAAACAAGGAAGTAATTATTACAGCATATACTACCTGAATCACCCAGGGTTATGTGTGATTAAAAGGAAATGTGACATGTAACAAATCAGTCAGATTGTAAACGCCCCCCCCTCTCTCTCTCTCTCTCTCTCTCTCTCTCTCACACACACACTCACACACACACACACACACACACACACTCACACACACACACACAATCATGTGTACAGTAAAGAACTTTCAGTGGAAGTCTACGAGAACATTCTGGAAATGTGCAGCCTATAGTTTTGATAAAATGCGTTTATTAACTACAAATTGTTTTATTTGAGCAGTAAATTCATCTACGTAGTCATTTTTGCTGATATTACTACTCTAAGCAGACTTTGTGCGTTACAGAAGTATGCCTGCAGGTGTTTTTTTTAGCGTAAACACGTTATTGTTGTGTCATGTGGAAGTTAGCAGGTTTCTGGCTTAAGGAGGAGAAAGATTGGATGTAAGATTAGTACACTATTCTGTCACTATATAAGTTATTGAGTAAGAATATGTGTTATGTTCCTCAGCACAGTTCATTATTGAACAGGGAAAATCCATGGAAACCACAGAATTCTGGATTCTACAGAATAAATTTGATTACATAAATTGATTAAATCAGAAATGATTGACTCCAAACACTTTTTGCTGAAAAGTGATATTAATAACACAACCATGAATTTTGAAAAACATTTCTGCTAATTTGCAAAAAGGGCCTAATATTAGCTAATTTTATTATGATAAGTTAAAAATATAAATAAAAACTTTTCCATCAAGTATTTTTCTTCACAAAATATGAATGATTTTTCAAATTATATAAATGTATCATCTTTAATGCACTTAAACAAAATGACAAAAAGAAGTATTGAAAATGGATCATTTAGCTTACAATCTGCAAAGGAGTGGAACATATATGTTCAAATACGCCATTTAATGTCAAAGAACTTTACATAAACAGTTTATAAAAAGAAAAAAATCACAATCTGTAATTTCCTGATGCTGTTTGGATGAAGTAAAACAACCACAGATGTTGCAGCAAATCAGTGTTGGGCTTAAGTTACTTTCAAAAGTAATGCATTTGAATACTGTGTAACTTAGTTACTTTTTATGGAAAGAAATGCGTTACCTTACGTTTACGTTTTTGTCACCTGGGTTGGGCTGGGTTATGCCAATAAATGGGAAAACAAAGTAACTTGCGTTACTTCTTTGAAAAAGTAACTCGGATATTTAGTTGTAAATGTTAAAATAAAGCATTACTTTACTAGTTACTTGAAAAAAGTAATCTGATTACGTAACTTCAGCAAACACCTGGAGCATGTTTGCATTTTCTTCTGTCACACCATAAGTCTAACCTTGAAATCAGGACTAGGCTTAAAGGAGAACTCCGGTCAATTTTAACATTGAGCTCATTTTTTTGTACATTTGGAGTGCTGTCAATACAGAGAACAACGACAAAAATCGGTGTTGCCTACATCGTGTTATCCTCTTTTTAAAATTTGCACCCTGTTGACTTCAATGGGGCAAGTTTTAAACCTGCTTTTAGCCTCTTAACATCCTTGATGTGTCATTACAAGTGCACAGCCATGTGAGTGATTCCTTCAGAGTGAACACGAGTGAATCTGACTGCAGTAGATGTGAAAGATATGAATAAAAATGATGTTATTTCAGCCAGCGCACATACCTGTATTTACATCCTGTTTTCGACAGTAGTCGATTGTCGAGTTCACGTGCATAGGTTTTGTTCGTACGATCATGCACCCGAACTCGACAATCGACTACTGTGGACTTCAGCCGAAAACAGGATGTTACAGGTATGTGCGCTGGATGAAATAACATAATTTTTATTCATATCTTGCACATCTACTGCAGTCAGATTCACCCGCGTTCACTCTGAAGGAATCACTCACATTGGCTGGGCACTTGTAATGACACATCAAGGATGTTAAGAGGCTAAAAGCAGGTTTAAAACTTGCCCCATTGAAGTCAACAGGGTGCAAATTTTAAAAAGAGGATAACACGATGTAGGCAACACCGATTTTTGTCGTTGTTCTCTGTACTGACAGCACTCCAAATTTACAAAAAAATGAGCTCAATGTTAAAATTGACCGGAGTTCTCCTTTAAAATAGTCATACAACTGAAAATCGGCTGACAATTGAACAAAAATAATTTTCATCTGGCTCAGAGGAAGATAGGAATCGTGTCTTTGTGTTAGTTTTTCTGGTGATTAAGGGATGACTTTTTCACCTTACAAATGGTTGTCGAAAGCAAAAACACCATGAAATGCTCAACATGTTTTGTGGGAAAGTGTGATGTCCCTATTATGTGACCATTTTTGGAATCAGCACCCCAAATTTAGTATGAAAATATTGCATTTTATTGAGAAAATATGATGCAGGGCGTTGTAATACATTTTCATGTTCACAAATATATCTTTACCCTCTTCTTGCAGCTTTTCCCTGCCCTCTGTTTGACAACCTACTAGTTTGAGAAGCACTATTTTGCTCTTCTAAATGACAGTGTTGAATGTGTCAGCTGAATGGTTCATAATCGGACATTAATTATTCAAACTGGGTCATGTGAATAATTGAACAATGCAGCTACTGATTAAAGACAATCAAACATGTTGGAAAAACAGCATTTGGAGCGACAAGTGGCACAAGTAAGACTTTATTGTTGCTGGTACAGTATTTAAGTGCATATGTGTCTTTAACAGAAGACAGTGGGTGATGAGATGCTATCTGAAAAAATTCGTCCTGGCCGGAGCTGGTCTTCTCATTATGACCAGCGTCTACATCTACACGCACAGAGCAGAATCAGGACCGCTCAAGGTAAGCTTGTGCTAATAGCATGATTATTAAAAAACTGTCTTCATTTTCTCACCCTCATGTCATTCCAAACCTGACTTTTCTTCTTTCGCCGAACACAAAAGAAGAAGAATGTTGGCAACCAGACAGATTCCATTGACTTCCACTGTATGGACAGAAAATATTCTTTTATGTTCCACAGCAGAAAGAAAAAATGTCAAACAGGTTTGAAATGACAAAAGAATGGAGTATCTCTTCAAGATATCTACTGAATCTTTACTTAAAGGACAAGTTCAGTATTTTACACTTAAAGCCCTGTTTACAGATCGTTTCTGATGAAATAGAACGGTTAAGATTAAAATTTGGACAAATGCTGCTGTCCCGAGAATTTTAGGTTTCTTTCGCTTTCCCCCCCACCAGTAGACTGGTTGTATAGGTGCACTGGAACAATCCTTCCTAAAACGCATTAAACTTTCGTTTACAAAGACGTGAAACTCACCGAGTGGTCAGGGGTGTTCACTGATATGCTCACACAAAAATCGCTGCAAAAGATGCTTTCCAACAGGTTTTATCGTAGTTTTTGTCCAACTCCATTGACTTGCATTGGATGTGCTGTGAGGTACGGTATTACTCCGCGCCGGAAACTGAAATGGGGTTGTTTTCTTCTTCTTCTTCGTGTTTTTTTTTTTACGGCGGATCGCAAACAATGAAATGCCAGCGGTTTGCTTGCAAAGGTGCATTATCGCCACCAACTGGGCTGGAGTGTCTATTATTCAAGCTCTCAACGGAAGAAGTTCGGGTGTGAGACGTTTGGAAAAATAGGTCCACAGTTTTACAACGAATGGTAAAACACCTGTTGGAAAGCATATTTTGCAGCGATTTTTGTGTGAGCATATCAGTGAACACCCCTGACCACTCGGTGAGTTTCATCTCTTTGTAAACGAAAGTTTAATGTGTTTTAGGAAGGACTGTTCCAGTGCACCTATACAACCAGTCTACTGGTGGGGGGGGAAAGCGAAAGAAACCTAAAATTCTCGGGACAGCAGCATTTGTCCAAAATTTTATCTTAACCGTTCTATTTCATCAGAAACGATCTGTAAACAGGGCTTTAAGTGTAAAATACCGAACTTGTCCTTTAAAAGTGGTTGATTCTGTTGAATGTCTTGTGTCCCAAATGACACACTATACATTATGCACTTATGCACTGTGTAGAGTATGAATTTTATTTGGTTATTCTGTCAGTCAACTCTGATAGTCCCTCCCCCTCTGTAACACAAGGAAAGCTGTGACAGTTGAACGCATGCAGTGTCCAACATTCTCCACTTCGTTTTTAAGTGCATCATCCGGGTATTTAAAGGCACTCACACTATTTAGACTGGCATAGAATAATGCAGAAGTGCGTGAATTGGGACACACTGTTGCACACCACAAGTTGTAGCAGTTCAGTTTCATTGTAATGCTGTTAAGGCTTGTTTCCTGTTCATTTTGAGGCCTACTGTTTTTCTTCATCACTCACAACAAAATGTTTCCTAGGTGGTATACATCATGTTTGAAAGCGTTGTGATCAAGCGGAAACCTTGTGGTCTCTCTCTTGAATCTGACACCAAAGTGTCTTACACTGCAATTCAATGACCGGCCACTAGAGACAGGCTCCAAAAGAGAGTCAATCACATAAACCCCCCATGTTAATATTCCCAACTTTACAGCAGAAAAAAATATGTTTACAGCCTGGTGCAAAAAGTGGTTTTGGTCTACAGGTGCTGGTCATATAATTAGAATATCATCAAAAAGTTGATTTATTTCAGTAATTCCATTAAAAAAGTGAAACTTGTATATTATATAGACTCATTACATGCAGAGTGAGATATCTCAAGCCTTTATTTGTTATAATTTTGATGATTATGGCTTACAGCTTGTGAAAACCACAAAATCAAAATCTCAGAAAATTAGAATATTACATGAAATCACACAGTAATTACACAGTGATACCATGGTCATTGAACCAGGTTTTGGTTCTTTTGGCAGTGTGGGCCGGTGCAAATCCTGCTGGAAAATGAAGTCAGCAGGAAGTGCTCTGGAAATGTCCTGGTAGACGGCTGCGTTGACTCTGGATTTAATAAAGCACAGTGGACCAAAGTCCTCTTTTCTGATGAGAGCAAATTTTTCATCTCATTTGGAAACCAAGGTCCCAGAGTCTGGAGGAAGAATGGAGAGGCACACAATCCAAGATGCTTGAAGTCCAGTGTGAAGTTTCCACAGTCTGTGTTGGTTTGGGGAGCCATGTCATCGGCTGGTGTTGGTCCACTGTGCTGTCCACTCAACGCAGCCGTCTACCAGGACATTTCCAGAGCACTTCATGCTTCCTTCAGCAGACAAGCTTTATGGAGATGCTTCCTTCATTTTCCAGCAGGATTTGCACCTGCCCACACTGCCAAAATAACCAAAACCTGGTTCAATGACCATGGGATTACTGTGTAATTACTGTGTGATTTCATGTAATATTCTAATTTTCTGAGATTTTGATTTTGTGGTTTTCACAAGCTGTAAACCATAATCATCAAAATTATAACAAATAAAGGCTTGAGATATCTCACTCTGCATGTAATGAGTCTATATAATATACAAGTTTCACTTTTTTAATGGAATTACTGAAATAAATCAACTTTTTGATGATATTCTAATTATATGACCAGCACCTGTATATAGCTCATTTTGCCCTTCATGACGACTGTGAGGGGAGTGAATTTTTTTATAACTCATCCGTTTAAATTATATTAAGGTTTAAAGTTCTGCATAATTAAGGGCGTGGCCACTTGATTGACAGGTGGATTGCCGCTGCTGTCACTACTAGCCGTTTGTCTGCTGTCTGTTAGCGTCATGTCACCTCAGCTAATGCCTAATCTTTACCCGTTTCCGGTCATCCGGGAGTGACGCGCTGCCAAGATGGCGACAGCCGGCTCCTCCCACTTTAGGCTTCAAAATCACTCTTCAGAAAACTGCGAGTGACGTCACGGACACTACGTCCATATTATTTTACAGTTTATGGTTGCGATATGCTGAACGCTTAAGGGCAGGTGCTCATTCATGTGAGTGACAATCGTGTAGTGAGTACGATCAAAGATGCGATATAAGAGAAGTGCCGAGATGTGACGGTGAGAATTAGCATGCTAAATATCTGTGCCCGGCTGCATATAACACCTTAAAGGGATAGTTCGCCCAAAAATTAAAATTTTTGTCATCATTTACTCACCCTTGTTCAAGACCTGAGTTTCTTTCTTATATTGAACACAAAATAAGATATTTTGAAGAATGTTGGTAACCAGACAGTTGACGGTATAGCCATTGACTTCCATAGTGTTTTTTTCCTACTATGGAAGTCAACTGGTTACCGACATTCTTCAAAATATCTTCTTTTGTGTTCAACAGAAGAAAGAAACTCATACAGGTTTGGGACAACTTCAGGGAGAGTAAATGATGACAGAGTTTTCATTTTTGGGTGAACTGTCCCTTTAAGTGTGACACCTAAACCGTGTGTAGCAACTCATAATGTAATAACGGCACATAATGTAAAAACGGCACATAATGTAATTAAGCATTACATTATTATTATAATAAAATGTTCATAATGTAATAATTTTCTCAAAACGTAATAAAATAATGTAACAAAAAAATGTACATTATGAGAAATGTATTACACAATAAACTCACCAAAAACATGTCATATTTTCATAATTGTAATAACTTTTAAAACATAAAATATATTAGTATACCCTTACAGTACATTTTAAAATGTCTAAATCCAGTCTTAAACCACCTGCAAAATGTAACAGATTTAAATATTCATGCAAATAGTATTATTATTATTATTATTATTATTATTATTATTATTATTATTATTATTATTATTATTATTATTATTACTACTACTACTAGTAGTAGTAGTAGTAGTAGTAGTAGAAGATTAATAGTGCAAAAGTTCTGGTTTAAGTTTTCTTTCTTTTTTACATTACAAAACCAAACAGTTTTAGCAGAGGTGTGTGAACTTTTTATAACCACTGTACATGATTGTTTGTTGTACTGTATTTTTCAACTTGCCCTCTGATGTTTTGCTGTAACTTATATACAGTGCTATGCATAAGTTTAGACACCCATGCTAAAGTTGACTAAAAAGAGGAATAAAAAATCATCTTTTGGAAATTAAACTTAATGCCTTAATTAAAAAAATTAGGAAAAATCCAACCTTTAAGGACACCAATTTTCTTTGTGAATGAATAATGTATCGTAAATAAATAAATGTTCTTCCTTAAAATACAGGGTGCATAAGTTTGGACACCCCTATGTTAAATTCCCATTGAGGCAGGCAGATTTTTATTTTTAAAGGCCAGTTACTTCATGGATCCAGGATACTATGCATCCTGATAAAGTTCCCTTGGCCTTTGGAATTAAAATAGCCCCACATCATCACATAGCCTTCACCATACCTAGAGATTGGCATGGAGTACTTTCCATAAGATCATCTCTCAATGCAAATCAAACCAGCTATTAGGCTAACTGAAATAAAACCATGCCAATCTCTAGATATGGTGAAGGCTATGTGATGATGTGGGGCTATTTTAATTCCAAAGGCCAAGGGAACTTTATCAGGATGCATAGTATCCTAAAAAAATTTTTTTAAAAATACTTAAAAATAAAAATCTGCCTGCCTCTATGGGAATTTAACATAGGGGTGTACTAACTTATGCACCATGTATTTTAAGGAAGAACATTTGCTTATTTACGATACATTATTCATTCACAAAGAAAATTGGTGTCCTTAAAGGTTGGATTTTTCCTAATTTTTTAAATTAAGGTATTAAGATTTTTTATTCCTCTTTTTAGTCAACTTTAGTATGGGTGTCTAAACTTATGCATAGCACTGTACATTTGCTGTATTTGCAGTAACTTTGCTGCCGTTGGCTGAAGCAGATAACATTTTATCACACACACACACACACACACACACACACACACACACACACACACACACACACACACACACACACACACACACACACACACGCACACTCTCACACACATACGCACACACATGCACACCCCATTGCTGTATTGATAGTGTAGGGGTTTTCTTCACAGCATTTTTACACAGTATTTAACACTGTTTGTCATTTAACAGTGTGTATAAAGTATGTATACAAGAAGTAGTTTTAGTAGTATTAATAATAATAATAATAATAATAATAATAATAATAGTACTTGTCTGGTGGATTTTGTAGGCAGGTTAAGACTGGATTTAGATTTTTTAAATGTGCTGTACAGGAATACAAATGCTTTATGTTTAATAAAAATATTATAATAATCATAATCGCATGAATATTTAAATCTGTTGCATTTCACATGTAGTTTAAGATTGGATTTAGATTTTTTTTTTTTAAATGTACCGTAAGGGAATAGTAATATTTTTTATGTTTTAAAAGATGTTACAATTATGATAATATGACGTTTTGGGTGAGTTTATAATGTAATAAATTTCTCATAATGTAAAAATGATTACATTTTGAGCTCAGTATTTTATTACTTTGTGAAAAGATTATTTCATTATGAACATTTTATTACAATTAAAATGTAATACTTATTACATTATGTGCAGTTATTACAGTATGAGTTGCTACGCCGTGATTTCCCCTTACCTTGAGGGAATGATTTATTTGAGGATGTTGCATAATTTCTTAAACACTTCTCTTAGGAAACCGTTAAGTGATTCATGACAGAGACTCTGGATATGTCAAATTTCTGTTGTTGCCATGTACACGTTATTTGTTAACGCACATAGCGGTAAGTTTTCACAGAAAACAACATAACATGGATAAGGAAATCAAAAAAGAAAACTAAATATAAAAGAGAAGGACCAGACTAGATGGATACTCAAAGAATGACAGTTAAGGGGCTTTATGCAACACATTGTTTTTTAGGAGATTACTTAAGTGGAAAAAAATAGATACTTAAGGGACATTCTAAGGGTTTATGATGTTTCACTTAAAACCCGTAACACAAGGGTTATTTTCTGCGACACCCTAACGTTTAAGGGAAACATACTGTAAGATACACTGGAAAATATCCAGTACATCTTGGAAAACATACTGGAAAATTACACTTAAGGTGCTTTATGCAACCGGGCACTGGACCTGGGTCTGTTTGCACAATTAAAAATGGAAAACTTTAATGTGTTTTAGCCGTTCATTTACATGACAACTGTGTTTTGGGAGATTGAAAACAAACTTTTGAAAACTGGTTTCAAAGTGCAAGTTTGTTAAAACATTACCGTTATCGTCTCAAAAACATGAATTTGTGAAAACGGTGAATAAGAACGCATGTGTATTATGTGTTCAGTCTATAGGAGCGTAGTGTTTCTTTACAAAGTGACATCGCCATCTACTGGCCTGGCATGAATAATACAGCGATTTTAGTCGTTTTCACGGATCCTTATGAACGGGAATCATTTTGACAATGTTGTCGTCTGTACGCGAAAAGCGCAATGGAAAAGCGTTTCTGTTTATAGTACATCGTTGTCGCGTAAACATGCCCTTAAAACGCCTTTCCACTGCACACGACACCCCTGTATTGAAAGGGGTGCTGCCAATGGATTCTTCCTATTGAAGTGTTGTATAATGTGTGTGGTATCCTTACTACAATACTTTATATTGGATTGCAATTAAAATTAAAAGTTCAGTTTTTGTGGATACACATCTTTTGTGTTCAATCGGCACGACACCACAATGTCTGACCCCCTATTGCCGATCTGTTGTGTAGCGTGAGAAGAACAGCAATCCGACGACTTTGAAAATCATGTAGTGTGTAGCCACCTAAAGCTGTGTTCACACTGCCAGTGACTGTCACTGCCTTCATGTGCTATGGAAAATATGATATTTTCCATTTGTGAACTGGTATTTACCAGTGTGTTGTGTTCAAGTGCTTTTGTTGTCATAATGTAGTAACCGCAAGGTCTGTGTCAGTAGAGTATCTTTTTTATCTTTACAAAAAAACAAAACAAAACAAAAAAACGTAAATGTGGTGCTTTCTGATGATTAAAACATAATTAATAATTAAAAAAAAATAAAACGACATAAAATGATTAAATATGAACCAAGGAAATTGCGGCGAATTTGAAAAATGAGTGTTAACGCATTATATTACAATTGTTAATGACACAACATTGTATAGGCTACAAAAACTATCCGCTAACAGTATTCATGACTCTTATGTTGCTCTCCGCCATTTTGAAAAGGTCAAAGGTTATCTCATCTCGGCAACTCGTGCATCAAAATATTCTACGAGCTGCCCAGTGGAAAATACCACGTAAGGGGGTGTTCATGTGCATTTTCCACGTCGGCTTTTGGTATTTACCATAATTACCATAGCACGTGAAGGCTCCATGTCGCTGCATGTCGCCAGTAGCTGGCGGTGAGGTCGCTGGTGGGCGTTCCCACTACTGTTGTCTAGGAAAGTTTATGAATGACATTCACGGATCTTATTCCATGTTGTAGACACCGAATCAGGTTTTTTTTGCAGCTAAAAACAAACATTTTTTGTTTCCATTGAAATGAATGGGATCTGTGTGTCGCTGGCTGTGTGAACGGGGCTTAACACTAAACCTCCTCTAGGATCAAGTTTGTAGTTGATGTTGATGTAATATGATGAACTAGACCTGTAAATTTTATGATTATTATTATTTTATTTTTTTGCTACAGGGTCCAGTGGACTGGATTTGGGATAGAGAGACTTGGGTTGAAGATCTCCAGAGCCATTACCTGCATTTTAATGTTTCCATTAAAGTTCTGGCTGGAGACCTCCAGCAGTCCAAGAGTGAGTTTATCTATTTACAACTAGCAGAGAATTTACCAGAAGAAGCTTTGTTTAGATACAATAGATTTCGAAGATAATGCTTGAAAATCACTAAAGGAAGTGCAATTGAAATTTATGTCCAGAATTTTATTTGATGTAGTTCTTTAACTAAATTACTCTTAAAATAATCAACATATTTATGAATAAGTGCATAAGTGCAGCTTGTGGGGACCATTCACACAAAACATCTGCAATACTTTTTAAACTGATGATCAATGTACATGTGCGCAAGGCGGATGTCCTCGTTTGTTCCACCAGTTCTTAAAATAACTTTTCAAGCGCCATTCCGGACACTGATTGCCTGACTGTTTCTGAGAGACCGCATCCTGTGTTGGCTCTGCTAGACATGAAAGTTTTGTTTTTGTGGAAAGGGTGTGCTGTATTGAAAACTAGCTATTTCCTTGAGAATACATCTTGAAATACCAGTAAGATTATTAAACTGCCGTTCAAACTAACTTCTAACTTCTTCCGCCCGCCGGCATTTTTTGTTGTTGTTGTTGTTGTTTTTTAAGTTGGCAGCCAGCACCAGCATTTTTGATCATTTTCACAAAACTTTCATGGCCCCCAAAATCTTCTATTGAATGAACAGTCAATATATCAAAAGAAAGAACAGAGCATCTGCTTTAAAAAATGTTTTAATGAACTCTTGAATGTGGGTAAGTTTCATTTAAAAAAGCTAGATTTTGAACAAAAAGCTGAGAAAATCACATTGTCCGGATCAGATTGAGAATGATGATCAAAACACAGATGGAGTAGATCGAGTCCATCAACACCCCCAAAGCTTCACAGTCCTGTAGCTCGTCCTGGGTCGACATTTCATTCAGTAACATTAGGCAGCTTTGATTTATATGCTGTTGAATGTTTGGCCCTGTTGACACCTGGTATTAAGATGTGTTTCGGTCGATCGGATCACAAGTGGACGACTCTACATACAGGAGTAAACGGGTCTAAAACGACCACTTCCAGAGGTAGTTGAAAACACATTCGACCGGATTGCTTTCGTAGTGTAAACGCTCATGTGGACGAATACGTTTGAACAGCCACAAATACTGACCTGATGAGTAAACATTATGGGTAGCGCTCTAGCCTGACGAGATTCAAACTTTGTTGGCTAAAAACCCAAGGTTTAAAGATGAAAAATGTACCAAGCACAATGTTCTCTCACCATTCCTGATTTCTAACACACACTCAGCTGGTCTCAAGTCTGTCAGAGCAGAAACTAAAGCTGCTGTTCTCCGTGTGTTTTTCCATCGTCTCCGGTCGTGTTCATATCTAAACTGCGTGAGCTTATTTCTTATTTCAAAGCCCATACATTTCCCCTCCCCTCGAAGAAATCAGGACAGAAGTGGTTGAAAGTGGACAAAAGAGACGGATTAAAACACCAGGTGTAAACGGGAATGTCTCCCTCGTCCACTTGGGGTCCGATCGACCGAAACGCATCTTAACACCAGGTGTAAACAGGACCTTTGATGATCGTGTTAGTTTACATGTGTATAAGCAATGCTTCTATGGCTTGTTTCTTCTTGATTCTGTACTCTTTCAAAAGATGTGTTTAATAGCCATGAAAACATGGATTGCTGGACAATTCCATCAATGCTGGGGAAAGATTTAAGACTTTGTGAACTTAATGAATCCCAGTAAACAACTTTGTAGTCACATCCCTGTGGTTTCATCCTTTTTCAGAGTACCTAACGGTGGGCCTCTCGTCTGTGAAGAGGAAAAAGGGCAGTTATCTTCAGGACACTCTTCAGTCAATCTTCACCGAGTCCTCAGAGGAAGAGCTGGATCAAATGGTGGTGGTCGTCCTTCTCGCTGACTTTGATATGAGCTGGATCCGGGAGACCTTACAGAAAATCACAGATAAATTCCACCTGCATCTGTCGAAGGGTCGACTGGTTGTTATCCACGTCAACGAAGACAACTATCCTCCCCTTACAGGACTGAAGAGGAACTTCAACGACGCTCCCGACCGCGTGTCCTTCCGTTCGAAGCAAAACGTGGACTACTCCTATTTGCTCCATTTTAGCAGTAACCTCTCCCAATACTATATCATGCTGGAGGATGACGTGAGCTGTTCGAAGAACTTTCTCTCCGGTATGCATGAGCACATCCGTTCGATGGGCAACTCGAAGTGGGTCACGCTGGAATTCTCCAAGTTGGGCTACATCGGAAAACTCTACCAATCCAAAGATCTGCCCATCCTGGCCCGTTTCCTTTATAATTTCTACCAAGAGATGCCCTGCGACTTCCTGCTGTCGCATTTTCACAGATTGTTGATGCAGGATAAAGTCATTCGTTTCCGCCCATCTCTGTTTCAGCACATGGGCACTTACTCGTCATTTAGGGGGACACACAATCACCTGAAGGATGAGGACTTCGTCGAAGAAGTTGCTGATAACCCTCCAGCAGACATTCGCACGAACATTGAGACTTTTGAGACCAATACAGCCGAAAAGGCTTACAGTCAAGATTTAGGGTATTTCTGGGGCGTGTCCCCTATTGGCTCAGAAAACTACTTTTTAGTGGCCTTTCATGAACCGGTTCTTATCTCCCGTGTCCAAATACGAACAGGATCGGATGGAAAAGATCAGCTGATCTCTGCTGACGTGGAACTTGGGAAAACTCTGGTGAAAACGGAGTCTGCGTTGGATTGTTCGGGATTTCACGCACTAGGTTCTCTTCAGAACGGACAGTTTAATAAACCCGATGTCCAGAAACTTGTGCCCACTGCCGTGGCATGTTTACGAATTCGAGTCACAGCACCCCAACCGGACTGGGTTATCATAAAGAGGATCCAGGTCTGGACTGTTAAAGCTGAAAAAAAAAAACATGAGAAAAGCGGTTTCTAAAGCTGTTCTGCGGCAGAAATGAATTCTTTATCATCGCTGACGTAGATTTGAATCTTTAAAATCTGTGTGTGAGGATCAGGGATATTATTATAACTTAAACTAAAACTAAAAACATTTGAAAAAAATTCTTGTTAACTGGAAAAACTTTTTGCCAATATTTCTCATTTTCCTGTAGTAACTTGATTTACTTAAAAAAGTTCAATTAAAATTGAAATGAAAACACAACAAAATGACCAAAACGGAAAATATAAATATAAAATACAATTCAAAGTATTAGTAAAAACTATAATAATTCTCTTAATACTGCATAAAATAATTTTATTAATCTGTATTTTGATTGTGTTTTCAAGTAAGAATATTGTAATAAAGCAGAATTGAACAGGATATTCAAACTTTCAGAAAATATATGTTGAATTAAGTTTATTTTTCTAAAATATTTCGTTGTTGTTTTGAATTAATTTGAACTTAAATATGTTACATTTGTTTTAATGAACTTTTCTTAAAAAAAACAAAACAAAAAAAAAATCTTTTTGCAAGGTTTCCCAAGATGATACACATTAATTTTCATGCAAATAATGTTAGTATAACAGGAGTTTAGTTAATTAATGAAGAATTTAGTATTTTGTCTTAAGAATTAAGACAGAAGAATTTAGCCTCTGGTCAATCTGCTGCCTTACATATAAGTTACAAAATGTTAACATTTTAAGAGATAAAAGTGCCACAAAAAAATAAACCTCCTCAATTAATATAAATAACTATCAATATATGAAGTTTGAAATATGAAGGCCTGGTTATGTGGTTGAGTGGTGAAAGAGGATACCAAGAAGTAAAAAACATTTTACAGTCAAAATATTTACATTTACAAGTCTTTTTTTAAAGTGAATGTTTGTTAGGAATATACTGCCCCCTAGGTGTACTAGCCTTGAAATACATTCTGAAATACTATTTTGTAATTTCATGGCTTTAAGAACCAGTGAGGGGGAAGTGCAGATACTGCTCTCACACACACACACACACACACACACACACACACACACACACACACACACACACACACACACACACACACACACACACACGTTGGGTTTCCATGTTTTATGGGGACCTTCCATAGACACAATGATTTTTATACTGTACAAACTATATAAACACACACACACACACACACACACACACACAGTATTCAGTATTTGGTGAAAGGACTCAAAGCTAGATTTTATATATTTGGATATTTTATACCAAAGTGACATGCTGCATTCATCATGTGTCTGACAATCATATCAGCATGTGTGATTTATCAAACTAAGCCTTAAAAACAAGGTACTGATGCTCGCTGACTACTGTATGTTCTCTCCTCAGAACTTCTGTATATATGAATGTTATAATTCTGAGATAACTGCACAACTCAATTGCATAAAACTGTATGCCTGTTGCACAATTACATAACACCAGAAACCAATATGTTTCATATGTTTGCTCTATGAATACAGGTGTGTTCTTTTGTGTTTTTGTTTGTGTGACACTTGTCTATATGACAGCCAATTAAACACCTTTCCTGGCTGTGGAGACAGGATAATTTACATTCTTTTTGTCATTATTGCAAAAAAAAAAAAAAAACACTTTAGGATGGTACTCCGCTTTGCATTATGTGTCTAATTTGAAATAATGAACTGCTAACTGTATGTGTTGTGTTTATGTGTGGGTGGTCTTTAATGAACTGTATATTGCACTATTTTATGGACCGTAAGTTATTTAGGGAGTCCAAAAATCTGGATCCATAGTGAACACGCATCAATTTAGCATTTTTATAATTTAAATGAACATTTGTTGAAAATATTTGATGCTACAGGATATGAAATAGTTCTCATTGATTTAAAATTTTAATGTGTCTGTCTTTTCATTTTTTTCCCCAAAATCCTAAAACGCTCTGTTTATTTCCGAGGTTAAATGAGGTTTTAATTATTACAGTGTTCTCTGACTTTTGGAGCCCACTGAAGATACAGCGTATAATGTGTTAGATACATCATTCACTATAGGTTTTGTTTTATTCGTTACCAAATAATGTAATAATAATTTTAACTGTAAGTGTAAGTGTGAACATAATTTAAAAATGATAAATAATAATGGAAAATATGCTTTGCGTATTCTTCAACACCAGCCTCAATGACTGGTCGAAGACACTCCTGCCCGTGGATGGTGCTTGAGGGAATTTTGCTGAGTGTGTGGAGTGGGTGCTGGTGCAGTGTGACCAGTTTACCATCTGCCTTGCAAATGAGGACAATGCCAGCCCCTCTCCCCCGCTCCGGACCCAGAGCCCAGTCAGCCTTCAGCCATGCCCTCAGCGGATCAAAAGCCAGAGCCCACCGCTGACTTGGAGACCAGCCCGTCTGGCACCAACAACCAGGCCACGATCACTTAAATCATCTTTCTTCCTCATTCTGATGCTCAGTTTGAACTTCAGCAGATCGTCTTGACCATGTCTACATGCCTAAATGAATTGAGTTGCTGACATGTGATTGCCTGATTGTGTGTGTATATATATACACCCCTCCAAATCATTGAATTCAGGTGGTCCAATCACTTCCATGGCCACTATCATGTATAAAATCAAGCACTAGGCATGCAGACGCTTCCACACACATCTGTGAAAGAATGGGTCGCCCTCAGGAGCTCAGTGAACTCAAGCGTGGAACCGTGATAGGTTGCCACCTGTGCAATAAGTCCATTCGTGAAATTTCCTAACTACTAAATATCCCACTGTTAGTGGTATTATAACAAGCAATTGGAAGCAATTGGGAACAACAGCATCTTAGCCACGGGGTGGACACGTAAAATCACAGAGCGGGGTCAGCGCATGCTGAGGCTCACAGTGCACAGAAGTCACCAACTTTCTGCAGAGTCAATGGCTTCAGACCTCCAGACTTCGTGTGGTCTTCAGATTAGCTCAGGAACAGTGCGTAGAGCTTCATGGCATGTGTTTCCATGGCCGAGCAGCTTCATCCAAGCCTCACATCACCAAGTGCAATGCAGAGAGTCGGATGCAGTGGAGTAACGCCACCGCCACTGGACTCTACAGCAGTGGAGACGTGTTCTCTGGAGTGACCAATCACGCTTCTCTGTCTGACGATCCGATGGACGAGTCTGGGTTTGGCGGTTGCCAGGAGAACGGTACTTGCCTGACTGCATTGTGCCAAGTGTAAAGTTTGGTGAAGGGGGGATTATGGTGTGGGGTTGTTTTTCAGGGGTTGGGCTTGGCCTCTCAGTTCCAGTGAAAGGAACTCTTAAAGCTTCCGCATACCAAGACATTTTGGACAATTTCATGCTCCCAACTTTGTGGGAACAGTTTGGGGATGTTCCTGTTCCTGCGCACCAGTGCTCAAAGCAAGGACCATAAAGACATGGATGAGCGAGTTTGGTGTGGAGGAACTTGACTGGCCTGTACAGAGTCCTGACCTCATCTCGTCCAACTCGTGCCTGACCTCGTGCCTGATGGTAAAAAAATTCCCATAAACACAATCATAAACCTTGTCTAAAGCCTTCCCAGAAGAGTTGAAGCTGTTATAGCCGCAAAGGGTGGGCCAACTCCATATTAAACCCTACGGATTAAGAATGGGATGTCATTAAATTTCATATGTATAAACTTTTGGCAATATAGTGGCAATATCGCAAAACTTTTGGCAATATAGTGTTCTCTATATATAGATGTATATAGGTATTAAATCTGAAACAAAACGGCACATTCACCTTTGACCTCTGACCTTGGCTGAAACAGGCTCCTATCTCAGCTGTCCCTCAGAAGATATGGCTGAGGAGACATCACAGAAAATAGGGATGGGTCATGTATCCCCGTGACCCAGTTTTTCCTGGAGCAACCAGCGTGTATCACGTTGCCCTCTAGCGTTAACTTCCATGTCCCATGTTCAACGTGACCAGGTCGACTTGCTGGCGAGACGCTGTGAATGTAACTGATTGCACAACCATATATTGTCCTCCTGGAATCCTCTGTGCGCCCTAGAGAATCTTTCGATAATAAAGGGCTCAAATATCATCCTAATTATATAAACTCCGCTAACCCCGACAGTGTAATTATTGAGGCTGACAGTGCACTAAACATAGACTGATTCAGTTACAGTCACCTGGAGTCAATGCTGTGGTCAAGACCAACACACACATCAGACTGAGGCCTTCTTCTTCTCCTGCATTCTGTCATGTTTCAGTGCTCGCTTGACCTGAACAAGTGAATTAAAGTGGCTTCCTTTTTTAATATATATATATATTTGAAGGTTTCTTTGCAGGTAGGTCAACTGACTGATGGAGAGCTGTATGGATATAAGAGACTGAACTTCATTTCAACTATAATTTCCAAAACAAAAAAAATAAACAACTACTACTATTATGGTTATGATGGTAGTATATGAAACATTAAACCCTCATATTCTAACATATTTTCTCATTCTGATTTTACTGCCTGTTTTTACACAATGTTTAAAGTGCCAGATCAGGTGAAAAACAGTTCCTGGCAAGCACTTCAAATAAATAAATAAATAAATAAATAATGGGAATTTCAACACCAACCTAATATTTTACCTTGGTTTAATTCTGACCTAATTCAATCTAGCTGTTATAACCCTTTATTTGTCCATAAAAAGGCATTTTAGCTGTTAAAATGTATTGTATGATGATAAGAATTTTTATTGTGTTTTATACCCAAACAGAATATTTTTCAGTGCAGATTTTTTAAATTCTAATAAAATTCATAAATATTAAAGTCACAAGATATTAACCTCATACTTTAATATTTAGATTTTTTCCCCTTAGGCTATTAAAAGATTTTTGAGAATTATATTGCAATATGTATTTTATACATATTACATGTTTAAATTGGTGTAATAAAAAAGAACAACGTGAACAAAACATTCAAAAATGCTGAATTCATCATTATTCAGCTGTGTCTGACCCATTTATATATATCACAAGTCTGATCGTTCGACCGATTGAGTTTAACATGTTTCCTTTCAGGTGTCACGATGAATTATGTAATGAAAACATGTACAGATCTAATGACAGGAGAACCAGGGTTCAATAGTTCATTTAAGTGCTAAATGGTTTGTGGGATTATTATCTTTTTTTTCTATATATTAAATATACATTTAACCTGACTGATTCATATATAAATCAACCGGACTGTACACTACACACAAAAATTGGGTCAAACAGGTAGAAATTGCACTTTTTAGCAATTAATAATAGCAATTTCAAATTATTTTACCACAAGATTTTTTAAATATTTTCCTGTGACCTAATTCAAACTAAAAAGGTATTTGTGCGGTTTCAATCATCTTAAATTCACATTTAAAGACACATTTAATATATTAAAAACATTATGATAATGTCAGTTAACATGATATCATGTTTAATAGTTCTTTAATGTACATCCAGAAATACTGTAAAAATGGACATGCAGGACTTTTTTAGGGTATGCTAATGTAGTTGTGAGTATTCTGTCATATAAATAATTCAGTGAGTAATATTGGTTATACACTTTATTTTAACGTGCCCTTATTACAGTGTAATTACACATTTAAGTACTGAGTATTATTAATTAACTAATAGAGTTACGGTTAGGGTTAGGGTTTGGTTCAGGGTTAGTTGCATGTAATTATGTAGTTATTACTACAGTAACTACATGAAAAACAATGACAATGACACAGTAAAATAAAGTGTTCCCACAATATTTTTTTTTTGTTTTGAATAAACCCAGTATTTATTTATCTGTAAAGCATGCAACATGTTTAATGAGGTAACATATTTAACATTTTGTATTAGCCTACTCTCTATGTTTGACTGTGAAAATATGATGATCCTCGAGTCTTTTTTTCATCTCTGAGACAAAGTTTTTAAGACGTGGAGCGGCAGTCGCTGTTGCTATAGCTGCAGTCTGAAAGCATGTTGAAGCCGACACATGTCCGGAGCTTTAGTGAGGATTAGACATGGAAGACACTGTCCAGGTGAACGACGCAACACGTGAAACTGACACTGTCTCCGTCTCTGCACAGACCCATTTACCCAGCAGAACTGGGACGTGGCAGCAAATGCAACACGAAGGCAACTGATCAAAACCAGCATAAAGACGATCACTTCGATATAGACAGAAAACTGTTCGAACGGGAAGCTCAGCAAACACACAATGTAAAAGGTGTAATTGTGCAGATGTCATCCAAAGAAGCTATTTCCACTTGATTTCACCCTTAAAAACGTTGTTTGTCAGTGTCTAACATCTAGACGACGTACAGTCGTATTAAATGATATTTTGACTTCGAATAAAATAGTTTTAAACAATAAAATAATTGATTTATACCACGGTCTGTCTAAATGCTCTGATTGGCTGGAATTTGTGCACTAAAACTGAAGAAAAGTTGCTGCCTTCAATTTTTAAATACAACAACTTGGATTTTTGAGTCATTTCAACTTAAATTACATCAAACTGACTTAAGAAAAATAAGTTGAATCTTGAATAACATAAAAAAAAGTTGAAAATTGCTCAACTTATTTTGATGAGTTGTAATAACATATGTTGCAATCATAACTTATTGATCATATTATTTTTTACACTGATGTCACAGTCTATCTATCTATCTATCTATCTATCTATCTATCTATCTATCTATCTATCTATCTATCTATCTATCTATCTATCTATCCATCCATCCATCCATCCATCCATCCATCCATCCATCCATCCATCCATCCATCCATCCATCCATCCATCCATCCATCTATATGGGAACCAATGGGAATATATCGATGCTTAATGTTGATGTGTTTATATACTGTATATGTGGATATTTTCATGAATGTGTGTTTATTATCAGATATTTTCTGCCATTCTTAGCTTAGAAATTGCCATCTAGTTTGATTTTCACATATAAAGGGAGATTATAGACTAATCAAATCAAATCATCTAATCAAATTGTTAAGATACAGTTATTCATAAATGAAGACATGTTGCTACATAAATGAGGGCACCTGAAACCAAATGCAAGATGTTTTCCGTGATTGCCTGATTAGCAGTTCTGGAGCGGGGCAGTGCGTGGCCGTTCATCCTGGTGTCACGTTGATTTGTGGAGGACCCTCCCTCCCTGCAGATCCAGATAAGAGGCACACAACAACATTTGGGATTAGTGTGAGTCTAAAAAGCAAACGAGGAACTCTGACTAAAGCAAACTTTGGGTGAAAGGAGGACTTTTCTTTCCATTTTTTACCCTCATTATATGAAGGATTCTCAACAGCATTGATCAGAACACTGTGAGCTGGTTTTGGATTTGGGACAGGCGCTGGATGAAGATGAGGATGTTGTTTTTCTGCAGTCTGCTTTTCCTGATGGGAGGAGATGTTCTCCTGGCCTGCTCTCTGAAGAACTACACGCTGTATGTGGAGAGACACGAGTGCGGTCACTGCATGGCCATCAACACCACCATGTGCAGCGGAATGTGTTTCACGCAGGTAACAACACACACATCCACGGACATCTCGGATGATGTGAGAGAGAAAACCCACCGATTCCACCTGGTTTCCACCAGTTTTTAACTAGAAAGAGTGAAGTCTCAAAATATTCAGAAATCATTGTTATTTTAGAGCATATTGAATTTAATATTGAATATATTTAAAGCATTGAATCAAACAAACTAATATCTTATTCATGTCATTTCATATGAAAATAGTTCTGTTTAATGTATGCTTTTTGTGTTTACAGTGTGCGTGTAAAAGAGATAAAAATAAAAATAGATACATAGATTAGATTAGGGTCCAATTCTCACTATTAACAACGACTTTTGCCTCAATAAACTCCTAATTACTGCTTATTAATTGTAAGGTAGTTGTTAAGTTTAGGTATTGGGTGGATTAAGGGATGTAGAATATGATCATGCAGAATAAGGCATTAATATGTGCTTTATAAGTACTCATAAACAGCCTAGTAATATGCATGCTAATAAGGCAACTAGTTAATAGTGAGAATTGGACCATTTTCTCTAAAATGTTACTGAGAATATTATTCATAAATGACTTATTTTGGGGTCATAACACACACTGCATATAGCCTACATTACGTGAAATTCCATTAATAAGAAGTCTGTTATATTTTTAAATGTTGCTTGTGAAATAAACCAGGTCCTGAATCAATTTGGCCCTGAGAAATTCTCAGAAACACTACAATAATAATGTCTCGTGTATTGTGTATTGTGTATGTGACAGGACACGAACGTGAGAGGATTTGTGGGCAAGCGTTTCCTGATTCAGAGAGGATGCATGCATCGTTCTTTGGTCTATCATTCTGCCAGGATGCCCGGCTGTCCCGTCCACATCGACCCCCTCTTCTTTTATCCGGTGGCAAACCGGTGCCGCTGCATAAAGTGCAACACTGCCAACAACGAGTGCATCTACAAGCCGAGTCACATTCCCAGCAAATGCTCCGAGCACCTGCGAGCAGTCTGAGGATGAAGAACGAGGACCTTTTCTTCTCATAACCTTCTTTCTGTTATAAGTGTTTTTGAATTCAAGTATTTATATATAAATATATAAATGAATGAGTGAATATTGCAGGTGACAGAAGGTCTTTGTTCTGGTTCTCCTGCTCGCATCTTTTTCACTGTAAATCTCTGCATTAACCACTCAAGTCTCATTTACTGTAACTCCTAATATCATTCACTACTTTTTTTTTAACTCTACTATTTTTTAAACAATTAAAGGCTTCATTTTTGCTAGCCATAGAAAAACACCATCAAAGCACCAAATACATGCTTAACAAAAAATTATTAAAAATGTCCACAATGACAATAAAACATTGATCTTTTAAGTATGAGAACATTTTGAAAATTGCTAATTACTTTTTTTTTTTTTTTGGTTACATCAGAAGGGTTTGCAGAATATATTACTATGTTTGCATGTGTGTCAGGAAAAAAACAATTAAGTTTTATTATGGAATCAGCAAAGTGTTTAAATAATGTTGTGGAAACTGAAAAATAAACAAATGATAAGATTTGGTCTGATATTGCCATTTTATGAAAATTGCAAGCAAATTTGGGATTTGTGTGATTTTTGGTTATAGAATCGATGTAACTATCCCTACAGGCTATAACTATAAAGCAGAACAGATACTACTAATAAAAAAATCGAATTAAATGTATGGTCATAGTATGAAACTTACACATATAAGTGAAGTTTATTTTCAGTTAAGTGAAAACAAAGAGAAAATTAAAGCTGCAAGCAGCGATGAAAGGGCCCTCGCACCCGTGCCATCAACACTCGGTGGCTTTAGGAAGGCAGAGCATGGTTGGGAAATGTACATTTAAGGAGGGATATATAGTAAGAGTATGTCAAAGTCAGTTACAAAATGTTTTGTATAATGGTGATAATAGCATGCTTCATGACTCAGCTAAGTGTTGCTAGCATGTTTAGTCTGTTTCTAGCATGCTCAGTACACAATAATTATGTGGTTAGTACTGCATTACTGTGTTAACCATGTCAGTTTCTGTTGCCAGTAGGTGGCGTTATGACTATAACTGAATATGAGCATGGATGTGTGTTCAGGACAGAACTCTTATCAAACGTGTGAAGTTTGGTGCAAATTGGACATTGCCTTCTTGAGTAACAACAAAGTCATGTTTCATTGAATTAGCATTCTTTAGAACTTAGCTAAGCATTTAAGCATGTTTTAACATGTTTCTAGCATGTTTAGAACTCAATGGCATTTTTAACATGTTGCTAGAACGGCATCAACGTGTTAAACATGTCACTTCCTGTTGCCAGTTGGTGGCGCTATTACTATAACTGAACATTCTCATGTAGATGTGTTCAGGCCATGACTCTTATCAAAAGTGTGAAGTTTGGGGCAGATTGGACATTCCATGCCTGAGTTACAGCAAATTCCTATTTAATTGCAATAATAGCATGCTTTAGCACTTGGCTAAGAGTTTGCTAGCATGTTTTAGCATGTTTCTAGTATGTTGTTAGCATGTTTAACACTTGCTGGCACTTTTTTATATGTTATTAGGAGTCCATAACAGTGTTAAACATGTCACTTCCTGTTGCCAGCAGGTGGCGCTATGACTGTAACTGAATATAAGCATGGTCATGTGTTCAGGACAGAACGCTTATCAAAAGTGTGAAGTTTGGGGCAGATTGGACATTCCATGCCTGAGTTACAGCAAATTCATATTTAATTGCAGTAATATCATTCTTTAGCACTTAGCTAAGTGTTTGCTAGTATGTTTTAGCATGTCTCTAGTATGTTGGTAGGATGTTTAGCACCTACTGGCATTTTTTTATATGTTATTAGGAGTCAAGAACAGTGTTAAACGTCACTTCCTGTTGCCAGCAGGTGGCGCTATGACTATAACTAAATATGAGCATGGACATGTGTTCAAGAGATAACTCTTATCAAACGTGTGACGTTTGGGGTAGATTGTACATTGCCTTCTTGAGTAACAACAAAGTCCTGTTTCATTGAATTAGCATGCTTTAGCACTTAGCTAAGTATTGCTAGCATGTTTTAATATGTTTCTAGCATGTTTAGAACTCAATGGCATTTTTAACATGTTGCTAGAACGGCATCAACGTGTTAAACATGTCACTTCCTGTTGCCAGTAGGTGGCGCTATTACTATAACTGAATTTGAGCATAGACATGTGTTCAGGCCATGATTCTTATCAAACATGTGAAGTTTGGGGCAGATTGGACATTCCATGCCTGAGTTACAGCAAATTCCTATTTAATTGCAGTAATAGCATGCTTTAGCACTTAGCTAAGTGTTTGCTAGCATGTTTCTAGTATGTTGCTAACCTGTTTAGCACTTGCTGGCTCTTTTATATATGTTATTAGGAGACCACAACAGTGTTAAACATGTCACTTCCTGTTGACAGCAGGTGGCGCTATTACTATAACTGAATATTCTCATGTAGATGTGTTCAGGCCATGACTCTTATCAAACGTGTGAAGTTTGGGGCAGATTGGACATTCCATGCCTGTGTTACAGCAAATTCCTATTTAATTGCAGCAATAGCATGCTTTAACACTTAGCTAAGTGTTTGCTAGCATGTTTTAGCATGTTTCTAGTATGTTGTTAGCATGTTTAGCACTTTCTGGCACTTTTTTTATATGTTTTTATATGTCCACAACAGTGTTTAACATGTCATTTCCTGTTGCCAGCAGGTGGCACTATGACTGTAACTGAATATGAGCATGGTCATGTGTTCAGGACAGAACGTTTATTAAAAGTGTGAAGTTTGGCGCAGATTGGACATTGCCTTCTTGAGTAACAACAACATCCTGTTTCATTGAATTAGCATGCTTTAGCACTTAGCTAAGTATTGCTAGCATGTTTTAACATGTTTCTAGCATGTTTAGAAGTCAATGGCATTTTTAACATGTTGCTAGAATGGCATCAACGTGTTAAACATGACACTTCCTGTTACCAGTAGGTGGCGCTATTACTATAACTGAATATTCTCATGTAGATATGTTCAGGACAGAACGCTTATCAAAAGTGTGAAGTTTGGGGCAGATTGGACATTCCATGCCTGAGTTACAGCAAATTCCTATTTAATTGCAATAATAGCATGCTTTAGCACTTAGCTAAGAGTTTGCTAGCATGTTTTAGCATGCTTCTAGTATGTTGTTAGCATGTTTAGCACTTGCTGGCACTTTTTTATATGTTATTAGGAGTCCATAACAGTGTTAAACATGTCACTTCCTGTTGCCAGCAGGTGGCGCTATGACTATAACTGAATATGAGCATGGTCATGTGTTCAGGACAGAACTCTTATCAAATGTGTGAAGTTTGGGGCAGATTGGACATTCCATGCCTGAGTTACAGCAACTTCCTGTTTCATGGCGAAACATCAAAATTTGTCAGGCCGCCGAGGACCCGCCCTTCGACGAAAACTCAAGATCTTCGCAATTTAACGTCGCAAAGGCCTTAAGATTACACTCACCAAATTTGAAGATGATCAGATTAAAACTGTAGGAGGAGTTCGTTAAAGTACGAGGCCTGAAAATGTCAAAAACTGCACAAAAATCTGGGAGGAAGTTCAAAATGGCTGACTTCCTGTTGTGTTTAGGGCTATGCTCCAAGAGACTTTTTTGTAGGTATTAGGTCATTACATGTATGTACCGAATTTCGTGCACGTACGTGGAACGTTGCGGGAGGCGCACTCCGTTGAACTTTTATAGGTGGCGCTATCGAGCCATTTTGCCCCGTCCAATTCTGAAACCTATATCAGATGTCAATTTTCGCCAGTTTTGACGCGTGTGCAAAGTTTCGTGAGTTTTCGAGCATGTTTAGGCCCTCAAAAATGCAATTAAATGCGGAGAAGAATAATAATAATAATAATAAACAGAGCAATTCCAAGAGGGTCCTCACACCATCGGTGCTCGGGCCCTAATTAAAGCTGCAAGCAGCGATGAAAGGGCCCTCGCACCCGTGCCATCAACACTCGGTGGCTTTAGGAAGACAGAGCATGGTTGGGCAATGTACATTTAAGGAGGTATATATAGTAAGAGTATGTCAAAGTCAGTTACAAAATGTTTTGTATAATGGTGATAATAGCATGCTTCATGACTCAGCTAAGTGTTGCTAGCATGTTTAGTATGTTTCTAGCATGCTTAGTACACAATAATTATGTTGTTAGTACTGCATAACTGTGTTAACCATGTCAGTTTCTGTTGCCAGTAGTTGGGGCTATGTCTATATCTGAATATTGCTATGTAGATGTGTTCAGTGCAGGACTTTTATCAAACATGTGAAGTTTGGGGCAGATTGGACATTGTATGCTTGAGTTACAACAACTTCCTTTAGCATTTCTAGCATGTTTTATGATGTTTCTAGCATTTTACATATTAATTTTGGGGTAGATTGGACATTGCATTCCTGAGTTACAGCAAATTCATATTTAATTGCAGTAATATCATGCTTTAGCACTTAGCTAAGTGTTTGCTAGTATGTTTTAGCATGTCTCTAGTATGTTGGTAGGATATTTAGCACCTACTGGCATTTTTTTATATGTTATTAGGAGTCCAGAACAGTGTTAAACGTCACTTCCTTTTGCCAGCAGGCGGCGCTATGACTATAACTGAATATGAGCATGGACATGTGTTCAAAAGATAACTCTTATCAAATGTGTGAAGTTTGGGGTAGATTGGACATTTTATGCTTAAGTTACAACAACTTCCTTGAGCTTTTATAGCATGCTTTAGAACTTAGCTAAGTGTTGCTAGCATGTTTCTTGCATGTTACATATTAAGTTTGGGGTAGATTGAACATCCCATGCCTGTGTTACAACAAATTCCCATTTAATTGCAGTAATATCATGATTTAGCACTTATCTAAGTGATTGATAGCATGTTTTAGCATGTTTCTAGTATGTTGTTAGCATGTTTAGCACATGCTGGCACTTTTTTATATGTTATTAGGAGTCCACAACAGTGTTTAACATGTCACTTCCTGTTGCCAGCAGGTGGCGCTATGACTGTAACTGAATATGAGCATGGTCATGTGTTCAGGACAGAGCGCTTATCAAAAGTGTGAAGTTTGGGGCAGATTGGACATTGCCTTCTTGAGTAACAACAACATCCTGTTTCATTGAATTAGCATGCTTTAGCACTCAGCTAAGTTTTGCTAGCATGTTTTAACATGTTTCTAGCATGTTTAGAAGTCAATGGCATTTTTAACATCTTGCTAGAACGGCATCAACGTGTTAAACATGACACTTCCTGTTACCAGTAGGTGGCGCTATTACTATAACTGAATATTCTCATGTAGATGTGTTCAGGCCATGACTCTTATTAAACGTGTGACGTTTGGGGCAGATTGGACATTCCATGCCTGTGTTACAGCAAATTCCTATTTAATTGCAGCAATAGCATGCTTTAGCACTTAGCTAAGTGTTTGCTAGCATGTTTTAGCATGTTTCTAGTATGTTGTTAGCATGTTTAGCACTTGATGGCACTTTTTTTATATGTTTTTATATGTCCACAACAGTGTTTAACATGTCACTTCCTGTTGCCAGCAGGTGGCACTATGACTGTAACTGAATATGAGCATGGTCATGTGTTCAGGACAGAACGTTTATTAAAAGTGTGAAGTTTGGTGCAGAATGGACATTGCCTTCTTGCGTAACAACAACATCCTGTTTCATTGAATTAGCATGCTTTAGCACTTAGCTAAGTATTGCTAGCATGTTTTAACATGTTTCTAGCATGTTTAGAAGTCAATGGCATTTTTAACATGTTGCTAGAATGGCATCAACGTGTTAAACATGACACTTCCTGTTACCAGTAGGTGGCGCTATTACTATAACTGAATATTCTCATGTAGATGTGTTCAGGACAGAACGCTTATCAAAAGTGTGAAGTTTGGGGCAGATTGGACATTCCATGCCTGAGTTACAGCAAATTCCTATTTAATTGCAATAATAGCATGCTTTAGCACTTAGCTAAGAGTTTGCTAGCATGTTTTAGCATGCTTCTAGTATGTTGTTAGCATGTTTATCACTTGCTGGCACTTTTTTATATGTTATTAGGAGTCCATAACAGTGTTAAACATGTCACTTCCTGTTGCCAGCAGGTGGCGCTATGACTGTAACTGAATATGAGCATGGTCATGTGTTCAGGACAGAACGCTTATCAAAAGTGTGAAGTTTGGGGCAGATTGGACATTCCATGCCTGAGTTACAGCAACTTCCTGTTTCATGGCGAAACATCGAAATTTGTCAGGCCGCCGAGGACCCGCCCTTCGACGAAAACTCAAGATCTTCGCAATTTAACGTCGCAAAGGCCTTAAGATTACACTCACCAAATTTGAAGATGATCAGATTAAAACTGTAGGAGGAGTTCGTTAAAGTACGAGGCCTGAAAATGGCAAAAACTGCACAAAAATCTGAGAGGAAGTTCAAAATGGCTGACTTCCTGTTGTGTTTAGGGCTATGCTCCAAGAGACTTTTTTGTAGGTATTAGGTCATTACATGTATGTTCCGAATTTCGTGCACGTACGTGGAACGTTGCGGGAGGCGCACTCCGTTGAACTTTTATAGGTGGCGCTATCGAGCCATTTTGCCCCGTCCAATTCTGAAACCTATATCAGATGTAAATTTTCGCCAGTTCTGACGCGTGTGCAAAGTTTTGTGAGTTTTCGAGCATGTTTAGGCCCTCAAAAATGCAATTAAATGCGGAGAAGAATAATAATAATAATTAAAGCTGCAAGCAGCGATGAAAGGGCCCTCGCACCCGTGCCATCAACACTCGGTGGCTTTAGGAAGGCAGAGCATGGTTGGGAAATGTACATTTAAGGAGGTATATATAGTAAGAGTATGTCAAAGTCAGTTACAAAATGTTTTGTATAATGGTGATAATAGCATGCTTCATGACTCAGCTAAGTGTTGCTAGCATGTTCAGTCTGTTTCTAGCATGCTTAGTACACAATAATTATGTGGTTAGTACTGCATTACTGTGTTAACCATGTCAGTTTCTGTTGCCAGTAGGTGGCGTTATGACTATAACTGAATATGAGCATGGATGTGTGTTCAGGACAGAACTCTTATCAAACATGTGAAGTTTGGTGCAAATTGGACATTGCCTTCTTGAGTAACAACAAAGTCATGTTTCATTGAATTAGCATTCTTTAGAACTTAGCTAAGCATTGTTAGCATGTTTTAACATGTTGCTAGAACGGCATCAACGTGTTAAACATGTCACTTCCTGTTGCCAGTTGGTGGCGCTATTACTATAACTGAACATTCTCATGTAGATGTGTTCAGGCCATGACTCTTATCAAAAGTGTGAAGTTTGGGGCAGATTGGACATTCCATGCCTGAGTTACAGCAAATTCCTATTTAATTGCAATAATAGCATGCTTTAGCACTTGGCTAAGAGTTTGCTAGCATGTTTTAGCATGTTTCTAGTATGTTGTTAGCATGTTTAACACTTGCTGGCACTTTTTTATATGTTATTAGGAGTCCACAACAGTGTTAAACATGTCACTTCCTGTTGCCAGCAGGTGGCGCTATGACTGTAACTGAATATAAGCATGGTCATGTGTTCAGGACAGAACGCTTATCAAAAGTGTGAAGTTTGGGGCAGATTGGACATTCCATGCCTGAGTTACAGCAAATTCATATTTAATTGCAGTAATATCATTCTTTAGCACTTAGCTAAGTGTTTGCTATTATGTTTTAGCATGTCTCTAGTATGTTGGTAGGATGTTTAGCACCTACTGGCATTTTTTTATATGTTATTAGGAGTCAAGAACAGTGTTAAACGTCACTTCCTGTTGCCAGCAGGTGGCGCTATGACTATAACTAAATATGAGCATGGACATGTGTTCAAGAGATAACTCTTATCAAACGTGTGACGTTTGGGGTAGATTGTACATTGCCTTCTTGAGTAACAACAAAGTCCTGTTTCATTGAATTAGCATGCTTTAGCACTTAGCTAAGTATTGCTAGCATGTTTTAATATGTTTCTAGCATGTTTAGAACTCAATGGCATTTTTAACATGTTGCTAGAACGGCATCAACGTGTTAAACATGTCACTTCCTGTTGCCAGTAGGTGGCGCTATTACTATAACTGAATTTGAGCATAGGCATGCGTTCAGGCCATGATTCTTATCAAACATGTGAAGTTTGGGGCAGATTGGACGTTCCATGCCTGAGTTACAGCAAATTCCTATTTAATTGCAGTAATAGCATGCTTTATCACTTAGCTAAGTGTTTGCTAGCATGTTTCTAGTATGTTGCTAACCTGTTTAGCACTTGCTGGCTCTTTTATATATGTTATTAGGAGACCACAACAGTGTTAAACATGTCACTTCCTGTTGACAGCAGGTGGCGCTATTACTATAACTGAATATTCTCATGTAGATGTGTTCAGGCCATGACTCTTATCAAACGTGTGAAGTTTGGGGCAGATTGGACATTCCATGCCTGTGTTACAGCAAATTCCTATTTAATTGCAGCAATAGCATGCTTTAGCACTTAGCTAAGTGTTTGCTAGCATGTTTTAGCATGTTTCTAGTATGTTGTTAGCATGTTTAGCACTTGCTGGCACTTTTTTTATATGTTTTTATATGTCCACAACAGTGTTTAACATGTCACTTCCTGTTGCCAGCAGGTGGCACTATGACTGTAACTGAATATGAGCATGGTCATGTGTTCAGGACAGAACGTTTATTAAAAGTGTGAAGTTTGGCGCATATTGGACATTGCCTTCTTGAGTAACAACAACATCCTGTTTCATTGAATTAGCATGCTTTAGCACTTAGCTAAGTATTGCTAGCATGTTTTAACATGTTTCTAGCATGTTTAGACCTCAATGGCATTTTTAACATGTTGCTAGAATGGCATCAACGTGTTAAACATGACACTTCCTGTTGCCAGTAGGTGGCGCTATTACTATAACTGAATATTATCATGTAGATGTGTTCAGGACAGAACGCTTATCAAAAGTGTGAAGTTTGGGGCAGATTGGACATTCCATGCCTGAGTTACAGCAAATTCCTATTTAATTGCAATAATAGCATGCTTTAGCACTTAGCTAAGAGTTTGCTAGCATGTTTTAGCATGCTTCTAGTATGTTGTTAGCATGTTTCGCACTTGCTGGCACTTTTTTATATGTTATTAGGAGTCCATAACAGTGTTAAACATGTCACTTCCTGTTGCCAGCAGGTGGCGCTATGACTATAACTGAATATGAGCATGGCCATGTGTTCAGGACAGAACTCTTATCAAACGTGTGAAGTTTGGGGGAGATTGGACATTCCATGCCTGAGTTACAGCAACTTCCTGTTTCATGGCGAAACATCGAAATTTGTAAGGCCGCCGAGGACCCGCCCTTCGACGAAAACTCAAGATCTTCGCAATTTAACGTCGCAAAGGCCTTAAGATTACACTCACCAAATTTGAAGATGATCAGATTAAAACTGTAGGAGGAGTTCGTTAAAGTACGAGGCCTGAAAATGGCAAAAACTGCACAAAAATCTGAGAGGAAGTTCAAAATGGCTGACTTCCTGTTGTGTTTAGGGCTATGCTCCAAGAGACTTTTTTGTAGGTATTAGGTCATTACACGTATGTACCGAATTTCGTGCACGTACGTGGAACGTTGCAGGAGGCGCACTCCGTTGAACTTTTATAGGTGGCGCTATCGAGCCATTTTGCCCCGTCCAATTCTGAAACCTATATCAGATGTAAATTTTCGCCAGTTCTGACGCGTGTGCAAAGTTTCGTGAGTTTTCGCGCATGTTTAGGCCCTCAAAAATGCAATTCAATGCGGAGAAGAATAATAATAATAATAATAAACAGAGCAATTCCAAGAGGGTCCTCACACCATCGGTGCTCGGGCCCTAATAATAAACAATTCCAAGAGGGTCCTCACACCATCGGTGCTCGGGCCCTAATAAACAGAGCAATTCCAAGAGGGTCCTCACACCATCGGTGCTCGGGCCCTAATAATAAACAGAGCAATTCCAAGAGGGTCCTCACACCATCGGTGCTCGGGCCCTAATTATGAACACATTATACTGCCCTTGTTTTTGTCATACCTTTATTTTTTATATATATACTTATTTTTTTTAATTTTTTTTTTATCTAGAGTGTTTAATGTGGCACAACAAAAGAGAAAGAGGATGTTTAAAGATTCTTTGGTGAATTCATAGAAAAATCCTCACCTGAGTGTGAAGTGACAAAGGCTAATGATAACCAAAGAGGAGCAAGCTGAACTTCCCATTGTCATTTTTTTTAAATAGTCGTCTAACAAACAGCCATTTTGTGCGAAATCATTTTTGTTTGCATGTTGCAGAAAACCAGTCGGTGCATCGATTAATGGTTTGACATTTAAGTCAAGAATTCGCACATTCAAGGCAGATATATTTCTGTTAAGGAGTTTTATTTACAGTTTTGTATGTCAGTGATTGCACTTAATTTGTCAAACTTGCCATATTGATTTTAATCATCGTGATTTATAAATTGACTTAATCAACAAAATATATAATTAAACTAATATTATAATTTGGTTAAAGTATATGTTACTTCAGTCAACATTTATAAAAGTAAAAAATCTAGTTTATGCCATTATAAATTAATTCATTTATAAAGTTGCCTGTTGCTGGTTCAAGTATTTTATATTCACTGTTCCTTTAAAAGTAGTGAACTTAACTGAAACGAAAATGTTTCCCTTGTGAAAAATAAGTACTTTTATAAAGTGTACTTATTATGCAGATAATGTACTTCCGAAATCAAATGCATATCAGGCCTATTTGTAATTGAATTCACATGTATTATAGTTTAAATTAATATTAAATGCAATTAGTTGAACTTAAGAGTAATTTTTTTAACTAACTTAAGTGGGACTTTTATATGTAATTTCATAATTACTTCCATTGTCTTTGGTTAAAGTTTGGTTAAATATGGTTAAAGTGTACTTCCGAATATACTGACAAGCAATTCATGTGAACTAAAATATACTTTAATGTTGGTTCATTTACACTATTATTTAATTAAAGCTATTTGTAATATATATATATATATATAAAAATTCTAATAGTGAATTTGCAATTTAGTATATTTAAAATATATTTCAAAAATCTATTAAAGGGTATTTTAATTAAACACACTATGTATTTTTAATACACTTCTACAGCATTTATTAATCTTAGTTAATGTTTATTTCAACATTTACTAATACATTATTAAAATCAAAAGTTGTATTTGTTAACAATAGTTAATGCACTGTGAACTAACATCACTGTCAACTAAAGTTAACAAAGATTAATAAATACTGTAACAAATGTATTGTTCATTGTTAGTTCACGTTGGTTAACACATTATCAAATGTTAACAAACGAGACCTTATTGTAAAGTGTTACTAAAATGCATGACTTATAAGCTCTCAAACATTACCCAGCACAAATATTACACAGGACAGAAAGGTTTCTTGGTCACAAATCTTACTCCAGCATTACATTGAATGTAAGTTCGACAAACAAAACACTGAGCACAAACACTCCTGAGATAAGTGCATGTTTAACTAGAGAACTCCAAAGAAACAAAATTGCTTGTAACAAACTTTTTCAGCAATAAATAAGAAATTGCATGTTGTTTTTATTTAGTACTGCCCTGATAAAGCAGTTTCACATAACTGATGTTTAAATATACTCCATAAGACAAAATGATAGCTGAATTTAAAAAGTGAACCAATTCAAAATTGGACATTTACGCTTGATCGTTACCCAGAAGAGCTTTTGTTTTGTGGGCTCAATTACAACTATTACAAAGAGTGAAAGCATTCACTGTTCAGGATGACAACGGAAAGCATCAGGAGTCCATCAGTTTAATTCAGTGTGAAAAGATGGATCTCAAAATCACACAGTTTCTCTGAGAAGTATGCAGAAGATGCCGGAAAAGCTAAGAATGTGCAGGACCTGGAGGATTTTTCGGAACATTTAAAGCTTAGGATGAACAAATGACTCGTCACAAAACAAACAAACAAACAAAAAAATGATCCAGTTAACTGGCACAGCAATGCTTTGGTCTGTTACCTGGAAATATAGGATGTTTAGAGGGGGATCTGTAAATATAATTTATTTCTTGCAAATGGAAAAGGTCATCCAAAACATTTAAAAATACTTGATCACAGTGCTTTATCTTATAGTGTGTGATGGCTGGGCAAGGAATCGTCACTGCTACACTCCCTCAATCACACTCTGGACTACATTTCCCAGCATCCCTCCTGGTTCTCACCTCAGCCGCACCTGCCACTGATCATCACTTCATTAACACACACATATAAACACACACCTCGTCGTCTGGTCTAGTTTAAAGAAAAGACTATTTACCTGCTTTCCTAGCGCCAGAGTATCGCATATGCGAGTGTTTCTACTTCCTCGTGTCTCAAGCGTCTTCATTCGTGATTACCTGTTAACTTACCGCTAAGCTTACCTGCTTTTATCATCTGCTCATCTGCTGTTATTTCTGCTAACCATCTGTCTGAGACTGATAGTCCATAACAATCACCTCATCAATATGGGGTTGTGATTCCACACAGCTTGCACCGTATCTCCAATAAGTCATCTGTACTGATCTTGCAAAATGAATAAATCCAGACAAGTTCAAAATCACATATTACAAACACAGAGTCACTGAACATCACACTCTTCAAATGCAAAAAGGGGGAAAATACTTATTATTATAAACTTTATTTCTTAAAGTGGGTGATATACTGATTATTACTTATAATTATATTATTTATTATGTGGATTACATGTATAGAAATGTCTAAGAATGTCAGATTTTATAGGGTCTACTTTGCTAACCAGAGATCTGAGAAATGTGTTCTGGAACCTGGTGTCGATCAAATCCAATGAACGGCGGTTTTTCTTGGTGTCTCTGTTCATATGTTTCCGTCCCATTGCCACTACTAAGTTAAACTTAACTACAACTTTTGGTAACACTTTACAATAAGGTTCATTAGTTAACATTGGTTAACAACATTAGTGAGCATGAACTAATGATGAACTGCACTTATACAGGATTTATTCATCTTTGTTAATGTTAATTTCAACATTTACTAATACTTTATTAAAATATTGTTACCATTAGTGAATGCACTGTTAACTAACATGAACAATGAACAGCTGTATTTTTATTAACGAACATTAACAAAGATAAACATATACAGTAACAAATGTATTGCATGGTTAGTTCATGTTAGTTAATACATTAACTAGTGAACCTTATTGTAAAGTGTTACCCACGATTTGTTTTTTTAAAGTGCACTTAAGTGTGTTAAGAAATATAGTAATGAAAATGGACTTACATTTTAATATTATATTATCTGCAAGTACACTTCTTTTTAAAAAGTATACTTTTAAGATTTGAAGTATCTTTCATTAAGCACACTTCTTTTGCACACTTCAGTGCTTCCAGATAAGGCAACAACACTGAAAAGAAAATTGGAACAATTTTCACTCAGAAATTGCTAGTAGTTTCACAAAAAGTAAACCTGCCAAAGAAAAACTTACTCTTGTAAAATGTACTCTAATAATCTTTATTTACAACATTTTTTTTTTTTACAGTGAATAGTACAAATCCACAATCATGTGAACTATTAAATTTGATGTAAATCAATTTTGGATAAATTGAAGTGTAAATATAAAAATAAATCCTGCTATATATTAACACTTTTAGATTTCAGCACAATACAATTTGAAGTATATAAAATACTGTATGAACATGATTGTTCTTCATGTTACTTACACTTCTCACAAATTTCTCCAAAAAAAAAAAGTATTATGAAAGGAAATATTTTAAAAATATTTTATTAGAGTCAATCAGGTATAAAATTGTATGAGCACGTTTTGGAAGAAATCCAACGTTCTTATTTTTTTTTTCCCAGAAAGATTTTTTCTAAAACTTAAGAACACACTCAAATGTACTCACCTACAATCTTTAAATGTGTATGCAAGTGTGAGTGTCTGTTTGCATGCTTCTACTGTAAGAAGATCCTGCTCCTCTGATTGGCCGTGCAGTCAGTCCTAGCAGAGACACACAGCGAGGGAGTGGACGACGTGTTGCCTGAGGCTCCTGGGAGGGGTTTCTGTATATAACCCTTCTCTGCTGCTTTGCACACTGACTGCTCCTCTGTCTACCTCAGTCCTCAGACCAAACCACAAACCTCTCACCATGGCTCAACAACCAATCAGGTATGAAACACAACCACTGTATTCAGTAAAAACCCTTTTGGTGCTACGGTATTATTGTAAATAGTCTGAACGTGTTGTTTTGAACTCGTGTCAGTCTGACATTGCCTTGCTTCTTTGTCATTTATCTTTACCTTCAAAGCAGTGCCTTGATTTTGTATAAAATGGAAGAGTGGGAATACAATGACTATGATTTTTTTGGGGGGTATTGATTGATTTATTCACTCTCTTCTGTTGTTCGCAAGCCTCCCTGCCAAGCTCATCAATGGTGGAGTTGCTGGACTGGTGGGTGTTACCTGTGTTTTCCCCATAGATCTTGCCAAGACAAGACTCCAGAACCAAAGAGGAAGCCAACAGGTCTACAAAAACATGTACGTTTTGCACACCAGATTTGTGACATTTAGTTTATTATAATTTAGGAATTTTAGTTTTGTCTTTTCCAATCCACTTTAAACTCTACACTGAACCCTTATTGCAAGTTCACTCAACCTTAAACAAGAAAGCATTTTCTTTGAAAGAGAGTTCCTGGGAGAACGTAAGATAATTATCTGTTATGGAGGTCTGCAAACTCGTTTTTCTTTCTCAGAACTCAATGTGAGTGTAAGGTGCGAAGCTTATTCAGGCTTCACTATTGTTTCAGAATGGTGATATAGCTCAGTAGACAATAACAGATCATTATTATTGTGATTAGGATGGACTGTCTGATAAAGACTGTTCGATCTGAGGGATACTTTGGAATGTACAGAGGTAAGCAGTTTTAAGTTGATCGAATTTTTAAAAGAAAAAAAAAATCACTTGACCTTCATATTTTCCTAAAATCTAAAGCCCTATAAGGACATCTTCATAAAGCAACATTATTTGCATGTCAGCACTTTATACCTTTTACATAAACTTGCCCGAGGCACTGACTCAAAATGAATTGACTGAACTGGGTGTTGGTCTTGGCAGCATGTGTTTAAATACATGTAACTGTGACTTACTTTTAGATGTTTGATATACCGTAGTCAACAATTGAAGTGGATCAAAACTTTTCATCAAAGTTATACATGCATTTTGAACAATACCCATTCTTGTCTTGATTAACTTTTTTGATCCACTTCAAATGTTGACTACTATAGTTTGCAATGTTTTGCATTTGCAAACAACTCTTACAATATTATTTATAAGAGGATCCGAAAGCAGGAATTATATCCTTAGAACAACGAAATTAAAACATCTTTGTAGTGGTAAATATTTTTCATAGATCGACTTATACGTTTTCTTCCTACAGGTGCAGCAGTCAACCTGACACTGGTGACTCCTGAAAAGGCCATCAAACTGGCTGCCAATGATTTCTTTCGCCAGCGACTCAGTAGGGGAGAGTACGTTCCCTCCGCTTCTATCAAGAGATTGCACTGTACTTAAGAATAGTTACATGAAAAGAGGGTGAATGATTCACATCTGTGTTTCAGACTCAAGCTGAGCGTGTTTCAGGAAATGCTGGCTGGTTGCGGGGCAGGGATGTGTCAGGTCATTGTAACAACCCCCATGGAAATGCTCAAGATCCAGCTTCAGGATGCAGGACGACTTGGTGAGGCATAAATACTGACCCAGGTTCACCTTCTATCATGATGAATCTACAATTTTCAATGCCCTTAGCGTTTATGATGTAATCAGTCGTCAAATCAGAGAATATTTCATCACGTAATTATATTTAATCCCCAACACACTATATGATTTAGTAGGCTTGCAAGGTTTTCATTGGGAAGGACGATATCTGACCGGCTGTGCCGTTTTTCCCACATTCAGTGGCTCAGCAGAGGAAGTTACCCATGCTCCACACTGTGAAACTCGGAACGACCAGTCCAGTCCTGAACTGCTCCTACAGCGTGGGTCCTGTGTCTTCAACCAGGAGAGTGTCGGCCATTCAAATTACCCAGGAACTGCTTCGTACAAAGGGCATCCAGGGACTTTACAAAGGACTAGGTGCAACCCTCATGAGGTAAGACTCCATCCTGTAATGTAAATGGGCAATCCATTCCAGTTAAAACTGTGGTTGGGGCAAACAGAATTTAAACAAATCTAAGTACCACACTCTTAAATAGGAGGTACTACAGTACCACTAGCCTAAAAACCACAATCAAATATTGGTGTAACACAGGGGTGTCCAATCTTACTCCCGGAGGGCCACTTTCCTACAGAGTTTAGTAGTGATGGGGACGAGACCGCCTATGCCGAGTCCGAGTCAAGACCGAGTCTTTGAAGGGTCGAGTCCGAGTCGAGACCGAGTCCGTTGGTTTTCAAATTCAGTCGAGTCCGAGTCAAGACCGAGTCTTTGAAGGGTCGAGTCCGAGTCGAGACCGAGTCCGTTGGTTAACATGGGAGGATTTGAACTTGAAACACGGAGTGTACTGACGCCTTTCCGTGGTTAAAACAACATTGCTTCTTATGTTTGTTCATGTTTATTTGAGGCTATAAATTAACTAGAAGGAAGAGATGATCGGTTCACGAGCAGCTTTAACTGATGCTCTACAGCGATCTGTCACTACACATTTAAGAGCCACAAAACGGTATTTATTGTTTAAATTTCTTTTAAAAAATGACCAAATTTGAAAGGCGAGACTTTGTTTAATATGTTTAATATCAAAAGTAACCGAAAAGTAACCTGGTCTGTCCTGTCTGTCAGCGTGTTGTCAGTCTCCTCTCTGCTCCGCGATGTATTTTTCACTGCGTGAGAACATGGTGTGGCGTGAGAACGGTGTAGCTTGTCGGACATAGCGACAGTAACTAAGGGGGGCGGGTCTTTGCGAACAGTCAATTAAAATTTTCGAGTGGTATGTATTCTAGTGGACTAGTGATGGGACGAGACCGCCTATGCCGAGTCCGAGTCAAGACCGAGTCTTTGAAGGGTCGAGTCCGAGTCAAGACCGAGTCTTTGTAAGAACAAGTCCGAGTCGAGTCCGAGAAAGCAGAAATCGGTCTCGAGACCGGACTCGAGTACTACATCACTAGAGTTTAGCTCTAAAGCCCGGGACACACCAAGCTGATGGTTGGTCGTTGGCCAATGTCGGGCTGTTTTTGAGAGTCAGTCGGCTTCGTCTTTTTCACTGTTCCACACCATTTGCAGTCAGGGTTTTTTGGGCCGATTCAGTGTGTAGAATCGGCATCGGTCCGTTGGTGAGAGAGAGGACTCTGATTGGCTGTTCAGCTTAGCGAACGATTCAGTGCACTAGAACAGAAGCAAAAGTGATGAAAGGAACAAAGAAGTAAAGACAGTACAGGCTGTTTTAATTTGACATAATCTTACCCGAGCATTCAAATGCGCAAATATTTTCATAACAACATGAGCCAAGTGGAATGAACAAAGTGATCAGAGTGATTGATATTAAAAATGGTAAGCTAGGACTGCTTTGTTTACGAGTTGTATATCTGCAGTCCTAGTGTCAGTTTCTCTTTTTGAATGACGAATATAGACTATTGGTCCCTGCTGATGTAGAAAGATACAGTATTTACTTACACGCAGGGGCAGAACGCACATGCTAGTTGACAGTCGCCTTTAGTCCTTTCGGTGTGTTCAAGGGCAGCTTTTGGGCTGAGACAACAGCAGACGAGAATCGACAACACAGTCAGCTTCCATCGCCACTAGTTCTTTGGTGTGTCCCGGGCTTCACACATCTGTCTGGAAGTTTCTAGTGATCCTGAAGACATTGGTTATCTGGTTCAGGTGTGTTTACTTAGGGCTGGAGCTAAACTCTGAAAGGTGGCCCTCCAAAAGCAGGATTGGACATCCCTGGTCAAGTTGAACTTGTCCCTAGATCAACATACATGTTTGTCCTCGAACAACATTGCCATCAAACAATTATGGTAGAGTTAAAGCCTTCAACAACTTTCTTAGTAGCCTATCATTCCTCTCAGATTTCCGGGGTAGGTTGGGGTTAGGGCTGTAATTGTTTTGTAGGTATGTTAGGCAAATGACACTGATCAAGGAACTTCCAACAAGGTATCTCTCTAAAACAGACCTTGGGTCTTCTTCTTGCAGGGATATCCCCTTCTCTGTGATTTACTTTCCACTGTTTGCCCACATCAACCAGCTGGGCAATACATCTGAGGGTGACAATGTGCCTTTTTACTGGTCTTTTATTTCGGGCTGTGTGGCTGGATGTACAGCGGCTGTGGCAGTCAGTCCTTGTGATGGTGAGTGTTCAAGATTGTCTGAACAACGTGTTTGAGCAGAAGTTAGTGTATGTGCAAAGACTAAGGTTGATCCATCTCTATCCAGTGGTGAAAACCCGGCTCCAGTCACTCAATAAAAGTGCCAATGAAGACACCTACAATGGCGTGTTAGACTGCATCAGGTATAGTATCCAGTAACTTGGATAACGAATATTCTGGGGAAGAGAATTAGTAACCAATTTGATTCCTCTTCTGTTGTAGTAATGATGATTTCGCTCTTTCTTCCCACAGAAAGATAATGCGTAAAGAAGGACCAACTGCTTTTATGAAGGGTTCCGGCTGCAGGGCGCTAGTCATCGCTCCACTCTTTGGAATTGCTCAAGTGGTTTATTTCATCGGTGTTGGAGAGTTCCTCTTAGGACAAACCCCATTCAACCTTTACTCTGTCTAAACATCTTCACACTGTGAAACCAACTGAATTAAACTTTAAAGACCAATGCAGCTATGATGCAACTAAATGTTTGAGAACAAACCAACCTGGTCACAATTTGTAATATTTTATATGAGATGGTAATATCGTTCAAATCTGGGTCAAACAAAAACATAAACCTACCTTAGTAATCTGGAAGGTTACATGATCCAAGTTATAAGACATCTTGTGCAAATATGTTGCCATGAATGTGTGTTGAAACAAATGTTTTTTGGAGAAGACTGATAATGGCTTAAATGAGTTAAATTTCATGTCCATACAGGCTACCTTTAGCATAGTCAATATGCTTATTCAGGAAGCTATATCATTGCACATGATTAGGTTTCTTTTTCTATTGGAAATGTATGGTCAGAGACAGTCAGATTTATCCTCAGTGAGGGTTGATTTGAAAGCGTACAGTCATGATTCATGCACTCAAAGAGCCAGAAAATCGTGTAATATCTTTTTTCTATACATGTGTCCTCCTTTAACAGCTCTGCCCTACCTTTCTTGTGATGTTATAAATATGCACAATATTATGGAGGCGCTGCTGATTAATGTGGACATTAGCATGAAGACATTTCTATGAGGACATTGTTATACAATATACATGACTCTAAAGAGACACAGATATGGGAAGTTTGATTCCTGCTGAAGTGAGGTTAGAGACTTACACCAACAGAATTAAAAGACATTCTGTCCAACCTAAACTTGTTAAATTGTCATACTTAGAGCTTTAAACAGGTCTGTACACACCTTGAACCATTCCAAGCAGCTCACATGTTCAAAAAAAGGGATTTGTTTGGGATTCACACATTGAAATAGAAGAAATATGAAACTGAACAATGACACAAGGACCATAACAAACTAACATCAATGTGTGTTTTATTGTTAATTCCACAATGTTCCTAATTTTGTGGTTAGTATGTGCAAATGCATTTTTTAAAAAGTTTCTTGAACATTTTTAGCTGTTTTTAAATGTGAAATGCCACAAAATTATGAAGTTTGTTTGACTAATCGATTTGCTACTAACACTGCTGAATAATTTGGAAACTGTGTATAACGATACATTAAGCAAACCCCTTTTTAAGATGTAGTGAAGTATGTGATTCTTTTCAATTTTAAAATAATTGTAATTTTTCAATCAGTATTTTTCCAAATATTCAATCTGCTTTGTAAGTAAGTGTTATACAATATGCATGACTCTAAAGAGTCACAGATATGGGAAGTTTGATTCCTGCTGAAGTGAGGTTAGAGTTTTACATTAACAGAATTAAAAGACATTTTGTTCAACCTAAACTTGTTAAATTGTCATACTTAGAGCTTTAAACAGGTCTGTACACATCTTGAACCATTCCAAGCAGTTCACATGTTCAGAAATTGGGATTTGTTTGGGATTCACACATTGAAATAGAAGAAATATGGAATTGAACAATGACACAAGGACCATAACAAACTAAAATCAATGTGTGTTGCTTTTAAATGTGACACTAACAACTAAATCTAACAAAACTAATGATAATTTGTTAAAAAATGACATGGAAGTCCTCAATTAGTAGTGCAGTGGTTGTACTCAAGCCTGTAAACAAACTGTATCCTTAAGTCTTAGCATTACTGAAATATAACACTTGCATTTATTTTTAGCCCAAAAAAGAATAATAAATGTCTTATACTGTATGTATTATTTACATACTGTATGTATTATATGTATTATATATGTGTATTTTATATATATGTGTGTGTGCTTCAGTGAAAATTACAAGTTAAAGATTCGAATAACACATGTGTTGCAGTAGTGTAAAGGAAACTCACACATACAGACATCTAAAGTGCTTGGTGAGTGTTAACTAAAGACACATCTGAGTTGGTGAAAAGTGCACACTGTGCAGAGTAGCTGAAACTTTAGCCTGTGTGATTCTGCCCAAGAGCTTCCTGCAAAGCATTCCCTTGCAGCTGACGTGCAATTCATGTCAGAAAGACTAGACAAAGTCTTGACTTCATGTACGTGATCAATTGTAGCTAGTTTTTTTTTTTTTACATTTTTTTTCTAACTTCTGTATTTAAAGGCACATTTTTTAACACTTATAATAACTCTATAAGATAATAATGAAGAATAAACATTTCTGTTTGACCCTGGTGATCATGTGGCAAGAAATATAAATAGTGACACCACATTGTTAAATTTTTTTGTATACATTTCTGAGCTTTTCTAGGAGGTTTAGGCATTTTTAAATAATTTTATTTCCATTTATATATCAATATAATATCAAAAGCATTTACATTTGTTTAATGCCAATATTTGGTCAGAAATTAAGATTTGATGAGACATTGTAAAACTACTTGGTGGGCCTAAATAATGAGGAGAAAAAAAACGTTTTGATTTATATGTAGAATGAATGGGTAGTAAAAGCATACTTTTCACTTTATGACTGCAAGCTGGTGCCAACCTCTCTCTCTCTCTCTCTCTCTCTCTCACACACACACTCTCTCTCTCTCTCTCTCTCTCTCTCACACACACACACAAATATAAGACTCAAGCCTGTCATGTGATACAACATGGATTCAAGACTGTGCTACTAATATTTCACATCCAGTGCCTTCCATTGCAGTCAGTTAATAAGACAACCAGTGATGATGTTCTGTGATGAGTGGCCCCACTAAGGTCCTACTCGGTTTGCTTGAGAAAGCGCACCCACCCATGCTCCCATAAAAATCTGAATTTAACGGACGGCCCTGTTTACATGGGACGTCTTATCTGCGATGTCGCTGGCGATATGAAAATCTGAAAAACACAAGACTCAGAAACTTCAAACAAGTTTATTTGTTCTCGTGCTGCAATGTTCCTGAGAAACTCGAATGCTATTTTTGAACTTGTTCTCCAGAAAATAAATTAAACACACAAATTATAAACACTAACATCAAAAAAACTGCAGTGTTATGTTTACAGTACAAACAATCTCTACATCGTTTACACAAATTGTAAGAATGACACACTAAAAATTTTTTACAACACAGTCTCTACTCAAAAGCTACACGCTCCATACTATTTATTTTACAGTCTGAACAACCACAAATGGGTTGCTGTTGGGTATGAGGACAGAACTACTTCAACATTGAATGTGAACGAAACACTTGTTTCATGTGTTACTCTCTGTTAGCATCGACTATGACGTATCCTAATCGCTACTCTAATGCTACTTCAACTTGAGGAACTTCAGCAGTGATGCACCAGCAGAAATATATCTGACCAACCAAAGGCTGTCCCATTATAAATAATAAAAAAGAGAGATTTTGTCCCTTTTCTAATCCTTTCATGAAAAAAAGAATCATTCAACAAAATATTAAAGGATCAGTTCACTTCAGAATTAAAATGTTCTGATAATTTACTCACCCCCACGCCATCCAAGATGTTCACGTCTTTATTTCTTCAGTCGAAAAGAAATTAAGGTTTTTGAGGAAAAAATTCCAGGATTTTTCTTCATATTGTGGACTTCAATGGGGTCCAATGGTTTGAAGGTCCAAATTGCAGTTTCAGTGCAGCTTCAACGGGCTCTACACGATCCCAGCCGAGGAATAAAGGTCTTATCTAGCCAAACCATCTGTCATTTTCTAAAAAAAATAAACATTTATATACTTTTTAATCACAAATGCTCATCTTGCATTAGCTGTGATGCGGCACGCATTTACGTAATCACGTTGAAAGGTCAAGCGTGACGTAGGCGGAAGTACAGGCCTAGTGTTTACAAAGCGAACGTGCAAAGACTAAGTCAAACGGCATTTACCAAAAAATAAATAATAGGTAAAACAATGTTGTCGGACGATTTTGAAGTTGAAAAAATTCACGTGACCCTTATTCCTCGGCTGGGATCGTGTAGAGCCCTTTGAAGCTGCATTGAAACTGCACAATTTCGACTGAAGAACGAAAGACACGAACATCTTGGATGACGTGGGGTTGAGAAAATTATCAGTACAATTTTAATTCTGAAGTGAACTAACCCTTTAAGTTGTCTTTTCGGATAAATTAAAGAAGGCACCTTAATATTCAAATGCAAAAATCAAAAAAACACTGGCCAAAGTTGCCTCTATACACATCAACCGCACGATACAGATCTTCATGATCACAACAACTATAGTAAGAACTTATGAAACTCTCACACAGATATGTACACAGAAATGTAAGTGTTTAAAAAAAGTACAGTTCAGTTATGTGGAAAATTTGGTTCATTACAATTTGGAGATACTTCAGTGTTTATTCCAAAATGTTTAATTTGATCAGTTGAAGTTGAAGGGTAGTTGATGAAAAAAAAAAAAAAAAAAAAACTGTCCAACAACATGTTTGGGTTCAAAAGTGTGAGACGTTGAAAATCCGGAAAACAAAATCTAATTAAAACCTCAAAATACGCCATATGGTGCAGATGTACCTTGAGTGACCTGAGTTCGTGCCCTGGCTCGAGGTCCTTTCCCGATCCTATTTCCCTCTCTCATTACTTCCTGTCTTAACTCCACGGTCCTATCCAATAACTGGCAAAATCACAAAAAAAAAATCTCAATTTTATAAAAGAATGTGCGATAATGTAGAAAGGAATTCACATGGCCAATCTAATATGAGGCCACCAAATGCATGTGCATTTCATATAAATGCATGTTTAAAATAGTTTTAGATGTATCGTGTCAACCTTAAGGACGCTGCTTGGACTGCTATCAACTGGTGAATGAATCAAACAAATGATTCAAATGCTATTCATGTCTGATCCGTTTCGTCTTCACAGCACAGATGGTTGGATGCAACCACAGACAGAGAGTATGGCACCAGATAGTGTCAGCCTTGAGTCTTTACTTTATAGCTACATGCATAAAATAACCAGGCAACTCCACACCACAAGATCCACAGTGAGAATGAGTCGATTTGGCTCCATCGAGACCCAGAACACCAGGCAGTAACGTTATCAGCTGTTGCATAACAGAAACCTCGCCAGAGTTCAATCGCAAGAAAGCGGAGCTGGAAATATGTGTTGGTGTGTTTTTCCTGAAGTGGAAAGGACATGGAGAAATTCCGAAGCAATACTTAAGGAGGCTTACTGACCAATATGGACTTCAATGATGCTAAAGATCTCCAGCATGCGAGTTTAGGGTTTTCTGTGCATGTGCGTGTCGTTTTGATCATTCATAAATGTTTATCAATCTCTTGGTGACAAAGAAGACTACTTTCTTTGTGCATAAACATTAAGCGAAAGGCATCTGTGGGTCTTCTCACCGTTCCCACCAGCCGTGGGTTTGCCACAGAATCCCTGGCATCAAATTACACAATATTTTTATCTGACATCTGAAGCCACACAGCAACAGCCAAGAATAGCATGAAAACGCAGATCAGCGTGCACTAAAACTGAAGTCACAATCGAAATTACATTATTAACACAATTTTTTTTGTCGCACTTGGAAAATCCAGCTCTGGCACCTAACCAGTAGGCATTGAATAATGACAACCCAGCAATTTGAAAGGGTTAAAACAGGATTATGTGTACAGGATTATGGACATGGAGTTTGTTTTCAGCTCCTGAGTTTATAGGATGGCAGAAGAACCCCTTGAACTTGGTTGGAATGTTATTGTTGTAAATGCGTGTCAGGGCGAGGAAGACTGTGTTAGATCACCTCCCTGCTGTTTCGGATTGCACAGCATAGGACCATACTGAAGATCATGCCAATAATCTGTAAAGAGAGAAGATGTTACACATACACAAAGTTGTACATGGCACTGTTTGCTTCCTTAATAATTACCTCTAATCTTACTGTATACAGTAGGTGCACATTATTCTGAACTGATCGCAACTCAAATTTTGGCTGAGAATTTACCCTCAAAAGATAAAGTCATTATTGATTTAAATGAGAAAAGCATCAAATGGACATTACAAAAAAATTGCTTTTGAAAGAAACATTTTATGTGATTAAACAGAGAATTTATTACACATATATGTCGTTTAGGCTACAACGGCCATGATTTATTATTATTCTTTTTAAATGAAGTGATACTCTACATAAGAAAATAAAACTGCCTGTAGATGGCAGTAAATGTCTAAATTAATAAGTCATTGAATCATTCATTCATTCGATTCGTTCAACCGGCTAATTCATTCAGTAATGTAAATTATTTTCTTCATGAATTGGCAATTGAATCATTGGTCCACCCGACTGATTCGCTCAAAACGCAGATTTATTCTGAAACGAAACACAGCTGTGTGTTGCTCAGAGACACACAACAGTTCAGCTGTGGCTTTTTTGTTGTCAAAATTACGACAATAATAAAATAGACAATACTTTGTCTAAAATTTAACACAAAATTAACTTATATATTGAACCGTTGAATAACCCATTTGCACCTTTGCTATTCGGGACAAAAACACCACTCGTTTGATATTGCTTAACTATGTCATATGATAGAAATATAAAACTCATACAGGGGCATTTTTGCCCTGATATCTTGAATTTTAGGGGCATTATAACCGCATTCAATAGGCTCCATCACACAGTGAGTTGTTTCCCTGGATCATGTTCGTCACCAATCAACTGTATGAAATGACCTTCGTAGGTCTGGGTGTAACGTTTTGGTCATGTTTCATGTCTGTCATGTGATTCCCTGTCATAGTCATGTGATCCTGCCATGTGTTCCCTTGTCTGACGTGTCATGTTGTCATTGATTCATTGTTTCACAGGTGTCCCTTGTCTTGTCAATAGTCCATGTGTATTTAAGCCCTCATGTTTGCCATGTGTCTTTGTCAAGTTTTGTTGATGTAGCCATTGAGATGGTGAGCTCCATGTCCATGTCCCTGTCCCTGTTTCACTGGCTGAGGAACTTAACCATTTCTTTGCCCGCTTTGAGGTTAAGAAACTCATCACATTTCCAGCATTTCCGCCAACCTCTGACACCTGCCATCTCACCCTACAGGAAAGTGCTCAAAACAGTGAACACAAGGAAGGCTGCTGGCCCAGATGGAGTATCTGGCAAAGTACTCCAGGCATGTGCCAATCAGCTTGGTGGGATCTTTACAAAGATCTTTAACCTTTCACTGACATTAGCCATCATCCCACCCTGTTTAAAATCTGCTGCCATCATCCCTGTTCCTAAGAAAGTAACCACAAAAAACTTAAATGATTACAGACTGGTTGCAATAACAGCAATTATCATGAAGTGTTTTGAGAGAGTGATCTCACGGCACATCAAATCCAGCCTTTCCTCCACCCTGGACCCACACCAGTTTGCATATAGACAAAACCGGTCTACAGAGAAGATCAACATAGCCCTTCACACTGCACTTAACCATCTTGAGCAGCAGGGGATCTATGTAAGAATGCTCTTCGTAGACTACAGTTCAGCGTTCAATACAATTATTCCAGTCATTGCAGTACACAAATTGACTGAACTGGGTCTCTCTCCTTCCATCTGCACTTGGATTAAGGACTTCCTCACAAACTGCCCACAAACTGTTAAGATTGGCCCTCACCTCTCATCCACCATCACGCTCAGCATCGGCTCCCCACAAGGCTGTGTACTGAGCCCTCTACTCTACTCCTTGTACACACATGACTGTACTTCCATCCATTCTACCAACAAAATCATCAAATTTGCAGACAATACTACAGTGATTGGACTCATCTCAGGAGGTGATGAATCAGCCTACAGAGATGAAGTCCAGAAACTAGTGGTGTGGTGTTCTGATAATAACTCGTCTCTAAACACTTCAAAGACAAAAGAGCTCATTTTTGACTTCAGGAGGCGCAGTGTGAAACCAGCCCCACTCTACATCAATGGAGACTGTGTGGAGAGGGTCCACACTTTTCAGTTCCTGGGAGTCCAAATATCCAACGACCTATCTTGGTCTGCTAACACCTCAGAAATAATCAAGGCGGCACAGCAAAGGCTGAATTTCCTTAGAGTGCTCAGGAAACATAATAGTGCTCCCACTATCTCTCAAAAGCCAAAAACATCACCAAGGACATATCACATCCAGGGAACCACTTGTTTAAGCTTTTGCCCTCAGGCAGACGGTACAGATCCTTAAGAACAAGGACCACAAGACTAAAGGACAGATTCTTTCCAGTGGCAATTCAGACTCTAAACTCAAAAATGCACTAATGCTCTAAAGCAGGGATGGGCAACTTCGGTCCTGGAGGGCCACTGTCCTACAGAGTTTAGCTTCAACCCTAATCAAACACACCTGAACAAGCTAATCAAGGTCCTCAGGATTACTAGAAAATTACAGGCAGGTGATTTTTTCAGGGTTGGAGCTAAACTCTGTAGGACAGTGGCCCTCCAGGACCGAAGTTGCCCATCCCTACTCTAAAGGCAAAGGTCAGGGTTAAAATACTATTCCAGTCACGTTATTTAACTACATTTATTATTTTTTTATTCCAATCTCTCTTCTGTCTATACTGCTGTCTTGTGTAATGTGCAGTATGTCAATGTGCAACATCACCACTTGAACACTTTAATTATTAGGACTTAAAACAAATGCACTAAATAAGAGGTTAATGAGAATATTAAGTCTGTAACTGTAACTGTATAGTCTAGAGTTTATTTCTTGTTGTGGTTATATGGTTGTCTGGTTATAAGGTTATATGTATGTCTTTCAAACATCACTCAGGAGCAGCGCTCCTACTTTCGTTGTATGCAAATATAATGACAATAAATGCTTTCAATTCAATTCAATTCAATAGAGATGGAAATAAAAATGTATTAAATTGACTACATTGAAATATTGGAATTTACCATGGCTCCTGCGATTCCGATTCCCACATAACCGACGATGAAGAGCTTACTGTTGAAAAAATCTTCAATGGCCACGTCACATTTCTGCAGACAGCGAAACACACTGATAGTATGTTTCTTTTAGTATCTACAACATCCTTCTACACCAGTGGTTCCCAAACTTTTTCTGCCTGGCCCCCCTTTTGTAGAAAAAATATTTTCAAGTGTCAGAGCTTTGGAGTACGAAATAAAACGGGGCATCAGTTTACTGTCTGGGATTTTGTCGTGACACGCCGCATCCATGGCTTCTATTTGCTTTTGTCGAGTCGTGCTGCTCGCGTCTGGTGTAGTTGTTTAAGTAGTTTGAAGTAGATTTATAGTCTGCTTTACGTTTACCTGACACTGGCAGTTTTTTCACAAACTTGTCCATTATTATTGCAGAACCATGCATCAATCATTTATTTTTTACACGGCTCAATTCTGATTCTTAAATCGTGCTATCTAGCGGTCTATAATTGCACGACAGCAACCGCTACTACTGATAACACACTGCTCAAGTGGGTACTGTGAGACATTTTGAAATATTTTGTGTTCAATTATGTTCAATTATGTGGCAAGTAGCCGGATAATAAGCAGGATCATTTTTCAGTGGGGTCTTGTATCATCCTGAACAGGTTTCTTTTGCATAACAATTTGCCAGGGATGAACTAACGCCCAGGGCACTAGACCAGAGTGGCGGCCCGGACAAGCTGGCGGGGGGTGATGATGGGGGATGGGGCGACCTGTCAACACCACCACCCATACGCAATGAGAAATCGGAGTGCTACGCTACATCGTTAAACCCATACGCAATGGGAAATCGGAGCACTAGCGCACGACCGTTTCGTAATCCGTCCCTGCTGACTGTACACTATCCCGCGCCCCCCTTTTTATAACTCTGCACCAGCCAGTTTAGGAACCACTGTTCTACATAATTCAGTTTCCAGTAACTGAAGGTGTTTACAATTTTCAAACTATAAACATACTGGTATTTACCAAACAAACTTTCTCCTTATTGCATCAGAAATCCTCACCTTGTTTGACTCGATGCCTTGACACAAAGTGGGCTCCGTTGCAGATGAGCCACAGCAGTTCAGCTGCAGATGTGAAGCATTACAGATTTGGGCAAATATACAACCATTATATTATATTTAGTATATTAATGTTGTTAGTGTGAACTGAAACTAAAACTACTTAAAACTGATAATTGAAATAAAGCTGAACAATACAGTAAAATAAATATTAGATGAAATACTATAATTCAAAATAAATTGATATTTATAAATTATATTTATATTAATAAATACTGTATAAAAGCGTATAAAATGACATAAGCGTATGACATTTAAAAAATAACCATTGTATTCAGTAAATATTGGTTCCATTTAGAGTGTCTCAAGCACATGTAAAACTTTTATATTTATTATTCCTGATTAAATCAACAAAGAGACACACAAAATATTTAATAAAAGTGTAAACTCACAATGATGTGGTAGGACTGGACAGTTGCATTGTTGTTGTTGTTGTCTTTGGCTGAGTCGTTATAGAATTGTTTTATTTCCTCAATGATCTACATGACACATTAATAACAATGCGTTGGAAACGTCAGACTAATATCATTCCAAATGAACTCTGAATCAACACATTTCCAGTTTAGTAGTACCTTATCTTTGTTGAGAAACCCAAACACTCCTGCTGCAACTTCTGCTCCAAAGATGACCAGAAGACAGGCGAAAAACTGCCAGGCAAGAGAGACACAGCACCTGGGTTACTTCTACTTTATTTTCCATATTTTCTATTAAATAAAATATATATATATATTTTTTTACTCCTTTCTCAAATTAAAATGTTTAAAACAGCATAAGCATCAGTAAGATAATGTATTTGATAAATTATGTGATGTTTTGTGGTATTAGTTGATTTGTCTCAATCTAAAACATTCCATTCTGTTTGGAAAAATACACATTTAGTACGTGTAATTTTGATATATATTTGATACTATGATATTATCAAGATTTTAAAAATGGATAAAACATTTTTACAAAATTAATTTGAAGTTGACATCCGTGCTAAACCAGAAGAATGAGCACTATCTCACTCACCAATCCCAGCAGGCACTGAGACTCCCTCACAGCACCACAGCAGCCGAAGAAGCCCACCAGCATCACCAGACCCCCGGCCGCAATGAGGATATAAACCCCTGCGCAGGACGCAAGAATAAAGCAACGGTCAACAAATCACATGACAGGTAATATAACGACCAGAACCACATGTAACACACCAAGTCATTTTATGCTTTTTCAGCACCAACTGATGGTAATATCTGTGAAATTTTGAGAAATAAAAAGGCCTATTGTAAAACGTGTAATACTGTTAATGGTAACTAAAAACAATATTTATTTTAAAAATATTAAAAATATTTATTAAAGGGATAGTTCGGCCAAAAATGATATTAAACCCATGATTTACTCACCCTCAAGCCGTTCGAGATGCATATGTCAATCATTTTTCAGACGAACACATTTTCAGTTATTTTAGAAAATGTCTTAGATCTTTCAGTGGTTATAATGTCAAGTTATGGGGTCCACTCCTTCAAGTCCCAAAAATGTGCATGCATCCTTCACAAAAGTAATCCATCCGGCTCCAGGGGGATAAACGAAGGCCTTCTGAGGGTAATCCGTGCGGTTTTGTCGTAAAAATATACATATTTAAAACTTTATAAACGAAAATAACTGGCTTCCGGCAAGGGTCGACGCGTGTTCACGGGAGATGGATGCCGGCATATGACGTAGGACGTAGCGTTTGATTTAGCTATACTTCGTTCTACGTCACGACGCTTCCTACGCTACATCCTACGTCATACGCCGGCATCCATCTCCCGTGAACACGCGTCGACCGTTGCCGGAAGCAAGATATTTTCGTTTATAAAGTTTTAAATATGTATATTTAAATATGTATATATTGTATATGTATATATAAGGAGTGGACCCCATAACTTGACATTATAACCACTGAAAGACATTTTCTAAAATAACTAACTAACTAAATCATGGGTTAAATATCATTTTTGGCCGAACTATCCCTTTAAGCTCAAAGAGATGATGGATGTTTTGAAAGCATTTTTTAAATCTGTTGTCATTGCAATTTCCCACCAATATTAAAGCTTGAGGGTTTAAGGGATGAAATTAAGATTTAAGTATTGTAATCTTACTACTGTAGAGTAAAATAATTAATATACAGTACTTATTATTACAGTGCAGTTTTATATGATAACATAGTACTGATAGTTGTATATAATATACAGTATCCTATAAACATTAGCTAACAATTAGAAATAACAGTAAAACATACTAAACACTGACAATTTTACCTTTTAATTTGTTCACAATTGAAATATTAGCAATATTAGCATTAATGCAGATTTCAAATGATGAACACAGTCCTGTTCCATCTGAGAAACTGCCACTAATGTGAATGTGAACGCTAAAGAATAACTTTCTCCAGGTATTGGACCTGTTAGGTGGCTGTAGTGAAGCGTACAACTCAGGAGATACTCAAACAGATCTTTACTCCAATAATCAACACAAAATTAACAGGAGAATCACAATGAGATTACACAGCCACGTACACATCGACGTTAAACAATACTGTTATCATACTGAAACTGATGGCTTAAATACACAGGGCAAACAAAGGAGCTAATGCATTAATTAACAAGGTAACAGGTGAATGGGATGAGTTAATGAAAGAGGAAAACTTGGTCAAAGGAAAACAGCAACTGAACACAATGAAAACTAAGGGGCTGTTTACACGACACCGTTTTCAACTAAAAACGTAAGACTTTTTATGTGTTTTGGCTGTTCATGTAAATGACAATGGCGTTTTGGGCGCCTGAAAATGCAAACTTTTGAAAACGGGTTTCAAAGTGCACGTTTTTGAAAACGGTCTCTGTGTAAACAACGAAAACGCGAATCTGTGAAAACGATGACGTCATGCACATGTGCATTATGTGTTCAATCTATAGTGTTTCATCGCCATCTAATGGCCTGGCAGCAGAATACAGCGCTTTTAGTCATTTTCACGAATCTGAGTGAATGGGGATCGTTTTGACAATGGTGTCGTATGTACGCGGAAAACTTCTCAGTTTTAAAGACATCGTTGTCGTGTAAATGTACCCCATGGCTGGCCACACACTTGAAGATTTTAATATTTTGCACCTAATTTGCACCCCCTAGCGATCGGGGAGTGTGGCCTGATTCAAGGCTTGTCGCAAACGACTTTTTGTCCACAAAATCCTTAATTGTATGTTGCATTTACGATTATTTTACTGCTCCCGACCGCGTCGGAGCCGCAAGATCCCAAATCGTAAATATCAAACATGAGATCTCAGTGAGATCTTTTCTCACTGTGGAAATGCTACTACAATCGACAGAAGGTCTGGACGAATCTTCTAGTGTGCATTCGGAGATTATAATGCTAAAAATCGGTTGAAACGGTCTGTGATCTCCCACAGTTTTAAATCCTCTAGTGTTTCCCAGGCCTTAGAAAAAACAGAACAACCCTGACAAGACCTCTTTGTCTTGACATTGATTGTTAGTTTCAGCAAACAGCTTCATCATGCCAAAGAGGATGCTTACAGAGTTGTGGATACAATCTTATATAACCAGGCCAGAAACAGACTAACAAAGACGATCAGAGTGGCTAAAAGAAGCTACTCTGAAAAGCTGAAAAAACAGTTCTCAGCCAATGACCCGGCAACAATCAACAAATGGCTGAGGATCTGAATGTGTCTTACTGTCGATTTGAAAAGCCCAGTCTCACACCCCACACCCACTCTGACCTGCACTTCACACATTCACCAACACCTCCTGCAACCCCCCCTCCTGCTATTCAACTTAAGGTCTGTGTGGAGGACGTGAGCCGAGTTTAAAAAAAACAGAAGATCAGGAAAGTTTCAGGCCAAGACAGTGTTTCACCTGCCTGTTTATTAAAAGTCAGTGCTGACCAACTGGTCTCAATCTTGTGAAGAAGGAGCAGTGTGAAGTTCCCTTCAAACAAAATCATTACAGCTCGATACATCATTGGACTTAATGACTACAGACCTGATGCTCTCACATCAGTGGTCATAAAGTCATTTGTTGGCCAACCTGAAGGACATCACCAGACACTTGCTGGATCCTTTTCAGTTTGGCTCGAGCAAACAAGTCTGTAGATGCTGCAGTCAACATGGGACTGCATTATATCCTGCAACATCTCAACAGACCTGGGACTTACGCAAGGATCTTATTTGTGGATATCAGTTCGGCTTTCAACACCATCAAACCAGATCGTCTATCATACAAACTGTTCCAGCTTTTCGTGCCCACCTCAATCTGTCAGTGGATCACCAGCTTTCTGACAGATAGGCAGCAGCTAGTGTGTGAACGGGGAAACTCACATCCAGGACCCACACTATCAGCACTGGTGCTCCTCAGGGGTGCGTCCTCCCCACTGCTCTTCTCACTGTACACACATAACTGCACCTCTAAAGTGGAGTCATTCAGTGGAGATGATCGTGGACATCAGGAGAAACACCCCAGCACTCCCCCACTCACCATCAAGAGCAGCTCTGTGGCTGAAGTGGAGTCATTCAGGTTCATGAGCAACACTATCTCTCAGGACCTGAAGTGGAACAATCACAGAGACTCCATTGTGAAAAAGCCCAGCAGAGGTTGAACTTCCTTCGCCAGCTGAGCCACAGGAGCTGCTGACACAGTGCTACTCAGACTATATTGAGTCTGTCTTCTGCACTTCAATAACTGTCTGGTTTGGAGGCTGAACCTGTACTGGAGACATCAGAGGACGGTTCGGACTGCTGAGAGGATTATTGCTGCCCCCCAGTCCGACCTCCAGGACATGTACTCTTCCAGAGCGAGGAAAAGGGCAGGTCAAATCATCACAGACTCCACTCACCCCGGCCACAACCTATTTGAACTGTTGTCGTCCGGACAGTGCCTCAGATCACTATAGGCACAGGAACAGTTTCTTCCCGCAGGCTATTTCCCTCTTGAACAGTTAAATGCCGTCCAAGTACAATATCCTTGTAAATTCATTAAGTCCTATTTATTCATATTATTATTCACAATACTGTAAATGTTCAGTATCTGTACATTTTTATAATGACTAATCCTATCTGTGTCTAAAAATGTATTCTTAAATGTTATCATGTGTCTTGTTATATTTATATACTGGAAGCTTCAATAACAAGGTAAATACCAATACCAAGGCTCACTTGGTAATAAAGCTCTTTCTGATTTCTGATTGTTCAGCAGGAAGTAATGTAACCGGATCACCAGCAGAGGGAAGCACAAGCGTTATATGAGTCCTATTGTGAGATGACAGCATGTTTTTGAGAACAGCGAGACCGCACACAACACTTAAAGATGATGTCATTAACTTTCACTCCAGCCTCTTCCATCATCTTATTATCCTCATTAGAGAGAACAGAAAGAGGGCAAGGGGTGTATGAATTCCCATCTGCCCCAACAACAGGTTCAGCATCCTCAGACTCTAGCCTCAAAATGTAATCGAGAGACATAAGCTCTTTAGTTCATGAGGAGTTCTTCCTGAGCCATTGTAATTATGCCACAGGAGACCTGGGACAGGTGGGAAGTCTGGAAATGAGATATAAACTCTCTTGAGAGAGCGATAGAGAGGAGGATATTACCTTCCTTTTTTATTATGCAGGATAAAAAATTACAGATGTTGATGTTAAGTAATTACAGTGCTTTCAAAGTCATGCTGTAGTGTGTGTGATATTCCTCAAACATTCTGGTCAGGGACAGGGTATTAACAGTTTCAAAAGCTGAGGGTCTTTTGGACTTTTTTTGGACTCTTTTGGATATTTTTAGAGAAGTCTCGTGCTCACTAATGCTTCATTTATTAAATCAAACATCCAGAAAAACAGTAATTTTGTGATAGATTGTACATAATAACTTACATTAGCATAAACTTTGGTTTATATATAACTCCAGGCTTATGTGTACTATCAGTTTTTGGTTGTTTATGGGTCAAAGAACTGCTTTATTTTATTGAGCAGACTGTTGGATATTTAGCCAATTTCACAAGCAAGTAGGCCACAAGTACAAAGCTATAGGTAATCAGATATTTTGAAAAGTGTGATATTGATTTTAACAGAGAAGAGTCCCAGCTCTTCAATCAAACATTAGAAGCCCTTATAAAAGTAATAGCACAGCTCTCCTCAACAAGTGACATGTTTTAAGGTTTCATTCATTTCTTTAACACAAATAATCCTTAGGTTTAATGAATACCTGGTATGAGAAATGGTGATACTTGTCTTTGCGAACATCACTAAACAGAAGCATACAAAACATGTTTTTTCCCGGAAGAAATACTTCTTCTGGGCTGAGAGTGTTACTTACTCAAGCTCAAAAGCCTCTCACCAGAATCTCCAGAAAAAAAAGGAAGGCAAATTAGAGCAGAAACTAAAATAAAGTGTGACAGAAAGAGTGGAAACAACTTTTATCTTCCCTCGACTAAAAACAATCTTGTCACACGCTGATAATATTTACACCGTTGCCACAGCTGTGGAGAAGACCATACTTTGTCATTGCTAACTCTATAATCTAAAAGTCATGTAAAATGTGTGTGTGTACAGACAGAGAGGACTATGAAGCCTGAACTGTTCACTGTCAGCATTGTCAGATGGTTTATTCCAAGCGATTAAGGTTTGGCAGGTTAGGTCCCATTAACCCCTGTTGCTAGATACTGTAAAAACATCTTTCTTTATCTATGGCCATTACAAATTATTTAAGTATTCAGACAAAATATAATTAAAGCAACAGTATAATGCAAAAGTTGTAGTAAAAAATATGGTAAGTCTATAAATATAATCGTATGTGGGTTGTATTTGTATTTAAATGTGACAAACAGGTTGTAATAAGTGTGTGTGATGCCTTAAAATTATCATGTGGTTTTATGACTGTGGGTTGCAACTGATGATGAACTAAACCGATTGTTGGTTTAACTTAAAAGTAAGTTACCTGGTTGCCTTAAAATTTTGAGCTCATTGAAATTAAAATTTTGAGTTAATGCAATGAAGGAGATTGGTTTAATCAACTGAAAATCAAAATATTATGTTATCTGAACCACATTAATTATGGTTGATTTGACAAAGAAAAAAGTTGTGATAACAAATTATGAATATATATATATTTTTACAGTGTATGTGACTTTGTGACTGGGATTTAACAGAGACGTTGGGTCATGATCTTTCACATGGCTTCTCTTCACAGCTTTTAGTACTAAAAGCCATAAATGAGGGTGATGTCACTGACTAAACCAAGCTGGAGGAGGGTGTTGGAGGATAAGTATATTTTCTGACATCATGGAAGTAAATGCCCTCCTCTGCATCTAGATATAGCATTGCATGACCTCTCTCTTTCTCACTGTCCCACAAGGTTGAACAGTTGCTACAGAAAACCTGAAGTCTTGCGGTTTCCTCCACGTATGCACAATTTGAAATGTCACTTCCTGTTTTCAGAAACACCCAACCTTTGAAATGTACAAGAACTCACTCAGTCTCACGAGGGCTGGGCAGAAGGCGGTGGAAACTTTACCACCCTGAGTGGCCTCGGATGTTTCCATCCACTACCAATAAACACTAGCTCTGTCTGTCATACATTTATTTCTGTTTTACATTATGAGCTACAATGGCATCTAAAAACTCTGAAACCACTAAATAAAAATCTTTTTAATTTAATTTAATACATATTTGGCAGAAGAGTTTATATATATATATATATATATATATATATATATATATATATATATATATAATTATTATGATTTAAATTAATTAAAGGTGCTCTAAGCGATGTTGGGTGACGTCACTTCTTGTTGACGTTCGAAGTATTGTCAAACAAAACGAAGGCTAGCTCGACCCTCCCTTCTCCTCATCCCGTCCCCTCCCCCTTCATCCGTGCTTCCTGAAACAGGCTTTTCCAATGTAAATTCGGGACTTTGCGCGTTCCTTCTCCTTTTCCCTCTTCTTTGCTATTTGTTCATCGGAACGTCGTCTCTTTGGTCGTGTGTCGGCCATATCAAAATTCAAGAGAATATAATTCTAACGTTAGTCATTGTCGTTGTCTAGGACATCTCTCCTCTAGCTAACTTCCCTCTTCATGCTTCTCTCTCCTCCACTCCACACACCTCCCTTCATGTGCACGCGCACTAACCCCCACCCCCACCCCCAAATCATTCTTGTCGGTTATTGGCTGAAACACTTTTTGCTATGTTTCATGGTCCAGGCTGGGCCAGTTTGTTTTTGTTGTCGTTTGTGGAGCCTGGGGTGTCTACAGAGACCGCATTTTTTTTACAGTGTGTTCAGGGGACTGGCAGCTAGCGGACAGTGAGGAGATGTTTGCTGTATGTGACAAAAAAAAATTCAGCCTAAAAAATGCGTGACATCACTTAGATCGCCTTAAATTATAGTTATTATAATTAATATTTATATGTCATAATGATTTTTTTTTTTAACTTTTTTCAAGTGTAAGTTTTGAATCACATAATTTCAATGATCTCAGCTCCACTGCATATTTAAATAAGTCAAGGGACAGATCTCAATCAGTATTTTCACAGGTATTTGTTTGGAGAACTGGACATTGCCCTTTGTAACAATGCAAAAAAGGAGGCATCTTGATTTTTGTATGTTCATGGAGAAGTAGTCATGAAATATTATCAAGTGACTGCTTACCGATAAAGAAGGTATCAGGCCCGCCTTCTCCTAAAAGTGACACGGTATTTGGATCAAGTCTCAGCCAGAGTCCCACAGCCAGAACCAGCGAGCCCATCAGCTGCAAGACCAAGACCAACAAAAATCTTTAGAAGACATCCTTTCAAATCCAAATCTGCTTTTTTGTTCTTGGAACACACAAAAAAAAAGAGAGACATTTTTGAAGAATCATTATCAGACAAAATGAATGAGCAACATATTATGTCGATATGTGCTAAATGACGTCAGGCCAACTAAATTAAATTCCTCAGAATGAATTAATTTGACAATAAATAAATAAATAAATAAAACATTTCAGATCTTTATCTAAGGCCTTGAAAGTCTGTACTCTCTGACTTATGTTTTCTCTTAGTTACGGAGAAGTGGCACAGATATTTTTCCACTCTGGCAGGATCCTTCAGGTCTTAAATCTAGTAAGACAGACCGCAGAATTCAGCCACCATCACTCTTAAAAGGACTCTTATTACTGCTGATAAAGAAAGCAGACACTCATCAGTCAAAGCACATTCAAAAGACCATCCGTTGGTTTGAATAGAGTTTGATTCAATTTACAGTGTCCCTCCCAGTTTTACGCTCTTGGTCTCCTGCCACCACTGGGCTTCATAAATGGGTAACACATGTTAAAATGGGCTTTTGTGTAAAACCAATACCTCTGAGATGTTTCAGGTCTGAAGGGCAAAGGCTATCTAAAGCTGTGAAAATCATACTAAATATCTGATTAAATAGAAATCCATGAGAATGATGCAAGACTTTCCTCACTCTGTCCTGAGTCCTCCAGCTGTCATACAGCACACCCCCCTTCGGGAGATGCAAGCCTTCAAACACTCAGTAACCCCACTGCAGTGTAATATCATCCGGCTGACTTCAGTGCACTGCCCCACCCTGGGTCGCCCCACACCCCCCTCCCTCCAGAGATCAGGGTTTATCTGTAGGACAAAAGACCAACTGTCTGTCTGTTACACACTACGCTATACAAGACAATGAGCGAGTGTGTCTGCGCGTGTGCTTCAATAATATTCCCTAAAATCTATTCATTACACACACAAAAATGTGTATGTGTGTGTGTGTGTGTGTGTGTGTGTACATACAAACATATATACAGTATATATAATATATATATATATGTGATGCGATCTGGGAAAACCCACCACATGGTGAAATTTTACCTATTACAGGTTTTGATATCATATGGAAGCTGGTATCAAGCCCTTTCCAAATCTGTTTTTATTTTTATCATAGCTTGTTGGTAGCAACAGTTATGTTTATCTGAAGTCGGCCGATCGCTATGATTTTCTGGAACGGAATTTTGAGAAAAACAGGTTTAATTAACTGTCACCGTCGAGACGCTTCTTGTCCATCTCGCGACTGTTATAAAACTGCGTGACGTTATAGTTTAAACAGGATTGCCTGTTTAAGAGACGGACAGGTGTATGGGATATACGGCGATTGTTGTTTTTTTTCACCTCTGCCGGGCGTTAGAGAAAATGGTCGCATAGAATGCATTAGAGAAAGAGAGTATTTTCAGCTTGACTCTATAAATCGCTGTTTTTCTGCACTAAACAAGGGAATTTTGCCAAGATATTTTCAGAGATAAGAGAAAAGATGTTATAGAATAATAATTTAATGGAAAAAAAATTTGACAAAAAAAAATTACATTCAAACTATTTTGGAATTTACTGAAAACGGCCCAGCGCGACATCCGACGGGTTTTCCCAGATCGCATCACATATATATATATATATATATATATATATATATATATATATGTTTTTCACACAAACACACAAACACACTGAATGCAGAATACAAAATAATAAATATTGCAACAGAATTATACTGTATGTCTGGAAACATATTTGCATCTTATTAATTAGTGACTGTGACAATGTGGACATGCTCTGTAAACAATTATATTCTTACTCGTTATCTTTGTCTTGTTCTTTTGGCAATTTTTTTCAATACTTTTAAGTCTAAACCTCTCTAAATGTATGTTACTATTTTATTTATACAGCATTTATATTAGTTATATAAACTAGTCTAATGTTTAAAAGTTGGGGTTTGGTACTGTAAGACTTTGATATTTTTGAAAGAATACAGTAAACATTTTTAATATTGTTAACTATTATTACAATTTGAAAAGTTTAAAATGTTAAACTTAAAAATATTATTTTCTTCTAATATATATATATATATATATATATATATATATATATATATATATATATATATATATATATATATTACTGACCCCACACTTTTGAACAGTAAATAATAATGTTATACAAATAACATAATAAAATGCAAGTAATATCCAATGACTTTGCTTTAAATGTAAATACTATAATAATGCAAGAATAACAAACAAAATAATCATAAAGTCTCTCATACTGAGTCTAACAGCTTTAGGCCATGCAGTTTCCACTCTTAAAATTGTTTGTTGGGTCACTTTTTATTTTCAAGGGGGATTTTACATGTATGGAAACAAGATTTGGCTTTTTCAAGTTTATTGGGAGTTTTATGGTGTCTTTAAACAGACAATTTCTGAGCACATTTTTATGTAATTTCCATAATTTCTGCAACAAACAGAGCTTTCATTTGTAGCAAAGAAAGAAAAAAAAAAAGGCCACGGTTAAACTACCAGACATTTCTTTGATGTTTCATGTTCCAAGTGACCAGATGAACATAATATAAACTAAATATCATGAGATCATGTGTCTATATTCTCTAATGAAGAACTTGCAGCAAACACAAAAACACCAATTATATGTTGGAAAAGAAGGTGGAACATTTCAAACTGAGACATTACGAAACAAGAAAAAAAGAAAGACGGGGGAAAAAAAAAGAACGAAAGAATTGGTCAACCCAAACCCAGGAAAAGCTGATTAGATCTCCTGGTGGAAAACAGAATCCAGTCAGCTCAGAGAAGTTTCCGCATAAAAGAGTAGGCAAAAAGTCCCTGGATGACCTTCCGCTTCTGGCGAGATTCTGAAGTGTGGATACGATGGACACTATATTATCCCATGAGGCCGTGGGAGAGGATTTGTGAATGGCAGTGAAGCGACGCAACTGACACTGGTAGATCACATGATAATGACAACATGGCGAATGTAGTACGTCCAGATTTGATATATCTTTAGGTTCTGTGTTAAAAATGCCATTGTGAACACTTAGTGAATCAGGACTAGATGTAGTATTTTCTTTTTTTGATTTGGACCAAAAAAAACAATAAAATTGAACTACAAGTGTGAACACACCCAAAATAAACCTGACTACTACAACTTGACGTTACATCAACTAAAGTGCATTTTAAAGGTCTGTTTAGGTAGAAATATAACTGCACAATTTCCAATTTGGGAAATGAGGTTCTTGCAAAGTAATTATGGCAAATTAGGCAGTAATGACATGAGGGTTGTAGTATTGAGGCGTGTCAGTGGAAAGGGAGAGTGCTCTATTGTCCCACTCTGAGGGGTGTGGTCAGAGAACATCAGGGGACGCTCTCCACACACACACTACACTGTACCCGACCACCTGCTGTTGCTTCTTTGTGTAATTCAGTTTTCAGTAATCCAGTTTTCCAGTTCACAACAGACTGCGCCATCTGACCAATCAGAACAGAGCAGACCAATCACAACAGACTGGGCCATCTGACCAATCAGAACAGAGCAGACCAATCACAACAGACTGGGCCATCTGACCAATCAGAACAGAGCAGACCAATCACAACAGACTGAGCCATCTGGCCAATCAGAGCAGAGTAGACCAATCACAACAGACTGGGCCATCTGACCAATCAGAGCAGAGTAGACCAATCACAACAGACTGGACCATCTGACCAATCAGAGCAGAGTAGACCAATCACAACAGACTGGGCCATCTGACCAATCAGAGCAGAGTAGACCAATCACAACAGACTGGGCCATCTGACCAATCAGAGCAGAGTAGGTCAATCACAACAGACTGAGCCATCTGGCCAATCAGAGCAGAGTAGACCAATCACAACAGACTGGGCCATCTGACCAATCAGAGCAGAGTAGACCAATCACAACAGACTGGACCATCTGACCAATCAGAGCAGAGTAGACCAATCACAACAGACTGGACCATCTGACCAATCAGAGCAGAGTAGACCAATCACAACAGACTGGGCCATCTGACCAATCAGAGCAGAGTAGACCAATCACAACAGACTGGGCCATCTGGCCAATCAGAGCAGAGTAGACCAATCACAACAGACTGGGCCATCTGACCAATCAGAGCAGAGTAGACCAATCACAACAGACTGGACCATCTGACCAATCAGAGCAGAGTAGACCAATCACAACAGACTGAGCCATCTGACCAATCAGAGCAGAGTAGACCAATCACAACAGACTGGGCCATCTGACCAATCAGAACAAAGCAAACCAATCACAACAGACTGAGCCATCTGGCCAATCAGAGCAGAGTAGACCAATCACAACAGACTGGGCCATCTGACCAATCAGAACAGAGTAGACCAATCACAACAGACTGAGCCATCTGGCCAATCAGAGCAGAGTAGACCAAACACAACAGACTGGACCATCTGACCAATCAGAGCAGAGTAGACCAATCACAACAGACTGGGCCATCTGACCAATCAGAGCAGAGTAGACCAATCACAATGGTCTGGACCATCTGACCAATCACAGAATATGGGACATCTGACCAACTTAAGTAATTTCTTTTGAAACTTATATGCCATGTATTTAAATACATTTGTAATGAGTTTGTAATTTAGTACATTCAAAATATATGACTATATTAATTATATAACTTATTAATGTAACTTCAAATAACACACTACATTTCAAATTATAATCCAGTACTTTAAATGTGCTAGTTAACACATCAAAATAAGTGTACTTCTTTAAAGCACAACAAAAGATTATTAAAACAATGATTTAAGATGTACTTTAAAGTAAAATGTTTTACATAATCATGAGAGTGCGCTCTCTTCAATACACTCAAGTTAATATCATATTACTGTCTCTGAAAGTACAGTTTTTCAAGGTCTGAAACGTTTTTGAAAGTCTGGGTTTCTGAAAAAGGTAAAACAATAAAAAAGCATACATGAAGGGCCAAGCCATTACACCAAGACAATTGTAATGAGACCTTCATCAAAGAAAAAGAAGAGAATATAAAAGTGCCCGCACTTAAAGAAACACTCATAAACACGCACGCAACGCCCAGAGACAGCAACACACTAAGTGCACATCACACACACAGCCACAGATATCCCTACAGACATGAAGTCTTTCAAACGCCTAATGGTGTTTACCACAAAGCCACTCCTGTCCTGTTAGCATCAATTACCATAACTCATGTGCCTCTTCCTCTCCTAATGTGCTGGTCTTGTCCGGATCAAGTCTGTATGGTCAATAACAACTGGTGATTAAGAAATATAAACCACACCCGGGTCCAGTCAAGTCAAGCATGTTTAAAAACGGCAGAGTCTGACTATATGCTGTACACCTATAGTTACACTTGTAATTTTATTTATAAAAGGGATAGTGCCAGTCCTTGATTCTGATTGGTTGAGCCGCATTTGAAGCCATTGTAAATTACTCAACAAACACACACCTGTGACCGCATTACATTAGTGTTACTGCGCAACTGCCGTTTGAGATTCTTTGTTACTGCATGTGTTGCTTAGCAACCTCTTTGGAACTACATTAAAGGAGAACTTGGTAACTTTTTTAACTTAATAAAACTGTCTAGAAATCATTTGGATGGTTAAACAACCTATTCTGGTGATATTGATGACTTTCCCCGCTCCCCCCAGCGTTCCCAGGTGGAAAACCAACCTTGCAACTTGGGGACTGCCGTCCCGGTAAGACAGAAATTGGAAGTCTCGTGAGAAGCGAGAACGAGAACGAGCGCGAGCGCGAAACACAAATTGCTTTACGGCAATTCGACATAAACACACACGCATGTATGATGTATTACCAGATTACCCACCTCGGTAGACATAGCTCCACACGATACAGTTGGCTTGCTCCGATCATAACAAACGCACATGAGCAGCTGTAGAGAGGGGGAGGAGGCTGCCGCAAGTGAGTTTTTTACGACCGTGTTGTGAAATATACGCCCCCCCACAGCTGTAGGGGGAGCTCGTGGGGAAAACATGCGACAACAAAAGGGAAAATCAGCGAAGAAGTGACTAGAGTTCGCTAGAGTTGCCGAGTTCTCCTTTAATTGGCGGAGGAATACATGTGTTATAATGTTTTATTACATGGCTTGGTTGAATTCTAATGTAGAATGCGGTGTGTTATTTCTTGATAACAGACCCCTGCTAAGTATAACACACCATTGCCATGAAAAACAGAGCGTTGGTATGGACGCAGGATTCTAACCGCAGAGACGGAACGGACTATTTTCTTAAGCGGAAGGAATACAATCGTTTTTAAATCAATAAACTCCTTTTTAAATCAATATTTTGTGTCAAATTATTGATTTATTTGGTAGGTAGTAGGGCTGTTGGCACAAATTACACAATTCGATTCGATTTCGATTCACAAGCTTGCAATTCGATTCGATTTCGATTCGATTCGATTCAATTCAATATTGATTATTTTGGATATCAGGTAGGCTAAAATACATTGCAAATTTTGTCAAGGAAAACAAATCTCTTAACTATTATTGTAAACTATGGGAGTCAGTTGTAGCCTATAGGCTTCATTAGCCTACTATAATTTTGAAGGTAAAAATTAACTGAATTGTATACAAACACTTAAAATAAACTTTTATTTATTTTTATAATAATAAAGTTATATGAAATTATATAAAAATTTAAATGGTGGCTGTCATAAAAAACTTTCCAGATTTATTCAAACATGCATTAAATATTGAAGAACATTAAAAATGATAATGAATATGTAATATTGTGCATACATTTAACAAAATGCTCCTCTCTAGAGTTAATTTTTCTAGCTGACTAACGAGTTTATGGTCACTGGATATGTTTGTTCTGAGGTAAATGTGACGTGACATGACATTGTTTACTAACGTCTTTCCACGGTTGAAACACTGATTGAGCGATTCCATGTGACATGATACGGACTTCGATAAGTTGTACTCTATATTTTAACACACTTTCAGATGCTCATTTATTTCGCGCTATAACTGGTATTATTAAGGCGGAAGAAGATCACGTGCGCTCCGCGCTGCTGCTTCTCTTGAGCTGAGCTGCGCCAGAGCGATCTCACGCCACAGCGCCAAAACGGTATTGAATTTCATAAGAAAATGGACGTAATTTGAAATCTGAGACTTAATGACAAATAATAACAAAGCACAAAGATTATTGCGATTTATTGGATGGGATGCGCGCAACAATGTTCCATTCATTCATCAACTGAAGACAGGATTACTAATCGATTCTTGGGATTTAAGAATCGATATCGTTTCGTAAAAATGAGAATCGATTAAAATCGAGAAATCGATATTTTTTACCCAGCCCTAGTAGGTAGCCAAGTAATAAGCGGGATAATGTAGAGCGAGGCGGTTGTTATAGCGAATACAACCCCTTCAGGCTGATTCAAGACTCATCCGCTTTGCGTCGTCCTGATCAGCCTGTCGGGGTTGTATTCGCTATAACAACCGCCTTGCTCTACATTATCCCTTACATATTTTTAGTTGCTGGTGTTTATGAATAAAATAAATATTAAAATGAATATTTTTTATGGAGTAGCCGTGTTTTACAGTGGACTTATTGCTTAAGTTTACTTCCAGTAGTGGCTTTGTTTATCTCAACACATCAACTTGAAAATTAGTTTTAAGGCATCTAACTGGTTACCAAAAAAGGCATGGAAGCAGTACAGCCAAAAATAAAACATTTTGTTTCCTTTTTCCTCAATAACCACATTATTGCTGTCACAGTAAAGGGGAATCATATCGTTTGTTGTCCTGTCTCACTTCATTTGTCTTCAGAGACAGTTTGCAGCTCTGACCTCACTCGTTTATGTCTTCCTGTCCGCTGTGCCAATCTGACAGCATTATTAATAATTAATCAGGCTCTCCGATTCAACACACATCAGGGGAATATGATTTGCTCCCAACAGACCATCCATGATAGGACAAATTCTGTTTGGATGTATGGGTACTGAATACACTGCAAACAAACAAACAAACAAATGAATGAATCATGTCACAGATATCTTCATTTTTATTGAATCCGGATCCTAAATGAAGATGATAATCACTGGATCTTCTCTGGATAATGAGCAGAGAACAAGCTAATGTAAACAAAGCTAATGCATGCTAAATGCTGTCAGTCAGACAACATGAATGATAATATCTGTGAGATTAATGTGGCTCTAAACAGGCCAGAGATCATTATCCTCAACAATTTCCTCTCTTTGTCCTATTCTGTCTAGTCCAACTGTGCCCATTTTCCATGGCTGAGCTGCCAGGTTGTGAGCGAGAGGTTTTAGCTGGGAAAAAAAAGAGACTGTTCTGAGGCTATTTAGGTTTTTGTGTCAAACTGAACAAAGCAGAGCTCCCATGCAGAGATGTTCCTCGAATTCATCCTTTCATTTACTGTCAAGAACATTCCGGCTACATTTTAAAGAGACGCGGAGATTGTTAATCCAGGATTGTTAATCCAAGATCTTCTCAAAACAGAACTATGGGGATTTCAGCACTTCAGTTTGATAAAACAGGGATGTTGATCAAATAACTGTTGTATCTCTAAAAAGAAGAAGTTATTGAGCAAGAAGTTGTGTGTTTGCATAAATTTACTAACAATACCCCAATGCGCTTACTGGTTATCTAGGTCATGATCATACCAACTGTCTCTCTTTAGCTCTCACACATACACACACGCACACACACACGCACGTAATATTTAACCCTTTTCTATCCTATTTCCCTTGTCGGCCTCTTAATCAGGCTTGATATTCTCAAACGTCTATTCTTTACTTCTGTTTAACCACATTTTACTGTATTAAAAATAAAAGTTTCAAAAGTAAATTTTTTTTTTTTTTTTTTTTTTTGCAGTGATGCCATAGAAAAAAACATTTTTGGTTCCCTAAAGAACCTTTCAGTGAACAGTCGATAAAGGAGGCCTAATATGACCTTTTACAAAGTCTTGATGGTACTTGAATAGGTTTTTGTGCTCGAATGTTAAAAAACACATTATTTTTCATATATTCTCCATTGTTGCAGCTCCTCTCTTCCCAGTCTGTCAGTATCGCTCTGTTTAGTTCCTGTCTCTCAGAAAAGCTCAATGTGCTCTGATTGGTCGGCTGGATCAGTGTGTTGTGATTGGTCAAGCTCTTTGAGTGTGTTTGAGAAATGTCCCGCCCCTCACCATAACTGTGAGTTTCAACACACTACGAACTCAACCAGGCCCCGCCCCTTTATTTTACGTATGCAGTGGACAGGAATTATTTAAATGAGGAATATTGTGACGTGTTCGTTCCCGGGAGAAAACTCAAGAGTACAATGGAGGCGTTTCAGGGAGTTCAGAAACAGTGTTACTGATATAGAGAATAACTCCCACTGGAGGGACTTTGTAACTTTGCAGAGCTTTTTCATGCTCAAACAGCAACATTACACACTAAAGAAAGTTGTAAAAAAGCATAATAGGTCCCCTTTTTTTCTTAGTGTGAAGAACATTTAAAAAACATTTCTATTCACACTAGTCCCTTATTCTGAAAGGATCCAGAATGGAGATGGAGCTCAAAGCCCAGCAGAGCTCGTCTGGATGGCCTAGGAAAGCCACCAAAGCCTCACAGGAGCAGCAGAGATTGGAAGTTGTGCTACAGCAATGTGGTTCACAGCCTTTTTCAAAACACTGATGCACATCGCAGGAGCTGCAGTGGACTGAATACTACAGGAGCTACAGTACCTTTGACTGAAATATGGATGTTTTGGGATAACTGTTTGGAGAAGCTCAGATAAATGAATGTTCGGAATGAGTACTGCTTACTGCACTGTATAAAATTGGCATAGGATTTTATTTGAAACAATTTTCACCTGATATTTCAATTGCTTTTCAATTGCTAGTAAATGTCACTAATAATTACAAAGAAATGGCAATTAACACATTCAATTAAACATGACATTTTGAAGTAGAAATATTAAAATAAACTGTAAAAAATCCATGAAACTCACAGCAATAAAACAATTTAAGTTATATAATTTATGATTTAATTTTATTTTGGCATTCATAGGCATTCGATATACAAATATACAAAAACACATTAAGATATATTGACAATATCTGTGATATGCTATTAATTTCCTACAGAAAATCATAAAGAATTGCCAATCAGTTTATGAATGCTTAAATACAGTGTTTTTACCTAATAAATTCTATAATGTAACTTAATTTTTTACTGTAAATTTAATTGATTTTTAGTGTAATATTTCTGTTACTTTCTAATTCTTTGTAATTTTTTGTAAAATGTACTTAATTATTTGTTTAAATTTTACAGAAATATACAAAGCAACTGCAAGTAACATTGAATTAAACATGAAAATTTGAGGCAGAAATATTAACATTTCTAAAATATTATAATATTTATATAAAATTATATTAAAAAATTATATAAAATTAATATATAAAAAGAAAATTACAGTAAAAGTGGCAGCTGTGGTTGCCAGAACATTTTAGGTTTTACAGATTGAACTTAAATTTACAGTATTGTTTTTTTATTATTATTTTTCATTACTGATATAGTGTTAATATACCAATATGCTAAAATCTGTTTTGTATTTGTTTGTAAAACATACTCCAATAATCTTTGCTTTATTTACACCTTATGTTTTTGTATGCATACATCTTGAGTGTATGCAGCTTTTCAAAATGTACGATTCTACAGTGTTGTCACTGTATACAGTTATTTTGAATTTATTATATGCAGTTTTGAGTCTAAATGTTGTTGTTTTTTTTACATTTATATGCTCCATAAATAATCATTAATTTAACGTTTTTCAAATATATATATTTTTTTGCCGACTTAATACAATATGTCTTCTTTAATATGCCCAAACAAGAATATTAGTTAAATTTAGATATGTTTGCTCTTCCAACATTTTATTGACAGTGTACTTAACATTTTGGCAAATATAGTAGTAGATCATCTAAATATTCAAGATTCAAGAATCTTTATTGTCACTATACAAAGTGCAATGAAATTAGAGCAGTCTTTACAGTACAATCACATATAACTAGTGCAAGTTAAACGTCCAGTTTAAATATTTGAAATAATTCTCAGTGAAGGCATTAGTGCAAATTAAGCCAGTTATTCCATAACGATGTATAAAGTAGAAAAGCTGTGTGAGTATTGAGTATTGCAAACTTATTGCACAGTTGTGGCATACAGAAAAGCCGTAAGTGTTGCATTGTTTTGCATACTAATGGGAGTGTGCAATAGTGTGCAGTCAAGTATTGCACAGATCTTTCAGATCAAACAGTTAGGTTATTGCACAATAGGCAGTAAAATACTGCATAAGGTATTGCACACAATGGGACAGTAGAAAATGCAACAAAAAGTCAACATATACTAAGCAGTACAGAATGTAAATAATTCTATGATTATATTTGTGATTAGAATGAACACAAAAGCTTGTGAGAATGAAATTTAGCTACCAGTAACTACTATATACTATAAGACAAAGCATTTATTTAGCTTTCTATAAAAAAAAAAGCATGGAATGTCCTTATTTAGACATCAGCATCAAGTATAGGTGTGTGTGTGTGTATGTGTGTGTCAAATGGAAGGTCAAAGTGTCACTTGTTTAAAAATCTGATGATAAAATGGCTGAAATTGTGGGGGGAAAAAATGTAGGGGACATGGTAATGTAATACAAAATGCTAATAAAGTTTTACGAGAGTTCTGTTATTGTGGAAACAGAAACCGTTTCAAAATTTCAGACTTGTTTTAATGGGAATCTAGGCGTTTCTGTGCATAGATGTGCATAAACCACATTCATGTCAATTATTGATAACAGGCCAAATAAATTACACCAAACAGATACACCCAAAAGCAGAGCTCTCAAAACCTTTGACCAATGCATTTCCATGACATTGTTCACTATAGAAATACTGTGACAGAGACGTTTAAAGATTTAATTAATTTTAGTGATTTTTTCCTGTCTGTAAATTACTATTTTAAAATTCCTTGATATGTCCAGGTTTACCATGCATGCAGGTAAGACATTAACCAAGGCTTAAAAACAAACAAAGCAAAAAAACACCAAAATATAGTAAATGCTGCTGTATTTCATTTCATTCCATTTTTTTCATCCCAGATTTTCTAATCTTTTTTTCAAAGAGTAGTTATTCTAATCACTCACGTTGAGAATTTATTATAATACATGGTTACATTATTATTAATTAAAGCAAGGTTACATATTTACTCCAGAAAATGTTTTACCATGAACTATCATGTGTAAGAAAAGTTTATGGTTAATCAGATAAAAGTGTCCTCAATGAAAATTGGTCAGGCCTTCCTTAAACTGTGCTTCCCGTGCCGTAGTTAATGCTAATATATGCCGAGCAGTGTGTCATTCATGAATGAATCAGTGTTTTAACAAATCTTTTAAAACGTAGAAACCATTATCAGTTCACTAAAGCCGTTTTAAAGCACTTGACTACTGCCATCAAAGACTGGCTATTTGCATGAAATAGCATTTCAAGCGGAGTCTGTGAAGGAAAATTTTATTGGTTATGCCAAACAAACGTCGCTTCGTCTGAACGAATGAACTGGGACTTGTCAATGAACTTTAAAGTCTAGTTTAAAAGTAAATTGAATAATTGAATTAAAAAATAAATGGAATAATTCGTTGTTCATGGATGAACTGAACTGAATGAATGAGGCGTCTTTCTTCAATGAACTGACTGACCCTGCTTATTAACGAATTAGGCCTAATCGAATCTCGTTCATAAACTAGGATCTATACAGACCAACAGGGCATTAAAGCCAACATTAAACGGAAGTCTTTTCTTCTCTATTATGACGGCTTCTCGAACAAGAACAAATGTAGGGCGGGAACTGATTGGATGGTTGAGGTTTGCTATTGGTCGATCTAATGTGAGTGACAGGTTGTCCCGCCCTCAAGCTATCATCAGGGAAAAGAGGGAGGGGAAGTTACTCTGACTAAAGATTACAAGGGCACATTAATTAAAAATAATAATAATGACGTGCATGGATAAATCATTTGTAATAAATACTGCACACACACACACAAAAAAAGGTCAATTTTGATTTCATGGTGGACTGTCCAATGAGTGAATGATTCAATGATTTACTCATAATAAACAAAGCTCACTGCTCGCCTCCTACTGGCATAACGATATCCTGCAGACGGGTTTACTGAACTTATCAGCGAACGAATTTTAAACGAATCTATTCACAGAACAGATTCAAAAGATTCGAAGTCAGTGGGGAGAGTCAAAACACCCCGTCCTATAGAGCGCCAGTGTCCGGCTGCTGCCCTCCAAACAAACACACGCTGAAGGAAAAAGGGGCGGATTTTCCTCAGTGGAAAATGTGATTTGAGTCGTACGAGCAGTGACTCTCAGCCTCCCCCCGAATCAAGCTTTAAATTCCTGCAGAAGGTGTGTAAACACTCTTAACAGAACGAATATTTGACTTGAAAGTGCACGCAAAACTGGCTCTAGATAGCAAAATACAGACTACTAAAATACCACACATGATGGCATGTAAATACAACACTACTGCATTAGGCTACTTACCCAGAATATAAAGTTGAACACGAAGAGGAGATATTTCACACATTTCATTCCGCCTTCAACTTTCCCCATGGTGAAGGTACAAAGTGAGCGACTTCTCTTTCAAAAACAGTGAAATGTGAGGATGCTGTTGCACTGCACGAGCTCTGTCAACATCTGTACGAGTAGCAGCGGGTGATTTCGTCTGCGTCTCTCTCTGACTGTCCCGCCCCTCTGAATAATGTGTCGGGGGGACTCGAGGGGGGTTCGGGACGGGCAATGCTCCATCCAGGCACTGCACAGTGGCTTCTTTCATGGGACTGCGCGATCCCAGTCAAAACAGAGAAAGCCTTTAAAGGCTTTTTGTTTGGAGAGCTACTGAGCACAAGTAAATAAACATTTAGTTTTCACTCTTAAAATCAATTTGAAAAATGGAATCATGAAACAACAAAATGATGAAATCAGATGTCAAACAGTGCCAAATCAGAAAACTCTAGCGGTCTAATTTAATATTATTTTGTAGGCTATTTGCAGCTTTATAAGTGTATAGGGTAGATGTCAATTTGACATGTTAAAGTCGGCATGAAACATAATTTGCGATATCTTTTCTTCCCTATTGTGATGTTTAGCCTAGCTATATGAGTGAAACGCCTTTTCAAACAAGAAAAAACATGTAGGGCGGGACTTGATTTTTTCCATTGGGATTTGATTGGATCCTGGTGTTTGCTATTAGTCGATCTTATATGAGTGACAGGTTTATGCTGGGTACACACCAAAAGATAATCGGGCTGATTTTGGGCCGATTTCCCCCCTTCCGACAATCCTAGCTGTGTCCCGATTATCTTGATGGTTCAACAGATTATCTTATCAGATTTTCCCTTGGTGTGAGGTGTGTTAAGAGTGTCCGAACCTGCTCGGAAGAACATCGGAGCCGCCCCGATCGCGAATCGTAAATATTCAACATGTTTAATATTTACGATCAGAAATCCTGATGTGTGGGGGGAACCCCGAGGACAAACGCGCGCACGTTCTGGAGATTATCACGTGAAACGAAACAATATCCAATCAGAAAGTGAGATGATGGAAGACGGCCATTCTCACACACACACACACACACACACGCACACACGCAGGAAGCTGAGTGTTATAAGGGTTCAATGAGGGATTAAATAGGCTAACTTTTTCTAAAGAGACAATAAATACAATAAAGAATAAATAAAGACAATAAAGAATGAATATATTTCTGTATAAAAGGTTATATATAATGGTGGGTACAATGTTTTTTTTTTTTTAATTTTTTTTATGTGAAAATGAAAATCATTCCAAACACTATCATCATAATTTCTTCCTGCATATCATCCGACATGCTTATTCTGAAGTCTCGCGAGATTTTGCGAGATTTCCTGTGTTCACAGTCGAGAATCTGGTTGAAAATCTGTTTGTGTGTGGTGTGCTGTCTTTGTCACATCATGGCACACCACACACTATAGGAACAAAATGCTTAAATCTGGGATTTTTTGTCCTCATGTTTGTGGTCTATCACATTTTGAAAATCTTATAAGATGTAAAAAATCTTTTGGTGTGTACCCAGCATTAGTGGCATATCTAGAGGGTATGCATGGGGTGGCGCTGGCCCCCCGAATTATGATTGGCTCCCCCTGGTGCCCCATTGGGCTATAGCAGTGGTTCCCAATCTTTTTTTCCGGGAGACCCCTATTTTAACATTCAAAATCCTTAATGACCTGTTGTGTTTTTAATAAATGCAACAACAGCAGAAACATTAAAATAATAGCATTAACTACGGCCGGATTTGACTTACAACATAATGTTATCTATACTAACATACTACATGTTCACATAAATTATTGACCAAAATGTTTTATGTTTAATGACAAACCTGATATTTCAGCCATTAAACCATTTTTAAGGAACAGGATGAGTCAAAATAATAGGTATTTTATCAGCTAAATTAATAATTCTAGATACCTTATTATCCAAATTGTTTAGAATTTTAGAATGCACATTAGCTTATTTTCCATTGGCTGGTTAAAATTTACAACAGCACATAAAAATGTTTACACAACATCATTTTCAACTAAACACGGAAGACTTTTTATGCGTTTTGGCCCTTCATTTATACGACAACGGCGTTTTGGGCTCCTGAAAACGCAAACTTTTCAAAACGGGTTTCAAAGTGAAAAATTGTCTCCATGTAAACAACAAAAAGGTGAATATCTGAAGACGATGACGTCATGCACATGCGTATTACGTGTTCAGTCTATAGTGTTTCATCGCCATCTAACGGCCTGGCAGCAGAATACAGCGCTTTTAGTCGTTTTCGCGGATTCGTGTGAACGGGGATTGTTTTGACAATGGTGTCGTCTGTACGCAGAAAAAACTCAAAGGAAAAACTTCCCCATTTTAAACATAATGTTGTCGTGTAAACGTACCCTGCAGTTTCACAAACAAAAACTGTAGACAGGCTGAATGAAAATGTAAATCCACTCTCTGTAAGTAGGTGGCGCTTATGGAACAGCAGAAATAGAGCTGTGTCCCCGGTAACCTCCGTAAACAAAGCAGCACTGGGCTTATAAATACTACGAGTTAAACAGAGGAAAGATGAAAAGAAAAGGCCATCAAAACATTTTTTAAGGCTGTCAGTTCCTTTTAGAGATACATTCATAGAATTCATTCATTCTTTAATTCATATAATTTCCCTCAGCACTTGGTTGTAAAACCTCTCACTTCTTTCTGCCATTTTGTCAAACAAAACATCTCGGTTACGTATGGTAACCCTCGTTCCCTGAAGGAGGGAATGGAGACGCCACTTCAGAGTGATCCGACTGATAGGAATCTCGCTAGCAGTTGTGCTGTGGAGCTGTGGCTACGGAACGTGGCGTCTCTGTTCCCTCCTTCAGGGAATGAGGGTTACCATACGTAACCGGGACGTTCCCTTTCAGTCGGTCACGCTCGACGCCACGTCGGAGTGATCCGACTGATAGGAATCCCTATCAAAGCGCCGCTGGTGCCCTCTTCCAGTGCCCTGTGCAAGCCTCCTGCCCCTTCTTGCCTGGAAGGACCATAGGAGAGGGCTTACACAGAGAATATCTGTCACTGTTGTTTCATGGTAACCTATTCATTGAGATTATTGGATAACACTGGGAAAGTGTGCCCTTTCCGTTAGGAAGGAGAATGCTGCGGAAGCTACATTCTTCCCCGAAGAAGTTATGTGGAGACATACATATGGACTAACCCGAAGGTTGTACTGCATATGAGATAGTGGATGACTTAGCCCAAGGGAAAGACACGGGCTTCCGTTTAGGAGCAGCCGTGGAAGAATACACATATGGGATCCCCGCAGGGTCGCACATATGGAACCCATCCTAGACCTGGTTCTCAAGGATTCAACAGATAAAGGACTGGCGCCGGACACTCCGCCTCGTCCTGCTCCGAGGGTGGTGAAGGACTCAACAGGTTTTTCACTCTGGAGAAATTTAAGCTCACAGTAGGGCGCAGCAAGCCGACAGAGCCGGGCCTCTCAGTGCTTCTACCCGTTTAGGGTGAGAGACCGGCTCTACATGTAGGCTATTAAACCTAGCGAACGTGTTAGGTGTCGTCCAGCCCGCAGCTCTACAGATATCTGTTAGCGAGGCGCCACGTGCCAATGCCCAGGAGGATGCAACGCCTCTCAAAGAGTGAGCACGCAACCTGAGCGGACAGGGCATGCCTTGTGCTTGGTAAGCCAAGGCGATGGCATCCACTATCCAGTGGGCCATCCTCTGCTTGGAGACAGCCTTTCCCTTCTGCTGGTCTCCGTAACAGACAAAGAGCTGGTCTGAGGTCCTGAGGCTTCATGTTCTGTCCACGTACAGTTGCAGAGCGCGGACAGGACAGAGCAAAGCCAGGGCTGGGTCTGCCTCCTCCAGGGGCAGCGCTTGCAGGTTCACTATACCTTTCCCTGAATGGAGTGGTAGGAACCTTGGGCACATAGCCAGGCCGGGGTCTCAGTACCATGTGGCCGTCACTTGGCCTAAAATCTAGACATGATTCACCGACCAAAAATGCCTGCAGGTCCTACCCTCTTGATAGAGGCCAGTGCAACCAGCAGCAAAGTCTTTTTTTTGGTCAATGAAAGGCAAATAAAAGAAAGAAAAAAGAGGAAATCGACCCCGCTGACGTGCCATGACACCAACACCGATGAAATCGAGAGGTTGCAACTGTACATTGGTTAAGAATGAAATGGCTAGAATTTATTGACACCTCTACTATTAAATCCAACGTTTCATCAGCACTCAGATTCGCTTCCATGTCATAATAAGATTTCATAATTAGAATATGCAATATGTATACTGTATAATTAATCTGATTCAAAAATTTTTAATCAATTAACAGTAGGGTGACCAGATGAGATTGTCTGAAATTCATATCAATGAAACCAATGAATGAAAATGAGCTTATCAATGCATATCTAAATTCGCGCCTATGGTATCTTTGTAGAACTTCAAAATAAGAAACAAAAAAGATGCTGCAGCATGAAAACAGAATGCACATCCGTGTTACTGTACGTGCAGTGAAGGGGTTCAGATGTAGCCTATTGTGCAAGGCATTTCTTAAATTCCAGTCACATCCTGTCAGTTGTAGCAATTGTAGTGTTCTTAGCAAGTGTGCACACTTCATTTAGCCTGCTTTCAAAAATATGGCAAAACAGGTAAATTAGATTAAATCAGGATTTATCCAGTTTGAAAATCTACCTGTTTGTTGTTATCAGCACTGCTTTGGTTTCAGTCACCCTTAACTGCAAAAAAAAAAAAAAGAAAGAAAGAAAATGATTTGAAATGGAAAATAAATGCATGAGCCAGTGTATTTACACCATTTACACTCAACGACCGAACCGGTAATTTATTGAACCCGTGTGAATCTCGCTAATAAACTAAAGGGTGCCAGGACCAGGCTCACTTACAATCATGTAGCCCAGAACTAAATTAATATCAGATTTTTATTTTTCTGCCTTGACAGAAAGGGTGGGTGAAATTGTGTTCACTGTTTCAGTTACAGATGAATGGAGAATCCTTCATTAGATTATATCTCTCATTAGATTAGCATGAGACCCTTTCCGAGACACATGTCAGTGCTATTTTTGATCAAAGCAGCCAGGGGTCTGCACAGTGTCTTGGTTAATTTACCTCCATTACCAAATGAGCCGGGCAGTCTCCTAATCCAATCTCAGAGCAATTATAATTTATCTTTTTTAAAGCTCAGATGTCTCAGTTATTCAGTTTAAAACACTGAATTATATCCCTCACAGCCTTGCTATCATTCCTGCTGTCAAAAATGAAATATGGAACCTAAAGTCATAAGCATCAATATTTTCAATAATTCCATCACATTTTTTTCTGCACGATAGGCTACATCGTTAATCCAGTAGGTGGAGACAGGTGACTGTGAGTCATTTGAATCATTTAGGCTACTCAGTCAGAACGCTGATTCATTCAGTAACTGAACTGGATTTGCAGCATATTAGCTAGGCTTTTTTTATTATTATTATATTGTTAAATAATATTATCATATTTTTCTATGGCAGGAATAACAAGAGTAGTATGCAACTATAATAATAATAATAATAATTCATTACATTTATATAGCGCTTTTCTCTGCACTCAAAGCGCTTTACATAGAAGGGGGGATCTCCTCAACCACCACCAATGTGCAGCATCCACCTGGATGATGCGACGGCAGCCATATTGCGCCAGAATGCCCACCACACACCAGCTTACTGGTGGAGAGGAGACAGAGTGATGAAGCCAATCAGTATATGGGGATGATTAGGAGGCCATGATGGGCAGAGGCCACTGGGCAAATTTGGCCAGGATGCCGGGGTTACACCCCTACTCTTTCGAAAGACATCCTGGGATTTTTAATGACCACAGAGAGTCAGGACCTCGGTTTTACGTCTCATCCGAAGGACGGTGCTCTTTTGACAGTATAGTGTCCCCATCACTTTACTGGGGCGTTAGGACCCACACAGACCACAGGTTGAGCACACCCTGCTGGCCTCACTAACACCTCTTCCAGCAGCAACCTGGTTTTTCTCAGGAGTCTCCCATCCAGGTACTAACCAGGCTCAGCCCTGCTTAGCTTCAGTGGGCAACCAGTCTTGGGCTACAGGGTGACATGGCTGCTGAACTATGCTGAACTATGCTGAACTATGCGGTTATGAATTCAGCCATCGTCTTTTAAAAAGAATCATTGAATCATTTACCCACGATTTGTTCGAAAACATCCAGGAACAAAACATCACACCAGTGTGTTGCTCGCTCGGTGGTGAAACGGATGGTGTTATTACGGACAACAACGGACAAAGTTACGTTTAAAATGTAAGTTAGTCGATATTAAGTTCTTGTTTTTTGAACTGTTATTTTAAAACAATATCACATAATAACCTCAGTTATCAGAAACGGCTGAGTCCGTCATTGCTAGTTTTAAGTGGATAGCCTAATGTTATTTGTCTTCACGTGCAATCGAAATTATCGTAATAGGAGTTTCCTAGGTAAAAATTGCACATGAACACCTTCTGATGTAGTATTTACCACTCATAATTGTGAGATATAAACTCATAATTGTGAGTCCAAAATACGAGATATGACCTCACAATTGCGATAAAAAAGTCGCAATTTTTATTTTTATTCCGTGGTAGAAACTTTAATAGAAAATTCAGCAGCTCAAGGTGTTTTTCCTTTCCTATTTACATGCTCATTCACAGCCCTCCTGATAAAGGGCCACGTAACGCACACGTGTGTGATATTAATTTATTAATATGTCCTCATTCATTCTCACATGCATCCCAGCCCTCAACACAATAATCTGAAGGCCAATTTGGCATCGCTGTGATCCGAAAGCATATAAAATATTCAAAACACACGATATCCCCTAATAATGTTGACCACTGAAGGTCCCGCCATTAAACCACCAGAGTTGTTCTGTAGGTCCCACAGAAGTCTACTGGCTTCCTCTGAGAGCACTCATCCTAGAGTAGGATGGGACTGTATCCTGGCAACTGAAAAGCCATATCCTGGCAACCACAGTGAGAGAGGGGAGCAGTTGAGATCCGTCTTTTGAGATTCACAGAAGAACAGACAAGTAGCCTAAGCATTAAGAGCTCTGCCTTTATTTCTGTAACGAGTCAGAATACATTATAATGAGTGTAAATAGGGGTCATGGGAAGAAATGTGTGTCTCTGAGGTGTCGTTGAAAAAAGTGAATTTGTGCAAGATGAAGTGAATTTGAAGTAAAAAAACGTAATGCCAGTTTCCCTTGTTTCATTTCTTCCAACTGTGGGCCATTAAAGGTTTAGTTCACCCAAAAATGAAAATTATGTCAGTAATTACTCACCCTCATGTTGTTCCAACCCCAGTAGACTTTCGTTCATCTTCGGAACACTTGTAGGTCAGAACGTAGGCTCACTATTGGCCGATGCTGGTCATGTGTGTGATGCGTGTGATGCTGGCCAATAGTGAGCCTACGTTCTGACGTACAACCCAGAAGCGCTGTGCTATAATTACACGTGAACTCACTCATTAGCAATGAGTATATTAGCAATAACCCGGTCGCGCACGGCCATGTAAACACCGGCAAAAACCCAAATATGCTCATAGGCCATGTAAACACCGGCAAAAACCCGAATATGCTCATATCCCGGTTTTTAAAAACCCGGATATGATCCCTGGGGTACCCCTTGTCTAACCCGAATATTTGGTCATGTAAACGCGTATCGGCATATCCCCATCAAAAGGAACATTGATTTGTGTTCTGCGCATGTTCTATTCGCAAGGAATCTTGGTATTTTGAGTAGGGACGGCGCATACAGAAACCCACGTGCAGTATACCGGAAGTAAACAAGAAGTAGAGGTAAACATGGCGAGACGCAGCACAGCACCACACTTTTGGAGCGAGGAGGAAAGCGCAAACAAAGGCGATCGCTATCTGCCCCGAACTATTCATTATCTGCGTGCTGCTGCTGTTGTTGTTGTCTTTGGATACAGGAAGAAGAATCGGAAATGACGCATATTGCGTCTTAATGTTGTCCGTACGTACAGATGCTAACCGTGCGTCGCCGTTTACATCGGGATATTGCCAATTGATTACAAATTCCATGTATACAGGAGTAACTCTCTCTGCTCACGCATGTAAACGGGTTATTCCGAATGTTTCAGAAACCCAAATAGTGACCTTAACCCGACCATAACCCGAATATTGACAGCTTGTAAACGTAAACTTTCTGGGCCGGCAAGTTTCAATTACAGAGAAGCCTATGGAGGAGTGAGACAGCTCTCAGATTTCATCAACAATATCTTAATTTGTGTTCTGAAGATGAACAGGGTTGGAACAACATGAGGGTGAGTAATTACTGACAGAATTTTCATTTTTGGGTGAACTAACCCTTTAAGTCCTGAGACAAATATAAGGTTTGCATGTTTCTATAAAGAGGCACTTAACAGAATGATATGAGCAGATGTGCTGTTAACCCTTAGAGACTGTAAATAAGATAATCACATAATGATGTGGCGCTGAGTGTGTCTGTGATTGAGTGTGGCCTGTTAAACCCGTTATGGGGACAAAATGTCCCCACAAAGATAGCAATATCCGAAATCCTTGTTGTCCTTGTGGGGACATTTTTTGGTTCCCCTGATGAAAACAGCTTATAAATCATATAGAATTATCTTTTTTGAAAACATAAAAATGCAGAAAGGTTTTCTGTGATGGGTTGGTTTAGTGTAAGGCGATAGAATATACAGTTTGTACAGTATAAAAAAAAAAAAAATGTCTATGGAAAGTCCCCATAAAACATGAAAACACAACGTGTTTGTGTGTGCGCGTGTGTGTGGGTGTGTTATTTTGTACCAGCCTTCTTGTAGAGGAGATTTCTCAGGGGCTCAGTGACTGTCTGCTGTACTGCTCCCTTCAGAATTAGCTTCAAACTAAATTTATCACAGCAGCAGATCCTAATTCCTAAAATTATGGAAGCTAAACTTGATTAACCATAAAACATTTTCAGCAACAAAATGTTGTCTTTTCTGCATTGCCATTATCATCCCTGTGAGATTAAACAATAATAGGCTTATTTGGAGGTTCACCTGAAAACACTTTTTTTTATATTATATATATATATATATATATATATATATAAATAAATACCTTATTAATATTAATATTCTGTGGATGAAAGTGCATGAAGCATTTGAAAATAGTTTCTCATATTAATTTATTAACTAAATATATGGTTTCATTAGATTAAAGAAGGTTAATAATAACTCCTCAGTGACCGTTGAGATGTGTTATAGTTATAGTTAAGTATTGCCTATTATATTGACAATAGATATGCTCACAATACAAGCGAAATACGTTTGATTTAAATTTACAACATCATTTTGGGGATCGTGTTCTGTCTGAATTTGTTGTGTCATAAATATGTTGCTTTGCTCATACAGCCCATATGGTTTCTAATGTCATTTTATAGTCTTATTAGTCTATTTATAAGTGGTTTGCCGCCTGAAAAAAAAATATTTAGAAAAAAAAAATACTTTATTGTAATGGAAATTGGGAAAAATGTGTTTAATTGTTTTCAGCACACAGTAAACCCTAACGCTCAAAATAATCAATTGGTTTGAGTAGGACAAACTTAAATTATACTAGTAATTAACTTTTAAATTAACTTTTATGAGTATTTAGCACTTTCTTTTTCTTTCAAGTACACAGAACTGATATATTTTAAGTAAACTGAACTGTTTGGTTTTGAGTTTTAAGAAATTATTACTTTTAATTTAGAAGATCTTAAGTTTAACTGAAACTGGGCTGGGATTTCTATTTCCCAGCATGCTTTGCCCATGGCACTCGAAATGGAGAGTAAATGCTAAAGTTAAGCATGTTTTTTTTTTTTTTGTGCAAGATTAATGTTAAGTGGCAGATTTAGTAGTGATTGATGTTTTATGCTAATTTAGAAGAATTTCTGTTAATGTTGATTTTAGGAGAGTTACCGTCATGGTGACAAGTGGTGCATGCGGGCGGCTAGGTCTGAGAGCAAGTATGTTAATAGCTTTTTATGCTGCACTTATACAGCAAGTGCTATACCATGCTATTATTAACAAATTAGCAAGTTAGCATTTATTGTACTAGCTTGTTATAGCTAGCTAAGTATATATGAATTAAAATATTCACATTCAGGTTAAATGAAAATTAAATGTATGGATTAGTTTACTCAAACATTTCAAGTTAAGAACAAGTAGGCAACTGATTGCCTTACATTTTTTGAGTTTTAACTACTTATTTGGGTTTACAGTGCATAAAAAAAAATAGGTCCTGAAAAATGCTACATTTTTATTTTTGCAAAAATGTCATATTTTTCTTTTTAATTGTTGGGAGTAATAAAGCCAAGACATGCTGTTGTGAGATTCACCTGTCATCCAACATTTACAGACTGCATACATACTTCTGAGCACAAGATGGCACACTTACACTATTTACATGGAAATCATAGACTTCAAACTCTGATCAACAACACTGTCTCTGAGCAGCGACACACACAGTTTCCCTTATGATGCACTTGTTTCTGCTGACATCCGAGGAAGTGGCACTTTTGGCAGATGAAATTTGAATGATGAAAAGTCAGTCAGAGCTAATAATACGTATGCTTTGGTCGTATCGAAGGAAAGTTAAATAATAACTACATAATTGTAGCTTGTCGTTATTCATCAAACTGTTGTGCAGAAGCATTTAGAGTCTCTGATGATGGAAAACTATAGGATAATCATATTATTATGTAACTAATATGCAACCAAACTAGTATACGAGTGTAACAAACTTGTTAGTTATCCATGCTTGAGGCAATTCAAGGAATGCCTATCAGATAATTTTCTTATTTCAAAGACAAGTCTTGGCATGACATAATTCTGTTCTCACAATATTCACAGAAAAAGAAAGTAAGAGTGGCACATGTGTTTTTGGCAGCCTTTATGTTATCTAATACCTGCTATTGTTGAGCGTGACACTGAGACTTCGACAGTGTCTCTCTCATCAGCCTGTGCAGCTGCAACAGTCTTTCCAGTCCAACCACCCAGTGTGTTTCTGAACATCGCACGACACATTACCAGTTACATCTCAGCTGCACTTGGGCTTTTAATGCTTTAATCCAGTTATAATGACAGTGATACTGTAAGTAGAAGCTGTTTAGTGCTTGTGTTCACTTTCTGTTATACACACATTTATTAAATAATACTCTCTTATACATTAATATTAAAGTAACTGTCAGTTAAGTGAAACAAAAACAACACCTTATCAAGTTATGTTAACTCGTTGTTATTAGTTCATTAATGTTAGATGCGTTTTAAGGGTCATTTTATGTTCACACGACTGTTCAAAAGTTTGGGGCAGTAAGATTTAAAAATAAATACTGTTCTTTTGAACTTTTTATTCATCAAAGAAAATTAATCAGCTCAACTGTTTTCAACATTGATAATAATAAGAAATGTTTCTTGAGCATCAAATCATCATATCAGAATGATTTCTGAAGGATCATGTGACACTGAAGACTGGAGAAATGATGCTGAAAATTCAGCTTTTATCATAGAAATAAATGACATTTTATGATATATTAAGATAGAAAACAGTTATTTTAAATTGTAATAATATTTCACAATATTACCATTTTTACCGTATTTTTGATTAAAAGCCTTGGTGATCATTAGAGACTTAAAACATTAAAAACATCATACCAACCCCAAACTTAAGATAAGATAAGATAAGATAAGATAAGCCGTTAAGTGTCTCCTATTGTAGAAATTCGTCTCCAGTAACTTTTGAACAGTACCGTTGATAAAAATTATCTGACATTGAATAACATCATCAGCTGATTAATAACTAATAACCAGTGTTAGGGAAAGTTACTTTCAAAAGTAATGTTGTAATATTGCATTATGTAAATGCTTTCTATGGAACGTAATGTTACAGTACTTTTGCATTACTTTTTCTCACATGAGCTGGGCTTGCTTTTTAGTTTTTAACAACAAAAAAGTTATATATTTGGCAAATGTAAAGGCCCTTTCAAACCACAGGTGAAATGCTGCCGTTCTGGATCGCAGAATAGGATGCAGGAGAAGAAAGTTTAACATTAGTTTGGCTGAATTGGATCATCAAAGGTCAGAAGCAAAGACATTGGTTAATAAAGTGAGATTAAAAAACTCATGAAATGCATCTCTACAGCACGCATTGTGTTTATCGTGCAATTTATATGCGAAAATTAGTTTTTACGTTCATATGATACCCATATGATATGTAAACCCCTTGGGTAGGATTGGTGGTGTGGGGTACGTGGGTATTACACGCCATAAAGTGTGTATCATATGCACGTAAAAACTGCGTATCATATGCACGATAAATACAATGCGTGCAGACGCATTTCGTAAGATCAGGCTGGATTAAATACATAAAGTATGTTTGTGTTTTTTAAGATATTTAATTATTGCAGATTTGCGTAATATTCTGCGTCTGCATTTCACAGTTTTTATTCATTTTGACAGAGCCGGACAGTAACTGAGTACATTTACTTGAGTGCAGTACTTAAGTACAATTTTGAGGGATCTGTACTTTACTCGAGTATCATTTTTGGGGAGTACTCATGATGACTTTACTCAAGTACATTTGAGAGGCAAATATTGTACTCTTTACTCCACTACATTTCTATCCATAACTGAGTACCCGTTACTACTTCTAAAAAAAAAAAAAAATAGGAAAAAAGAAACATCTCGGAAACCCTCTCAAATGTGATTGGATTGTGCAGGCGCCACTGATTGGGACAGCCTATCAGCAATCACCTTCAGCTTTCCGCCAAAGTCAACTCCATGGTCAGATTTAGATAAGAGTAGAAACCATGGACGAATGGATCAATGGATAAAGACGCAGCAGGTCCATCCTGGGAGCGATATTTTTTTTCCCAGGATGGTAGGGGAAAACTCATGAATATTCATTAGGGAAGTCATCCCTGATTGGTCTTAACCCCAGTGACGGGTAGGTTTAGGGGTGGGGTTAGGGGTAGGTCATCAGACCAATCAGGGATGACTTCCCTAATGAATATTCATGAGTCTTCCCCTACCATCCTGTGAAAAAAAATATCGCATCCCGGGAATGTGCCAAGCCGTGGCCCCACCTCACCAGACTATTTCAATTTTCTGAACAAGTTAATGATAGTTTTCGCTTCAAGTGTTTGCTGTGTTTACCAATGTAAGCACTGTGGCAGTAGTAATGCAATATTTAGAAAATGTACTCTTGTACTCTTGATACTCAAGTTCTTTTAAAAACAAGTACTTTAGTACTTTTACTTAAGTAGACATCTGACTGTAGTACTTTTACTTGTACTTGAGTAAAATTTAGCAAGGGGTATCTGTACTTTTACTCAAGTAATGTAGCTGTGTACTCTGTCCGCCTCTGCATTTTGAGGAATACAGAATGTGTTTTTGTACAAGTGAGATGAGGTAATGCTCACATTAGATCTACAGAAACCATCATGTTTACACACAGCGAACATCTGCACTTACTCACGATTTCTCTCAATATGGCGACAGGAGAGCTATCGGTCAATAAATGGGAAAACTTATTTGAAAAAGTAATGTATTTTATTGTAAATTAAGTAATGCATTACTTGTTACTTGAAAAAAGCAATCTGATTACGTATGTCGAGTTACTTCTAATGCGTTACCCCCAACACTGCTAATGACAATGAATCAGCTGATTGTGTTAACATATCTCTATCTCTTTGTTTCACTTAACATAACTGACTTGACACGTCAATGAAGCAAGAATGCAACAGCATTCTTCAAAAAATTGATTTTTTTTGCTCTGCCTGCTAAAAAAAGGACTGCCTCATATAAACCGTTTGCCATTTTTAGATTTTAATTGAGACATTTTTAATCTTTTTTTATCAAGATGACCTTTGGACGGTCTCCACAATGTAGGCGAGTTCAGGTTTTATTATCATCATTAAGGTGACATTTGGTCTCCACCTGACCCACATACATATTCTCTCCCATGCTCTTCTTCTCTCTCTGTCTAAACTCTGTAATCAGAAAACATAAACATGTTCTTGTTGGGACAGTCTCTCACAGACTGCTGCCAGGACCTTCATTAATTCACGATGCCCATGCACGATTCCAGATGCCGTTCAGCGCGTGCTCCTCACCAACGGCTAGACCGCTTTGCTTTACATGTGATCTCCTTTATAGCTGGAGATGCACTATTAATGCCGATCTGTTTTTCCCATTGTATATCTTCTTGACGTGACCCAAGGATCCAGAGTGAGATTCTAGCCTGAAATGTCAGCTAGACGTTCCAGGTCATCTTGCATGGCAGATTGCACTATGAGTGCAAGTTTTGTCTCATTTATTTGAGCTCATTTTTATGATCCAACATGGATTGGAAAGGAAAGAACACGAGGGATCCCAGATAGTCCCTTAGTAGCCTATTCCAGGCAATACATTCATTTCTGAGCTGGAAACAGACGGGGTCAGGGAGATGCTTTTTTTGAGTGCCAACTCTACGTCAGTGGATGAACTTATGATACACCCTTGCACATCTGTCAGTACTGTATAAGAAAAACAGTTGTTGCTATGGGTTATAAACAGCTTCTCACTTCAATTTTACCTTAGTAAAAATTTGACAATGCATTAAATTGCTTTCATCAGCTTTAAAAAGGGACATTGCCAAAAGTCTGTAATAGTTTTCCAAATGAGATTCTTCATATCCCAAAACTAGATTTGCATGTAAAACATTATATAATCAATAAGTTATGACAGCATATGGTTTTACATTACTTTAACTCATCAAAATAAGTTAAGCAATTTTCAGCTTTTTTTGCACATTTTTTTTTTGGTCAGTTTAATGCAATTTATGTTGAAATTACTTAAGCATCCAAGTTGATTGTACTTAATTTAAGGCAGCAACATTTTTTTTTTGCAGTATACTCAAATGAATAGTGTTAAAGCTAAGCTGTTTAAAGGTAGCTAAAGTTTGTTACCGAAAAGCTACCTGTTGCCATTCTCATTCATCTCATCTGTGTTTTTCTTGGCAAACACCAACGGTTCTGGAAGTATGTGACCTGAATTCTGCTATCCGTACGATGTAACCGATTAGCTTATAGGGACTAACTGCTAAAAGTAACCAGACAACCTGGATCAGTTGGAGGGTTCAGTGCAAAGATGTAGAGGGAAAAAAAAATACAAGGATTTGTGGAATTGTTTTCCTGCTTCAAACTAAACCCTTGTGAAAGAGAAGTACCATTTATCATACTTTTTAAAAGGAGGAACTGAATGTAATGTTTTTGGACACTTAATTGCATTTTAATTGCATTTAATTTAAATTTAAATTTATATCAACTGCAATTAGTTGAACTTTAGTTCTTTTTTGTCCCACTTAAGGACATAAGTACATCTTTATATGTATTTTCATAATTAGTTATTTTTGAAATATGGTTAAAGTTACTGCTGAATGTACTGACAAGCTAGCCTGGTAATACCAGACTCTGCTACTTCACTTTGCTTCGTAGACAGAGTCTGGAATGGCATAACAGAGAAGTGTTTTCTCTCTTGCTAGGGGGCGCTTGTCTGAAGTTTAAAATCATTGGTTACCCGTAAGCCAATCACATAACGTTTGGTTATGGCGTGTGTTATGCGCATGCTCAGCCGCATTTAACTTTCACTGTAAACACATGTATGATGCAAAAACAAAACCATCGAGCGAAATACCGGAGTGAACATGGCTGTGAACGACTTTTGCAGGTTAAGTGAAGTAAATCTACGCATCCACGGTACAATCAGCGTCTACGTCACGGCTCTCAGCCCGCCCTCTGTTCGTTGATTGGCCCGGCTGTTTCCAGACCGGTGGCAAACAGAAAGCTCTGAAGCTGTCTCAGACTGAGTACAGAAGCGAAATGAAATTGAGCGGAAGTACGAAGTCTGACGTAGTCAGGCTACTGACAAGCATGTATGGTAAACAAATATACTTTAATGTAATTTCTATTGAAACCTTTATGTCATGTGTTTAAATATATTTGTAATTGCACAGTTGTAATGATGAAAGTGCAATTTAGTACATTTAAAATATATTTACTTTAAATGTAATATTTAATAACACAGCTAAATGCTGGTGCTTTACCCGTGCTTTAGTATGTTAGTCAACACATCAAAATAAGTGTACTTCTTTAAAGCAGGAGTAAAGATTATTAAAACATAATTTAAAATGTGCTTTAAAACAAAACATTAATTAATTTGACATTATTTCAAAGTGTACTTACTTAAAAGTGTACTTAAGTGTGTTGAAAAACAAAATGAACATTATTTGGGCTTTTATTTGAGTAATATTATATTATCTTAAGTACCCCCCCCCCCTCCCCAAATATACTTTTAAGGTTTAAAATGCACAAATGTTTAGAATTATGTGCATTTCTTTTTCACAAAGGGATACTGTAGCATGCAGAGAATATTTGAAATCACGCTCACAATGGAAGACTATAGGCATTAGAGTATTAGAGTATACTCTATGGATTAGAGTAGCTACGTGATTTGAGCTCAAGAAAAACAATATATGATGGTTTTCTTCAAACAGAGACTAACTCTGCTAGAACCAGCATTTATCTAATTTGCCTTCAGTAAAAACATCGACTCTTTCCACACTTTAATAATAAAGCATCCTACTTGTGAAACACTGCAACACTTTAATCTTTAATCATAGATTTAATAAAAAGTATAACATTTATAAAAACTGAAAATAAATAGCACACTCAAGACTTAAGTTATTCACAAAATGACGGTTAAATTGAGTCTGTATGCAACTCTTCAAACTATGGAAGCTTTCTGCCGCCACTGAATTAAAAAAAGGTAATTGCGACTTTTTAACTCACAATTCTGACTTCTTTTTCTCGCAATTGCGAGTTTACATCTCACAATTCTGACTTTATATCCTGCAATTGTGACTTTATAACTTGCAATTGCGAAATATAAACTTGCAATTCTGAGAAAAGAAGTCTGAATTGTGAGATAAAGTCACAATTATCTTTTATACTGTTTTATTCTGTGGCGGAAACAAGCTTCCATATCCAACACAATCTCATAGTAATTCTGAACTATCTTTACGTTTTGATGAATTGGTGGCTAATTCATATGAATTTGCATAATCTCATTTGTACATTTGCACAAAAATCCGCTTATGCCTTTGCTGACGGTTGTTTATGGATGGACCTTCATGCTTTTTCATACAAATTCATAAGAAATTTGTATCTCGTAAAATAGTTAGGCTTAGTTAACTGCTTTTGTTCAAAAACTAAGTTTGAATGATCATTGAATGAGATTACGACAGAAGCAGTCTTGCATTGACATACTGTAGTGAGGTGTTTTAATAAATAAGAGCATCAACAACACAACAAAAGCTTGCTTTATGTATACTGTATATACACATATATATATATATATATATATATATATATTTATATTTATATTCTGACCGTATAAACTATATAAATATGTCATGCAGTCCTCATAACTTAAACAACCAATAATTTACAGAGTGAGGTAGGGTAGGAGGGGAGTGGGTTGTGATGTCATGAGCAGAACAGAAAAGGGGCGGAGTCTCGGATCACCAGTACCGATGTTATCATTGACGGGTGGGAGGGGCTTGCGACAGGAGGCTGCAGTGGGTTGGCTGAGACACCAGTCAATACATCACTCAATGCCTCCATGAGTTGCGGCTGAGCACGCACACGCAAGCGGCGTTGATTCGGATGAACCTCCAGGCGATCTGGTTTTTGTAGGTTGTTAGCGCGCGCACATAGGTGTGCGTGTTGGTGCAATACGAGTTCCAGTGCCGGTTGTCAATCCCACGACAGCTAGAGGTTCCAGCTTTAACGCCGCTGGCTCCTTGACCTGGCTTGGGGGCCCCGACGGGTTTCGACACGCGGCATGTGGTCTCGTAGAAGAGTTGCTTCTTCACGACGTTGTTGATGCGAACGTGTGGCAGCACCGTGACTTCATTGCCCGCTAAGTCTGTGGCACGGGTCAGGTTGCTGACCCAGTGCTCTTCGCTGTCGCACACCGAGTACTCGCCGCGATGCAAGAAGTCGTTAGCCTTCCGCCGGACACGTGGGCGTTTGGGGCCTCCCGTTTCATTTTCCGTAGGGACCACGTCGCTGAACAGCACGCGAGGTGAGCGGTAGCGGCGCTTGTTGAAGAGTTTGGGGTCCACGGTGGGGATTTGGTCTTCATAATGCGAGTCCTGCTTGGATTGGCCGTGAGGCCTGGGGGAGTGTCGTGCTGCTGCGTGCTGATTGGCTGGCCCCTGCGCCTGGGTGTGGCCTCCCATGATGAGTGCAGCCTGGATGCTGATCAGGACGAGCAGGACCAGCGTCAACGACCTCATGGGCACTCGTCCTGCTGGCAAAGAGACAAAAACAATCATTGTCATGGAAGTGTGCATATTCATTTCTCAAGTTATTAGAAACAGTTTCTGTCTGTAAGGAGGCCTGGATTCCTGGCTGGTTAAAAGGGCAGCAGGAAAAAATAACTGCTCATATTGAAGATATTACTGAGCTATGCATGGAAGAATCTGGCATCGGTGTAATTTTCACGAAACCTGTCGAGAACGTGTCTAGGGCATATTTCACCCTAAAATCGAGAGGAAAAAATAGGAAATATTTTGAATAAAGAAAATGAGAAATGAAAAAATGTTTTAAGGCCATCAATAATTTTTTTTTTTTTTTTTCGTTTTGCAATTTTAATGTTTATTAAGAAAATCAGATTAAATAAATTAAATTACTTAATTACACTACCATTCAATATTGGCGGTTGGTAGGGTTTTTGAAAGAAGATTTACCAAGGCTGCATTTATTCGCTCAAACATACACTAAAAAAATTATATTGTGAAAAATAATTACAATCTAAAATGGCTGTTTTTTATGTGAATATATGTTAAAATGTAATTTATTCCTGTGATCAAAGCATAATTTTCAGCATCATTACTCCAGTCTTCAGTGTCACATGATCCTTCAGAAATCACTCTGATATGATGATTTGATGCTCAAGAAACATTTATTATGTTGTTGTTCTAAAGAATAGCATTGTTTAAAATAAAATTTTTTTGTAACAATATAAATGTCTTTACTTTCACTTTGGTCAATGTGGCTGGATAATAGTATTAATGTCTTTGGTTGCACTTTATTTTAAGGTGACGTAGTTGCATTGTACTTACTCAAAGAAGTACAGAGTAATAATAATTAACTACATGTACTTGTTAAAGAGTTATGGTAAGGGTTTGTTTTGGGGTTAGTTACTTATAATTATGCATAATTTACTGTTATTACTGTAGGAACTACATGTAGTAATGTGTAACTACGTCACCTTAAAATAAAGTATTACCATGTCTTTTAATAAAATTATAATAATTTTTTAACATTATGCATTCCATTCTCTCTCTCTCTCTCTCTCTCTCTCTCTCTCTCTCTCTCTCTCTCTCTCTCTCTCTCTCTCTCTCTCTCTCTCTCTCTCTCTCTCTCTCTCTCTCTCTCTCTCTCTCTCTGTGTGTATGTATGTGTGTGTGAGTGTGTACTTGTTTAACTACTTTTGATGGCCAAATGTATATGACACCCAATTATGACACCCGACTCGACTAGTGAGGACATTTTACTGGTCACCGCTAATTAAAAAGCATATAAATCATATTTGAATTTGTATTCAAATATAGTGTTTTGCGCATATTTCTGTGATTGGTAGGTAGGGGTGCGGTTAGGCAATAGAAAATATCATTATGTTGAGATAAAGTCAATGAAGTCTATCCAATGCCATCACTAATATTGTGAAACAATATTGTGTGTGTGTGTGTGTGCTCACTGACCTGTGAAATGTTCAGAGTTGAAGTGAGGGCCCAATGGGCTGCTAGAGCCAGAGTCCAGTGCAGGCTGACCCCCAAGCGCCTGCCATCAGGACTGGCCTGTGTGTCTGCTTTTATTCTGTAAAACACACAAACACACAGAGAGTGGCTCGTTAGGTACAATAACATGCAAGTACATCCGTTCAGTGGTCTGATATATTCTTCAAATCTGCATACGGTCAATGAGGAGTGAGTTATACATATTCTGAAGTGTTTACAGTCTAAATTGAACCTGCAAACATAATTTTCTCTCAGTATTCACATCAGAAATGATGTGGCTGCATGAACTCAGTGTGCAACAGTAAGGTCTTCACAGAGAAATCGATTTTTAACAATAAAAGCTATGTCTAAATGTCTAAAATAAATGTAAAAAAAATACAATACCCCACAAATACCCCATACTCTTAAAAAACTGATATATTGATTTTGCAATGAACTTAAAAATATATTGTTTTTATATTTATAATCAATTTATAATTTGTTTTTATTTGCAATGCAATAATTCTAAGTGAACAAGTTTTTAACTTAACTTTTTCTATATTGTACTTATTCATCTTGGGGCTGATTGGTTTGTTTCTTGTCTTTTTTATTTTTGAAAAGGACAAAATAAATGAGGAAAATACTTCACAAAAAGGTCAGGGTTAAGCTTTATCTACCCATATGCTCACCCGGGCCATGAGCCACTTCAGCTGCCTGCAACGTGCAACCACCTGAAGTGTCATTAAAAGTGTGAAATTTTACACTTCATAATGAGACCTCTGCCCCATCTGAACCACACACTAGAACGTGTTTCATTAGAAACCATCCATCAGGCTGAGCTTTCTGAATTGACATTAAAATCGCCACATATGGAAGCTTTAATAGAGTTAGCAAAAACAAGGAATTCATTAAAAAGAGAACTCAATAACCAACATACCTTATTATTGCGTCAACAACAATACATAATGTTAAATTCAGTACAATCCAACTAAATTGGATTATGATTAATATTACCTGCACAGCTTATAAGCAAAATTTCCAAAAGCAATCCAAAGCAATTTAGTTCTAGCCCCTGCAAACATCATCAGCCTCTTCCATATTTACACCACAAATAAGAAACTTCCACACAAAATGTATTGTGACAAAAGGAACCAAGTAAACGGGTTCATTTAAAGTCAATATATTTTGAAAAAGAAAAAGAAAAAGAGAGAGAGAGTCCCAGCACAATCTAGTGTACTGTAAAACAGTCACGGATTGAACACAGAGAGACGAGCCTGTTTTCAAACACTGCCACTCTATTTATATAAGGTGAAGCCAAAGAACAGGCGTAATGCCAAATCTGTGCTGGCATAATCTCTAGGCTTCCTAGTGTGCAGACTTGTAATGGTTATTGTGCAATAATAGTAATAATGATCAAAATTCATTGCACAGCATCTATGCAGGATTCATAAAGGTTTGATGGTGGGATATTTTTAATAATGTGCAATGCTCACAATCAAATCATAAGCATGAACTGAAAATGCAACCCTCAACTTTGATAATCGGGAGAATAGTGAGCAGATGGTCTGCAATCTGCACACCGTTGCTTTCAGCTGATCACACTTTGTGTGTGACTGCGTGACTATGTGTGTATGTACTGTACTTGAGTAAAAAAACAGAAACAGGCTGTTTGCACTGAAAAAAAAGTTTTTTTTCTTAACCAGAATCAGCATCATTACTTCAGTGTCACATGATCCTTCAGAAATCATTCTAATATGATGAGTTTCTGCTCAAGAAACACGCACAGTGTAAATATGTGTGTGTGTGTGTGTGTGTGTGTGTGTGTGTGTGACAGACATACAGACAGATAGATGGATGGACTGATAGACAGTTAGATAGATATTGTAGATCAGGGGTGCCCAACCCTGCTCCTGCCGATCGACTGTCCTGCACAGTTTATCTCCAACCCTAATCAAACACACCTGAAGCAACCAATTAACATCTTCAGGATCGCTTGAAAATTAAAGGCAGGTGTGTTTGATTAGGGTTGGAGATGAACTGTGCAGGACAGTCGATCGGCAGGAGCAGGGTTGGGCACCCCTGCTGTAGATAGATAGATAGATAGATAGATAGATAGATAGATAGATAGATAGATAGGTGGATAGATGGATGGATAGATGGATAGATAGATAGATAGATAGACAGACAGAGACAGACAGATAGATGGACAGACGGATAGATGGATGGACTGACGGATGGATGGATAGATAGATAGATAGATAGATAGATAGATAGATAGATAAACAGACAGATAGATAGATAGATAGATAGATAGATAGATAGATAGATAGACAGACAGAGACAAACAGATAGATAGATAGATGGATAGACTGAGAGATAGACGGAGAGATAGACAGACGGACGGACGGATGGAACGGACGGACGGACGGACGGATGGATGGATAGACAAACAGATAGACAGAGAAAGATAGATAGATAGATAGATAGATAGATAGATAGATAGATAGATAGATAGATAGATAGATGGACAGACAGATAGATAGACAGACATAGATGGATGGACGGACGGATGGATGGATAGATAGATAGATAGATAGATAGATAGATAGATAGATAGATAGATAGATAGATAAACAGACAGATAGATAGATAGATAGATAGATGGATAGACTGAGAGATAGATGGAGAGATAGACAGACGGACGAACGGACGGATGGATGGATGGATAGATAAATAGATAGATAGATATATAGATAGATAAACAGACAGATAGATAGATAGATAGATAGATAGATAGATAGATAGATAGATAGATAGATAGATAGATAGATAGACGGAGAGATAGACAGACGGACGGACGGATGGATGGATAGACAAACAGATAGACAGAGAAAGATAGATAGAAGGATAGATAGATAGATAGATAGATAGATAGATAGATAGATAAACAGATAGATAGATAGATAGATAGATAGATAGATAGATAGATAGATAGATAGACAGACAGAGACAGACAGATAGATGGACAGACGGATAGATAGATAGACAGACATATAGATGGATGGACGGACGGACGGACGGATGGATGGATGGATAGATAGATAGATAGAAGGATAGATAGATAGACAGATGGATAGATAGATAGATAGATAGATAGATAGATAGATAGATGGAGAGATAGATGGATAGATAGATAGATAGATAGATAGATAGATAGATAGATAGATAGATAGATAGATAGATAGATAGATAGATAGATAGATAGATAGATAGATAGATGTGCTTTATTCACAGTCACCACTAGAGGGCAAAACTGCACTAACATTTCATCCACACATCTGGGGAGTAAATGGAGGCATTCATTGTCACTAGTTCAACTCTGCACATGGCAGCAAGGCATAGACTAAACTTTCCAGCAAACAAACAGGCCGGAACCAGAACTTAAAACAATAAAGCGATACAGCCGCACATACTGGCTGTATATGTTTCGCTGTATACGTTTTGCAGCTGAGGGATTCGGCTCACAGACTGAGGCCGCACCCATTGTTTTGCGTCTGGGGCTGCTCTCACACACATGATGTTGCCCAGATGTCACCTAACCTTGCTTTCAGTGAGAAGTCTGTCACACAAGAGAGGAGAAGGTCTTAAGTGTCTGGATTGCACAGTGTATGAACGCCAGCATCTAAATAATAGAACATGACAATTTAATGTAGTTTGTAGTGTCATGATAAGATTAACAAAAACTCTTGTTTACATCAAATGCTGTAAACACATTGTGTGGGCTGTTCTTTGTGTTTGATCATTTGTTTAAGTTTGAACTCAAACCTGTTGAGGAATTTTTCAGGTTCAATCAGCAGCATTTGTGGCATAAGGTTGATTACCATAAAAGTTCATTTAATACATCTAACTGTATTCATTTCATTTCATTTTTAATAATCATAATCTTTTAATAAACAGTGAAGCCCATGTGAAAGGGAGTGCGCTTAATTGTATTGAATGTGCGCTTGTAGTGTACTCCAAATTTTTTCATTGCTTAATGTACATCTTTACTTGCAGATAATATTAATGAAATGAAATGCCACTTACAGTAAGGGCACTTAGAGAGAGTTCACTTTCATGACTGTTTCTTTACACACTTAAGTGCACTTTTAAAGTTCAATTTGTAATTAAAAGTTTGACTTTAAAGCACATTTTAAAACATTGTTTTAATAATATTCTGTCGTGTTTTAAGTGCACTTTTTTGATGTGTTGACTAACATACTAAAGCACATGTAAAGACTAACATACTAAAGCACATCTAAAGCGCTTGATTATAACTTTAACTAAAAGTGTGTTATTCAATATTATATATAAAATGGACTAAATTGCAACTTCATCCAACAAATGTGTAATTCCAAATATATTAAACAAGGCACAATAGAAGTTACATTAAAGCGTATTTAACGTATATTAATGTTTCAAAGACAATAGAAGATAATTCGGAAATACATTTAAAGATGTACAAATGCCCCACTTTCCCACAAGTACAATCAACGTGGATGTGTAAGTAATTTCAACTTCAATTACATTAAACTGACTTAAAAAATTATTTGAATCTTGTATAACTAATAAAAAAGTAAAAAAAAAAAAAATTGCGTAACTTATTTTAGTGAGTTAAAGCAATGTAAAAATATATGTTGTTATAACTTACTGATCATATAATTTTTTAAGTCAAAAAACTTAATGCATTTCATATCAGTACTTTAAAAGTACTTCTTTGCCATGACAACAACTAAACCCCCTTAAAACAACCATAAAAATGACGAGAACAATTTTACAGCTCAAATAATACACACGTTTTAACCGAATATTAATGGTAGTGCTTTTATAAAATTATAAGCTACACATTTCTGCTCTCCAAAAATTGGCCCCATTCCCTGCCATTATAAGTGTGTCACAGATGTTGCTTAATTTGTTTTAAACCTGAAAAGTTGTCAACTTCTTTCATAACCTTTGTCACAGTTTGAAGAAACATTATGGCTCTGACCGACACTTTTGACCCCAACACATTTTAAGTAACCTGATTATAAAATGTTATGATTCTTATTTCGAAAGTTATGGAGCGGCTGCTCTCTTGTACCGGTTCAGAAACCCCCACCAGCACATGTGCAGCATGTATAAACACACACTCATCAAACTGATACACAACGACTAGCCCTCTAGTCCTGTAGCGCTGAGTACACTTTGTATTCGAATGCTACATAAATTAGCTCCGAACTCCCTTTGGCGAAACCTATATAAACACACCGCGCGGCGCAGCCACCGAGGGTCAAAATGGTTTACTGAAGACCTCCAACCCGCGCTGCTCAGAATGCACTTTTTCTTCTCTCACAGACTTTCCTAACGTCTAACATTCATCACATGACTTTAAAACACAGGCTGGCACCTGAATCAGTCTTTGCCAGAAATTGGTGATGACAGGAGGGGTTTTGTGAGAGATTAAAGTGGTTTGAGGTTTGTGGTTGTTATCCATTCTGTTTATTTTAATGTTAAAAATAACACAAGCCATCATGGCCTACCTTCCTGTAGAGGAAAAGAAAAAAGGAGGCAAGAGGGAAGCTGATCTGCACGTGTAAATGCAGATATTTACTTTTAGTTTTCAGTGCAAATAAACATTTTAAAAAATACTTAAATGTTTTTTTTCCCCTCAAAACATTCTTTTTTTTTTTTTATGAGGCGCTGAATATTTGTACTTAGAAATCAGTTAAGTTTCATTGCAATTGTCCTGCAAAATGCTCCAAACATGCAAAGTTGGTTTATGACATAACTGCAATAAAGTAGCCTATAGTTAACAATCACTTGTTCACAAAGTGCCATGGGAAGTCAAACTATCTTTACTTAAGATTTTCTTATACTGAAAATGTTAATTTCCTGTCATCTCTTGATATATCTGAGAGCAGGTTTTTCCTAATATCTGTCATTATTAGCAGAAAACATTTTACACATGGGGGAAATCAATCAAGTCAATAATTCAAAAAGGTTCATAATTTAAAGCTCTTTCTTGGCCTTATGAAAAGTAACATAGTTCTTGTAATGTTTAACTGTAGCATTTGTTACAATAAGAATATAATTACAAGTAAGACCATTGCTCCTCATCACCATGGTAAGGCCAATGCTAACTTTTTTCTTTCTTTTTTAACTATAGCATTTATGAAAAATAGCCTCCTACACAGTTAGAAACTATTGCTTCAATATGCCACAGTTGTAACATAAATCTTTAGTGAAATGTCTATTCCCTTAACAGATATTGTAAATTCTACAAGTTAGTCAAAAATTTCCATAATAAATACAATGGAATGTGCTAAATTCTTTTAAAGGTGGTCATGAGTAATTTAAAAAGCTGTCTGATTTAAGTTGGAGATCGGCCTTTTTAGTTTATGTGGCTGTTTTAGATCATGTTTGAATTTCTCCAAAGCTTTTTAAAGTGATACATTCTCAATAGAATTCAAATGGAACGCACATTTTATAATCAGCGCCACGATAGGAAAGGCTCGCGCAAATCTTTTGGAGCACGCTGGTGAACGTGGCGCGCCACTCGTGAAAAATTAAATAACTGGGCTTCAATCACAGTCATATTGCTCAAGCTGGGACGTTTTGAGCTTGTCCACTTTCTATCACTTCCAGAGGTAGTTGAAAACCCATTCGACCGGATTGCTTTCGTAGTGTAAACGCTCATGTGGATGAATGCTTTCGAACAGCCACATAAGACCGTCTTCTCTCCGTAACTGACCTGATGAGTAAACATTATGAGAAGAGCTCTAGCCAGACGGGCTGGAGACCCAAGTGAAAAACGTACCAAGCACAATGTTCTCTCACCATTCCTGATTTCTAACAGACACTCACAACGTCCTGTCATATTTACAGGACTGTAATATGAAGATTCTACAAAGGAACATTTATCTTTAGCAACACTATGAAAGTAAATAGCAGGCACAACAATACTGGTATAACCATAGATATTATGGGTACAATATGCATCACATGACTAAACATTAATCATCGGTTTCAAAAGCCTCCGTTTTCACAGTCCACACTACAACGTGAAAACAGTGTTTTCAGATTTATCCATTTGAGGGAGTGTTTTCAAAAAGCTCCATCTTCATTGACAAAAACTCCATCTCAGTGTGAATAGAAGACCAAACCGGAGAGAAAAAGATGTTTTCAAATGAAAGCTTATTATTGTGGACAAGTCCTAATATTCTAATGACTGCTAGTTGACATGTAGTTGCAAAGTTACTTATAGTCAGTAAAATGGTTAAAGTGGACCATCGAAATAAAGATTTACCATTAAAATGACACTGTACAACCATTCACATTAAACTAGTGAAAGCAAAAATAAGGTTACACTTCAAAGGTTATTTCCAATGGTCCACTTTAGACATTCAACTAACTCTCATTAGAGTATTAGTAGACTGTAGCAAGACTGTTAGTAGACTGTTAGGTTACGGTTAGGTGTTAGGATTCGGGTTTGTAGAATAAGTTGACATGTAGTTGCAAAGTTACTTCTAGTCAGTGGAATGTTTGTTGAAGGGGCATCAAAATAAAGAGTCAGCAGATATTAAGCAGACTGTCAACTAATACTCTAATAATTTCTAGTTGACGTGTAGTTGCAAAGTTACTTATAGTCAATTGAAAGACTAAAGTAGCCCCTTGAAATAAAGTTAAAAAAAGGAGCTGATTAAAAAAAACTTAAAAGTAATGGTGACCAGTTAAACACCATAAAATATCCACTTTCCATTTCCCAAACTCCCCTTTAACCTGAATTCCTGAAATCATTCCCATCACCACTTAACTACAATAACGCATGTTTTCATATGAGGTTTAATTTATGCTTAATGACATGGGAAAAACCACAAATGAGCCTTGTAAAACAAGCCTCTTAAATCTCCAATGAGCGATTCTCCTTTAATAACCAGCAATGCTGAGGCAAACGTTGTTCAATTCATTTTCTTTTACGAGCGTACACTTTGTGCTAATTATTGTTTTGAGTATTTTGACATCATAGTTCTCCAATAATATGTCTGTTTTAGTAACACTTTGCTATATTAAATGCCATATAATATTGAGGTTATGTTCATAGCTACAGTCTGATGTTAAAATTTCTGCCATGTATAATGGTACTATGCTATATGGCAAAAGTATGTATATTCTGTCCTAAAAGTATGTATTTGCTGGTGAAAGGAAAGTGTATTACACTACGCCATCAAATTGCATCTTGGTACCACATACCCCTGTTTGCATTTGCCTTTAAGCATTAGTGAAAATTAGTAAATTCATTCCCTTCACTTCAGGTTTAAAAACTTTATAGTATGCAATTTTTCACTAAGCACATAATATCTGAATTACTTTCTACACTTGCCAAAATGTACAGTATTAAACTGCACTGAGTACAGTATCCCACAATGCAATGCAACTTATTGATGAACACAAATCCACCACAACTTTTTGTTGACTTGTTATTTGTCTGACAAAAAATTAGGGATGCACCGATATGAAAATTTTGGCTGATACCGATAACCGATAATTCTTTATATTTGAAAGACGATAACTGATATATTGGCTAAATTTAGATAAATTTATATCCAAAGTTTTATGTAATTTTGAGAGCCTTATTACAAAAACAAAACAAAACTATTTATTAAAAACTATGTCCAAAACACAAGTATAATGATGTTCTCATTATAATTTTATGTAGGTGATATGACAGACTTGCGCTGCACATGTTGCACTTAACTGTATTTTCCTTTTTGAAGTCAATCATATTTCAAGCAATTCAAAACCATCATGTTGAAAAATGCGCATCTGAAGTGTCTCAGCTGAAGGAAATAATCCATTATCTATCGGCTTTAATATATCGGCCATATTTTCTTATCGGGCTGATAACGATAACATTAAAAATGAACATATACTGATACCGCTGATGGCTGATATATCGTGCATCCCTACTAAAAATACCTCTTTTTATTTCCAAGATGATTACTGGACACAAAGAATTAATGCAGTAAGTCATGTGACCAACATGTACTGTTTGAAATGTGTAGCGTTACATAATGTGTATTGTTCTGCATACTGTTTAAAAAATATAGTAGGTCCCACGTTATATTAAGTGTATTTATGTCAAATGTAATACCATTTTAATTAGTCATTTGATACAGTTCATTTATTGTGTCCATACATGTTATTACATTGTACTTATATTTTAATTAAACCTGCATGTAATTATGTATTACATCTTAACCCATCCTCAAACTTACCCATACCACCAAACCTGTCCTAAACTTACCCATACAACCAAACCTGTCTTAAACTTACCCATACCACCAAACCTGTCTTAAACTTACCCATACCACCAAACCTGTCTTAAACTTACCCGTATCCACCAAACCTGTCTTAAACGTTTTGTCACCAAACCTGTCCTAAACTTACCCATGCCACCAAACCTGTCAAACTTACCCGTGTCCACCAAAACTGTCTTAAACTTACCCGTATCCACCTAACCTGTCTTAAACGTTTTGTCACCAAACCTGTCTTAAACTTACCCGTATCCACCAAACCTGTCTTAATCTTACCCATACCACCAAACCTGTCTTAAACTTACCCATGCCACCAAACCTGTCCTAAACTTACCCATGCCACCAAACCTTTCCTAAACTTACCCATGCCACCAAACCTGTCCTAAACTTACCCATACCACCAAACCTGCCTTAAACTTACCCATACCACCAAACCTGCCTTAAACTTACCCATACCTATACCACCAAACCTGCCTTAAACTTACCCATACCTATACCACCAAACCTGTCTTAAACTTACCCATACCACCAAACCTGTCTTAAACTTACCCATGCCACCAAACCTGCCTTAAACTTACCCATACCCATACCACCAAACCTGTCTTAAACTTACCCATACCCATACCACCAAATCTGTCTTAAACTTACCCATACCCATACCACCAAACCTGCCTTAAACTTACCCATACCCATACCACCAAACCTGCCTTAAACTTACCCGTATCCACCAAACCTGCCTTAAACTTACCCATACCCATACCACCAAACCTGCCTTAAACTTACCCATACCCATACCACCAAACCTGTCTTAAACTTACCCGTATCCACCAAACCTGTCTTAAACGTTTTGTCACCAAACCTGTTTTAAACTTTTTACCCATACCACCAAACCTGTCTTAAACTTACCCATGCCACCAAACCTGTCTTAAACTTACCCATACCACCAAACCTGTCCTAAACTTACCCATGCCACCAAACCTGTCTTTAACTTACCCATGCCACCAAACCTGTCTTAAACTTACCCATGCCACCAAACCTGTCTTAAACTTACCCATACCCATACCACCAAACCTGCCTTAAACTTACCCATACCTATACCACCAAACCTGCCTTAAACTTACCCATACCTATACCACCAAACCTGCCTTAAACTTACCCATACCTATACCACCAAACCTGTCTTAAACTTACCCATGCCACCAAACCTGCCTTAAACTTACCCGTATCCACCAAACCTGCCTTAAACTTACCCATACCCATACCACCAAACCTGTCTTAAACTTACCCGTATCCACCAAACCTGTCTTAAACGTTTTGTCACCAAACCTGTTTTAAACTTTTTACCCATACCACCAAACCTGTCTTAAACTTACCCATGCCGCCAAACCTGTCTTAAACTTACCCATACCTATACCACCAAACCTGCCTTAAACTTACCCATACCTATACCACCAAACCTGCCTTAAACTTACCCATACCTATACCACCAAACCTGTCTTAAACTTACCCATGCCACCAAACCTGCCTTAAACTTACCCGTATCCACCAAACCTGCCTTAAACTTACCCATACCCATACCACCAAACCTGCCTTAAGGGCAATTCCACGCAAAACTGTCACATCCATAACGCCAACTAAATACAATGGCATTGTGCTGGCGTTATGGATGTGACAGTTTTGCGTGGAATTGCCCTTAAACTTACCCATACCCATACCACCAAACCTGTCTTAAACTTACCCGTATCCACCAAACCTGTCTTAAACGTTTTGTCACCAAACCTGTTTTAAACTTTTTACCCATACCACCAAACCTGTCTTAAACTTACCCATGCCACCAAACCTGTCTTAAACTTACCCATACCACCAAACCTGTCCTAAACTTACCCATGCCACCAAACCTGTCTTTAACTTACCCATGCCACCAAACCTGTCTTAAACTTACCCATGCCACCAAACCTGTCTTAAACTTACCCATGCCACCAAACCTGTCCTAAACCTACCCGTAAGTAATAAAAAAAAAATAAAAAAAGGAAAACATTAAAAGTACAACATGAATTTGTAAATTGAAAAAAAAAAAAAAAACATTTTACATTATTTGCACGTGTGCACTTTAACACAAATGATGTAATGTAACATCAAGAGCAGAACAGACACATGCAATTTCATTTCTGACTGAATGCATGTCAGAAGGTTTAGCGACCTGTTAAAAGATTTGGTTGTGAGTGTCAACAGTGTATTTTGTCAAAGCGCACAGCTCTTCTGAGGTGCTGACAGCACATCAGAGATAATACAGCAGTGCTAAAGACAGATGGCCTCTTTTATCAACAAATGACAAAAGGAAAGAGAATAAGACAAAGAGAAGCAAGGGAGAGAATGAGAAATGGCTGATCATTTGTCTGACAGACTTCACAGAGTTATTCTCTTACACAAATACCAAATAATTTGAGCTCTTGTTGGTACAGAATGTTGCCTCTCTCCTGACTAAGTGTTGCATGTGATCAAGTGTTTAATATACTGCTATATAAAGAAATCCAGAAAACACAACAGCAAAATGAACTGAATGTGCTTTTAGAACAATGTAAGTGTGTTTAGATTGTGTCGCAACAGCAGTATGTGCTTTGCAATGCATTAGCAGTTTCACACTTAATGCATCATAGCTGGAATACGCATAGTTAATTATGCTAATCTATGTGAATGTAAACTCATCTGATTGCTATTTTGATATATAATTCTCTCAATCTTTTGTAATCATTATAACAGCATTTCACAGCTGTTTTGAACTCAACAGAGACTGATACACGCCAGAACTGCTTTTAAAGGGATAGATAGTTCAGCCAAAAATGAAAATTCTGTCATCATTTACACACATTCATGATGTTCAAACCCATATGACTTTTCAATTGTGACAAAAAATCATAGTTCATATTACTATTTTCCAGCATATTCACTGACAAAATTTACCTCTGCGTAATGAGGCACCGTATTTGTATGCATGTGGACAGAGGATGGGAAGATTTTACCTAAGACCTAAACTTCTTGTCACACAAAGCTTATGACTTGGAAAATAGTAATTTTTAAGAAACTTTTATGTCCATATTCAGTTTTGCTGTATTGAAAAAAGTGGCAAAGACATTCAGGACATTAATATTCTACTTTTGTATTCCATACAAGTTTGAGGATGAGCAAATATAATGACAACATATTAATTCCCTTTAAACATTAAAGACTATGAATTGTTTTTGTTGGAAATGGTTCCAGTAAAAAGCCTTAGCACAACAAAAGTCCTTTAAATTAAAGGAATAATTGTATTTTGTACTTTGAATAATTGTAAATATAAATAAGATATACATATGCACATGTACAGTACACAGACAATTAACGTACATACTCTTAATTTAGCACAGCACTTATTTCCAAAATCTAGTCGTCTCGTATCTCAAATGATGCTTGCTGTACCTTAAAATGTATTTACTGACAATAAGTAAACAGAGTGACAGCACAACATAGACTGTGTAAAAGCCTGATGCACTGTTATAACAGTCTTTACTTCAATGAAAAGGTTTAGCAATAATTGGATAATTTTTACTTTTTATTTTTATTTATAATTTTATTTTTAATTTTTACTCCAGAATGATAGTTCATAGTAACCATCTGTCAAGATTAAAATGGACAAAAATAAACAATAAATGTTGAATGTACCCATTTTGTTACATTTATGTTGTTTTTTTTAGCTTGAAAGATGTGGCCATAGTGACCTGTTATTATACTGTACAAAGTTGACTTAATTTTAAAGCAATGGGTTTCCTAAAAAAAAATTGTAAGTTAAGTATAGGCTTCATGCGTAATTGAACAAATTAAGTTACGTGAACTTGACAATTCCACATAACTTAATTTTTTTCAATTACGCATGGTTTATTTATTTAGTAATTTTAAGGCAACACGTTTCTGATCACTTTTTACAATGTATATATTAGTGGTCGACCGATATGGGATTTTTAATGGCCGATGCCGATGCCGATATTGAGAAAACAATCTGGCCGATTGGCCGATATGAGGCCGATACAATACATGTGAATACAGTAAATGAGAGACATAAAGAATATTGGTGAAACTAAATGAACATTTATTGTACATACTATTTATGCAAAATTCTTTTTGCAATAGAAAATATTTAATAAGAAATTAAAATGTAAACAAAAAGGTAAGGTAACACTTCAATAAATAAAGTTTTAGTGCAGCTTCTTGTCTGCTTTAATATTTACAGTCATTTTTTCAGTCACATAAATAATTACTGCTGCTTACTGCAGGTTACAAATAACATTTATCATTAATGAACAAATCGAAACAATATTCATAAATTAATGACAAAATAGTATGTGAAATTACATACATTTTATGTACAATACAAAATATAAATCTCACATAGTTTATTTACACTATTTACTTTAAAATAGTTTAAATAGTTCAACCTTTTTTTAAGGTTGTTTTACTTCAAGTATATTTAAATAATAATGATTTATGTGTTTAGTTTTGCTTGTTTGTTTCTTTAAAACGTTGCAAGCCGTCACATGTATTTGCATGACATACATGAACATATGAAAATGTATACTACACACGATATTACGCCAATCATGGATACATAAATACAGTAGATAGTGAATAACATTTTCAAGGATTTATTTTCAAACGTAATATTATTACATAGTGTTCTCCTCTCATCCACCTCACGCGACCAACTGATCTGTAATGCACGCGACGCGACCGACCCAGCTTTTCCGTGCACGCGAGTCCGTTGGAAAACAGCGTCTAGTTTAAATGTAACCCGAGAACAACACGCGTATCTGAGGAACAGCCAGTCACAGGATTTTTGACTGTTTGTGAGGTAAAATGTTTTCAGTTTTGTTTGAATTCGTTTATATCACATCTGTGACCCCCACTGGAGCTACCGTTGGGCTGCGGATCTGACATATCACGGTACTGTTTGAACAGACTCTGCTGCACGCCGGAGTGTTTTTGTGTGTAACACAATGTAGCGTCAGGTTAGAAAGCGAACGCGAATGGTCATTTACTGTGTCTGTCAGATGTCTGCTTCACTAGTGGCTTGTTTTACGGTGCTGGGCGGAGCAGAGCGTCAGTGGAAAAAAGCGCTAATGCACAGTCACAAACTGTTTTGAAATATATCGGCCAAACGGAAAGATTTATCGACCGATGCCGATATCTAAAAAATTCCAAATATCGGCCGATATATCGGCCTCGGCGATATATCGGTCGACCACTAGTATATATGGAAAAGAGCTACGTGGATATTCTTAAGAATGTCTCTCTTTTGTGTTCCACAGAAAAATAACAGCATACTGGTTTAAAAATCATGAAAGTGAATAAATTATGAGCAGTGAAGATAAAAATATCTTCAACATCAGGACATTTTAAAATCACTTGGTTTAGTGATTTCAAACTCATTTCATAGTAATAATAATTTAATCTGTGGAAAATACCACAGTAAAATTGACAGCAGAAAAATGTTACCCTGACCTGTATCTGCACCACGATCTAAGGCATCCATCAAACACTGCATAAAGTAAATCTTTCACGGTTATCTTTGGGGAATACGCATGAAAACGAGACTTCCGCACACAGAATTCAGCAGAGGATGTGTCCAAAAAGCTGCACTGAATTTGACGAATGATTGTATGCATTTATGTTGAAGAGCTGAAGAATATCATCGGACCGTCCAGATGGAATACCAACATTATTATGTTAATGATGAGTTGCACAAACACATATGGACACAGATACATATAGTGCATACACACACATGGATGTCTGTACATCGTAAATTTGGCAGAAGACAAAGCGACCATTGGGACAGCTGTGAAATTGTATTTTAAACACAGCTGCTGTTTTGTAGACAGTACAACAGTGAACAGGAAGTAGCGTGAAATTTGTTTAATATGTGAGAGCATTGTGGTAAAAATCTACCTTTCGACCACTTTTGTCCAAAAATTATCATAAAAACGAATACCTGAAAATCTATTCAGATGCATTAAGTCGAAAAATTACAAACTTGTACCATTGCTTTTTTTAATTCTTATTATTTGATAGAAATCATTATTTGATAACACACAAGAAAAGAAAACATGGAACCAAAGTTTTATATATATATATATATATATATATATATATATATATATATATAAATATATATATATATATATAAATATATATATATATATGTATAAGAATATATAGAATTTTGAAGGCGATATATACATTGTTTTTAAATACAGCACATTCTTTGGGTCAGTGATGATTGTACAGGCTGTTGTCTTTCTCAAAGCTCTCAGGCATGAGAAATCACTTGAGGTGAGCTCTCTAATAGCTCACAGGACAGCCAAATGTTTCCCAAACAAACCTGACGACTTCCTGGATAGGCCGACAGCTAAGATCATTTAGAGCCTTTCCTCCAAACAATTTAAACAGATGGAGACGAGAGGACAGGGGCTGTAAGCGAGCATTGTACATCATTTGTGTCCCTTGGTCAAGTCAAGTCTTGGTCAGAACTCAAGAGTACTGCTTTTAGACTTTAATAAGTGTTTCTTGATTAAATCTAAGCACTGCTGCAATGCACAACTCCTACTCTGAACAGTTGATTTGATATGGCTTTGAGCCTTGTGTTTGGTGCCAACACTAAATGATGGGAACATTAGTTCATTTGTTTTCACATTGTGATGCAGCCAAATCGACTCCCTGCTTTTTGAGAAAATTGAAGTGTTTCCGATTTCACTGTGAGCTATTTGTTACAGAATACTTCTGATTGCTAGAGGGAAAAAAGCATTTTGGAAAAAAAAACAAAGATGAGCAAATGCACCTTCAGTAATAATTAAAATAACACTGAAGTAGCAATGTCTAAAGAAGGTTGGAACATTGCTCAAAAGTGATGCAATTTCCTTCAGTGTTAAAATTTGTTCTCATATCCCAGCTTAAAATGCAGAGAGGTCTTTAAATAAGTCACTGGTAAGTTGACTACCTAAAAAGTGTAAACACTGTGGTGCTATCAAAACATCGGTCTGTTTGTTTGAGTATCCCAACCAGGGGTGTGTTTCCCAAAAACGTTGTTAGCCAACTATGGGCGCAAGATCTATCATTGCTAGCATAGTTCAAAGATTTGGTGTTTCCCAAAACTGTAGTTCCAATGAATAATTCGCAAATAGCATCTCAAGTTTGTGTGGTTGGAACTACAGCTCTCAACCTGTTGTTAGCAGTTTCTTGTTAGGATAAATAGATCTTGCTCTTGGGAAAAATAAGCAAGCTTACATGTAATAAATTCTATATCTATTAACATTTCAATCTATATATTTTAGGGGTTGTTTACACGACACCGTTTTCAACTAAAACGTAAAACGTTTTATGCGTTTTGGCTGTTCATTTACACGAAAACTGCATTTTGGGTTCCTGAAAACGCAAACTTTTGAAAACGGGTTTAAAAGTGGAGGTTTTTGAAAACAGTCTCCATGTAAACAACAAAAACGCAAATCTCTGAAGACGATGACATCATGCACGTGTATTACGCGTTCAGTCTATAGTGTTATATCGCCATCTAATGGCCTGGCAGCAGAATACAGCGCTTTAGCCGTTTTCGCTGATCTGTGTGAATGGGGATCCTTTTGACAATGGTCTCGTCTGTACACGGAAAACTCAAAGGAAAAGCTTGTCTGTTTTAAGCATATTGTTGTCATGTAAATGTAACCTTAGTGTGTTAGCAATCTGACATCTGTTAATGACCTCATTAATGATGCAAGGCGCACATCCAAAGTAGCACGCATGCTCCTTGTATGCACTTAATGAGCCATTAAGCATGTTCATAAATTAACGTATCAAACCTACAAACTAAGCTGAAAAGTCCGATTTGAAAGTCATCTTTTTTTCATTTGGTTCTTTTTAATTTGTTTATTTCAAAACGGTTCTTTGGTTCAATAACCCGTCCGGACATGCTCATTGTTTCATTCCGTGCTACTTCGGATGTGCGTCTTGCATCATCATTACGGAACTGCAGTAAAGTTCGATTCAGTTCGATCAAAGTCCCTTAAGGCGAGTAGTTTCACTCAGTGGCCATCTTTTAAACGCCTCTCTGCAGATATTTCAGTCATGCAAGTGCAGCTTCTATCTCTTTGAATGGGGGAACGTCAAATTCTCCAAAGCTGTTCACCAAGCTTACGATTAAATTTCAGATTTGAAATCACCAATTAAATCTGACAACAACTGTTTAATACATTTTGTTTCTAAACGCTCAAACAAAAACAGATTTTTTTCAGGGTGGACCAGCCAATGTGCTTGTGCGTGTCTCAGAACAACGGTAGCTGCAGTGATGCAATGACTTTACCAATTGATGATTGGCTCTTTTATTTAGAGAGTGTGATTTATTCTGTCTTATTGCGCATTGCACTTTCTCCCATTCATAAAAATATGAGTGCACTGTATTTGTACATCTAAAGTCTTTGGTTTGATTCTGTGAACTGGTTTGACAGGTAAACTGGCTTAAAAGAGCGATTAGTTCAAGAATCAAACCAATGGTGTGATTTTTGTGCGGAGCTAGATGTTTATCAACCAATAACAAATAAGGGTAGTGTTCCAAAAGTTTGTTTACTAAATACAGCATTCCTTTACTGAATGTTATTCCGGTGTTCTCAAGAACTATTAAGTGGAAAGGTATTGACTGGTTATTCAACATTGTTCACTAGTGGATAAAACAGAACTCCTTTAACCAGTTTCGGAAAAATTGCTAATTCCTATCTGGCAAATTAAATTCCATGCATATATTTTTTAAATAAATGTTATGGTTGGCGAAATGTCATACCGTCACTGTGTGCATACCATAACGATCTCATTACAAGAGGAAATGTGGTGCTTATGTTAAACATTTAGCATTATCAGCTATCAGCTATATAAAAATAACATTTTCCATTTAAAGAAAGAAAGTTGACTTGTAGAGCAGCAAGTCTTCTGAATGAACAGACCTGACTATCCTATTCACCAAAGCTCTGAGAGGAAGCTGTAATTAGCAAATACAGCCAGGGTGAAAAGTAGCAGCTGATTCAAACTCGTAATGATAGACATTTTAAGCCCAAGGCGAATGTTTTATCAGTTTGTTTCAGGAGATTTTGGCATGTCTCGTTAAGAGGCTGTTATGGCACTAATTGAAGTCTGAGTGAGGTTAAAATTGTATGGTGGCATGAGGAAGTGGGAATCAATTTTCAATGACATCTCAATGAATATAACATTCAGAGGTATTATGAAAAGAAGATGAGCTAATACGGCACAATTTAAAAGATTATTCAAATGGTGGCTGATTGCTAATGGTTAGATTATCTGTTCACACTGTACAAGACATTCAATCTAACTTGTACAACTTCAACATCAATCTCAAATGAGCCATGATATTTAGTTTCAAGCTTGATTTAATGGTGTTTTAACACCACTTTTGAGTTCCATAGGAGATTAAGTTGCTTTAGAGAAAACTACACATCCATGAGATAATATTATAAAGCCACAATTTATGGACCTACACCAGGCCCTAAACACTCAAAACTGGAGGAATTCACTAAGAATGAATCGCACCTGATGATAACATCATATATTTGCAATTACAAAGATTAGGCAGACTAGTAATAGCCATTGAAAATGACGCAGAACTATGGCTTCATTTTTAGTGCCCTGTTAAACTGGATTTCAAGTGGCTATTGAATAAGATGCAGGTGCAAAACCATGTGTAAAAGAGCTGTTAAGTAAGTTCAACCCATTGAGTTGCTTCAATTTTCTTACACAAAAATTCCTGATCCTTCAGCCTACCATTGCTAGAGACTTCTGAACTGTAAGTTCCTGGCTCATGTTCTTTGGGAACACATTTGTTTGTCTCTCATGTCTCACGAGGCCCATAACATCTCAATGGCCTGTGAATTTCAAAAGTGTGACAGTGTTGAATGTTCTCCTAATGAACTCTCACATACTGTCATTGCAAGAGCCATCCAGTCGGCCTCAAATGAGCTATAAAGTTGACCAGGAATCACTTTTCTCACTGTTCGACATTCATAATTGTTCCACTGTTTTTTCAATTCCTGTATGATTGTTGGTGGGAAGACCTTGAACGTCAGACTAACGTCTTTTCCATAACGCCAGAGTTTTACAGCCTTGACATTCAACAGTTTCTGCATGACACATGGCTATGTTTTAGTTAATGCTACGCCATATTTCCCCTCAGTTGGTGAGAATTTGATTGTTCACTCTGGAATTGGAGACAGGCTTGCCAAGCAGGAATTCTTGTCGTTACGCTGTGGGGAGGAGAGCGGTGTTCGTTCCTCTTGACTTAGTCTCAATGGGTTTAACATCTTTCATTGTGGCCGTTCCTGTTCAAAACAGTTGCTTTAAACTTGACCTTCGGCTGTCTGCACTCATCTTAACATGATTTACCATAGCTGACAGCCAAGACATATATATGGTTTCATGTACAGCCCTCAACCAGACGGCTGACACAAAGGTTCCTGGGTTTGGTAATCTAACAGAGTTTTTTAGTTACTTCAGAAAGAAAAGTTTCATAATACTACACTGCAAATCTGTAGTTCCTAACAACTGAACCCTTTACAGATAGTGAGCATACTGGACATCCTCTGTACGTTTTTGAAAAAGTACACTTAAGCATATTTTCAAAAGAGAACTCATTATGGAAATAATATACAATAAAAAAGTGCAAACTGAATGTAATGTTTTTGGACACTTAATTCCATGTTATGTACAATTGATGAAAATGTATTAAATCATTTAAATTGATATTAAATGCAATTAATTGAACTTAAGAGTGCTTTTGACTTATAGTTTCATGATTACTTCTATTGTCTAATATGGTTAAAGTGTACTGTTGAAGCATTTGTGGTAAACTAAAATTTCTCTTGTCAGTTCTATTGAAACTTGTATGCCATGTGTTTAAATATATTTGTAATTACACATTAAAAATGGCAATTTACTACATTTAACATATATTACCTTAAAATGTGATATTAAATCACACACTACAGTTGAAAGTACTTGTGCTTTAGTATGTTAGTCAACACATCAAAATGAGTGCACTTCTTTAAAACACGACAAAAGCGTGCATAAGTGTGTTAAGAAAGCGTACTCTATTTAAGTTCACTTAAATTACTATTTCATTACTATTGTATTATCTGCAGTAAATATACTTTTAAGATTTAAAGTACATTACAAGTGCACATTTGATACAATTAAGACCGGATCTTTTTCACCAGGATTGGGCCCAGCTGTTGATACGTTCCTCAACAAATATGAGATAAAGTGATGTGCGACAGATGTGCTTATTCCTTCTTGGCTAATTCTTATCTCCTTATGCACATATAAATTTGATTAGAATAGTTGGATTGAGTTGTCTAAGATAATTGCATTCTCATGAAAAGGTACTCAAAATGAGTGATAAGAATTTTTTTTTATATATATATACAGTATATGATTAAATTAAATGAGTAACTAAAAGTATTGAGTATTTTTCCCAGATGCTTAACTAGCTCTGCTGTGTACCAGTGTAGTGTTGCAAAACGCAACAATATTCAGTTGTATATTGCATGATTTGGGGAATCATGATTTTGTGAATTGGTTTGTTTGAGTGCATCATGTACTGTAATTCATTAGCTTCCCTGTGATTTGGTTATAAAAATTCATGATTTAGTTAAATCCTCTGCAATTAAATCTAACTCGTTATATAGTTCCAGGATTGACCAATCAGAATCAAGTATTCCAGAGAGCCACCTAATAAACAAGTGTTGATGTTGAGACTGTAATCTAGGATCGTTGGTGCTTCTAAAGTAGAAGTCAAGCTATACGTCTGCATTGTTATGTTATGAGCCAGAGACCTGTTCTGTGAGATTTCTGGCCTTAGATAATGCATAGAAACGCTGTTGTTAGAAAGATACCATCTCAATGCAAACACAAAATTAGGCTTATTGTAATGAGGAGCTGTTTCAGCTAGTGAAAACCAGTGATCCATTGGATAGCATGACTAACTATGTTCTATGGGTCAGCAAAACGTTTTTGCAAACTTTTATCTATTTGCAAGATCTACATCGACATCTCTTCAAATAGCCTGGAGGTGTAAGCAGGTAAGAAGGCTTCACACAACCGTCTACAGGTTGTTGCTAGTGAGCGTTTATGACTGCAGGAAATGAGCTCTAAAGCCATACAACCAATCATGCTGAGCAGCTGTGAGTGCCAACAGAATGACTCAGGCTAGAAGGTTCACACAGACACGAATGGCCAGACATGCTCTGTAAAGGTGCGTGATAATTCTTCTTAGGCCACACATAGCGGAAATGTGGGAGGTTGCAGTATATCCCATAGATCTCAAGGCTGTGAATCCAATGTGGAACTCATTTTGTGAGAAGTTAGCAAGAAGTCACACATATTGTCAGACAATATTAAGGAAATCTACTAGTGCAATCTATCCGTAACCAGTGCACACGTAGACTAAAGGAATCACAAATTGTAACAGAGCAAACAATCTGAGCAAAATCTTGCACAAACAAACTCACACAAACTGAGCCAAATGCAGTTCATTTAGAAGATTTAGAAAATAAACTCCCTAAAACACACTCTGACTGATTTAATACCCAACAGACATTACAGGCGTTTTCTGTCATTTGTGCACATTTTTCCAAAATTCATGAACTATACATTTGAAAATATAAATGAAGGAATTGTAAAAAGTTGCCAAGTTTTTTTTTTTATTTATGTAAACTTAATGTAGCAAAATGAAAATCTAAAATCTGTTAGTTTTAATTAATCCAACCCACTGTGATATAAAAGTTCCCAAATTTGAAGAAACACTTTTGAAAATGTAATAACTGCTGCACGAAAGTGACGCAGCAGTTTAGTGAATTCGCTCCTTAGTTTGCAATTGTCAAAATTGGGATTGTCTGCAATTTTCCTTTTTATTACTATTTATGAAACATATAAAACTACTAAAAGCATTATTATATTAGTTGTTGCATTGATTTGAATGAACTGAATCATCCACAAGATCTAATTTCATGAAAAGTGTGATAGGAGCTTTTGTATAGGAAGTAGTTATTGTGTTCTGCTTAGTGGCATACGTATATTTTCTTATTGAAGTGATTTGAATTTGTGTGAAACACAGGAATGCTTTTAATGTGGGTAGTTGATGTGATCTGTGGTGTAACTACATTTTGCTATATATTTTTAAAATAATTATATGTATTCAACTTTTGTGTCCATTTTAGTTGAATGACCGTGACATATTTGTACTTTAAGTTTAAAATTAAGTCAAGGTGATTAAAAATGGAAATAGTGACCAGTTACGAGACTCAATATATCCGTATTCATTCACATACTATATAACCTAAAATCTTCATGTTGATAACTCCCATGGACACGTTTTGCACCAACTACCAATGTACGCATTTGGTGAGCAATTCATTAAGCTACACGATAACAGTAAATATTCTCACAGCTGTCTGAATCATCTGTTAATCTTAAACATGAAAGTACATGTCTACTCACCCACCTGCAGTAGCAAAAGACAAAGTAGTAATGTAAAGTCAGGGCCCACAAGGGGAAAGTGGTTGCGGCTGGTTCAAAGCCTGCAGATTGTGTGTGCCAGTTCAGTGTATGTTTTGGAGACAATCTCATGTAGAGACAAGCACTGCAAAACATGTCATCTGTCCATGAAATAAAAACAGAAATGCAGTGGGTGGGGTGCAGGTAAGGGCATCATGCTCTGCGGTTGTTATACTGTATGTCAAATTAGGGCATATATCATCTGTTAAGCAAACTTCTCCCAATTGTTATTTTAGTGCAGATTGTCGACCCGAAAATGAATCATTAGTCACTTGTGCACATCCTCAGCTCTCAAGGATCAGATGAAACATGCTTGCATAGATGTAAACTTTAACATACAGTACAAAGAAAATGGCAAAATATGAAGTACAAACAGTGGATTCAAGAATAAGTACATTTACATGACAGCGATGTACTAAAAATGGAAAATGTTTTCTTTTTGCGTTTTTCACATACAGACGACAACGTTATCAAATCGAATCCCATTCACGGATCCGCGAAAATGACTAAAATCGCTGTATTATCCATGCCAGGCCATCACTGTTTTAACAAATTTGCGTTTTTGTAGTTTACACAGAGACAATAACGGACGATTTACAGACGAATATACAGTATGTTCTTGTTTTTTTTGTTTTTTTTAAAGTAGTGATGAATAAAATCAAATACCACCCTACACCACAGCAAAACTATAGGCGTTATTTACAGAATTGTATCAGCCAGCACAGCAACTGGATGAAAATCAGAGGGAATTCCATGTAATAAATAATGTGGAGATTCAAAATTCACAGAATTTACACCAACATGTCACATTCTGTGACATTGCCTCAACTTTAAACCAAAAGAACAAAGAGTCTAAAAAAATATATATAGAAAAACTTTCATTTTAATGTTCAAAACAATGCGATGTGATATTCTATTCAATAATAAAACGAAATGTGAAACAATATGTAAAATAGGTAGCAACAACAGTTTCTCCTCATTGAATTTACTGAAACTTCTCTGAATTGTCTGTGCTGACTAATAATATAGTTTACATTGAAAAAAACAAAATAGAAATCTTTGCACTATAATTTCAAACTTTTCAGTGCCAATGTCATTTGAAAGGCAAAAATATGAAATCATTTAAAAAAACAGCTGTTGTCTTGAATACAAATATGGAGAGAAACAAATCTGCGGCACATTTTAATTGTGTAATTCCTGCAAAAAAAAGTAAACTAAGTATTGTCAAGCACTTGGGATGAAATTCATAGCTTGACAAAGAATTGTATGATGAAATTGGAACAAAGGAATAATATCCTATGAACATGTTGACTGAAATCGCATCAGGGTTCTAAATGAGACACAGATTTTTGGAGTGAACTTATAGGCTTCTCGCGAATGATTTCATGAATACATTCTAGCATCTGTCTGGGCATGTAAACAATCCTCTTCTTCGTACAAAGATTTTTTTACATTTAGATGTCATTGCATGATCTAATTTATTTAGTTTTATCCAAAGAACCCTCCCAACAGAGAAAACATTGAGGTTGAACGGCTCTTTCAAAGATATATGAATTCTGGCATTGCAACGATCTATTAATAATTATGCATAAACTTGTAATGCTAATTTGCAGAATTCGTCTGACTTAACCTGTACCAACAGTCATGCTTGTAAAGCACGTTTTTTTATCTTTCAGCACTTCTTTACTGACATTGATGGATTCCAGCTTCGTACCTCATTATACAGTCATTCTATTCATTTATCACTTTCACCTCCCTACTCGAATGTTGCGTGAATCACCATGGGAACAATTTTCAAGCTCTTGTGTGGCCATAAGGGGCATTAAATTTTGCTCTCTGTCGGAGGTCGGCCTTCTCTGCACAAACAAACACAGCTTATCCTAAACAGAAGCGCTCCAAAGCAAGCTCTAAAAAACTCATAAAACTGTCTTGGCAGTGCACACAAGAGTTCTAGGGCTGTCCAAACTCTGAAATCCATCAGAAGATTCTATATATTCCAGACCATTTCAGCCGGGTGCCTGGGAGAGTCAAACAGGACCCCAGAGTCATGTTTTTAGGCTGAGCACAGCTATTGGTCTGCAAAAGTATTTTGTGTGTGAACATGGAATGTTGGGTGAGTAGAACTAGATCCACCTCATCTATTTTGTTTGGCCAGATGGTCAGTGTGGTCTTATCAGGCTATATAGTCAATGGGTTATTTTATATACACACGGCCATTGCTGGTACTAAACTATAGGCTCGAGTCGTCAGCCTGGGTAACTTAAACACCCAGGGGAGTTGCTGGCAGTGGCCCACCTGCCTCATTAGAAGCCCTCATTACCTCTCATTACCACAGCGGCACGCTACGCTATGTGAGCACAGATCTACAGAGAGAAACCTTTAATTCAGGCTCAATGGGAAACCTGACCCTGCTCATGAATAATAATAGCCAACATCATTGTATGGAAGGAAAATAGCACTGTCCATCTGCCTCGGGACAAGAGAGCATCTGGGAATTTGAAAGGCTTCACTCACTCAGTGTCAAGTAAACGTTGGGTTCTATCCAAGCCGATTTCAAGAGGGCCGTCAGCTTGCATTTGGACCGAGATACCAAGGCAAGCAGTTCTGGGATAATATCAAGAGATACATTATATACAGTACATAATAACACCTATTGTTTTATTATTTTTCTGCTGGATTCAAGCGGGACTTTATCTTTTACAGATGTTGACTGAATTGCCCAACCTGTTCTGGACGGTATGGTTTTCAGTTCCTTATGTATTAAAGAGACACGTCGTATTTGTATGTTCCAACTTAACTGATCTATTACATCATTCTGCCAAAATATTCATAAAATTCCTCTGCCTGGGAAGCATGTCTGTGTTGATTTTTTCCTGCTGTTCTCGTATTCAGACTTCAACTGCGGTCCTCAAGCCGGCTGACATGCTAACCACAGCTCCTGCCCAGATGAAAATGATAAAAAAATGTTCCATGTCTCAGAGAGGAATGAGGCAACGACAGCGAGACCCTCTGGTTGTGTAACATGAGTGGCATGATGGATAGATGGAAATAAACAGAGAAAGAAGAAGTGAGAGGTTTTATGTTTTAGGGGTCTCTAGTTTAGAAAAGAATACTTTTCCAAAGTGTAGAGGTCCCCCATCACCTATCAGACCTCCTTGTTCATCTCTTCATGCGAGATGAACACCCCAAAACACTCGAGGTTTCATAAAACCACATGTTATTCTTTTCCAAACCACACAATTTAGTTTGGAATTCATTCAGAAACAGCTTGGGGTTTCCTTTTTCTCTTCTTTTTTTTCTTCTTTTTATTTTTTTTTTATAAATCCATTAACTTTTTGAAGTTGATGAATTAAGCCCCACTTTTGCTTGTCCTCTCCCCTCTAGATACCATCTAGTATATCACTCAAGTTATTTCTTTTCAATGCATGCATTGCTTTTCTTGTCAACAGCACCTTGAGTCTTCCTGTCATAGGATACGGGCTCATTTCAGATTAAAAGCTTCCCCTTTGCTTGTTGACAGGTAGCAAGTCCATTCACAAGCATTCCACAAAACTCATAATATCAGACATCAGCACCCAGTGCTGCTTACCTCACAGCTGCTCTCCTCTCAAGTTTGTGAGACGTCAAAACCCCAAGTTAGTTGTATTCCAGATCTCACACTCTTCACAGGTTTATCCCCAAAGCCCGGTCTTGTTCAACATTACAAAATGCGAGTATCCAGGTCCTGTGCCATCCACTCCAGCCCTGCTCCCACTCTCTCTTAAGGGAAATTGATTGTTCTGAAAGTTGGAGTCCCATAGCTACTCCCCTGACCTCCACTGCAGGAGCCAACAGGTCCTAGTGCCTCCCCTTTCCCTCCCTCTCTGCCCCTCCTTTCTCTCGTCACGTCTATAGGCTGCAGAATCCGTTGTGTAGCGCTGAGAATAAGAGGTAAGTAGAGCTTTGTTTAGGCCCCGTTCACAAGACGATTCACTGTTGTGATTTGCTTGGCCCATATCAGCCATTCAGATCTTGACATTTCCCTAGTCCTGTTAGTCATCGTTGGAATTACTTACCTCAATAGTTGTTTCAAACTCTTTTCTTGAGTCATTCAGTCACGATCCATTTTGCTCTATAATTTCAAAAGCGCCTCATGAATTTGCATGAGAAAAATGAGGCAGTGTATTGCAGATGCAGAAAATGAGAAACATAATAAAGGAATGATAGAAATGACGTTTCTTTTTTTAGTACAACTCCCACAATCAAAACCACGAAGGAGAATAAAAGCCAGCAGATGGAACCGCTTTGATAGGGTCTCCAACGATAGTTCAGAGGCCCTGCGTTGAATTGAATTTAAAGAAGAATTACGCTCACAGGAAGTGGAGTTGGCCGATTGTACTAAGTGAGTATGACATGAAGAGTTTTCTCACAGTGAACAAAAACCTGGCATTAATAATTTTGGATTGGAAATTCCCACACAAAAATGTACATCTCTTCAAATTAAAGTTCATCCAGTGGTTCCATTGTTTTATTCATGTCCCTTTTGGGTGTTCAACTTAAAAGCATATATAATGCAATTCGATACCCAGCACACACCCAGCTTTGAACTGGGCCAGTTCACTCATATATCATAACATATCTCATCTCATTTTTTACCACTGTGTCTTCCCTTTAGCTCTCTGACTTTAAGTAAACCAGGTTCAAACATTCATGGCCTCTTCAATGCAAATAATTATGTCCTTAGCTGAAATATCAGTTTTAATCAACCAAAGGGTTGAAAAATGATTTTGGGATTGGTATTACCACAGTTTAGCTAAAATATGAATTGACATAGCTAGTTGCTAACATTAAACAATAGAACCCTGTTCAAACAGCCCTAAACAGTTTTTTTGTGTCCAACCGAGCTGTTTCCACTGGTCTGACTGGTCTGGTATGATACATTTAGTGGTGATTTAGGCATTTCAGGCTGTAAGACCAGCTATACTGTACCAACTAGGGCTGCACGATATTGGAAAAAAAAATACATTGCGATATTTTTTTCCCAATGATATATATTGCGATATTGCGTGCCATCAATCCAGGCTAAAGTAAAAAATTAGCCTACCATTCCATGATATTAATAATTTCACTAAGCAAGCTTCATTACAAGTGACAAAAAGGCCACTTAATATTTTATTCCAAAATTAGAACATATTTCTGTCAGAATTCGAAAAAAAATATTTCTGTCAAAAAATCTTTCTGTGTCTCTATGTTTTCGGTGCTGATGCAGTGACGCGTTCATGTAAACGGCACTTAAAAGCTGTCACAAAGAACCAGCAAAAGTAATGATTATGAATATGTAAAATATTACAATGAGACATTTTAATTGTTTATTAATAAACAAGTGTTTTCTGTAAAGATGAAGTTGACGATCTTCATCTTCGCAGTAGTGATCGCGTGGGAGAGAAATGCACTTTTCATACGGATTACATAGTTTTATTTTGTTTTGAATGGTTCTGTTTAAAAGTAGAGGTTTAAAAGTAGATATTTCTGTAGATAATAGATATATTTATATATATTTTTTAGGTGTGTGAGGCGAGTAGGCTACCTTATACGCTGAGTTTCGTTTCATGGATTCAGGCGCTGGCGCCTCCGTGTCGTGATTATGTCTGCTATATTTACTTTTTATTTATTGAATCCAGGAAATTGGATAATGAAACACTGATTAAAATTAAGATACAATTAAATACAAAACGAAATTCGCTTTAAAGAAAGGCTTTGTGCTTTCTGTTTGAGGTCTCTGTGAAAGTTTTAAAGCAGTCTTTTAGAGCCGCTTTCATAACGGTCGCATCCGTAATGGAGAACTGTCACGTAACATTGTTTTTTCCTCATAAATGCGAACACGAAAAATAAAATACTTTTTAAAAAAGACAACCATCCACAACTTTATAACACTTCAGCAAAGTACCTCTTTTTGGTCAACATCCTCCTTTTTGTAGACGAAATAGTCCCAAATAGCTGATTTTGACTTTCTTTTTGGTACGAAATCTTTTTTTTTTTTTTTTTTGCGGCGGATCCTCTTCGTCGCCCATTTTTAGCTATAGGATGCTATGCCAGTGAATGTTGGCTGTGAGCGCGGTGAGCTGCGGCACAGCGATCCAATCACTGTGCAAGCACGCGGAACGTGCAAGTCACCCCAGCAAAAAGTCATACAACAAACTCGTGTTTACTGTGTGCTACCCTGGTGCTACCATTCTCTTAATACACCATGGGTGCTACTACCCTTCACATCGCATGTTCCGGCGATGTGACTGTCGCTCATTCGCACATCGCGATGTCGATGTTAAAACAGAATATCGTTCAGCCCTAGTACCAACTGAATACCAGCTTGGGTAGCTTGGGAAACCAGCTAAATAAACTATCTTATACCATTTAAGTCTTGCACCATGTTGACACTGGACACAAGCAGTGGAACGCAACGCAACAAAATCAGAGAAAACCCATTATAATCAGTGATACTGTTCTTAAAGGGATAGTTTACCCAAAAATGAAAATTATCCCTTAATTTACTCACCCTCAAGCCATAGGTGTATATCACCGTGTTCTAACTACGTGCGACGCCGCAACGTGCGATAAAAGGTATCTTTTATGTTAATCAGAGTTTTTGTCTTAACCAGCCGCGACGGCGACACACGGCGATTCTATTTTAGAAACGGTTTCTATTTTTCTGTGACGTCGCGCTGGAACAACAAACACAAAGTGTGGCAATGATAATCTCAGGTACTGTTTATGTACTTTAAAAGCATGCAATGTGACTTTGAATATCATTTAGAGCTCCAGCTTTGTGGCTGTAAAAGCAACAATGGATAATTCACCTCAGATCTTGAAATTAAACAAATGGAAACAAGAACGTCCAAACTGTGAACAAACAAGTGTATTCTTTGACAAAGATTGTTTTAGTAACTCAGTAGCCCATGTATATTTAATAATGTTTAAATGGTGTAATATTTGTGAATTTGATTATGTAGCCTACTTATCCATTTTCTTGCGATTGCCGTCAAGATTATTCTGTGGTGCTGTGCACTTGCCGCGAGAGCCCGCCCACATGCTGTTCTGATTGGCTGTGGGTTTTGATTGATTTTGATGCATCTCGCAGTCGCGACGCGTCTAGTGTGGACAGACAAATTATTTGTCACTTGAATTTTATTGCATCGCATCTGATTAGGATACGGTGTATGACTTTCTTCTTTCAGGCAAACATAATTAGAGTTATATTTAAAAATATCCTGAGTCTTCCAAGCTTTATAATGGGAGTGAGTAGAGTAGATTTTTTTAAAAAAAAAGCACATCCATCTGTCATAAAAGTAATCCAAGTAGCTCCAGGGGGGTTACCTTTTGAAGCGAAGCGGTGCATTTTTGTTAGAAAAATATCCATATTTATAACTTTATAAACTATAATCACTGGCTTCTGGGAACGGCTGTATGCGAGTCGAGTTCCGGCGGAAGATTGGAAGAGCTCATATACATACCATATAAAAAGGCTAGTTTTCATTTTTGGGTGAACTATCCCTTTAAGTACAACAAAAACATGCACTACTTCCGATGGCAGTACAAATTGGTTTGGAACTTTTGCTTTTGACGCGTTCGGTGTAGATAGTCTCAAGACGTTGTAGCGCAGCGCGACATGACAAGCGCCACGTCTGGAGTAGATATGGTGTTGCCTGGAATGTGAATGGTGCTACTGTAAACATGACACAAAAGGTGCTGCTCTCCAAGACTATGAAACGTTGATGAAGTCAATTAGTAGCAAATCTACTAGAACAAGCACTTAAAGCAACAGTGAGTAAAACTTTCAAAACTTGACAATTATTGCACCGGAGCTGCATGACCACTTGCTTTGTGCAGCATCTGTGCACTCTTTGCTCTTCGCTAGTCCATGGCAATGTAGGAGAACCGTTATTGTGTTCGGGCAATAGACCAAAGCTTTCAAAGATGTGTCAACTGCGAGCTGTCTTTACAAGACCAGTTTTAGTAGTGTTGAGTTGGAATGTGACCCAGTAGCCGTGCAGACCCCTTGACCCTTCCCACTGGTTCATGGTTGGAGGGGTGGTTGGAGACAGCAAAGTCATCACAGGTCAAGTGTCTCTGGATTTAAGTTTTGCTGAAGCCATAATTGTGTGCAGTGTGGCAGCTGGGGTTGAAGACTTCCCACCAGGAGTGTTTTCACATTATGGACGATGATATAGTACTAAACTTTGAGAACCAAAATTCTTTAGCCGTCCAAGTATTTCCAAGGTCTGTCTCCATGGTAATGGACCCAAAATGGCAAAACACACACTATATTTAGCTTAGCAAGCATGCTTGAAATAAATTGACACTCCCATGTGACTGACTTTCAATCCTATGCTAATCTAATGTTACTTTCACATTTGGCAAGGACCCAAGTCTATTATTCCTTAGAGATTGGTTGGTTACATTTATGCAGATGCTTTTATCCGAAGTACACTTCAAAGTTGTGCTTATATTAGTTCATGCATTCCATGGGAATCAAACCCATAACTTTGGCAATTGCTACAGTAGCACATGCTTTAGTGTTCGAACTACAGGAATTGTGATGTGCACTAAAGGAGGTGGTCTGAGCACAGTTCATGTGAACTCAAGTGCAAGTCACAGTTTTTATAAATGCAATATGTCTTAAATCGCAAAATGTACATATTGATGATCTTTAAATTGCATATTTGCATTATAGTATAATAATGCATTTTTCATAGAAGAATATCTCAGAATAAATTGCCCTTACAGAGCAGCTCAAATTCTTTGCATTCTTTTGCAATATAGTGATTTGGACCCAAAAGTACAGTGTAAAAAACAAGACCTGTGGGACTGGTGGAGGGGGTGGAAATGAACTTGGGTTTGGAGAAATCAATCAAACTAAGTGTAAAAACAGCCTTACATGCACATGGTCCATCACAACATGGATGGGGATTCACTACACAGTAGCTTTTATTGTCCAAAGTCTTATCATCCACTTAACTGCTATACCACAAGGAGCATATACTACATTCACTACAATGAGGGTTGTGGTTTATGAAAGTGGCTGGACGAGTTTTCCCCAAATGACGTGGGTGATGCACATTATAGTGTTAAGGGTATGTGAACCTGAATGCACACTTTTTTTTTGTCGCAATGTAGTCGAGCATGTGAATTTGACAACCTGCCAGTAATTACTCTCAAGCCTGGAGTTCTTTCTAGGGGGTTTACCTCAGTAAGTCATTGATTGTCAAATACTGCACTGTAAAAAATGACCGTGAAATTTACAGAAAAACTATGTAAAATCCCTACAGAAAAGCATTGTAAACCCCAAAACGTATTTGTTTTGTTTAAATCACAGTGAAATTTTGTAAACTATTTAACATAATATTTTGTTATATTTACAATAACAATATGTGATTATGATCAAAATTATTTGTTAAAATTACAAATATTGGTATCAAAAACAGAGAAATACTGTAATACTCATAACAAAACAATTTTGATAATTTGACATGCTAATATTGTAAAAACTAAAGTTTTAGTCTGTTGTTTTTAAAAATACAAATAAAGTATGTATGTCACTTTACAAGTTTATGCTGCAGGCTATTTTTAGCATGATTAATGAAACTTAGAAAATTGAGGTAATATTTTTTTTTCCACAAAAATAAAATAATTGTGAACCTGAGAGGTTGCCTATCTATATAAAATATGACTACAATTATAATATTGTTTTTATAATTTAGGCTATTTGTAGCATATTGTAGCCTACTGTATGTGTGTGTGTGTGTGTGTGTGTGTGTGTGTGTGTGTGTGTGTGTGTGTGTGTGTGTAATAAATTAAAATTATTGATATGCAATACTTCTGTTCAGTAATCCCTGTATGCTATGTGTAATAATTTGAGCATCGTGTCATTATCACAGGCTAAACAACCGAACAGTGCCTTCACTTACATCGCTGCATATTGTATGCATACTGAACGACAGCATACTGTATTTATAGCCTATGTGTATAAGGAATTAAAATTATTGAGGCCTGTGCAAAGTAACACTTCTTTTCAGCCTAATTTTGAATTTCATAGTGCGCAGCTGAAGCTCGTCTCTGATTGGATAATCGCGTGAGGAGAGCGGGAGGAGTGACGTCAATAACGAGCGAGCCAGAGCTAGAGAAAAAAACAGAGGCAGCAGAAATCTTCGGAACACTTTATTTTTCTTTTAGTCTTTAAATTTTAATATACGTTTTCTTTTTCTTTTTTTAACAACCTAACAGTGCCTCTCATTGTGCTCTGAGTCCACCTAATTTTGAATTTCATAGCGCATATGAAGCTCGTCTCTGATTGGATAATCACGGGAGGAGAGCGGGAGAAGCACGAGACGATAGAGCTGCATTTAACGTTAGCTGCTAGCTAGACAATAAACAAGCGCAGCAGAAAATCTTTGGACAAAATCATTTTAAAAGTTTTTAGGACAAATCTACGATTTCAACACAAGTTTTTTGGAGGATCTGCTGCTGTTCATCCAGAAAATTTAAAGTTTGCACGGTAAGCTTCACATTTTAAGTCTACTTTTTTTGAGACCAAGTGAAAATGTTTTTTTGAGACCAAGTGAAAATGTGTGCTGAAAGCCCATAATGATGTAACGTTAGGCTAAGTTACGTTAACAGTTAAGCTAGCACTAGTTGATATTTAAGATCGCTAGCTAGATCAGTTTGTGATAACTTAGTTCAGCTGAAAACCACAGGCAAACACTTGAAATCCTAAAAATGATCACCTGCGTCTTTTGTAAAAAGAATTTGGATAACGTTACATTAAGAGGTTATGTACTACATTGCAGAGTGCATAGGAATGAATGTATATTCTTCCATGTAGAAGATGGATGTCTGGCAGAAGAGGTCCAACTGGAGCAAGTGCCTCTAACACCCACTGTTATTGTCTGTGGTAAGTTTTCTTTTTTTTCCCACTGTTTATAGAATTGCAGATTGAAGTGCAGAGCTTATTGATAAAACCTGTTAAATAATTTGTTCATAGGACAGTCCTGCTAGCTATTCCACAACAAGGTAGCTGCATGCTGAGTCTGGATCAGATCCTAATCAACACAAACATCTCCTCATTCATTTCTGCATTGTGCCTCATGTTCGGGAGCTACTACTGTTTTAACATCCATTATCCATCTGAGCTGGCTTCAACTCTGGAGTTTCTTCAAAGGTGAGTAAATCATGGCTTTCTTATTACTACTTTCCCTGGTCTAGTCTGACACACAGAGAGAGAGAGAGAGAGAGAGAGACAGACACGCATGCATTGCACATGCATACATAGACACACACATACGTGCACACACACGCACACGCATACAGACAGAGACATACACGCATGCATACAGACACATGTATGCATGCAGACCGATAGATAAACACATTTACACACATATATACATACAGACAGACACGCATATACACACACACACACACACACACATACACGCATGCATACAGACACATGTACTGTATGCATGCAGACCGATAGATAAACACATTCACACACATATATACATACAGACAGACACGCATACACACACACACACACACGCATACAGACAGACAGACACACATGCACATACATGCATACACACATACATAGACATACATATGTGTATACACACACACACATACATACACACGCATGCCGACAGACACACACATTTACACATTGACACACACATATATATATATATACAGATTACTGACAGACACACATATATACAGACAGACAGACACACATACATACACACACGCGCGCACACACACACAGAGACAGACAGACATACATGCATACATAGACATACACATACATACGTGCATACAGACACATGTATGCATGCAGACAGACACATACATTCACACATTAACACACACATTTATACAAACAGACAGACACAGACATGCATAGATAGACATACGCATACATGCGTGCATACACAGACACGTGCATACAGACTAGGGCTGAACGATATGGACAAAATTTCATATCTCGATTTTCATGCCAGATATCTCGATATCGATACAATACGATATGACTACGTAAGTACTAAAAAAACAATACATTTAGAGTTTGTAAAATACACACTGATGTCTATGGAAGAGGTAATAATAATCCTTTCCATTATAATTCGACACGTTTTATTCATATCAGATACACATTGTGTAAGTAACTTCAATGTTTACTCTATTCTATTCCCAGTTCACCAGCCACTTACTTTTAAGTATTTCGGGAGAAGTGGATGAATTCACGTGTTGTAAACATAGAGGTTGTAAATCCAACAGATCCGATTCTCTGAACTGCGTCTGCGGCACAAACTAACACGGCGGCGCCCATCGTGCATACAGCTCAACTAACGCGATCGTTATATAGGTGTTTAAACAACAAAACACTTCCACTTGCATGTATTTGACAATCGGAATATCAGATATTTCATGCCATAGCTAACACATTTGTGAATATTCTGAATAAAAAAGGAAAAATGACATAAAAGCAGATCATCATTCATTCAGCGCTGTTGCTGCTGCGGTGTGTCACGTGACAAGCAATGACGCGTCACCATGGAAACGCCGTCCCCCCTCTCACAATATAGTTCCCACGTCCCTGGTAGTGTGCGCGCGCTGGCTTTAGCGGTGCATTCAAGGGCACTCGTAAAACTGATGTTTGTTGTGACTGCCAGAGTTGTATGCAGGGCGAGCGCGGAGAGGGGAAATATATCGTCTATATCGTTGCTTTTTTCGATAGTAATATCTTGAAAGTTCATATCTCGATATAGATACGATAACGATATATCGTTCAGCCCTAATACAGACGCACAGACAGAGACACACACTCAAACAGAAAGGCATGCACGCATGCACACAGACACACATGTATGCAGACAGACACACACATACACAGATTTTTGCACATTTTTAGAATAAAATATCAAAAGGATTAAAAAAGCAGATTTATTTTTTACAGACATATTTGATCATATTTACAAAGGGGGCAAGCACATTTTCACACCACTGTATATATACACACACATACATACTGTAGTTTTTTTATTGATCAACTAAAATGCTTAATATGCTTTTATTCTACAGGTGTTTTTTCTCAATAAACCCAGAAAAGGGAACCAAAGTACAGAATAAAAACTCCAAGCGCCCTCTCAACTTGAACCCTCGAGTCCTCACCCTGATACAGCAACTCTCCGATCACAAGTGGTGTTAAGCCTAAATGTGGACTCTTTCTGTTGACTCTGACTGTTTGTTTGAGAAGAGGTACTGTTTTCACTTTAAATCCACAATGTGTATTATGGTTAAGTAAGGCACTATGTAATTTTGTTTTAAACTCTTGAAGGTGCACTGTAACTTTGTCTGTTAGAGGGTACGTAGGTATCTTGCATTTATTCAATTAGAACTGTTTTTAATGTCCAAAAAATACCTTAAACGTGCATTCTTACTGTAAGGGGGCTCGCCTCTCCACAGATCTGACCTGTAACTTGATCTATTGGCATCACCTGATTGTCTCTATGTAGATAGATTAGTTGTATGCCATACTGTTGAACATTCCAGACAGGGAGAGTGTGGGTTGTTGTGAACTGAGTTGTTGTTGTGCGCCTGGCACTTAAACTTTGTTTAAAAAAAAAAAATACAAAACTTTTCAAACTTAGTTTGAAAAAAAAAAAAAATGCATCCAATTGTTTACAACTATTTTGATGGCTGTTAAATAAATTTTGCAAAAGTGATATTTTCCTCTCTTGTCTTATTTCAAGGTGTATTTTTGAAATTTACCACAACATAACTGCATTATTAAAACATAAAAATACTGCATATTATGGATATTTTATGTATAATATACAGGACATCTCCATTTAGAATGCAAAGTTTTACTGTTGTTTTACCAGTTTAAATTAGTTTTTTGTTTGATATTTCCCTGTTAATTTCATCATTTATTGATGCACAATAAGCAATTATTACATGTAAAAAATACAGAAAATTGTCTATTTATATACAACACAGTTATGTGAAATTAACAAACAAAAATTGTAGACTTAACAGTTTTTTAATGTGATTCAGCCGTCATTTCATTCACTGTAAATCAATTTACATATTTCGTCCGTAAAGTTATCTACGGTGCTGCTGTATTTTTTACAGGAATTCTCTGGTAACCACAGCTGCCAGAGTTTTCCCGTAAAAACAACAGTTTTTTTTTTACAGTGTGTAACTCCGGTAGGGCCATAAGGTTGAGTCACTGGCTGAGGTTGGAGCGGTTTGTAACGTCAGTGGGGCGTGGAGGCACAAGCCCTCTGATTCAAGGATCAAGGCAGAGGGAGAGGCCCAAGGTGTTTTCATGTTTATCGCTTCCATGCGCTGGCTCTGTGCCCAGAGAGCTGGAGGCAACGAAAGGAAGATTCTGAGAAAAAGATGAACTTGTGATGAAGATCTTTCATGCTCTATCAGATCTCCTGCAGTTCTTTCTTGGCTTTGATGTCAGTCACTGGCCAGATCGGGTCAGTACTGTATTGTCACAAAAGTCAATAATTTGCATATGTCAATAAAAGTCTTGCCTGTTTATACAATTAATTACATACTTTCAAGCTGTCTAAGATCAGTTTCTGTGTGCACACACTCACAGGAAGCGCTTATCAGTCAGCACGCGAATAGCGAATCAAATTCTCTTTCGAGTCTTATTGTGCTTCTACACACTTAAATACACACAAAAAAAAAAAAAAAAAAAAAAAAAAAACCTCTCAGTGAGTATTCACGTAAACACATTCAGCTACATCTTAAGTGAATGTAAACAGTTAGGAGAAAATTGGATGTGTATATTGGATCCGTGCATTATATCTTAAAGTGACAGCAGCCAATAAACCTCAAACAACAAAAGAAAAAGTGAGAATGACTTACTGCTCATGACTGAGTAACTTCTTATTATATGATTTTTTAAAAACATTTATTACTTATTAAATTAAATACAGTTGCTATTTCTGTAGTATTCTATAGACCTAAATGAAAAATGGGTTACTTAATTTGTATTTCTGAATAATATATTTATTTTTCCTTTTGCTTGTAATAGAATATTAGACTGTTTACCTGTGTTCAGTGGGCTTGAGAACTTTTTACATACACTTGTAAAGCTAGTATTTGTTTTTGTTGTTTGTAGAAAAGTTATTGTTTTAAAACAGTAGCAGCTTCTAATTTCATAGGAAAATAATGTTTCAGTAGTTTACGTGGGTCAAAATTCAAAAACAACAACAAAATCCATAGTTATAATTTTGTATATACTTGTTATTACAATAGCTTTATTACTATAGCTTTTTACTATGGTAAATAGGCTACAGTAATCAGGTGTGGCTTGAGTATATAGGCAGGCAGGCCAAAGCCATCAACTTGAAAACATAGATGCATACAATAAACTTCCAATAATGTAATTTATTAATTATATATGCATTTAAAAATGAAACAGTTTTGAGTTGGCCCTGTGTTATGGAAATTACACGTAGGAACTTTATACACAGAGCATGCCTTTGTAAAGACTGTTGGTATGTCCCCTCACAGCCTCATTTTCATCCATGAAAAAATTCAATATGGCATCTACCCTAACTAAGGTCTAACCACATGTCATATAAAACCTGTGCAAATTGCAAAGCCTCAAACAGAGAGAAAGGAGGTGTATTTTCGGCTCTTCAGATCCCAATAGTCTGTTCTCATGAAGGCTTGAATTTATACATTTATATTTATGGATAAGACAAGTCAGCATTTTACATTCGAAATGTGTTTTGCTCAGGAATATGCCATAATACAGAAATCAAGTCAACTTTAAATTTGCTGAGCTGGATACTAATTATGAGATGATGTGAAGTCAAAAATCAAAATGGCAAGATGCAATAGAGGTTTGCTTTTGTTACATTTAAAATGTAAGTTTTTTTTATAAGTTAAAGGGGGGGGTGAAATGCTATTTCATGCATACTGAGTTTTTTACACTGGTAAAGAGTTGGATTCCCATGCTAAACATGGACAAAGTTTCAAAAACTAAGTTGTACGTTTGAAGGAGTATTTTTGTTCCAAAAATACTCCTTCCGGTTTGTCACAAGTTTCGGAAAGTTTTTTTCGAGTATGGGTATGTGTGACGTCAGATGTAACGGAATTTCCTTATATGGGTCCTAAGGGCACTTCTCCGGTAAGATCGCGGCCGCGCGCGCACTCTTAGACCAGAGCAAGAGAGTGAAAGCAGTTCGCCATCAAAGCGCCTTGCCCGGCTTTTGGGAAGTCAATGTCACCAAAGAAGTGTGTTTTTGGTTGCCAGGGCAAGACAACCCTGCATTAAGGAACCCGTGGATGGAGTTTGTTTTCCTGAGCATAAACGGAGTTGTGTAAGACTGTTTGTTCCCTGCATTTCGACGATGATTGTTTTATAAACAAAGCCCAGATCTACGGATTTGCAGATCGTCTAATGCTTAAGGATCGAGCAGTCGCAATGATAAAGATTCGCGGTCGTGCGTTGGAACCGGACGGTGAGTAAAACTGTTGAACTGAATAAATGTCTCTGTGTGTTGTCACTAGCTCGGCGCGTTAGCACAGCTAAGCTTCGCCCACAGGGCCCGCCTCCAGCCGCTCGGTTTTTTCCGGAAAGACTCGGTACAGTCTATCTTTCTGTTATTAATATAATAAAACAAAATACTTTTTGGAGATATGAAGGATGCAATATTACTCTATAGGTACTCAAGATTAACAGGAGATTGAGTGAAAATGAGCATTTCACCCCCCCTTTAATGTAAAAAAAAAATGACTTAATGAAATACAATGTTGTTTAGTTGGACTCTGACTTGACTCAGACTCGATTGGTTAAAGTACTCAACTTGGACTCAACGGGTGGACTCGAACACAACACTAGTTTCTGCAAATGCTTGACAGACATCCTGTGAGCATGGCATGAGAAATAGTGCTGTCTGATCTAAATTTACAAAAAAAAAAAAAATTTAGGTAAAATGCCTTTTCCACACTTTGGTGCCCTATTATTATTATTTTTTTGGCAGTTAAAGACATACATGTATCAGTTTTTATTTTCTTTTTTTGTTGTGGTAGTAAAGAGCACTGTTGCCTAAATTCACAGTCACAGTTGCCTATGAATGTCATCTAGAAAAATCGCTGAAGTTAATAATGGCTTAGTTTTCTTTCCTTAAAAAGAAGCAGAATGTGCCCCAATGCTTACTTAAAACATTTTTTTGAGATTAATTGTGATTAAGGAAAACTTATATTGACAAATATAAGTTTAATTCGGTTTTGGACCTAATTATCTAGGCTTAATGATTAGCTTAACATCTTTTTTAAAGCTTGATGTCGCTATTCACATTACATGGCCAAGCGTTTTTTATTTTTATTATTTGTATTTTTGTGGTCTGAAAAAGAAATAAGGGCATACTGCATTAGAACAACACCAGGGTGAGTAAATGATAAATTAATAAAAAAAAATGTGTTAACTATCCCTTTAATAATGCACAAATTTTAAGTGTGAGTAATTTCTTACCACAGTGCCAAAGTGTTACACTTTTCAGAGGAATCAATAGCAACAAAACAGCCAAACAGGAAACTAATATTTGTTGTAAAATAATGACCAGGACATGTATCCCATATTCCATTCCTGGGCTGTACTGTGTAATTGAGTCATGCCTCCTACATTCATGGCTATGTCAAGAGCTGACATATTGCTGCCTCCTCTTCACTCATTGACTCCTCATCTTCTTCATCCCACCACTCTGCGCTTCAGAAGCTCGCTATTGTCCCGTCAAGGCCGGCAGCAGAGAACAAACACCCTCCTCCACACTCCCATTGAGCTCTTCATATTCGCCTGCTCTCCAGACACTGCCGGATAGAGGGATTAGGCAAAATAAACAAATACAACCAAGAGAATAAAAATCATATTATTTTCCACAGAGAAATTAAGTATAGACCCTTATTAATATGTATTACACCTTTCGTTACAGAACTACCATGAGATCATGGTGAGACCATGAGTTGTTAGTCAATTGTATATGGCTTCAGTACAAGACTCCATATTTTTAAATTGTAGTCTTTTCCTTTTTCCTTTGTCCTTTTACATTTTTTTCTTTTTTCATATATATATATATATATATATATATATATATACATACATAAATATACATACATTTTTTTTACATAAATATACATACATATATATATATATATATATATATATATATATATATATATATATATATATATATATATATATATATATATATATTATTTATTTTATTTTTATTTTTTGAGCAAAAACATAATATTTATTAATTTAATAATTAATTAATTTAGTTATGATATACTTTTTGCTTCAAATCAAATGCTTGCAATGTTGTTCCATCTTGTTTGGTTAAAGGTTTATAACAGTTTACGGAATAATTTTTAAAATGCCTATGGAGAAAATTAATGGATAGAATATTTCCAAAACCAAGAAACATGTGGAGCATCACTGTTGTGCTCAGTGACATCAAGATTTTAAAGGTAACCAATAATAATTTAAAAAAAGTATGCTATGGATCCAATAAAGTATAGCCTAGCAATGATGTTAGTTTATTCAAGAAGGCAGCACTTTACTGATAGTCAATTATGAATCCTAAAATTATTGTATACCATAAATTGTGAAGCACTAGTTATTACCGGTTTTTAAATTATGAATTTAAATGCGTCACATACAGGGTTTATTGCATTTTTAACTGCTTCAGAACAGACAAGCCGAGTCAAAGTGACAGCAATTAGACGCATTCCTCAAATGCCTAGTCAACCCACAAATCCTGCAGGGCAAATAGGGAGTTCTCATTCACATACTGTGTGTGCTGCTATCAATGATTTCCCCACTACCTAAAGTCTTCCCGTCACAGGGATAATGCTCTTTAGCATACTTTAAAAAGGATGCTTATTACAGAAATAATCGTCCAAAAATGGTTAGTTCAAAGATTCAGTCTCTCTAAACCCCTCTTTTCTGAGAGCTTCATCTCCTCTGATTGGTCAGATGGCCCAGTCTGTTGTGATTGGTCTACTCTGCTCTGATTGGTCAGATGACCCAGTTTGTTGTGAGTGGACTACTCTGCTTTGATTGGTCAGATGGCCCAGTCTGTTGTGATTGGTCTACTCTGCTCTGATTGGTCAGTTGGCCCAGTCTGGGCTGCGTTCAGCCCCGACAAAAAGTTGCAAAACGTTTTTTAAACGGAAAAAGTGGTGCGTTGAACGTCCTGTTCTGATGACGCAAGAGTTGCAACTATGGCAACTGAGAAGGCCATTCTTTGTGTTGTTTTTGAAGAATTTTCAGAGCCTGATGAAATTGGTTTAAATATGTGTTTAATACTGCAAAATACACTCAATGTTACAGTCACCGCCCTTGCCGTCCAGAATAAAAGAGAACATCCCAATCAAGTGAAGGGATTTGTGAAAAATGTGGTTGTGATTGGTCTACTCTGCTCTGATTGGTCAGAGGGCCCAGTATGTTGTGATTGGTCTACTCTCCTCTGATTGGTCAGATGTCCCAGTATGTTGTGATTGGTATTACTGCTTGAAATGTAATTTTCAAAAAAATATAATGTAGTACTTATAGAATATAAGTATAGAATATACTCAAGTGCAAAATAAATGTAACGTTTTCAGACACTTAAAGGGGAACTTGGCAACTATTTCAACTTAATAAATCCGTTTAGAAATCATTTGAATGGTAAAATAACCTGTTCTGGTGAGAATGGTGACTTTCCCCGCACCCCCCAGCGTTCCCCGGCGGAAAACCAATCTTGCAACATGGGGACTAACGTCCCGGTAAGTTGGAAATAGGAAGTCTCGTGAGAAGCGAGAAACAGAAACTGCTTTACGGCAATTCAACATAAAAACACACGCCATATGATACTGTGTATGATGTATTACCCACCTCGGTAGACATAGCTCCACACGATAAAGTTGGCCGGCTCCGATATTAACAAATGCACATGAGCAGCGGTAGAAAGGGGGAGGAGGGTGCCGCAAGTGAAATTTTTTTACTACAGTGTTGTGAAATATACGGCCCACAGCTGTAGGGGGAGCTCGTTGAGAAAACACTAAACAACAAAAGGGAAAATCAGCGAAGAAATGGCTAGAGTTGCCATGTTCCCCTTTAATTGCAGGTTTACAATTCTTTATGTAATCATCATAAAGTGTACTGTTGGATATCATGTATTTAAATATATCTGTAATGATGAAGTTGCAGTTTTGTACAATTAAAATACAATATCTTTAAATGTAAAAACCAATAACACACTACAGTTAAAATTATCATCAAGTCACCTACTTTTCATGTGCTTTAGTATTTTAGTCAACGCATCAAAAAAGTGTACTTCTTTAAAGCATGACAAAATATTATTAAAACATAAAATGTAATTTGACATTTTTGCATAAGTGTGTTAAGAAAAGATGAAAGTGTATACTCTCTTTAATTACACTTAAGTGACCTTTTATTTCATTAATATTATATTATCTGCAAGTACAGTTTTCAAAAATGTATACTTTTAAGATTTAAAAAACAATACAAGTGCACATATACAGTTGTGGTCAGAATTAATGGCACCCCTGCTAATATGATAAAAAAAATATCTATAAAAAATAAATCTGCATTGTTTATCCTTTTGATCTTTCATTCAAAAAATTTGCAAAAATCGAACCTTTCTTTGAAGTAAAATAATTGAAAGTGCGGGGGAAATCACATTATGAAATAAATGTTTATCTCCAAAACATGTTGGCCACAAATATTGCCACCCTTTTATTAAATACTTTTTGCAATCTCCTTTTGCCAAGATAACAGATCTTGAGTTCCCTTTCGTAGTCACTCCGAGTTACGTCGGATGACGACGAATGGGGTTTCGCTTAGAAAGCCTCTCACCTTCGAGTATATAAAACGAGCCAATGGCCATGAAATGCCATGGGTCTGCGGAATTTGCATAGCGTATCTCCGCCCCACGCCGGGGGTATATAAGGAAGTATGCCAGCAACATGCAGATATGTTTTCGCTTCGGAGCCAAGTCCAGTACTTCACTCCACAAGCCTTCTGAGTGTCATCTCAAATCTCTTCGAGACGAGCGGCTCTTCAGTGTGTTGGTGTGACGGCGTGTTCTAGCGAGATCGCATTTCCTGCTGCTGATTTGTGCAGTAATCTGCCGACAGTGAGTGTGTTTCTCCCTGGGCGCTTCAGCACTCTGCTGAGCTTTTCCACTCTCTAAAAGAGCTGCACGTGGCACGTCTTTTTCAAGACGGTTCGCCCGTGTATTTTCTATTTCCTGGATGTGTGTGCGTGATTCATCTGCCTAACGGTCGCGAGCGCTGTTTTGCGTGTTGGGCTTAATCACGCTCGGCAGCGCTCGTTGATGAGTCATGTTTTCATTGCGGGAACATGACCATCGCAATGTTTATAGATCGAGACTCAATGATCTCCATGTGAGTAGAGTCCCCTCTGCCACACCCCAATTTATCTCTTCCTCGAGAAGGGATACTTTGGCTGGTGGCCAGGGTGATCTGAGGGTTCGGTGTGGCACAACAACCGACGAGTCAATTCCTCGGGCCACACCCCCCTCCACATCGCAAACCGTGGAGCTTCCGTGTGTGCCTGGTTTCTTTCGGGGACCCAGTGTTTCATTCGGGGCTCTGGCGGATGGTGTCATGCACTCACTGCATCACAAGGCGGGCTTGATTCCTCTGGAAATTAAGTTTCGACACCGTTGCCTCCCATGGGAGTGCCATCGTTGCCGGGACCGATCCAGAGCTGTCAGCCATGCTTTCCCGGGCAGCTGAAAGCATCGGCTGGAGTGGCCCCGCCCTCCCCCCGAGCGCTGTAAGCTTCTCCCGGACGTGCATCAGGACGCCTGCGCTCCGCGAGAGTCCACGTGACTCGTGACACGTGTCCACGTCCAAGGCCCCCTCCATGCGGCTGCTCCCCTCGGGTCTTCACCGGCCCTGAGCAGGAGCAAGTTGCAGGAGGGCGGGGCTGCCCGTCTCCGCCCCTTAGACTGCCACGCCAGCCTAAGCAGCACTCTTGAGACGGGCAGCCTGGTCGGCGGTGTGGTTGAGAATTGCGCCCAACAGTCTTCGATCACTCTATAAGCAGGCTGAGGACCTTCTGCACCGACGGTCATCTGTCCGTGCGGTCTCCTTAGCCTGCTTCCCACCGACACCGCCCCTCTGCGATTCCTCCCCTCGAGCCTTCACTGGCCCAGAGCACGAGGAGGTCGCAGGAGGGTGGCACCGCCTGTCTCCGCCCCTTAGCCGGCTAAACGCCATGCTAAGCAGCACTTCTGAGACGGGCAGCTTGGGGTTAGGGCTCAGTTCTTCTCAGGAGCTGGTAGCAGGGCCACTCCTTCCCCCGGTGGAGGGCCGGGGGAAAATTCTTGTTTCAAGAACTGATGTCCCTTCCTCCAAGCCCCAAGAGGCTGTGGATGACAGCAAATAATGCGCCGCCCACGGGCCACGCTCTTCTCATCCCCCTCTGTCGCCAGACCCCTGCCAGAGCACGCCCTCGTGGGACGCTGGTCCTCCCCTGGCCTCCTCTGGCAGGACGCGGTTAATGACCGTGCCCCCGCACAGAGCCGCTATGCCACCCTAGCCTGGGCTGGTCATTACGCCTCGCTGCACCACCGACGGTACGTCTGTGGTTCGAATGACCATGCTGGCGCAGTTCTAGGAGCCTGGCTAGAGCTTTCCAGACTGTCCTGCTGTGTCGCGAGAACCATCAGGCTCGGCAACGCGATTCAGTTCGTGCGGTCTACTCCCCGATTCACTATAGTCAGTGGCAATGCCCCTGTCATGAGAGCGGAGGTCGACACCCTACTGGCGAAGGGTGCGATCGAGATTGTCCCTCCAGCCGAAATGAAGTCCGGCTTCTACAGCCCTTACTTCATTGTACCGAAGAAATCCGGTGGGTTACGGCCAATCCTCGATCTGCGCGTTTTGAACTGCTCCCTTCACAGGCTGCCGTTCAAGATGCTCACAGCCAAACGCATCCTCCAGTGTGTGCGGCTGCAGGATTGGTTTGCAGCGATCGACCTGAAGGACGCCTACTTCTATGTCTCCATTTTACCTCGACACAGACCGTTCCTACGGTTTGCTTTCGAGGGGTGGGCATACCAGTACGTGGTTCTCCCATTTGGGCTAGCCCTGTCTCCTCGCATCTTTACAAAAGTCGTCGAGGCAGCCCTTGTTCCCCTCCGGGGACACGGGGTTCGCATCCTGAATTATCTCGACGATTGGCTAATCCTAGCTCACTCTCGAGACCAGGTTTGTGAACACAGGGACCTAGTGCTCTGGCACCTAGCTCGTCTGGGCCTTCGGGTCAACTGGGAGAAGAGCAAACTCTGCCCCGTGCAGAGGATCTCTTTTCCCGGTATGGAGATCGACTCGGTCACCATGTGCACGCAGCTTACGAGCGAGCGCGCGCGCAGTCACTGCTGACTTGTCTTCGCCAATTCGAGGGCAAGAGTGCGGTTCCACTGAAACTATTTCAGAGGCTCCTGGGGCATATGGCATCCGCAGCCGCAGTCACGCCGCTCGGATTGCTTCATATGAGACCACTTCAGCTTTGGCTTCGCGATCGAGTCCCGAGGTGGGCATGGCATCACGGCACGCTCCGAGTTCCAGTGACTCCGACTTCACCCCGTGGTTGAACCTCAGTTTTCTTCGGGCCGGAGTGCCCTTGGAACGAGTTTCCAGGCATGTTGTTGTATCAACAGATGCCTCCACCACGGGTTGGGGCGCCATGTGCAATGGACATGCTGCCGCGGGCTCCTGGACAGGACCCCAGTGCCTTTGGCATGTCAATTGCCTCGAGTTGTTGGCTGTACGTCTTGCCCTGCACCGCTTCCGTGCATTGCTCAGGGGTCAACACGTACTAGTCCGATCAGACAATACCGCGACTGTAGCGTACATCAACCGTCAAGGTGGTCTGCGCTCCCGCCGTATGTCACAACTCGCCTGCCACCTCCTCATATGGAGTCAGAAGCATCTGAGGTCGCTTCGAGCCATTTATATCCCGGGAGACCTGAACCAGGCGGCCGACGAGCTGTCTCGGCTTCGGCCTCTCGCTGGAGAATGGAGACTCCATCCCCAGACGGTTCAGCTGATTGGGATCAGTTCGGGAACGCACAGGTAGACCTGTTTGCCTCCCACGACTCGTCCCACTGCGACCTGTTTTATTCCCTGACCTAGGGCACGCTCGGCACGGATGCACTGGCGCACAGCTGGCTGCGGGGCCTCCGCAAGTATGCGTTTCCCCCAGTGAGCCTTCTTGCGCAGACTTTGCGCAAAATCAGGGAGGACGAGGAGCAGGTAATTTTGGTTGCCCCGTATTGGCACAACCGCACCTGGTTTCCGGAACTTATACTCCTCGCGACAGCACCTCCCTGGCCAATCCCTCTGAGGAAGGACCTGCTTTCTCAGAGACGGGGCACCCTCGTCCCGATCTTTGGAACCTCCACGTGTGGCTCCTGGACGGGACGAGGCAGGTTTGAGTACCCTACCACCAGCAGTGGTGGCTACCATCACTTCCGCTAGAGCATCGTCCACGAGACATGCCTATGCGTTGAAGTGGAACCTCTTCGTCAACTGGTGTTCTTCTAAACATCAAGAACCCACAAAATGCCCGATCAGTGTCGTGCTTTCCTTCCTGCAAGAAGGGTTGGAGCGAAGGCTGTCTCCCTCCACCCTGAAATTGTATGTTGCCGCCATTGCCGCACATCACGACGCAGTTGATGGTAAGTCTCTGGGAAAGCACAACCTGATTATCAGGTTCCTGAGAGGAGCGAGGAGACTGAATCCTCCTCGCCCTCCTCTCGTTCCCTCTTGGGACCTCTCAGTGGTTTTAACTGCCCTGCAGAGTGCTCCCTTTGAGCCTCTGCAATCAGTGGAGCAAAAAAATAAGTTCCTGTCAATTAAGACAGCGCTTCTGGTTGCATTGGCCTCCATCAAGAGGGTAGGGGACCTGCAGGCATTTTCGGTTGACGAAGCGTGCCTGGAATTCGGGCCGGCTAACTCTCACGTGATCCTGAGACCCCGGCCTGGATATGTGCCCAAGGTTCCTACCACTCCCTTTCGAGACCAGGTAGTGAACCTGCAAGCGCTGCCCTTGGAGGAGGAGGCAGACCCAGCCATGGCACAGTACGCGCACTCCGTGCCTACGTCGACAGAATGCAGTGTTTCAGGACCTCAGACCAGCTCTTTGTCTGTTATGGTGAGAAGCTGAAGGGAAAGGCTCTCTCCAAGCAAAGGTTGTCACACTGGATAGTGGACGCCATTGCTTTGGCATACCAGCAGCAAGGTCGACCATGCCCCCTTGGTGTGACGGCCCACTCCACTCGGAGTGTGGCATCCTCTTGGGCTCTAGCGCATGGCGCCTCGCTAACAGACATCTGCAGAGCTGCAGGCTGGGCGACACCTAACACATTCGCGAGATTCTACAATCTCCGAGTGGAGCCAGTTTCTTCTCATGTACTCGCTTCAACTAGCCGGTACTAGATTCTGCTCAGGTGTCTTCGCTTGCTCGCCATTCCTCTCCACGGACGGGATACGTGCAATATTCTCCTCAGGTGAGCCTAATAAGCCCTGAGTCTCCTCCAGCACTGACGACGTCAACGCCAGAGTTATGCCACCGGCAGCTTTCGCGCTTGGCTAGGTGCCTCCATGTGCATGGTTCCCCTCCGGGCGACCCCCACATGTGTATTTCCACTGTAAGCCTCTCTGAGCATGTGTCTTTCCCTTGGCAAGCCACCTTGCCACCCCTGGGGTTGAAATATTCCACCTGCGGCTGGACACCCCAGTGATACTCCATATGCAGCCCCCCGGGGTCATAGGTGTATTCCAAGTTCCCCCCCCCTTCGGGCTGGGCATAATTGCATATTTCCACTGAGATATGCTTCCCAGTGTACCTTGGTATTCCTGTGTTAAGTAGGAGTCCTTTGTCCGTGCCAGTCTCACGACAGGGAGCTCAGACTTACGCAGGGCACTGGAAGACAGTCGAGAGGTGGCGTGATTACACTGGGAACCCCATTCGTCGTCATCCGACGTAACTCGGAGTGACTACGAAAGGGAACGTCTCGGTTACGTCTCCCTGCCACTTCCGCTGTACCGCTGGAACGCCTGAGTTCAGTCTCGGCTCCTCAGCGAAGAAACATATCTGCATGTTGCCGGCGTACTTCCTTATATACCCCCGGCGTGGGGCGGAGATACGCTATGCAAATTCTGCAGACCCATGGCATTTTATGGCCATTGGCTCGTTTTATATACTCGAAGGTGAGAGGCTTTCTAAGCGAAACCCCATTCGTCGTCATCCGACGTAACGTCTCCGTTCCCTACTCAGGGAACGAGGGTTACATACGTAACCGAGACGTTTTCTCCTATAATGCCTGGTGAGTTTGGAGAACACCTGACAGAGATCAGAGACCATTCCTCCAAACAGAATCTCTCCAGATCCTTCAGATTCCCAGCTCCATGTTGGTGCTTCTTCTCTTCAGTTCACTCCACTCATCAGGTCAGGGAACTGAGACGGCCATGGCAGAAGCTTCATTTTGTGCTCCGTAACACATTTTTGTGTTGATTTTGATGTTTGTTTTGGATCGTTGTTCTGATGGAAGATCCAACCACGGCCTATTATAAGATTTCTAGCTGAGGGCGTAAAGTTGGGATATTTTATCTGTTGGTATTTGCTAGAATCCATGATACCATGTATCTGAACAAGAAGTCCAGGACCTCCAGCAAAAAAATAGGCCCACAACATTAAAGATCCAGCGGTATATTTAACCGTGGACATGGGGTACTTGTTATCCCTTTTTGCACCAAACCCATCTGGTGACTTTGCTGCCAAAAAGCTCTTTTTTAAAGTTTCATCTGACCATACAATCCAGTCCCTTTTGAAGATCCATTTGTGTCTGACAACTGAATATGCTGGAGTTTGTTTTTGAACGAGCGAGGAGGATTTTTCTCGAAACCCTCCTAAACAACATGTGGTGATGTAGGGGTTGTGTGATTTTTTTTTTTTTTTTCTCACCCCCCAAAACTCAAGTAATCTCTGCAATTCTCCATTTGTGATCTTTGGAGAGTCTTTGGCCACTCAAACTTTCCTCCTGTTTCTCACTGTTCCTTCCACTGTGCATTAAGACAATATAGACACACGTCCTCTTCCTGGCAGATTTGTAACATCTTTAGTTGATTGGAACTTCTTAATTATTGCCCTGATGTTGCCCCAATTCTTTAACTATTTTCTTACAGCCACTTTCTCTTTTTTGATGCTCAACAATATTTGATGCACATCAGAACTATATTCTTTGGTTTTACTCATTGTGATGGATGATTAAGGGAATTTGGCCTTTGTGTTTCCTCATATTTAAACTCCTCTGAAACAAAAAGTCATAGCTAGACAATTTCATGTTCCTAGTCACCCTGGTGTGCTAAAAAAAAAGGTAAATATTAATGGGAATATACTTCAGAGATAATTTACTCGTAAAAAAATCTAGGGGTGCCAATAATTGTGGCCAATGTGTTTTGGAGAAAAACATTTATTTCATAATGTGATTCCCCCCCCCCCCCCCACACCCCCACACACACTTTCAATTCCTTTACTTCAATGAAAGGTTAGATTTTTTTTTGCTATTTTTTTTAATGAAAGATGAAAGAAATCTATTTATTCTGAAGATTTATTTTTGATCATATTTACCAGGGGTGCCATTAATTCTGACCACAACTGTGCAATTAAGCACACTTCTTTTTTACACGGGTGACCCCGGAGAGAGTTTGGAAAATGATCATAAACTAAATCATGACTTGATCATGATCAATAACTCCTTTTGTATGAAGAACACTATAATATGTTGGAAAGAGTTTTCCATTCAATGTGCCTCAAAAATGCATCTGAGTCGTTGTTTTTAAGGTGCAATCTTTATGGCCTCAATGTTTTCCCTTATTTATAAATGACAGTAACAACTGCAAACAAAGCAATAGCATCAATAACACTCTTGTCAACAATGTTTACAACAAGTAACAACAGCAAAATACCCTGCAGAAATAGATAATCCAATGGCATCTTGGGTGAATTTGCTGGTTGGGCAGTTGCCAAGGAAATAGCTTCTTTATGTGGCGTTGTCAACAAAAATCTTTCAAAACAGGAATGGAATATTACCAGATCCTCTCGTCCATCCCTACATTGAGGGGTCTGATGTGGGGTTCTAAGGTAAAATATGGAGACTGATATATTTGGAAATGGAAATGGTGCTTGCCTGTGCCAAATTTTGTATTACAATGATTCAAGGCTTCTTGAACAAGATTAAAATGTTGGGTGGGACATGATTTTGTCCATTGGGAATTGATTGGAGGGTTGTGGTTTGCTATTTGTGAAACTCATGTGAGTGACAGGTTGCCCCATGCTCACGCTAGAAAATGCATCATCAGAGAAGAGTAAAGATGCTGCTGCAAGAGGGAGGGGAAGTTACTTTGATTAAAGATTATGAGGGCACATGAATTCAATTAAAATAAAATAATGATCTGTACTAATAAATCATTTATAATAAACACAGTATGCAATATTCCATAAAAAAATAATTGTCAATTTTGGTTTCATGGTGACTCTAAATGTGCTTTATGGGCAGCGTGCAGCCTAACATGCTTGGACAACTTTATGAAAACCATTAAGGTGAGATTTGTCTAAGGTTTTGTTTACTTTGCCACACCTGGTATCAGGGAGAAATCCTGATGCCTTGTCTTGTGGTTGATTTAGCTCGCTCGTTCATGTTTTAATTCATTTCACGTGCCCAATGCAGCCGACTCAGATAGAGCGTATACATCTACTGTACAAGACATCTGTTAAAGAGCACTTCATCTGGAAAACATTTACTGTTTATAAAAAAAAAGCAGTTTTACATACATTCTAAATCATGAACATCTTAAAGACATTTTCTTAATGTTCATTTAACATCTGAGAGAAAATCTTTTAGAAATGTACTGCAAATGAGAAAAGGCCCTAAAAATTAAAGTATATCTTCCAGATGAAAATGTGCACATCAATAAGACATCTCAAGGTATGTGTGCTATCAGAACAGTTCTTACCTTTGTGAAAAAGAAGTGCATGACGTACAAGTTTCAATAGAAAGTATATGAAAGCATATTTTAGTTAAGGTTAGTTAAGTTAAGATTGCAATCTTGCACTAAAATATTTATATTCGTAGTTACAGGTATGTAGAAAATGTAAAAAATTACTTTTAAGTTGACAATTTGTGAGAATTTTATCTTCAGCATCTCACAATAAGGTGGAGACAGTTGCGAGAATGTGATCATTTGGTTGTTCTTCCTTTCATGTTGGTAATAGTGATGGGTCGGTCATGAACGATTTGTTCATTTTGACTCGGGACAACCGAGTTGTCTCAGAGAGTGATTCGTTCATTTTGTGTTGACCGCGCATGCACAACATCCTATGGGTTCTGTACTGGAAACAGAAATGATTAGTTCCACTCTCGAGTCTTCGGGTTCAGTTACATGCTGCGTTTTTGGTCTCAAATTATAGCTTCTTAATTTCTTACAATTTATATGATGGTTCTTTTTCATATGAAGGTGGTACTAAAGAGTTGGTAATGCTTTAAACTTTATTTATGATGGGGAAAATCACTTTGATAAAGATACCTATATATAGCCCAATATCAACATGCAGTTACGTGACATTAAACCGAATGACTCGAACCCGAGAGATGAACTAATCAATTCTGTATCCGGTACCGACTGCATAGCTTCAGCCTATGGGGCTGTCACGTGATGAACGAACGACTCGAACCCGGAGACTCAAAAGATGAACTAATCAATTCTGTATCCGGTACCGACTGCATAGCTTCAGCCTATGGGGCTGTCACGTGATGAACGAACGACTCGAACCCGGAGACTCAAAAGATGAACTGATCAATTCTGTATCCGGTACCGACTGCATAGCTTCAGCCTATGAGGCTGTCACGTGATGAATGAACGACTTGAACCCGAAGACTCAAAAGATGAACTAATCAATTCTGTATTCGGTACTACAGACTGCATACAGTAGATCAGTTTATGAGGATGTCACGGGATGAACGAACGGCTCAGATCGGGAGGTGAAGTAAACTACTGCAAAGCTCAGTTTATTGGGATGTCACGAGATGAACGAACGACTTAGATCAAGAGGCGAGATAAACTAACAGACTGCATAGCCTGAAGACCTTAATCATTTCTGTTTATCATAATTTGGCCTATTCCTTGCATTCAAAGTTTTTTCTTAACGACTGTGTTAAAGTTTTTTCTTAACGAAAATGACTCGAAAAAAGATTCGTTCATTTTGATGAAAGAGATTCAAAGATCCGAGTCAGTAAAATGATCCGAACTTCCCACTACTAGTTAAACCGTTCAGGCGACGTTGTAATTTGCAGTTCCCTATCGATACGGTTCACTCATACTGCGTCATTAGACGCATTGGGTAAACTCCTTTTACTCCGATTTACTGAAACTTATAGAATTACGCAGTGTAACTGCATGAGCCAATGGTTGTGCTGCGGAGTTGGACGAACCAATGGCTGAGCAGCGTAGCTGCATGAACCTATGGCATGAAAGCCTGCCAGAGCCCGCCAAGATGGGCGGGGCTACCCCACTATATAATGCGGGCATTCTGCCTCAGGAACTCTGAAGAAGATTAATTTTCCTCCAGTGACGAACATCTTCTCTTTGCTGGCCATCGAAGAGCCTCGCAGCGGATCAAGCTGACTGATTGGCGCTCTGCAAGCTAGCATATTGTCGCGCTCCAAGCAAGCTGATTCAGCGATCTCCCCTGCGGCTTTCCAGCATTTCTAAAAGAGCAAATTCTGAGCAAATTTCAAGCTGCATTGTTTCAAAAGTCAGTGCGGGCATTACACCACTTCCTGCCCAAGCGCTCCATTACACCACTTCCTGCCCAATCGCTCCAGTTCTGCAGCTGCTTCCAGTCACCAGAAGAGTATGCCGGCTCAGCAGCCCGCGAAGATTGTGCCCTCAACCACTCAGCCTAAGCCAGAGCATGAGCCTCGACAGCGTTCCTGCTCCGGCAAGCGCTACCCCTTTCCGAAGCAGCAAGGTCCCTGACCTAAGATAACGCTGGATCCTGCGCCTCAGCCAATGCTCAACCAAGGGTCATACCCCTTCCATGCTCAAGGTTTATGTGGCGGCAATAGGAGCATTCCACGCTCCTGTGGCTGGCCACTTCGTAAGCAGGAACAACATGATGGTTCGCTTTCTGAAGTGGTCCAGAAGGCTGAACCCGCCTCGCCCCCTCACGGTTCATACATGGAACCTATCTACGGTCCTCAAGCCTCTCAAGGGCCCTCTTTTCGAGCCTCTCCAGTCGGCCAAACTGCAACCCTTTCTCTAAAGTCTGCCATTCTGCTTGCCCTAGCATCGGTCATGCGAGTGGGCGACTTGCAAGTGCTCTCTACAGTCGTTAGGCCCAAACTCAAGGCAAGAAGCACTCACAAAGTCGCCATCCACTTTTGGCCAGATTTTATAACTTGGGTGTCCCTGCTCTACAAGCATGGGTCCTATCTGTGTAGCTGGGCTTTGACCTCTACATGAGCTCAACCCACTAGAACCCTTCCTTGTCGCTCCGACATACGGTCTGAGTCTCTTAATGGTTCGGGACCCGGGGCTAATAAAAGTGTGGAAATTTTAGGTCCTGTGTACCTTTACTCTGTCCTCCTCCTGTCAGGGCTTGCTGTTATATTGTGTGTGTGTGTGTGTGTGTGTGTTCTTGTATATGGTTTATGAGGACACAAATGTGTATAATGACATGGGTATTACAACGTAAACATGGTTTATGAGGACATCTGTGTCCTCATAAACAGAACGACTTAAAAAACATACTTAAATGGTGTTTTTTGAAATTCAAAAAAAGTTTTCTGTGATTGGTAGGTTTAGGGGTAGGGTTAGTGTAGGGGGATAGATTATACAGTTTGTACATTAGTAAAACCATTACGCCTATGGAGAGTCCCTGTAAACCACATATCCAAGTGAGTGTGTGTAAGTGTGTGTGTGTTAGTGAGTGTGCGTGAGTGTGTGTGAGTGTGCGTGAGTGTGTGTGTGTGTTGTGTGTATGTGTGTGTGCGTGAGTGTGTTCGTGCGTGCATGTGAGAGAGAGATTGTGCGTGAGTGTGAGAGAGTGTGAGTGCAAAAGTGAGTTTTGTTTCTACCCCTGCCGTTCCCGCACAAGGTTGCAATTCTTAAATGTGATCTAACAAAGGTAAAATAAGGGAATAAAGGGAAAATATTAACCATATATGCTGTTTATATTGCTTGTAATTGGGATGAAGTAAACATCTGTTGAGTATTTTAACATAAATTGTTTGATTATGTTGAATTAAAAACCCAAAAATGCAGCGGGTCCACCAGACCCATGAACAATGGCTGAATAACAAAAATATGAACACCACTCAAGGGTTAAAAGGGAACATACTCGGTTACTCACATAACCTCGGTTCCCTGAGATAACGGGAACGAGGGCTGCGTAACTTGCCGTGCAATCATGCTGCATGACTTGGTTTTCTTTCCTATGGCAGAATGCCCGCATTATATAGAGGGGTAGCCCCGCCCATCTTGGCGGGTTCTGGCAGGCTTTTACGCCATAGGTTCGTGCAGCCACGCTGCTCAGCCATTGGATCGTCCAACTCTGCGGCACGACCATTGGCTCATGTTACACTGCGTGATTCTATAAGCTTTGGTAAATCGGAGATACATTTCTTTTCCCACTGCATCTAGCAACGCATTACTCGTCCCTTTATCTCAGGGAACAGAGGTTACATTAGTAACCGGGTACGTTTACATCTCTAAACCTGCACCTGTCATAAAACATGAAAAAGTCACATTGTAATTTTGTTTATTGTTTGTGTTTTGGTGCAGAAATGCAGTAATTGATGTACTATGTCACCATATAAAGTTCCTGAGAAAGAAAACTTTAGGCATCCTCTGATTTATTTTAAGCAATTGTGTTGCTGAATTATGTTCCAGTTCCAGCCACCTGGTGAGTAACTGTTTATTTCCTCACTAAATCCATTTTTTCTCACATTTGGATTTTGGCAAGTGTTAGTTTTACACCCTGCCCACAATGTTAAAAAAAAATTCTTTATCATGTAAAACAACAGTAAGAGATAATTTGCCAACTGCGTAGCAACACAAACAAAACATAAGCCCTAACTTGTTAACTGGGTCACAGCTCTTCAGAGCACATGTTAATGTTTGTGATTGGATCATTTGAAGAGCACTGGAGAGAAGACTAGTTTGAATTCAGAATAGGGCCATTGTTGTACTTAAACTGATTTGAAGCAGATCATAGAGCTCCACTTGTGGAAACAGCCATCCAGTATGAAGGTTCACAGCTGGAAGGGCTTTAGACCTGGAAAGGCTTATGCAAGGAGGTGCAGGGTTAAACACACGCGCACACACACACACACACACACACACACACACACACACACACACACACACACACACACACACACACACACACACACACACTCTAGACACATTTCAGTGTGCAAGTTCTTGAGTGGGTGAAGGTGAGAGACAGAAGTTCAGCAATTGTTTTCCCTTGTAAAAAAAAAAAAAAAAAAAAGAAAATAGAAAGGGAGAGAAGTAATGAAGAAACAAAGAACTGCATTAACTGTCAGAAACTATTCAAATCAACTTGGGCCATAAAACCAACCATGTGGTTTTAAAAAATGAAAGAGCTGAATCATTATGTCTCCAACAATGCAGTGAACATTCATACAATTCTCTGCACAGTTCAGACATATTATAATAACGTAGTAAAATGATGATCTTTTCACACCAAATGTGATGCTAAATCACAAACAAATGGTTTGTTCACACCCAGAGTGAACTAAATATCTGTTCGGCTGAAGAACATTATACAATAACTACAATACAAATCATTACAAAAATTATTATTAAACTAGATATTGACCAAAAATTGATGCAACATTATTTCCTTCGAAAGGGGCATACATTTTTGTCCAAGATCTTGTATTGACAATGCAAGAGTTCAGCACTCTGTAAAGTCTCGTCCAGCACACAAGTCTTTCAATGAATTTAAGGTCTGGACTCAGAGGTGCTAATTCATGTGTGAAAATTATTCTTCAACCATTCAAACATTCATCCCAACCATTCTTTCACAATTTGAGCCTGATGAATCTTGACATTGTCATTCTGGAATATGCCCATGCTGAATCTTCCTACATGGTTTTTGATCATGGTTGTACATCAATGAGAACCTGTCAAATCAACCTTCAAAATGACCAAACAGCTTTTGAAAGTAAGCTGTGGTGTTTGTGGCTGCGCAGCCAAAGGCTGGAACTTAACTGCAGATTCAGCCACAATGCAACTCCTCTGACGCAGTTTGAGAAGACCGTTTGAGACCTCCTGATCTTGAAGAGGGTGGTTAACTACTCAACATGGTTAAATACTACAAAATGCAGTCATTCTCAGTGAGTAAATGATACAAACTGTTGATCAGTTGTTGAGAAACATTCACAAGAAATAGACTATATTGCACTAGGACGTCCCTGCACTTGCTTGGATCCTCACAGTAGCATTCTGGAACTGGTAACTGCAAAACCCTTAAGGATGTAGTTGGCTGTGTAGTAAGGCACCTGTAGTGAGCCTTGAACCTGAGAGTTGGGTCTTGATGTCTTTGTCAACTTTTCTCTGTCAGGGTTTGTGAAATTTGTGGAATAGTCTCCGATTGGCCTTGTAGTACCTTCTAATGCTGTGTATTTGGTTCTTGAGTCCTACCTAAGTTTAAAAACCAAACTTGAGTTTCAGTTTTGGTTGGTTAGGTTCAGGCAACAAAAGTTTTCTATAATAACAATGGGATTACTAACAAGTATCATAGTGTGCAAAGGGACATTAAACTCAAGACTGAGTAGTGAGCCAACAAACCAAGAGTAATTATGACCGTAGCTAGCGAAAGCGGTCATATAGGGATTGTCAAAGTTTTTTTTTTTTTTTTTTTTCGTCATCTACTGAATTTTTCGTCAACGATACCAGGGACACCGAAACACCGGGGAACATGAAATTTGGTGGGCATGTAGCCCCACTAGACTTTTACGGAAAAATTTCGTTTGGTCCCCGGGGGCCACTCCCCCCCCCCGCGCTGGGCCCCCCCAAACCCAAAAAATGCAGTTTTTCCTAAATAACTACCTGAACCGTGGCACCGAGGATGAAGAAATTTTTATGGTATGTTGGTCTTAAGGGCCCACATCAACCTAGCCCATAATCGATTGTCAAAGTTTTTTTTTTTTTTTTTTTCCGTCATCTACTGAATTTTTTTGTCAACGATACCAGGGACACCGAAACACCGGGGAACATGACATTTGGTGGGCATGTAGCCCCACTAGACTTTTACGGAAAAATTTCGTTTGGTCCCCGGGGGCCACTCCCCCCCCGCACTGGGCCCCCCCAAACCCAAAAAATTCAGTTTTTCCTAAATAACTACCTGAACCGTGGCACCGAGGATGAAGAAATTTTTATGGTATGTTGCTCTTAAGGGCCCACATCAATCTAGCCCATAATCACTCATTTGTGATTTGCTCCCCTCCCATAAAAAATGAAAATGCAATATTATTCTGCTTTAATCGCCCCTATCTTCAGTTGAGATGTTCAGAACTGCACCATATTTCATGTGTATGATTAACTTGACATCCTCTGGGGGTATGCTAAGTTTCGTAGAATTTCATCCATGGGGGGGTATAAAATAAATTCATTTATGTGCACATTTAGTGACTGTACACTCATCGGCCTGTAGATGGTGCTGTTGAGCGAAGGGTTGCTGGTTTAGGATGATACTGTCACACACACACATGCAGGAATACAAACAAACGCAAGCATGCACACACACTGACATCCACACGCACAGACACACACACACAAACACACACGCGCACACACATGTACGCACGCACACATACACGCACAGACACACACACACACACACACACAGACACACACATACACAAACACACACACATACACACACACACAGACAGACATGCACATACTACTACTTTTTTTTAGGTATCAGCCATATACCCGGTTTACCAATACCCAATGTGTTATGCTTGGGCAGTATACTAATGAGGTGGGTGGGACATGTTTCATGCCATGTTAGATCACATCCTGAGAGTCTACGCTTTCAGAAAATATATAGTTTATATAGTTGAATCAGTTTTCTCTTCATGGTACAGACCAAAATGTATTATGTGTACACTTTCTTCACCTAAATCCATAAAATCCCATTAATTTCAATGGGACATTTACTTAAGTGTTCTACTAGGTACAGTGGGAATGAGTTTAATTTTGTTAACATTGTTTTTTTTAAAACTCTGGGACCAGGGCTACAAGATAAAACCACTTTTTTGGGGAAAAAATGTTTTTTATTTCAGTAAAACACAACAAACCCATGCCAAAGTCAGATAACTGACTTTTACCATCAACAGGTACCTCAACCGTTTGGTAGAGGTTTGTAGAAATTGAATGGGAGGGTCCTTTGAAAAAAAAATCACAGATTTTTCATACTTAGTATGTATAAGTATATTTTTTGTGGAAAGCCAGTGCAGGCCTGAGCGGCGGTCATATTTTGTACCGCCATGCGGTACATCTAGTTAAATAGGGGAACTATCAAGAACAAATCAAACGCAGGTCTACATAATAACTGATGAATTAAACAAAACAGAAAATAATGAAAATAAAACAAAAAGACAGATGCTCAAAATAGGACCCTCTGTCCATCAGTGAGTTTCATTTGAAAACAAACAATTCACTACAATGTGCTCTACAACAGCAGCAATATTGCCTTCTGTGATGGAGATCAAGTGTTGCTTCTCCATCCCTCAAAACTGTGTCCTTATTTTTCTTTAGATCATACATATTGTAATTGTTCATGTGGGGTTTCACTGTTCTATTTCCTGTTGTTAGAGGAGTGGTTTGGGGTTGGAATTGTTGCATTATTCCAAATAAATAGATTGAGATTCACAAACGAATGTAAAGAGATTCACAAAAAAATATCAAATTCACAAATAAATAGATTAAGATCCACAAATAAATGTAAAGAGTTTCACAATTTATAAAACTCACAAATAAATAAAATGAGATTTGCAAATATATATATATATATATATATATATATATATATATATATATATATATATATATATATATATATATATATATATATATAACTGAATCTGTTTCATTTTGAAGATATTTGCACCCTTGAAATGGAGCTGTAATCTATGGGCGCTTCATTCAAATTGAACTGTTTGTGTGGTTAAAACACCCTGTTTCCAAAAGATTGTTGGAGTTTAAGGCTTCTTTCATATTTCTATCAAGATAAACTCAGGATTACACACAAATTATGATCATCACAGATCCCGAGCATCAGAACACCCTCTCTACACCGGACTCAAGGGGCGTGACACAACGCAAATAGCCCCATTATCTTCCCTGCTGCCGTAGCAGTTTCAAATAATGTAAAACTAACATGTTTGCAATGTTAACAAATGTTGCCCATGATGTCTATTATCTTCCTTACTGACTAGTGCTGGCTACATGAAAATTCATAACAATTAGCTATAGGACATAAATATTATAATACCAGACATCAGCCCAAATGACCATCAATGAAGATGTAATTATGAGCAACAGCTTGTACTGGGGTTTTGAGTGGATAATGCAATGCTGAAAAATACATCTTTGCATTTATTTTGGATGCTGTAAGTAACTTTTACAGTAAAAAAATGTAGTCTGATTCATATGAAATATTATTTGTGTGATCAAGTGTTTTAACGGATAAATAAATGCAAATCGCTTGTCTGCTGGGCATTTCACTTTTAAATGCATGATATATCTTGGAAGGCAACATGTTTAAAAAGAACACACCTATATATTCTCTACAGACAAAGGGAATCGTAGTACAGGTATTTAATGTTTAAAATACCATTTAACATATTTAATGCTCTATAGATCATTAGATCCATGGAGCTTAGATTTACAACTTTTCTAAATAAGTGGGAAAAGTTGTTGGCTGTTGTGACAGTAATTTCACCTATATTACACAAACTCACGTATTTATCACAAGGTTGAATCCAGTTATTCATTAGTCGGCAACTTATTGATGCTTTTCTGTTCTATCATGAATAACGTGACGCTTCCATAATGTGTTGTTCTCATAACAGAGATTTAAGCGGCATTTTCAAAGGCTCATAAAAATGTGTCTTGGCTTGATACACAGTCTAATGGTATAACGAAATCCATAACTCTAATGAAATCCAAATTTGAAACATATTTTACTGAAGCAATTGTATGGGCCTTTGCCTTACACTTCCTATTTGAGCCAATGCAGATGAATGAGCAAAGTTTTTTGAGGGCAAGACCAGCCTGATTGTAAAGCCTAACGTGATTGGTTGTAGCGAGAGCGTGCTACGATTGGTAAGCTCAATGTGGCCGTTATCTGATTGGCTTGAGTAAACGGTGGTTGGAGTCCACTTATTTGTGGATTTGTCTGCACCTCGACGCTAGAAGTGTTTCAAATTCCACAAATGCGTGCAGCGATTTACAAATGCACAGAAAGCGGTTCACAAATAAATGCCAGGCAGAGTTGTGTTTGTGGCATAAAAAACATGTAAATATATTTTTTTTAGTGGTGGGCCGTTATCGGCGTTAACGCGCTGCGATTATCTTATCGCGCGATAAAAAAAATATCGCCGTTAATCTATTCTCCAAATTGGGTTGGGAGCAGAGCCGTTGCATAGGCTGTGCGAACTGTGCAACCGCACAGGGCCTCGCGCCACTAGGGGGCCTCGCAATCCTACTTTTTTGTTTTTGTTTTCTTGAAAAAAATAAATGTTTTTTGTTTTTTTGTCCCCACCACTTTTTAAAACATCTCGCGGCACGAATGTAACAATTCTACAAATAAATAAAACATCTCCAGTTAACTGGCAGAGCATTCATATCGTTCGTTTTTTAAATAAGAGACGATCTAGCGCTGAAATGTTGTTTTTTAAATCAAGTGATCAAAGTGCTCGTTGCCGCTGCGATCAGTGGCGCGGATACAGTGTTTTCTCGTGTCTTCACTCGACGCACGCTTCAATCCGTTGCGGTTACTCACAAAACATAATGCACACAAATGTGTCCCCGCTTGATATACAACCACTGATGAACATAATCGGTTTTGATGAGAAAAAAAACATTCGAGAAAAAAAACTATACGAATTCAGTTTAGAACCTAAAACCTCTGAAACGCTTGGCGAAAGTTCTACCACTGGACCATTAAGATACGTTGTTTAATTAGGCGGATCTATGTATTCACACGAAAATTATCGAGCTGACTTGATGTAAAGCCACTCCTTGCACAGTTGATTTTTTTCCCTCTGAAATAAATATCAAAAAGTCATAGGTGAGACCATGTGCATGATTATGCTGTATTATTCTACTACTTGATAAAAACCTATTGCAGCGAGATTATGCGCGCAATAGAACTAGAATAGCTACGTCCACCGTTATTCATGCGCAATTGAGCATCCACATCAAAGAGCAGGGCCTCGCATTTCAAGTTCGCACAGGGCCTCGCACCCCACCTGCGACGGCACTGGTTGGGAGCGTTGGGAGCTGGCTCAAGCTACACAAGCTATGATGACGCAATCTACCCGCGGCCGCGAGGAACACCCGGCTGCAACGCATCATATTCGTCGTCATCTTAAGTAAACACGGCTGAAAGTGAAAGCTGGTGTAAAAGATCCGTGCAACATCCATTATTTGGACTTGGTTTGTATTTAAGCCGTCCGACGTAGACTGTGTGGTGTAACAGTTCGGTAAGTTAACACACGACTAATCCGTTCTACCACCTCAAATTCAAAACGAAACATGATATCACTGAATACCAGCGCGCGCGTATTATTCCCAATATATCTTAGTGAGTGGTGTAGCACATAATCTCTTTTTATTAAAAGCGCCCGATTTTAAGAATCGTTGTTGTGTTTCTTTTTAACTGAAAAGACATCAGTTAGACAATATTCTAATTTTAAATTTGGGGTTTCATAAGCTCCAAGCCATAATAAACATTAGACCTACTTAAGTCTCTGCAGCTAGTGTACTTAAATTTGATTTATCTGCAAAATGATGTTGTATACTTACAGTTTTGCACAATATATGTTCTCAAAACTACATACACCCTTTAAAAAAAAAAAAAAAAAAAAAAAAAACATTTAGCAGTTGTTTAGCAGGGTCTGTGTAACCTGTTCTGAAATGGTTTTATTATAATATCGTTATCGCAAGAGGCTGCAATGTATATCACAATATGGATTTTAGGCCATATCGCCCATCCCTAATTGATAGCCTATAGTAGTTGATAATAACATAGGCCTACCTAATGTTGCCTACGGACGGTAACAGTACAGTAGTAACCTTTTAAAGTCTATGAGTGGAACAGCTTTCTCAAGCAGTTTGTGATGCATTGTGGAAACAGGAGATGAGCCCCTGGTCTAATGCGCCACCTGGCTTGAGAAACCCGTTCTCAAAGACTTACTTTTATAGTCATTATTTGGGTAGCACACATACTCTGAATGCCTTCGGCAGAATTCAAATGAGCCATTTTAATCTAGATTAATCTAGATTAATCTAGATTAAAAAAATTAATCTATGCCCACCTCTAATTTTTTTATTTGCAAATCTCATTTTATTTATTTGTGAGTTTCATAATTTTTTCTGAAACTCTTTAAATTTATTTGTGGATCTTAATCTATTTATATGTGAATTTGATACATTTTTGTGAATCTCTTTACATTTGTTTGTGAATCTCAATCTATTTATTTGGAATAATGCAACAATTCTAACCCCATAGAGTGGGCCTAACCTCTAGGGATGTGCACACCCTGTGAGCTGGGAAATGCTCGATTTAACTAATTTAGGGAATATCACTTGTGCAAATGACAATATTTGTGTGTTGTATTTATTGATTGTTTTTACAAATTCGTGTCTTGACTATCATTTAGGGAACTTGCTGAAATGTATAGAGTCAAGGGTTCGTTTTACAGAAAATAGTATGTTCCAATTAACTAAAGGCGGGAAAAGGTTGTATTTAAGGTTGTTCAGAAGTGAGGCGGGGATGGAGCTTAATGCAAAGGTTGTTAATGCTGCTTGAGCATGAGAAACTACGGTCTCCAACAGTTAGTGAGAGAAGATGGTGCTAGTTTTAGTACCTCAACAGTTCTAGTTTTTGGATTGTTTTTGTAACCTTTGTTTAATTTTTTGATCTTATCCATTGTTTTTATGGACCTTTTGATCTTCCTTGCCTTATGCAGTCTTCGTTTGGGGTGTATACTCAGGGTCTTGGGGTCTTCCAAGACCCCAGGCAACAAAATGTAATTTTACTCTTTTTATTAATGTTTTTACTCCACATTTGTGCAGATTTTGGAGGATTTATGATACCTTTTAAATTTATATGAATAAATAAATAAATCTTTTTTTAAATGGGTTTTATACAGAAAATTTATGTAAAATTCACTTTATAAAATACCCATATTTCTTACTTTCGTTCATGGGGATAAATCTAAATATTATGAAATAATTTTTTGTCAAAGTTTAGCATTTTTTTGTACTGAAAAAAATAAGTTTTTCAATAATGTTACATTATTATTAGAATCAAACCTGGGGAACAAAGGGAAAGTTAGAGTCTTTACAGTTTATCATTTATTTCAATCTGCTTTTCATATAATTGTACAAATTTAATCTACACTTCAGTTACTAACTGTAACAGAACACAAAATAACAGAAATGAACAGTTATATCACATATTGAGAACAAATACACAACATGAACATCAAAATGCAATGAACTGAACAGCAATAACAAATGCACAAATAAATCAATAACTTTTCTCTCTCTCTCGCTCTTTTGATATATAAAAAAATGACTTTTTTTTCACACTAACATAAAAACATGATATTCCTTTTTTTCCCCCCTGTAGATCTAGAAAGTGTTGACAACTGTCATTTGCAGTTGTCATCATGCCATTTGGATAAAAGTAATTTGGGGTCAAAAAGACCGGGTAAGGGTTAAAGTATTACATTATTTTCCTTGTGACAGCTCGGGTCTCTATCACACCTACTGTACTGTACCAAGGACAGTGTTGTGCAAGTTACTTCCAAACTGTAATACATTATAGATTACTTGTTACTTATTATAGTCTACTTTTGAGTAACTTTCACCAAAATAACTACAGAAGTCTAAAATGAAAAATGTACTACAGAGCATTTTACATCCAGTAGAAGGCGATATGATGTAGTATAATGACTGTGGGCTATCCAGGCTACTAACAATATAGCATAGAATTGACAGAGTGAAGGCTCAAGACAATGCAAGAAAGGATGACAGACAGAATCACAAACGATCCAAGTCTGTTAAAAGTATGGTAGAGGTAAAGTGCTTATCTGGCAATATCTGGGAATAGCTTGGGTCTATTCATATTAGACACAACAGAACTGTATGTAAACTCTAATGCCATGACAAGATGCACATTTGTTCTTTTCTTATTGTTGCCATTCTTTTACTCTCTTTGAATTTAAGAGGTTCACAACACAAAACAAAGTGTGCATGATGAACATAGCTTATGCTTTCTCAGGAAGTATAAAGTGCAATTGGAGGTTGCGCATAAGTAATGCACATACGTCCATCTCGCGAATGTACAGTCTTCTTCTGCCATCTTCACCCATTAGCCACTGTTCCACTGGCCAGCACGAGCACAGAGGCCGAAATCATGCCTCGCGGCACTCCTGTAAAACACGCTCTAAACACGCCTTCACTGGACTATGTCACACAATATTAAGGTACACCAGCAAGAGGGAGATGAATGAAATAAATACAAATATATACAAATATATCAGAAGCTATCATTTAGTCTTTATTTACAAACTTGGACACCACACGCGGCTATTGACTGACCACGAACAGGTAATAACTTACTTGCATTTTTCATTCGTTAATGTCTCGCGGTCTTGCTGGTTTTTTTTCTTTTCTTGTTTCTTTTTTTTTTTGGAACAATGAATTTTTGGGCTAAAAGTGTGTTGTAATGCAAGCGTTACTGAACATGTACAGAGTAAAATATTACTGAAAATTGATTAGTAATGCCTTACACTACTGCGTTACAGCAAAAAGTAATGCGTTACTGTATTGCATTACTTTTGTAACGCGTTACTCCCAACACTGGTCACTGCTAATCTCTATTAACAATTTTCACAGTCTGAGAAGTCTCTTTTACAGTTGTCAGGTATGAAGAAAAAGGTTAGAGAAGTGCCTGTTTGTACCACAAACAGAAAAGAAAATTTGCATCTTAGCCATTAACTATGTTCTGGGCGAGGTGAGCAATCTTTTAAATATATGGATATTAAAGAAGCTGTTCATGGCCAACATGCTGCTATTATTATTGAACTTATATCTGTGATGGGCAAATATAAAATTAAGCAATAAGCCCTGCGAAGCCGTGTTTTACAGTGGATTTAGAACAGCTATAAAACGGTTTCTCCATAAAAATATTCATTTTAATATTTATTTTATTCATAAAATAAACACTAGCAACAAAAAATATAATGTTATAACACATTTGTTCCTCCGCCAAGCAATGTAGTTCCAAAGTGGTTGCTAAGCAACACACGCACATGCAGCAACAAAGAATCTCAAACGGCAGTTGCGCAGTAATACTAATGTAATGCTGTCAGAGGTGTGTGTCTGTTGAGTAATTTACAACGGCTTCGAACACGGCTCAACCAATCAGAATCAAGGAATGGAACTATCCGTTTTATAATACAAAATATAAATGATTAAGCAACCAAATGCCCAGAAAATTTGACATTGTGCTATCTGCCCTTTGGGAAAGAGTGTGACTCATTCTGTTATGAAGGAGTTTTGATTTATTCCACTGTATGTGACATTCCCTGAGGGCAAGATAATGAACCATGTAAATCCTTTAAAGACTCCTGAACATCCTCCTTTTTTTTTAACACTCACAGAAACAGTCATTATCAAAAACGTTCAAAATGTAATATAGCCAAATGCACACAATAGAAGTCTTGCCCAAAAAACGTTGATGTCTTCCTCTGCTTCCTAAAATGTCTTTCAGGATTTTAAGGGACTTTACAAGTCATCGGCTCTATCAATAACACTGTACTGTATATGTGGATTGCTGTAATTACCACTGAAACCACATCTTCACATTGGCAAGATTTCAGATTGTTCTGGAACATCAGGCTAAATCTTGTTTTGTTTGTTCAATTGATGTCCTCAGCCACCCAGAGTGATGTGAATGTTTTAAAATGTATTAGGTTGTTTAAAATGGAAGCCAAACACCCGCTTAACTGGAAGACCCCTCTTCAGACTAAATTTGAGAGCAAAATGATTCAATTAAACTCTGGCATAAACACAGCGCCTCTGATAATGCAGACGGCAAATATACTGCACTGTTTAAGCAGATGAAAAGTCAATGCAGTCTATGTTGGTTGAAAGCATCAGCCTTATCAGCTCCCTTAGCACCAGTTTGCACTTCAGCTTGTATCAACTCTCAACAATACTGAAGCCCGAACAATGACATATGAAGCTCTGCTGAAAAATTGCTATAATATGAAGCTTGAATGTTCAGAGCTGCATCTGTTTTACCAATTCTGAGCTCTTGGGGAATAGACATCAAGAGGAGGAAAAACAGGACAGGCATCAGGACGAGGTTGCAGGGGAAGTAAAACATCTCTTCCTTTCTGTCTCTTTCTTTGCTCCTCACTGCATGAGCCATAAACTGTCCACCCAGACCTCAAAGATCTCTGCCAGAGTAGTGTAAGGGCAGATGGCCTTTGTTTGAGTCTTGGTGGCGTCATGGAAAAGCATTGCTTGAGTTCTAGCAAGACCAGGGATGATCAGAGAGTAGTTCTTCACACCAACACTAGAGAATCAGCCTAGTGATCCTGGACTTTGCAAGCTAATTGACAACAGACTGATTATGAATGTAATACTTCTAAATGCATCTAAATTGGCTTGTCCAAATATGATGTTTTGTGTTGACAAGAAGTATACATTTTTTTTTCAGGCCAAGTCAAATCAGAAGTCAGACCAATACGTTTGGAGCACAAGCTTAAAGACATTTAGAAGCACACCAGTTGTTGATTTAATATTATATTTTGAATAATATCATAATTCCTCTAGTTCGGATAAACCTCTGTGCATCATCAGTTCTTTATCCAGTCCAGGCCTTTAGCAGCTCTCTGTCTTTTGTCAGTCAACTCAGTTTTTGGCCATGGAAATAAAATTGTGGTGCATGCACTAACATGGCCTTTGTAATCATTAGAAATTGAACATTTTGAATAAAATGTATATTTCTGTTGTTATTTTATTAGTTTAGCACATTCATAGAATTCACTTCTCAATTTGTATCTTAGAATTTGGAGTTTGAAGTTTAATGCTAAATGTAAAATTCAATTATAACTATTGAAACACTCAGGACTTACATATATATCATGTTTGCCTTTGAATTACATTGGAATGACCCAGTTGTAATATCATTCACCGCTTTTACCAGGAAATCCTGGCATTCCTATAACTGTACTTGGCTTATTAAGTTTATAACACTACTGTGGCTCTCAGAATTCTAGTTCTGTTTTCTTGTACACATATCACAGTGCCAAATATTGATTATTTCTTCCTTCAATCTAAAGCAATAATTTTTTCCCCCATCTAGAAACTCTTCAGTTTCTTCACTTACTGTGACATTTTCCAATTTTCCAGAATGAGATCACTGTCTGATTCACATTTACAGGACTTGATGTCAAACAGTGGAACATCCAATATGATTATGCTTGTGCGTAGTGTCAAAAAACTTGGAAGGAAAGTTTTTTTTTTTTTTTCATATTAAAATGTACTGTAAAAAATAACCACATGTCCACAGTGGTGAAGCAACTAGAGCATAATATCCATTATTGTGTTTGTAAGAAAAATGAAAAGGCACACTGAATGATTCAGTCATACTGCCCCCAAATTACAGAGATTTGGGTATTTCAAAATACCATTTGATAACTTGCCTAGCTATTTTAAATAGTTAGCTACACTGTGAGAGGGAGGATTGGTTAAACCAAATGAAATTATTATCACTGTATTTGTGAAAAATGTATTTAATATGCACAGCATGGATTTGGAGTCCACCACATTTGGACCAGCTATAAGTATAAAGCTACATGCCAAAATATCTTAAGATGCCACACACTAACATAATGAGTGTTCTGGAATTCCTAACCTAAAGGAAAGAAGTACAGTTGCCACACCATTGACATCACAACCATAACCATTTACGTTCTTGTGGTGCAAAGCATGATACATGCTCAGACCTTTCCATGTGCACATTCTGTTGGGTTTCCATCAGCAGACTTTCCTTAATTGTTCTGCTCTCTATGTGGGAGATCAGCAAAGAAAAGCTACAGTGCCAACTCTTAAACTCCTGAGTCACTCTATCCTGAAATTAGGCAGCCACACATCATGCTGGAGAGTCAGCAATGGAAGTCTACTGTGAGTTTTATATTTCCCTACAAATTATGGCTATTCAAAACCACAGCAGTCTGTTTCTACTTAATATTAGTATTCCGTTGTCTCTGAAGAAAGGAGAGAAAATTGTGTGTTGTTACATGACCTCAGTAAGCATTTTCACCCAGACTTTATGGAACACATGAACTTTAACAGTAATTGCTTTGAGTGGTTCCACACTGAGACTCTCTCTGTCTGAGCTTTACTCTTACGCTGTCAGAGACATTCAGTCTTTTGTTCATTAAGTTTCACTATTACAGACTTTTAGTTTGATGTTCTTAATTTCCCGTGTTCTTTCTTCATGTTTCCCTCTCTCATTTGTTACTATGGTAATTCATTTAATCATCGCACTTGCTAGTCGTTTTAGTTCATTATCTTTACAGTCCCTCATTTCTCTTCCTGAGTTGTCGGATATTACTTGTGTTTGGAGTTTTTACAAGAAAACACTTTACTTTTGTTACGTTACCTGCAGATTACCATCTTCTGTGGACCTGATTCTCTGAGATCGTGACATGCGCTCACTGGGTTTTGTAGGATTGGGATAAAATCAGTACCATCTACAGGTACGTTACAGTATGTCAACATGTATTCTACTCATTCATATCATACCCCAATACTCATCAACCTTTTATATGCCTTTTATAAGACTTTTACCTGCAGTCATTTCAATAGCTGTTGTTTGCACCAGTCTCAAATTCTCTGAGGCTGATTTAAAATGATAGTTGCAAAGTTACTTACAGTCAGTAGAATGTCTATTAGGGAGCATCAAAATAAAGAGTTAGCAGATATTAAGCAGACAGTCTACTTAATAATACTCAATGACTGCTATAGTTGACACATAGTTGCAAATGTTGCAGATGAGCCACAGCTGCATCGACATGTCTTTTGTCTTCAGACCATACTGTGATGTGTGTGAGCTTCTCAAGCTCTCAAAAACTCTCTGTTTCCTCTGATAGGAGTTAGTTTTTGCCAGCCAGTGCGCAGAAAAATCTCTCTCTTTTACCTCTACACTGTCCGACAAGTGAAAACAAAACAAAAAAAAACACACCAATGCTGTTTTGTTTGTATGGGGAAAGAGCATGCTGGCCTTGCGTTTGAGCATGATGATTGCGAGCACTGTGTAATGTTCACAGTTAAAGTGCTTTGCATTCGCTTAGCTTATTTCAAAGGGGTAGCACCCGCAATGCGATTGTGGAGCTCACGTGTCGATCTGGCTAAGGAGCGAGAGACATGTGCGTCCCTATCGCTCTCTCTCTCTCCAGATCGCGATGTCCTTTAGCCTGACTACCGAAGCGTGCCTCGGGGCTTCTTCGGGCAGAGGACACACTGAATCTCGTGAGTTCGCCGCCTCCAAGTGTTCGTCCCGTGATGATTGAAGGAGAACTGCTCGGGGCGATCGTTCGTACAGTGGCCAGATTACACTGATCACAGCAAAAAGAGTCCCATAAAACACTCAAAGTTTATTATTGATAATATTCTCCGTTCGCTTTCAATATGGAAAAGAGTGGCAATTCTTGTATTCTGTGGAATAAAGAACATATTGTAGATGACATGAGGGTCAGTAATTGGTAGCAAAACTTTATTCTTGTGTTAATACTGCACACATGGGCAGAAAAGCTCCATGTGGTTATTGCAGAGGGGAGCCCCAGCTTAGCAATGATGCTAATAAAAACTAAAGCATTTGTGGTGTGTCTCATAACATTGTAGGAAGCTAAAGGCATAAAAAACAACTAATTGTGTGAACTAAAACTGTTCACTGCTCACACCTATCTTAATGATGACAGGATATATGACTTTTAAATTATGCATAAATGCATTTTGTGAGAGTACTTTGCTTTCATTGATTTGTTTCATTTTTAGTTAATAAATGAAGTATGTAAAAGGGAAAGTTCCTAGTACCATTTTATAACCTTAATATATTTTTTAAACCCCAAATATTCCCCATCCACTTTTCGCATTCCACGAATGATGGATCGTTAGCATTTCTTTTTTATCATGCTCCAAGGTCAGTTGTGTTACGCACCAAAAATGGTTTCATTCCCCTGTTTTATTGGCTTGTTAAGATTTTTGCACTGAGATTTTAAAAGCCATTGACAGTCGGTTGTCCAAGATGTTTAACAACATGGGTTTTACAGCAGTGAAAATCCAAACACAAAGCTGTACGTTTGACCTCTTTTGACGTGCAAAAAATGAGCACTGTAATAGTTAACCAGTCACTAGACCTAAAGCAGCTTTGTGGTTAAAGCATCAGCCAACCACAGAACCGCGAACTAGACTCTTTTCCCTTTCATGCATTCTTATCGGCTGAATGTTACGCGTCACTTTCCAATATTGTGGCATCACCGTGTGTGTTTCTCAATCCTTCAGAGGTATGAGTCATTGATTCAGTGCATCATTTAAATGGCATTTTAATGGGTCTTGTTAGACAGGAAAGATACATAGACAGGGGTTAAACAGGGTTTTTGAGGTCAAATAAAAACAAACAAAATAAACCCGTTGAAAACTTTTTTAAATAGTAGTACTTTTATATAAATACAGTGAGGAAAATAAGTATTTGAACACCCTGCTATTTTGCAAGTTCTCCCACTTGGAAATCATGGAGGGGTCTGAAATTGTCATCGTAGGTGCATGACCACTGTGAGAGACATAATCAAAAAAAAAAAAATAAATAAATCCAGAAATCACAATATATGATTTTTTAACTATTTATTTGTATGATACAGTTGCAAATAAGTATTTGAACACCTGTCTATCAGCTAGAATTCTGACCCTCAAAGACCTGTTAGTCTGCCTTTAAAATGTCCACCTCCACTCCATTTATTATCCTAAATTAGATGCACCTGTTTGAGGTTGTTAGCTGCATAAAGACACCTGTCCACCCCATACAATCAGTAAGAATCCAACTACTAACATGGCCAAGACCAAAGAGCTGTCCAAAGACACTAGAGACAAAATTGTACACCTCCACAAGGCTGGAAAGGGCTACGGGGAAATTGCTAAGCAGCTTGGTGAAAAAAGGTCCACTGTTGGAGCAATCCTTAGAAAATGGAAGAAGCTAAACATGACTGTCAATCTCCCTCGGACTGGGGCTCCATGCAAGATCTCACCTCGTGGGGTCTCAATGATCCTAAGAAAGGTGAGAAATCAGCCCAGAACTACACGGGAGGAGCTGGTCAATGACCTGAAAAGAGCTGGGACCACCGTTTCCAAAGTTACTGTTGGTAATACACTAAGACGTCATGGTTTGAAATCATGCATGGCACGGAAGGTTCCCCTGCTTAAACCAGCACATGTCAAGGCCCGTCTTAAGTTTGCCAATGACCATTTGGATGATCCAGAGGAGTCATGGGAGAAAGTCATGTGGTCAGATGAGACCAAAATAGAACTTTTTGGTCATAATTCTCTAAACGTGTTTGGAGGAAGAAGAATGATGAGTACCATCCCAAGAACACCATCCCTACTGTGAAGCATGGGGGTGGTAGCATCATACTTTGGGGGTGTTTTTCTGCACATGGGACAGGGCGACTGCACTGTATTAAGGAGAGGATGACCGGGGCCATGTATTGCGAGATTTTGGGGAACAACCTCCTTCCCTCAGTTAGAGCATTGAAGATGGGTCGAGGCTGGGTCTTCCAACATGACAATGACCCGAAGCACACAGCCAGGATAACCAAGGAGTGGCTCTGTAAGAAGCATATCAAGGTTCTGGCGTGGCCTAGCCAGTCTCCAGACCTAAACCCAATAGAGCAGGGGTTCTCAAAGTCTACATTCAAAGGTCCAAATCTGAATTTTCATCAATGACAAAGGTCCGGAACTATTGGTAATTACAAAACTTGTTTTTAATAAACATGTATAACAAATCAACATTCATTTTATGAAAAAATAAGGTGCCTTTTGCATTCAAAATACATGAATAACAAGTGCAAAAGTGGCAAAACAATTCATTTAATTGTCTGGATTTTTCTTAACAAAACACCACAAAAGTAACATGGTGCAAAATACAGAGCAGTCTAATGTGAGAAATGGCACTGTCTGTCTCCCATCAGCTGCCGAAACCGTGGCACAAAAGGTGTGGTTGCTAGACGGAGACACTGGCCTAAATGTTCATTAGTCAAGCTGCTGCGGTTTGAGTTCTTTACAGCATTCATTGCTGAGAATGCAGACTCACACCGATAGGTTGACCCAAACATGGTAAGAACACAGATGGCTACTTTCTGTAGATTGGGGAAATGTTCAGCTGTGACCATTTTAGTCCAAAAGGTAACAGTGTCACAGTCCACTTCCTGCAAAGCCACATTTTCCTGCAAGTCAATGAGTTCAGTCTGCAGAGATGCCATGCTTGCCCACGGGAAGATGCTCTTGATTTCTTTTGAAAACTCCTCAACATTCTTGACTAGGAATGGAGATGGAATGCAGAGCAGCACTTGTCTGCCTACATTGAAGCCCTCGAATCGCATCCTGAAATTTTCAGCGAGCTTCTCCAAAAAGGAAAGATGGTGATGATGGTGATTGCCATTAGTCTGCTGGAGAAGAGTTGGAAAGTGGATATGTGGCCCTGTGATGTCACTCTTAAAGATCTCCAGCCGCCTTTCAAAGGAGCGTACTGCTGCCATTAGATCACACACTGTGTTGCCTTGGCCCTGGAGCTTCAGATTTAGTTCATTTAGATGAGATGTTATGTCCACTAAAAAGGCCACAACCTCCATAGTGTCATTATCCCTCAGAAAATCCAAGTAATGGCTGGCTTTGACATTCTTCTGCTGGGACAAAAACATCTCCAAATCTTTCCTGATGGCCCAAAACCTTTCCAAGACTCTTCCCTTACTCAGCCACCTAACATTGTTATGGAGGAGTAAGTCGTCATAAGCAGCATTTACCTGATAAGAGAAAGAAAAAGAAAATACAAATAAATAAATACATCTTTTTTTTTTTTGTGTGTTGCATAAATATTCATAAAGTGAACACAAACACCTTTGTAAATGCTGTAAATGTAATTGGTTTAAAGTCTGTTGTAAGTAGATTTTGATGACAACCTTTAATAGTTCCAAATGCATATAATTACATTTTCTCCTACATTTTATTTACAATTAAAAATAATTAAATAAATAAAAAACATTTGTGAAATAAGGGTTGACTTATCATCAGTCAGTGGGGAGATTTTCAGCATTTCCTGCATTAATTATGCCTTAGTTACACATTGATTAAAATTGTTAAAGATGTAAATGCTTTTGCTGTGAAGCAATATTTTTATATTTGGCCAGTCTCTCTCTCTCTCTCTCTCTCTCTCTCTCTCTCTCTCTCTCTCTCTCTCTCTCTCTCTCTCTCTCTGTGTGTGAGTGTGTGTGTGAGTGATTGAGTGAGTGATTGAGTGAGTGAGTGAGTGACACTTAATAAACCCCCATTGACCCACACACACAAAAACACAGTAGAAGTATATAAAGTCAAAAAAATTCTCACCTCAGTCAGGAATGCCCGCAGAAGACGGTGCTGAAGGGCAGAGGATGCTCTCAGGTAGTTCACAAGCTTCATAATAGTTTCCATGACGTCTGAATATTCTTTTCCAAGGCTAGCACACAGCACAGACTGGTGTATTATACAGTGGTACGTCAGCAGGTCGGAGTGCTGCTCTTTCAGACGTTGAACAGCTCCCTTCTCCTTCCCTATCATGGCTGGAGCACCATCAGTAGTGATGGACACAATATGCTTGACATCAATTCCCCGTTCATTAAGCATCTGCATGATAGCTTCATAGATGTCCTCTCCTCTAGTGTGACAGAGTGGAGTAAGCCCCAGTATGTCTTCACAGAATGTCCCCTTTGCCTTGCTGAAATATCTGACAAACACACATAGCTGGGCTTGGTCTGTGCTATCTGTTGACTCATCCACCGCAAGTGAAAGGCAGGGTGCATCTTTGATATCATCAGTTAACTGATTTACTAAGTCATGGGCAAGTACCTCTGTCCTCCTGGTTGAAGTGTCATTGGACAATGGAATTTTCTTTAATTTTTCTGACATCTCCTGTCTCTCCTTTCCCTCAAACAAAGCATCTGCTATCTCCACTAAACACTCCTTAACTATCTCTGCATCAGTGAATGGCTTCTTGTTTTTGCCTAGTACCCAGGCCACTCGGAAAGATGCTTCTGTAGCTCTCTCTTGCTGTGTCACAGCTCTCACAAGTAACTTATTTGTTGATTCATATGAAGACTTTAGCTGTCGTAGTTTTGCTGTCCGTAGCTCTGTATTTTGTGGATATTGCCGCTCAAAATGACCGTGTTTTGTTTCATAATGCCGTTTGACATTTCCACTCTTCACAACTCCAACTGTCTCATTACAAATCAAACAGAATGGCTTCGTGCTGGATTGGGGCAAAATGAACGCATACCTCTCTGTCCAATCATCTTTAAAAACTCTATTTTCTTGGTCAACTTTTCTTTTCTTGGACAATGACATCCTCCACACCTATTCAAACGCTTACTGCGGTGAAGTGTTCCGTCGCGCGGCTGCGGCTCGCGCCCGATTACGTCAAAAGTATACACTCACTGGATGTCATGGCAACTGAATCACGGAGGAAAACTTGAAATATCTCGCCTTCGCTTTAATTTCGGGCCATCCCCAAAAAGACATAAAACACTAAACAAATGATTTTGACATGCATTTATCAAAGTAGGAAATCCAGACTTTTAATCACACAATTAAGGCGGGTCCGGATTGAATTCCCTCCGGGTCCGGATCCGGACCGGAGTCCGGACTTTGAGAAGTGCTGCAATAGAGAATCTTTGGAGGGAGCTCAAACTCCGTGTTTCTCAGCGACAGCTCTTCTCAGGACTGATCTAGAGAAGATCTGTGTGGAGGAGTGGGCCAAAATCCCTCCTGCAGTGTGTGCAAACCTGGTGAAAAACTACAGGAAACGTTTGACCTCTGTAATTGCAAACAAAGGCTACTGTACCAAATATTAACATTGATTTTCTCAGGTGTTCAAATACTTATTTGCAGCTGTATCATACAAATAAATAGTTAAAAAATCATACATTGTGATTTCTGGATTTTTTTTTTTTAGATTATGTCTCTCACAGTGGACATGCACCTACGATGACAATTTCAGACCCCTCCATGATTTCTAAGTGGGATAACTTGCAAAATAGCAGGGTGTTCAAATACTTATTTTCCTCACTGTATACTCAGAGGCGGGTAGAGTATCCAAAAAGTGTACTCAAGTAAAAGTACAAGTACTTATAGAAATATTTACTTGAAGCAAAAGTAAATAATCTTAATAGTTACTTGAGTAAAAGTAAAAAAGTATCCAATGGAAAAACTTCTAAAGTAGCTAGTTATAGTTACTTCGGATCATAGCCTATATTACAACAATACAATAACATGTTAATATTTTGAATTTAAATGATTATTATCATAATTAGATATCTTTGCAACAAACACAGAAGAGACGCACATTATTTCTGGCATCTGTAGCCCAAATATCATTGCATGTCCTTTGCTTTGTATAATAATAACGTATACAGCTACATTTGGATTATTAGACATTGTCGAAATAAAGTGAACCTGCAGAGTTTTGCATTCAAATGCATGTAAATGAATTGTAGTGTATTGAGTTTTATGTAAACTCAGAAATAAGCACTGTTTGACCACTTTAGAGATTAACTCTGAGCTAGTTTTTAGTTGGCCAGTTTTTAGTTGGCCAGTTAACTGTACAAAAGAAAAGTTTGGTATCATATTGCGCATTAAACAAATAGAAGAGCACCGTTGTCCCGACTTTTGAGTTATTTGAACAGTATCAAAACACAGCAGGAACCACTGAGAGTGAAAACTCTTCACATGGGCTCGCTCTCATAACCACTACTGAACATCTGAACACAAATAATAATCAAATGCACATTGACATCATCTTCCGTCTGTTCTCAAAATCAAATGTATATTACTGAAGGCGAGTGTAAACTAACTGTCTAAGCAAAGACATTAATTTTCAAGACGAACAGATCGCCAACACTGCGCAGTAAATTAAGGTTTATGTCCAAATGGTAATTTCATACTTTGTAGTAGTGGTATCGTGACATAATAATCTGTTTTGTAGTAAAATGTATTATCTGAATGAACTGAAATCGAATGCAGCTTGGTCACAGACATCATATGCAGATGTTCGATTAATAAAGATCTTCATCACAAGCAAACAATATGCATTTGCAGAATTTACTGTAGGTCCACAGCCACTTCTTCCAATGCTCTTGATGTTCTGAACATTCACGACTCCGCGTGAGAAACCACTTCAGATGATTCAGTGCGCACAGGAAAATGAAGAAATAATTCAAACTGATTTGCGACCAAATCAGACAGTTTAGCCAAATTGTCTTTGAACAGAATCGACTCAAAAGAGTGAATAATTTTTTAATGGGGCATTGCTTGTGCGATGCTTGGAATGACTATACGATGGCCTATTTCTTAACATGTATTGAATTAAACTAAAGTAATGAGAGGAATGTCGCCCAGCATAATGACCTAAAAGTACGTTTTTTTTTTCATTAGAAATGTACTTGAGTTAAAGTAAAAGTACCCACATTTAAATCTACTCTTAAAAGTAAAAAAAATAAATAAATAAAAAATACTCAAGTAAATGTACTTTTGACAGTAACTAAAACAGTTACTAAAACAGTTACATTTATATTTTATATTTAATTTATATTTTAACACACTGCCCCGCAAAAATTTGGATTTAAATGGGCAAATGCTTAAGAATCTATGATTGGATCTTTATTGCAGTGATTATTATTTTTCTAGCATGTTATATATAACTGATGACATCACAACATTTATTTCCACCAAGAGGTGAATCAATTTTTGTCCAAGATCTTGAATTGATAATGCAAGAGTCCAGCACTCTGTAAAGTGTCCTCCAGCACATCCCAAAGACTTTCAATGAATTTAAGATGTCAATTCATGTGTGAAAATGATTCCTCATGCTCCTCCCAACCATTCTTTCACAATTTGAGCCTGATGAATCTTGACATTGTCATCCTGGAATATGGCCATGATGTGTCTTCCTACATGGTTGTTTAAAAAAGTAAAAGCTATACACACTCCAGCAATTAGGGTTAGAAGAACTGTTGCCAAACATATAAAATGCCAGAAACGTTATAATCACTGCAATGATGATCCAGTCATTGACTCTTAAAAAGCATATGCCTACTTAAATCCAAACAGTTAAATCCAAACAATTTTTTTTTTTTTTTTTGGCTGGGCAATGTATATTAACATACTATTTATTTATGGGTCATTGATGTGACCAAAGTCCTACATTATATTGTTGTATAAATATTATTTTATATACCACAGTATAACTGTATAGCACATTTGGCCTCAGAATTCCATGACTGACCGATCAGAATGAACTATTTAGAGTGCTACGTACTAAGTAATAATAAAGATCTGCTTAGAAGTCCAAGCTCACTCATTTTTTTCCTATATAAAGTTCTGTGAAATTTTGACATCTATCAGAGAATTCTTACATCTGTTGCACATTTTTGACAATGAAAGTCTGTTTGAAATCAAAAAGCTTTTTTTGCCATTAAGTGTTTGTGAGATAAATAACTTTCAAAGATGTAATGATAAATATGATTATAAATGACAAAGTGAATGTGCTTAAGCATGTTAAGGTGATTAAATCAGAATGAATGAAGACGGTTGCATGAGTAAAGAACAGCGAGACATCAAAGCAGCAGTGTGTTTTTCTTCTCCACAGCTGCTATCCAGAACACTTTATATGTGTCTAACATGGTCAATATGTGCTGCTGGTTTCATTTAACATACAGTAAATAAACCAACATCAGGCAAATATTCCTGTTCACAAAGTCATTCTGACCTTCTGGTTTGATTAGATGTTATGTGCTGACGCAGTCAAAAAGTCAGGATCATTGTTACTATGTTGTCCAGAGATTCAACTAAATGTTTACCATCCATTAAATTAACTTTGCTTGTGTCTGAGGTAAGGAACATCAAGAGACGGCATTTGAAAGCTTTCATTGTAAGCTTGGATCATGAACTGAGAATGATCCAAAATTCTTGTGCTTCAATGAATTTAAGAACTTAGTTCTCATTTCCCCCGTCCAGTTCTGTAAACCTCCCATTCATTTCTAGGTTAAAATGAGATTTTAAATTAAAGATTCTCTATGTGACTTTTGGAAGCTTGATGCAGCTTTCTGCTTGTTTTTTCCTGAAATCAGACATTTCATCAGTTGAAATCATTCTGCAGTCTTACTGTTTCTGAATCAAGCTGGACCCCTTCAGACAAACACTTTCCACTATGAAAGACAGAGATAGTGATGTTAAACCCTAGCCCTCAGAGAGCCTCCAAATGTTCATTATTCATGGACGAACAGCAAATTGGTATTGCAACACTCTTCATATAGTATGATGTAAAGTTACAAAATGTGTCTTCATTCAATAGGATGTCTGCCCATAATAGCAGCAACTGATAGGCCATTACATGGTGGTCCAACAACACATCCTGACAGGAAATCATGTTTCCATTTACTTCTATGGTAAATCCCCCCCAAAAAATGTTACCAACATGTAATACAAACAATTACAGATTGTCTACACAATGGCTGGTTTGTTTTCACAGCTCTGGTTCCCTTTCGAGGGAACTCGAGCTGCATCGAGAATCGACACATTGGGGAATGCCTTCAGCGTGACGCCAGAGCCCGTCTATGGAGAGCCTGGCCACTCCCTATTCTCCAAAGTCCTATTGTACCGAATTTTGGTTGTAGTTCCACCAGAGTTCCACTGGGGGCGATCGCCCATGAGTGCAAAATAAATGGGAGTCTATGGAGCTAGACGGCTAAATTTGTCTCTTTCACCCGATTGCCGTTGAGAAATCTCAGATTTGATTGTAGGTTTTGCAAGTTCAACATGGGTTATAGGTCGAAAGTTGAATGAACGAGTACTTATGTCCTTTCGATTTCTTACAGGTTGAGTTGTTGTTGCCCATAACGCTAGCATTCTGCTAATGAACGCTGATTGGTCAGTGAAGGACTGATTACGACCAGAGATACGCTTGATGGCATCGTGGCATCCAAAGCGGGACCAGAAACAAAATATACAAAAACTCTTCTAGCACGTGTATTTACCTGTGTCAGCTGTGTTGTCGATGCCTCGAGAGAAAAGAAAGTGCAGAGCGCGAAAGCACCAAAGTGACTGAAGGATTGCCGTAAAGCAGTATCTCTGGTCGTACGATGTGTATGACGTCATTGCCATTTTAAAAGACTTTTTAAAGCAAATAAGTGACTCTAAAAAAATCTAACACCCAGCAATGTGTAATTTCTTTGCATCTCCTTTCAAATACAACATTCAAATTACTACACAAAAAATTATATCCTGAGAAAAGTGGATTTTGAGGGGTATAGCGCCATAGACCTCCATTCATTGTGCACTTGTCCTGTGATCGCCCTCATATGGAACCAGAGTGGAACTGCAACCAGTTCAGAAGCCGGAAGTTTACTGAGAGTGGAACTTCTCCCCTTATTAGACATTCTCTGGTGACGCTTCTGAAGCCCGTATGGAACTAGTCCAATCTCGATTGGTGTTGCGTCATGACGTCACTCGTGACGTCGCATGTGACGGCGATGCAGAAGCTATAAAAGGACGCCAGCTCACAACAGCGTCAGCTTTCTGGTCTTCAGCAAGCGTTCTGTGTGCTGTACTGTCTTATTTGGTGTTGTTTTGTCACAATATATCATCCCTTATCCCTCTCTCTCTCTCTATATATATATGCCCTCTTTGTTCCAAAACAGGGACATTAGAACACATCCTGAGCAGCTGCTCCTAGGTGCTGGGTGAGGGCCGGTATCGATGGAGGCACGACCAGGTCCTTAAATCCATCGCTGAGGCAATCAGCAAGGGGATCAAGGACAGCCGATACACCCAAGCTACAGCCAAGGCCATTCACTTTATCAAGGAAGGACACAAGCCAGAGAAAACATCAACAAACTGCTCTGTAGGTTTGCTCTCCACGGCCCGAGACTGGGTGATGACAGTCGACCTGTAAAGGCAGCTGAAAATCCCAACACACATCACCCAGTCCAAATTGAGACCTTACATCATCTTGGTCTCTGAGGCCACAAAACATCTGATCTTGTTAGAGCTGACAGTGCTCTGGGAGGCGAGGATGGAGGAAGCTCAAGAGAGAAAGAGGGAGAAATACCAAGAACTAGTGGAGGATTGTCAGAGGAACGGATGGAGGACCAGGTGTATGCCAGTAGAGGTGGGCAGTAGGGGATTTGCCAGTTACTCCCTGAGCAAGGCCTACGGTACGCTGGGCATAACAGGTGCTAACTGAAGAAGAGCCTTAGGCAACAATGTGGAGGCAGCAGAAAAAGCATCCAGATGGCTCTGGTTAAAGAAAGAGAGCAGTGGTGGCAGTGGAATGCCACTTGGACTCAGGCCGGGGTCTGATCAGCCTCTTTCGGGTCGCCTGGACGAGGGTGTCTGTTGTAAGACCCGAAACACCCAGTGACTCCTGGAAACAACACTGATGATGTGCCCAAGGTTGTGCATCAGAAGATGTTTCTGTAAACTAAATGGCAAATAAGGAGAAACAATTCAGGCAGTGTGCGTCCCCTTGCCCACGCCATGGTGCAGGCGTTGCCGAGGCAACGCCTGTACGCATTTACCCCGATCGCTCTGCTCCCAAGGGTTCTAGAGAGGATCTGACAGCACGGGATCAGCTTGATCCTAGTAGCCCCGTACTGGCTGGCCCGAGTATGGTTTTCAGACTTAATAGCTCTCCTGGCAGGCCCTCTGTGGCAAATTACTATCAGGAGGGACCTTCTATCTCAGGCCGGGGGCACAATATATCACCCTCGGCCGGAGCTGTGGAAGCTGTGGGTCTAGCCCCTGAGGGGGACCAACTCGTAAATGCTGGTCTCTCAACTGAGGTTATTGAGACCATCTTAAACTCTAGAGCCCCCTCCACAAGGAAACTGTATGTATTAAAATGGAATTTATTCACTTTATGGTGCAGAGAACATCAGTTGGACCCAGTTAACTGCCCAGTGGCTTCAGTGCTGGGGTTCCTCCAGAGTCGCTTCTCTGACGGGCTCTCCCCGTCTACGCTTAAGGTCTATGTGGCGGCCATAGCTGCCTTCCAAATGCCTCCAGGGTTGGGCACTTTTGGGAGACACCCATTTATAATACTTTTCCTTCGTGGAGCTAGGAGGATGAGGCCTGTCGTCCAGACCAGGGTCCTCACGTGGGACCTGGCAGTGGTTCTCAAAGGGTTATCTCTGGGTTACCCTTCGAACCTTTGGACGAGGTGTCTGAGAAGTATGTAACCCTGAAGGTAGCCTTCCTGCTAGCTATCACGTCCCTAAAAAGAGTCGGGGACCTGCAGGCGCTATCTGTTGCTTCCTCTTGCCTCGAGTTCGCTACTGGCAGAGTGAGAGCCATTCTCCATCCTAGACCCGGTTATGTGCCTATGGTGCTTACAAATGGAGCACGGCCTATAATCTTGCTGGCATTCCATCCTCCACTGCATGTGTCATCTGATCAAGCTGAGCTACATCTATTATGCCTGGTCCGAGCTCTGGAGGCCTATGTACACAGGTCCTCTATCCTCACAGGCTGGAGGAAGTCGGACCAGCTTCTTGTGTGTTTTGGGTCACCTAAGAAGGGTTCCCCTGCTTCTAAACAAACTATCAGCAGATGGATAGTAGAGGCTATTTCCTCAGCTTACGAGGCGCGCAACTTGCCTTCGCCTCTCCTGATAAGAGCCCACTCAACTAGAGGAGTGGCATCCTCTAAAGCCCTGTTAGCAGGGGTTTCCCTTCAAGAGGTCTGTGATGCCACTGGCTGGGCCTCCTCACACAGCTTCATAAAACATTACAGTCTGGATCTGCCCTCTACACCCGGTTCACAAGTTCTCTCGTCTTGAGTGTGCCAGATTGCTTCACACCAGGGCATGTACTGCTCAATGTGGCGCAGTGGGCATTTCGTTCCCCAATGTGTCGATTCTCGATGAAGCGCGAGTTCCCTCGAAAGGGAACGTCTCGGGTTACGACTGCAAGAAGAGAAGGGAACGAGACGCTGCGTCCCTCGGCCACACTTCCTACGCTCCTGAGAACGACTTGCTTCGACCTATCAGAAGCTGACGCTGTTGTGATCTGGCATCCTTCTATAACTTCCGCATCGCCGTCACATGCGACGTTCCCTTCTCAGAGAACAAGGGTTACAGTCGTAACCCGAGACGTTTTCTTTGAAAATGAAACACCAGACTTAGTGCGGCTATGTTTGAAATACTTTACTCAGTTTTCTCTACTTTATACAATTCTATATACCATCCATATACAGTCATGTGAAAAAGAAAGTACACACTCTTTGAAATCTATGGTTTTACGTATCATGACATGATAAAAATATATAAATAATAATCTGGTCTTAAATTAAATACAACCTCAGATGACCAACAACACATTAAATATTACACCCTGTCATTATTTATTTAACAAAAACTAGGCCAAAATGGAGAAGCCATGTGTGAAAAACTGAGGGGCCTTTTACATTACACCGCTTTCAACTAAAAACAGAAAACTTTTTATGCGTTTTGGCCATTCATTTACATGACAACGGTGTTTGGGGGTAGCCTGACTACGTCAGACTTCGTACTTCCCTCAATTTCAGTTCGCTTCTGTACTCAGTCTGAGATAGCGACCTATCTCCCAGTTTTCCTCCAACTTTTAAAAACGGGTTTCAAAGTGCAAGTTTTAAAAAACGATATCATTATCGTCTCTGTGTAAACTACTAAAACAATTTTAGTGTTTTTCGCAGATCCGGGTGAATGAGAATTATTTTGACCTTGATTAATTGATCATTAGGAAGTGTGTAATTGATCAACAGTAGAAGTTTTGGCAGTTTGCTGGTCTGGAACCTTTAGGTGTGTGTTAACACACTGCCAAGTAGGAAAGACATCAGCAATGTCTTTAGGAAAATCTTAGAGAAGCAATTGTTGCTGCCATCAATCTGGGAAGGGTTATAAGGCCTGCATTTACAAACAATTTTAAAGGGATAGTTCACTTTGAAATTAAATTTTGGTATGTTTTAGCTTTCCTCAAGGGTATCCAAGATGTAGGTGTCTTTTTTTCCGCAGTAGTTTCAATTTTGATATTTTTAGGTCAAAACGTTCTTGTCTCTCAGTCAGATAATGCAGGTCTGTGGTCACTGTCACAAAGAGCATGCACAGAGTCCAAATTAAAACAATTCCCCATCGTCCAAATTAAACAATTCCCCATCGTAAGTACACATTGATGGCCTTAGACACGAAACGAGCGGTTTGTGTGAGAAAACGAACAGTATTTATATCGTTTTTACCTTTTGTACACAGCACACGTCCAAGTGATCTGAAGGCGCGGGCGCTTCCTATTGTGTGACGTGTGCGCAGACTGGCGCATAGATATATACAATAGATGTCACCTCGTTCCAATGAACTGCCGTAGCCAAGGCGGCATCTATTGTATATATCTATGCACCAGTCTGCGCACACGTCACACAATAGGAAGCGCCCGCGCCTTCAGATCACTTGGACGTGTGCTGTGTACAAAAGGTAAAAACGATATAAATACTGTTCGTTTTCTCACACAAACCGCTCGTTTCGTGTCTTAGGCCATCAATGTGTACTTACGATGGGGAATTGTTTAATTTGGACGATGGGGAATTGTTTTAATTTGGACTCTGCTCTTTGAGACAGTGACCACAGACCTGCATTATCTGACTGAGAGACAAGAACGGTTTGACCTAAAAATATCAAAATTGAAACTACTGCGGAAAAAAAGACACCTACATCTTGGATGCCCTTGAGGTAAGCTAAAATATACCAAAATTTAATTTCAAAGTGAACTATCCCTTTAAGCCAATTATTCTACATTGAGGAAGATTATTCAAAATTGGAAAACATTGTTACCAATCTCCCCAGGAGTGGACGTTCCAGCAAATTCACCCCAAGGTCAGGCTGTGCAATGCTCAGAGATATCGCAAAACACCCAAGAGCTACATCTCATACTCTACAAGCCTCAATGAACATGTTAAATTTTAGTTCATGACAGTATAATTAGGAAAAGACGGGACAATTATGGCCTGGTTGGAACAGTTGCCAGGAGAAAGTCCCTTCTCTCTAAAAAGAACATGCCATGAACATGGCAGCACGGCATAGGTTTGCAAAGTTGCATCTGAACAAACCACAAGACTTCTGGAACAATGTCCTTTGGACAGACAAGACCATAGTGAAGAGGTTTGGCCACGTTTGGTAAAAACCAAACAGCATATAATCGCAAACACCTCATTCCAATTGTCAAGCACAATGGTGAAGGTGTGATGATTTGGGCTTGTTTTGCTGCCACAGGACCTGCTGGGCACCTTTGCAGTCATTGAGTCGACCACAAACTCCTCTGTACACCACAGTATTCTAGTCAAATGTGAGGTCATCTGTCCAACAGCTAAACCTTGGCCAAAATTGGGTCATGCAACAGGACAATGATTCCAAGCACAGAGGCAAATCTACAACAGAATGGCTGAAAAAGACAAGAATCAAGTTGTTTGACTGGCCCAGTAAAAGTCCAGACCCTAACCCGACTAAAATGTTGCGCCAGGACCTTAACCCCTTAAGTGTCACCGGCCCACCGGTGGGCCCAAAGCCATTACATATTTAAAACCGTAATATTCTATACTAAACCTAAACTAATCTTGACAAACTATATATCATTGGAAACCTTAGAGATTGTATTTTTCATATTTGACCACTGTTTTATATTTAAAATTATGTAGTGACAGTAATTCATTAATTTGTGACAAGGAAATTTAGCAAAAAAAAACAAAACACCAAGAAGTTGGCTTTTGTTACAAAAAGTTGATACATACACATACAATCACGAAAGTATTTTTATTTTTATTTTTTTTGGGCTGCCAATAATTCAGACAAAACATATTTTCTAGTTTTTATCTAAAACTTTGAGAATAAATTGAATTTGTATATTTGTGTATGTATGATTGATGTTGCAAGTATTCAGTAAAAAATGTAATGCATGTCAATTTCATGTATACATGAAATAAACTTTTTTTTGTGAAGTTTCTGTAACAACACTCTAGTAGCTATGTTTGATTAAGATTTCTGATTAGAAAGAGCCCACCCTCATAACTTTATGCAGTAATGAACAGGGGAGATATTCAGATAAGTCTCAGTAAGCAGCCAGAGCTGTTTCTAAGGCCAATGTGTTTTCTGCCATTCTGTCTGCCAATGAAACCCGATATTGACAAACTCCTCACCCAATAAAAGGTAAATTACCACCTGTTGATATCACATGTTCAGGTGATGTTTATAAACGTGCCTAAAGGGAAACCTGCAAACACTAGGAGCAGCCATTTCATTTGCACTCTGACTCTGCATACGTCACAATGAATCCAAAGAGGACGAAACAAAGGTTTTACAGCCTTTCGGAAGTTGTAAATGAACTTTGCAAGTCGAGTGAAGAAGAGTCTGAAGGAGAAGAGTCCAGCAACGATGAGCCAGACATTTTGGAAGAGATTTTTTCAGACGCCACAGAGGGGTAAGTTTCTACATTTCTTTATAAATCTCTCTCTCTCTCTCTCTGTATATATATAACATATGCTTGGGAGCAGCATGTAAATGTAACATGATACTACTTACATGTACTTATTTTACTTGTATATACTTACATTTTACTTATATTTATAATAGGTGTCCAGATAATACTGATGATGAGGACTGGACTGCTGAACCAATATCATCATTTGCATCATCATCAGGTACTGCTCCTAGCAATTTTGAAGACAGACTGAGAGCTACAACCAGGGAAAGACAAGGGAGAAGCAGTGTGAGAGGAAGAGGAAGAAGCAGTGTGAGGGGAAGAGGAAGAAGCAGTGTGAGGGGAAGAGGAAGAGGAAGAAGCAGAGTGAGGGGAAGAGGAAGAAGCAGTGTGAGGGGAAGAGGAAGAAGCAGTGTGAGGGGAAGAGGAAGACAGACTGACTTGGATTCAGATACTCTTTCTGATAGTGAAGAGAGATGGCATGATTCAGAAGAGCCTGACATTGTACCGCCGGAGCCCATCTTCAAGCCAGAACGTACGCCTGGGCCTCAAGTTATCACTTCACAAGATTACAGCCCTCTAGAGTTATTTCAACTCTTTTTTTCATCCGATGTCTGCCAGACCATTATAAAAAACACAAATGCCTACTCTGCTGAGCACCAGAACAGCACAAGGAGACTAAAGCAGGAGATGTGCCAAAAGGACTTGTTTAGTTTCCTTTCAATTGTTCTTTACATGGGTCTGGTAAAGCTACCAGCAGTGCCAGACTACTGGAATGGATCCAGGCTTTTTAATTTTAGCTTCCCGGCATCAGTCATGTCCTGCAGAAGATTCAAGGCAATCTCCAATTCGCTTCACATCAGCGATCTAAAGGTGGATGCAGAAAATGTCAAGAAGAGAGGTACCCCTGATTACGACCGCCTGTGCAAAGTGAAGCCCTTATATGTGCAGCTTCGTGACCGGTGCAAGAGCTTCTTTCATCCTGACCAAAACATCTCAGTGGATGAAAGAATGGTAGCTTCTAAAGCACGGATCAGTCTGAAGCAGTACCACAGGGACAAGCCAACCAAATGGGGGTATAAGCTCTTTGTACTCGCAGATTCACGGCTTGGCTATACGTGGGATTTTTTTATCTATGAGGGAAAATCCCCCACAACTCAAAACCCACAGAACAAGGGGCTGAGCTATGAATCTGTAGTAGCTTTAGTCAATCCCAATGTCTTGGGTACTGGCTATAAGCTCTATGTAGATAACTTCTACACAAGCCCAATGCTCTTCCGGGATCTCCTTGAAAAACGGATCTTCGCCTGTGGGACCATCAGAAGCAACAGGATAGGCTTCCCCCAAACCACCGAAAATAAATTGCCCAGAAAAGCTCCTCGTGGGTCCATTAGGTGGATCAGGGATGACAAACTTCTGTTTGTTGAATGGAAGGACACAAGAGAAGTTATGATGTGCTCCTCCTTCCATTCAGCTAACGGAAACCAGACGGTGCAGAGGAGGGTCAAGACACCTGATGGGCAATGGGTAGAAAAGACGGTCCCCATTCCTGCTGCAGTGTCCGACTACAACAAGTGAGTAGAATTTATTCTCTGGTGTGTTGCAAGAAAATGTGCAGAAGTGTTTAGGTTTTATATACTGACTTGTGTTTATGTTTGCTTTTCACACAGGAACATGGGAGGTGTTGACATGTCTGATGCCCTCATTGGGTATTATACCGTCCTTCGAAAAACAAGAAAGTGGTACCGGTCTCTATTTTACCATTTCGTGGACATCGCTGTTGTAAACGCCTTCATCATTCAACAGCAGCTGGCTAAAATGAAACAAAAGAAGGCAAAAAGTCAGAGGGAGTTTCGAGAAGCTCTGGTCAGTCAGCTTGCTGACTGGATGCCACCACCTGCACCACCTGCATCCTCTGCTACACCTGCTCCTCCTGACTCCCAGCATGCCTGCCACAAGCCAAAGCACATCTCTAATTCAAAACGTGCTTTCAGAAGAAAGTGCAGAATGTGCCACATGAAGACACCAGTCTTCTGCCCTGCCTGTGATGCTGCTCTCTGTTTCCTGCCAGAGCGTGATTGCTTCAACAACTGGCATGCCAAGAACAGCCTGTAACACCAACAAATGTAGAGTTGTAAATAGTTGTATATAGTTATGTTATGTAGTAATAATATAAATATGCATGTAAATAGTTATTTATAGTAATAGTGATTGTGAGATTGTAGTAATAGTAGTAGTCAAGTCAAGTCAAAGCTTTTATTGTCGTAAGCACAGTGAGGAAAACAAGTTTCCCTGTACAATGTGGTTTCAGTAGTAGTTGTTTTATTGTATATGGTCATATTAAATTTTTTATATGTCATATTTATGGATTAAAAAAAATCATTTACAACCTATCTAGAATGTTTTATTGCTGTTTGAATAAAAAAAAAATTGTAAATCAAATCAGTCGTCCATTACAAATCATACAAGGAGCATGACTAGTACCTAGTGGACATTGTTGGTATAGCGACTAAAAATAACACAGAAACCTCATTTTTTGTGATATCAATGTCAAATTTGGAACACAACTTCTTTAGACTCAAGGCTTTTCATTTGACATGAAATTAAATTCAACACATATTTAAATTTTTTTTTTTTAAATAAAATATAAATAAATATTAAATTACATTTTTTATCACAACAAACTTAAACACCTATAACTTTTTTATTTCACATTTTATTCAACTTCTTTCACGTGTACAAGAAACTGTCAAGTGTGTTTTTAAAAACGAGCCCAAAATTAGGTTCATATTCCAAACCGTTCCAGAATTACATTAATTTGAATCTGGACACCCCCTTTTCAGCTCTACCCCCAAAAAGGGGGGTGACACTTAAGGGGTTAAGAGAGCTGTGCAAAAACAGATGACCACAAACCTCAATGAACTGAAGCAAAGTTGAAGAAGAGTGGGACAAAATTCCTCCACAACAATGTGAGAGTAATACAGAAAACAATAACTCGGGTTCTTTCTGCTAAAGGGGGTTTTACAAGCTGTTACTTCGTTTTTCACACATGGGTTCTCTATTTTGGATTTATTTTTGTTAAATAAATAAAGACACGGTGTAATAGGTCATTTTATGACAGCTCATCGAGTCGTTTTACGGATATAAAGTTTACCAGTTTTTAAGCACCCAATGAAAAGGCATACAGTCTGTAACTTTTATATTTGTTTACTGTTAGTTGTAAAGAGTGTTTTGTGTAATTCGCTGTGTATGTTGATGATAATGAAAGGGAGTGAGAGAGTTTATAGATAAGACTTTAATGCGCACTTCTTAAACTGTTTATTCAGCTCTTACAGTGATTTTCTTGAGTAAAACTTACTCTTCATCTTTTGTGTGATGTACAATAAACTTCATAAAACTCATCAGTACATTTTTGGCCATCATTCGGACGTAGTCCGCTAACTTACAACACTCTTGTACTTATAGTGGATAAAGATGCAAGATGACAAATAAGTTATAACCGTAATTAAACAAGACCTGTTCTATCTCCATACAGCATATATTCTCTGGCTCTGTGGGCATTATTGTCCGACTCCGGGTCGAAATGAACACCGCTACTGAGAGTTTCTGTTTTGATATTTTCATTCCTTGAGATGACAGATGAGATTGTCCTGCCACTGAAAAAACAGCTCTTGAAGCTCTACCCTCTGTGCTGGGAGCAGAAGCTCATTTGCATTTAAAGGGACACACACTAAAACAGTGACAATTAAAAAATGTAAAAAAAAAAAAAAAAAAATCTATTGGGTATTTTGAGCTAAAACTTCACATACACACTCTGGGGACATCAAATACTTATTTTACATCTTGTGAAAAGGGGCATAATAGGTGCCCTTTAATATAATTGTATAATTAACAATAGAATCACATTCCAGACTAGTGTAAAGATGGACATTTCTCAAAAACATTCAGTAAGTCTCACAAAGTACACAAAGTTAAAGATTATTGTTGAAATGCCAGTCCTCTTTCACTCATTAAAATTAACGAGAGTTCTGAAACATTTACAAAGTTACCACTGCTGAAAATTTCAGTGAATGTTAGTGAGTTTTGTAGTGATTATAACTTCTCCAAAAAAATAACTTGCTCTGTTTTTTTCAAGATTTTGTTTAATTAAGCCTTTTTTTATCAGCACAGTGAGCACACCCTTCGTATGGTAGCAATTACTTCATTATTTCCTATCAAATCAGGGCGACATGGTGTAATACAGGGATACTTTACTAACTCATAGCACAACTGGACATATGCAGCCTATCAATGTAAGTAAAAAAATTGTAGAAAAACAGAACAAAATTACCAGTATTTCTCTAAATTTACCAGTAACAACTCTTCTCCTCCATCTCCTGTGGATTATTGAATTATCAACTACTATGTAGTAGCATCAACTATAACATCAAATATCTACAAGACTATAGATTTACTGTGTAACTACATGTTGTTCTGGAGAATTCCCACATTTACTGCCAATGAGTTTAAGGTATGGTTTAGGAGTAAAGTAGGGTTAACATTACAGGGGTTAGAGTTAGATTTTGGGCTAATGGTTGGGTTACAGTTACAGGGGTAAAGTTAAAGGAGAACTCCGGTCAATTTTAACATTGAGCTCATTTTTTTTGTAAATTTGGAGTGCTGTCAATACAGAGAACAACCACAAAAATCGGTGTTGCCTACACCGTGTTATCCTCTTTTTAAAATTTGCACCCTGTTGACTTCAATGGGGCAATATTTAAAACTGCTTTTAGCCTCTTAACATCCTTGATGTGTCATTACAAGTGCACAGGTCATGTGAGTGATTCCTTCAGAGTGAACACGAGTGAATCTGACTGCAGTAGATGTGAAAGAAATGGATAAAAATGATGTTATTTAAGCCAGCGCAAATACCTGTATTTACATCCTGTTTTCGGTTGAAGTCCAAAGTAGTCGATTGTCGAGTTCACGCGCATAGGTTTAGTTACCTATGATCACGCGCGTTAATTGTTAATTAGCATAGTTGTTAGTCTGGTTAGGATGGGACATAGGTGTAGTGTTGCTGGTTGCAACAGCACTACTCGCGCTGAAAAGCAATGCAGTGCCAAACGCTGCTCCTCCTGCATGGACTCCACCACCGCAGCGGCGTCTTGATGTTAGTGAGCATATATTTTTAATCACAATTTATGTTCTTTCCTATTAGGCTAAAGTTAAGCCTCTGGGGTCGAGTTTTGCTGGATTTTTTCACATAGCAGCGAAATATACTTAAAATACTCCATAATTTATGGTCATTCAGACTTAAGAAATATGAAAAAATAAACTGTAAAATGTCCACTTACAGTCGAAACAAAACATTGTACTTTTGTAAAATAAAGAAAATAAACAGGGTATGCTTTCTGCCTCTCCGTCTCCGTGAACTTCTTTTCTGGAGCACGTCTCTAAACTTAAACAAAACTCAGTGAATACTAGTCACACAGGCATAAGCAATAAATCTTTAGAAACATTTAAGTCTCTGCTATTAAATTATCTAATTCAAAATTAAAACAAATATTCTCTGTTTATGTAATCTGTATGAAAATATAGAGATGTCATGTCAGTCATTCTCATGGCAACTCATTATCTGCTAATGTGAACATGCCTACAGAGAGGGCGCCCTATTGAAACGCGGGTCTCAGGTGCACGCCCCCCACTCAGCCCCGCCCTCGATTCGTCCCCTCTATCTCCGCTGGGCTCTGCCCACTTTTCCAGCATTTTTCAAATATTGCCAGTAGGTGGAGTCAGGCTCTGACCAGGGGTTGAGTTACCCTTTAAACTAAAGACAGTCTTGTCTCATGTCAAATCCTCGATGCTGTCAACTGAGGATGATTTGGAGGAGTTTTCTCATGTGAACCATTATTTGACAATAATAATATACAGCTGTGGGAAACCTCAGCACAGTGCCAAACCCAAGGCCTTGAACTTTGCAAAGTAAACATGGAATTTTTCCGGATCAGGCAACGTTGCAATGAATTTCTGGCAAACTTAGTAAAACTCTGTTCACTTGTCTTTGAGTAGTCTCAAATGTAAGTCCTTTCAAAGCATACATTGCAGACATTTCAGACGTGAATAAAGGCGAAAGACAGACAGACTAGCGGTCGCCTTGGATTAGTTGTGTGATTAGTAGGTAGAGCTACATGGATGATTACATCAACTTTCTCATAATAAAGGTAAAACTGGATCATTATCAGCTGTTGCATATCAAACTTAAAGGTTAAGGGATTAAATGTGTCTGTGGCACAGTCATAAACATGGCTAAATTGCCAACATGTGTCTAATTAGATTCAGCACTGTTTAAGGAAAAAAAATATTCTTTGATTATTCTTCAAAAAAAAAAAAAAAAGAACAAAAAGCTGTTTTGGATGTTTGAACGTCTCTCTAAGAGGGTAATACCTTGGTTAGTTAACCCGATTGATAGAATATCTTACTGCTGCTCCTAACAATATATATAATTTTTTTTCATATGCAGTATCAAAACATAGAGAAGTCAGTTTGTGTGTGCGCCCTTATAATTCAAACCTGTTTGTATTCTGGCTCAAAGATAGCAAACACACACCACAAATAATAAATACTGTGGAACTATTGCATGGTAAATAAACTCTTTGCAACGACAAATTACTAGTAACTAGAGAAACATGTCAGCATATTTTCTCCCTAGACGACACTTACCACTAAAAGTGTAAACTGTTTACAAGAACTGCATGAGAAGGGCACATCCTGTGTGTCTAGTTTAAACTGCTATAAAACCAGTCAACTAGTTGTATTTCATTTGTCTTTATTTTAAACCAACTGACTGAAAATTAGTCGTGTGTTTATAAAGTACGGTCATGCTCAAAATGATCCATCATTTGTCAGAAAGGATTTGCCAAAGCACACTAACAAGAAAGGTATAATGGACTATAAAGAGATGCTGCTACAGCCCATTACTGTAATTGTAGCGGCCTCTCTCTTTGAAGACCACTGCTTCTCCATGAAGTCATGCATAATTTATATCTCCCATGTATAATTATGCTTCGGCAGATGCGATGAACAGATAGCTTTAGGGAAGACAGAAATGGTAACATGTTGAGATCTTCACGGCTGAACTAAATCCATGGGAAAAAAATAATTGAATCAAAAGTATTGAAGTGTTTATTGTGGTGCTCTTATAAAACTGTTTTTCTCAATTGGTGGGTCAAACAAATGTGTCTCAGGTCTGTTTGGTAAAGTCACAGGGGATAAACAATAAAATGAAATACAAATTAGTTTTAGAATTATTCATTAGGTTAGCAATATAAATAGGCTTGTCAAAAGGATTTTCCATATCTTGTCTTTGTTGAAAATACATTTTATGTGTCTACTGTCTAGTTAAAGTCTGTTATTGTAGTGCATATTCATCTGCCACCAGATTAAACCAATGTCAACATGGACAAGTTGTGTGACATTCCAAAAAAACATTTTTTTAGGGTTAACGCAACGTAATAATTAAATATATTGAGAACATTATAATTTAACACATTTACTGAATTTTAAATTATTTTGCAATCAAAAGATTATAATTTTATTTACAGTTTTTAATGAAAACAAAATTATGTATACATCTATCATTAATCTAAGCCTAATTCAAACTAATATTGTACTGATAATATTTTAGTAATTTTCTTTTGTTTCAGTAAAGTAACTTGTGAAAAAGTAAAATTTAGCATACTATTGAAAAGAGTACTTATTACAGAAAATAATATAGTTTAAAAGAATATACTTAAAGGTGCTGTAGACCCTGTAACTTTAGCCTGATAGCACTAAAAGCGTACATCCCACCCTCCCTGCAAATCGCTGTCCAAAGCCACGCCTCCTGAAAGCATGAACGCACACAGCCAAGAAGACCGGAGACAACGTTACTGCAATACATCATGTGTCCTTCACCGGTGAGAAAACTTTATAGTACAGTTAGTAACAGTACTACAATAACAAATATAAGCAAATTCTTAAAAACAGAATTAGATGCAGCAAGTTTGAGCGCAACGTTTGAACAAACATTTTATGGTCCTACGCCTTCCACAGATGACATATATTTATAAAAATACATTTAGACCGCTTAACCATAGATATATACACTAGATGTCGCCTTGGGGTTCTAAGCATGCGTCAAAACCGCTGCCATCTTGGAACAGGGGTCTTGTCATAGGAAGTGGCTAGGTAACGCTGCTATCTCCGCCTGTACTTCGAATTCATGGATGATGCCAGACTTTTGTGCTGCATATGAATGTTCACACGAACAAAATCTAAAAACCAGACAACAAGGGATTACATTTCACAAGTGAGAATGTGTTTTATGATATTGAATGATACGAAATTATATTTCTGGTTACGTTGGTTTGTTTCAGTCCTTGGTTAACGACATGGGCGGCGCTATAGGGAGGGGCTAGCAGGTGCTTCGGCACCCCCAAGAAAGACCAAAGCACCCCGATAGCACCCCCAAAAATAATTTCTGGAAGCCCTGAACCGCATTTTGACAAAAAAAAAAGAAAACTTATCTTGTTATTTCGAGATATTAAATCGTTATTTTAACATAATATCTCGTTATTTCGACATAAGTCGTTATTTCGACATATGTTTTTTTGACATATCTCGTTATTTCGACATAATAACTCGTTATTTCGACATAATAAGAGGACATTCTAATCTGCATTAAAGGAGAACTCCAGTCAATTTTAACATTTTTTTGTAAATTTGGAGTGCTGTCAGTACAGAGAACAACGACAAAAATCGGTGTTGCCTACACCTTGTTATCCTCTTTTTAAAATTTGCACCCTGTTGACTTAGTAATCGATTGTCGAGTTCACGCGCATAGGTTTAGTTACCTATGATCACTCGACAATCGATTACTCTGGACTTCAACCGAAAACAGGAAGAAAATACAGGTATGTGCGCTGGCTGAATTAACATCACTTTTATTCATATCTTTCACATCTACTGCAGTCAGATTCACCGGTGTTCACTCTGAAGGAATCACTCGCATGGCTGGGCACTTGTAATGACACATCAAGGATGTTAAGAGGCTAAAAGCAGGTTTAAAACTTGCCCCATTGAAGTCAACAGGGTGCAAATTTTAAAAAGAGGATAACAAGGTGTAGGCAACACCGATTTTTGTCGTTGTTCTCTGTACTGACAGCACTCCAAATTTACAAAAAAATGAGCTCAATGTTAAAATTGACCGGAGTTCTCCTTTAAGCCACATTAAGCGTTCTTATAATTGTTTTCTATGGGAAGTGCTTAACGTGTAATTAAACGTTGCGTTCATATTCTGGGCTCATCTGATTTTTTGCACATAGCATAGCCTACTTTGTTATGATTTTAGTATCATAATGATTAATAAATGCACGCACAATTATCTGTGAACTTGATTTGAACAAATGCCTTTCAACTTGTGTGTGCAAAATTCAGAATTAAATGAATGTGCAGGAATTTGTACAAATAGAGTCTGTAGGCCTACTATACTGTTGTAGCCATTAAATAAGCTAATTTAGTTTCATATTTGTTAAAATATTATAATGATATTTTTTTCCATCTATGTTGATTATGAAAAGTGAACAGCACGAGTGTCAGGTTTGTGCAGGTTGCTGAAGACGAGGGAACAGAATTTCAATGCAGCTGGTTTATTCACAAACTCAGGTTACAGGAAAATACAGGAACTCAGCAAAACACAACCATACAAAGACGAGAACCGACAAACACTGAGGGAAAACACAGGGCTTAAATACACTGGGGCTAACAGGATAATTAACAAGGTGATTGACAGGACACAGGTGAAAGACATGACTAATTAGAACAACTAAGTAACAGAACTAAACCAAAAGTACAAAAGACAGGGGAAAACTAGATAACATAACTAAACCAAAACACAGAAACGTGACAGTACCCCCCCCCTCCCCGAAGGCGCGTCCTCGCGCCGTATAACATCCAAAGGGGTGGGAGGGTGGGCGCCCTGGAGGCTGACGAGGGCGTGGTTGCACAGGACGGAAAGCCTCCAGGGCGGAGCTGGCCGCTCGGGGGACCAGGGCGGAGCAGGTAGCTCGGGGAACCAGGGCGGAGCAGGCAGCTCGGGGGACCAGGGCGGAACAGGCTGCGGGTGTGGCCACGGCGGAGCTGTCGGACCCTCGGGCGTCCAGGGCGGAGCTGTCGGACCCTTGGGCGTCCAGGGCGGAGGTGACCTTTCGGGTGGCCATGGCAGTGAGGACCCTTCGGGTGGCCATGGCGGTGGCATTTTTTCAGGTGGTCCAGATGAATCAGGCGGTACAGGGGACCCTGTCGGCACAACCTCCATGGTCCCCTTAGAGGACGTACTGCGCCCCCCCCAAAATTTTAATGGGGAACTTGACAATCACAAAGATTGGCTCTTGGCACTCAGGACTGGGCAGGACTGGCGCTGGATCAGCGGGCTCTGGCGCAGGATCAGCGGGCTCTGGTGCAGGATCAGAGGGCTCTGGGCTGGGCAGGACCAGCGGCGAAGAGGGCTCTGGGCTGGGCAGGACCAGCGGATTGGAGAACTCGGGGCTGGACGAGACCAGCATATCAGGAAACTCGGGGCTGGACGGGACCAGCATATCAGGAAACTCGGGGCTGGACGGGACCAGCATCTCAGGAAACTCGGGGCTGAGTTCATGGGCTGTAGCTGATGTGTGTGCTGCCCACACACACAAAACAGCCATGGACACCACAATGAGCGCTGTGTCTTCCAGAGCAGACTCAAGTGCAGCATGAACAGTCTATGGCAGGGCGGACAACACATGCTCAGATTCTGGCGTGCAGGCGACTGGTTCTGGCGGGCAGGCGACGGGCTCAGGCTCTGGTGGGCAGGCGACGGGCTCAGGCTCTGGATCCTCTGGGCCGATGAGAGGAGGGAGATTGGTGAAGTCATCAAACTCGTAAATAAGCTTGACTGTGCAGATGACTGGTTCAGGTTCTGGTTTTACTGGGCTCGGAACTGGACTCGGAACTGGACTTGGAACCGGACTTGAATCACCAGGACTTGACTCAGTGGCGCAGACGGAAGACTCGGGCTCCGGATCGGAATCTGAATAGGATTCAGAGTCGGACTCTAAGTTGAACTCTGAATCGGACTCTGATGGGTAGACAACTGGGTTTAGATTACAGAGATGTTGGTGCTGGAAAAGCTGTCTGGACCCATATCGCCCATATCCTCCCCTGTGACCTCCACGGATCCCACGGAACACAGCTTGGCGGGTTCCCACAAAGGCCTGCTCACAGATCTCCATCTTCGGCTGGAGGCTTTCACTAGAGGTTTTTTTTTTCTTTTTTTTTTTTTTAAGGTCGGTTCTTCTGTCAGGTTTGTGCAGGTATCAATGCAGCTGGTTTATTCACAAACTCAGGTTACAGGAAAATACAGGAACTCAGGAGAATACCAGGAACTCAGCAAAACACAACCATACAAAGACGAGAACTGACAAACACTGAGGGAAAACACAGGGCTTAAATACACTGGGGCTAACAGGATAATTAACAAGGTGATTGACAGGATACAGGTGAAAGACATGACTAATTAGAACATAGGAGAAACTCAGTAACAGGACTACACCAAAAGCACAAAAGACAGGGGAAAACTAGATAACATAACTAAACCAAAACACGTGACAACGAGTAAGATAGGATGCACGATATATCGAGAGACATGGACTGGGTCAGACATGATTTTGACCACTTCATTAAGTTTTGTTTTGTAGAAAGCCTTTCTTTAAAGTGAATTTCGTTTTGGCGCGGTCTTGCACTGCACGTGAACTGGAGCGCATCTCATCCTAGCTTAACGGAACTCAGTGTATGCCTCACAGACATAAGAAATACATCAAATACACAAAGCTTGAAATGTCTTTAAACGAAATTATTCAAAATGAAAAGAAAAAGGCTACTCTCTGATTATGTAATCCATTATGTGCATTTCTCTCTATAGGTGCGTTCACTAGGAATATGGCGATCGTCAACTTCATCTTTGCAGCCGACACTGTCAGAAAACACTAGTGTATTAATAAAAATCAATGCACGCGTCACCGGATTTACAAATGCACATCTTGCTTGTTGCACACACACATATTATGTCGAAATAACGAGATATTATGTTGAAATAACATTATTATTAGTAATGCATCTTTTAGAATATTTGATTGAATGCTGAATGTTGCACTTGTTCAATTTAATAAAATTAAAACTTTAATTGTGATCATTAAAATAATTGAATATTAAATATTTAGTGGCCAAGTTTTGCTAATTTATTAATAGTATATACCCCCTCTCTCTCTCTCTCTCTCTCTCTCTCTTTATATATATATATATATATATATATATATATATATATTAATGTAATGTCAACTGTTTAGCTATTTAAGATGTATTTAGTACATACTTGTTTAATCTGGCAAAAGTATTGCGGGACAGGAATAAAGAAAAGATGAAACGGTCACATTAGTTCCTCTCAAATTTTTGATTTGCTTCCACCTGCAAATTGCTTTGTGTATCATATTTAATAAACCAATACAATTTAAATGTTTAAATTAACATGTATAGTCACACCATTGTAGCCATTTTGCATGCAGTAGGCTAAGGTAAGTAGCGATAGTTCTACCAGAAAGACTCGGGAGAATTAATACTGTGACGATGAACATTTATTTAAGAGCTCAGCAAACAATCAAGTTCTTTGGCGTAGTTCTCTAACTCGCATTCCGAGGGTACGGAATCTGCACCCCCAAAATTAGGTGGAGGAATAATCCACCGGGACGGGGCCCACCCCCAAAGAACGATAGAGGAAGTATACTCACTGGTCGTGAATTCTGAAGTTCCTGAACATAGAGAGAAAAAAATATATATATTATAACTTATATGTTTAATTATAATTTTTTTTAAATGGGGACCACGGCCATCTTATGTTATACCACGTGGACCACGTGCCATCTTTTGATACTGACACATGGGCCGCAGGCCGTCTTTTGGAACTGACACATGGGCCACAGGCCATCTTTTGGTAAGTCACATGGGCCACAGGCCATCTTTTGATAAGACACCTGGGCCACAGGCCATCTTTGATAAGTCACATGGGCCACAGGCCATCTTTTGATAAGTCACATGGACCACAGGCCATCTTTTGATTTCTGTCACATGGACCACAGGCCATCTTTTGATTTGTCACATGGACCACAGGCCATCTTTTGGTTCTGCCATATGGACCACTGTCCATTTATATTGTTACAGTCACGTGGCCACAGCCACCTTTGGATCTGTCACATGGGCCACAGACCATCTTTTTGTTCTGTCGCGTGGGTCTCAGCCACTTTTGGATCTGTCGCATGGATCACAGCCATTTAATTTGCTACGTGGCCACTGGCCGTCTTTAAGTTCAGTCGATGGACCACAGCCATCATACTACATGCAAAGCCACTTGGCCGAATACCACCACCAGAGTTTAAATAGGAATTTACCTGGACCGTTACTGGAGAGCTTGCTGAGCTTCGAGGATAGTTTTTAAATCTGGTCTTACTGTATGTAGGACTCGAATGCTGAGGAGGACCATCTGCCCAGGATTTTGATGGCTGATGTAGGAATGCCACGCTCTGCTTCTGTAGTGGCAGCCCCGATCCTGAAGGAATGTCCAGTGTACTGAGATGAAGATAAGCTGCAGCTTTTGAGAACAGAAATGAGATGGGACCTGAACCAGGTTTGAGAGAGAGGTGCTCCATTGGGTAAAATAAAAAGGGGGGAATGAGCAGAATGTCTGGGACGGATTTTAAGGAATTTAATCATAGATGAGAAGGGGCAAAAATCTGATTTTGGAGATAGTTAAGGTAATACCAGAACCTTGAGTGTCATTCTTAGAATGCTTAAGAAAGAGTGTGAAAAAATTAGGTGAAAATTGAAGATCTGCGAAGGAAAGACCATGGGCTGGATCGAATTGATTGGTTGCTGAAGTGAATTCTCCTGGATGCATGAATCCGTAGAAAGCCGTTAAAAATACAGCTTCTAGCAGAGTATTGATGTACGTGGAAAAGAGGCCGTCGCAGACTGAAATTATTAATCTATGTATTAAAGGCAGAGTAAAAGGCAGCCTTTTGTCAGGGGAAACGCTAGAGGATTTAGCTATGCCTTTGAGCAATAAGTGAATAGAAGTAGCAGTAAATAGGCTGGGAAAATCAGGGTTAAAATATTTAGCGTAAAATTGAATACCTGCGAGTAATCTACGGATATATTAATTTTTTAAATTGCGATTTTCGAAATTGAAAACGAGAAAAGAGCAAACGGTCGAAATCAAAATGGGAAATAAAGGAATCTGGAAGGAAAAACAAAACATTAAAAACGAAGACCATGCAGAAGTATAAGCTTTGAGAGTAGATGGAACAACTACTTTAGACATATAATGTCTGGCTGAACGGAGCAAATCTTCAAATTTTTGTTGGATCCTTGTTGGCTGCGAGGCAGAGCCTTCTGAAGGTCTTGGATAATATTTGACCTGAGATGAGGAGATACTGTAGCGGCGGCGGGTGAAACAAAACGCCTACCGAAAGCTTGGGCTGGCGTTGATGTGGAGAGATTAAAGATAGGAGTAGCCGGTGGAGCAGAGACATCTTGGAATGGCGACTGATTCGTGAGAAGAGGAGCAGGCTGACAGGCTGATGTAGAAGGCATGCTTGCTGAGTTATTACCGGAGAAGGAAGGCCGGGATTGCCGGATGACTGGAGAGATTATGTCGGGATCCGAGCAGAGGTTAGGATTGATGAAGGAGTTTTCGAAATTCGTCATCTTGGACTGTAATCCTTTAACCGTTTGTGAGAGGTTTTGAACTGCAGAAAGGAGCTGATGATTTGTGTCTGGAGGGTCAGCGATCTGTGGAGGAGATGACGCCTGCACCGGTAATGATGTTCTTTTTGCTGGGCGAGGTGAGGATTTTGCGGATCTTTTCCTGCCGGCTTGCTTTGGTTGAGCAGTTGATGTTGGAGCTTTTGTTTTTGGGGGAGTAGATGCTGGTGGATTGCCCAATGTATTTTGGGCCAAGAGCAGAAGATCTTCTCTTGAAATACCTTCGATGATGGGAATGCCGGCGTCCTTAACAGTGCTGAGCATACTTTCTGAAGACCAGCTCGCCCATGAAGAAGTACGGCATTGAATGCGGGTACTGCGGCGTGTAGCGGAAGGAGATGGCTGAACGAATTCATCATCTGAATCGAAATAATCACAAATTGATTGCGTATCCTGAGACATGGCTTTGGTCGGCAACTGGCGCTAACAACTGGTTGAAGCGACAGCATCTGCGAACTCAGACATGTGTAAGTACCACCCTTTAATACTGGGCTATTAGGATATGATTGGATAGATGAGAAGGTAATAAGTGACGTGAACGATTGAGTCTTCCTGGCCGAATTTGCGCTAGGCTTCATTTCATTCTAAGTTTACTCAAGTGGAAGAATGTGACTAATAAACTTAAGCCTACTAGCACTATGCATTATATTTTGAAAAAAAGTAGATTATCTTAATATCAAAACCTTAAATTTTCTCTGGACTCAATGATAAATACATGTCTGACCGTTGGAACGAGCCAAAAAAACTAGAAAATCACATTCATGATGATTTATGGTGATTTTATTTCCGTTAGACCTTTGCCTACATTGACGTTGATGCTTTAAAGAGGAGGGGCTCCCCTGTTCCAAGATGGCGTCTCTATTGACGCATTCGTTCCAATGAACTGCCGTAGCCAAGGCGACATCTAGTGTATATATCTATGCCGCTTAACAAAGTGATTGCTATCAGGATATGAGGAGACTTTCAACCAGCATAACAAAAAAAAATCTGCAGAGAATCACCTACGGCACCTTTAAGTGTGAACTAAATGTAATGTTCCCTTTCAAAACCTACTCTCATAGCGCTATGCACTATGGGAAAACATCTTTGTTTGATCGGTTGTGAAGTATGTGTGGCAAACACGCCAAGGAACTTTGCTTTAAATATCCTCTGACGATGACATCATTGGAATGCACACTTGTGAAAGGCTATAAATAGACGTGAAACAGGTGCGCCTTCAGGTTTCTTTGTCTTCAGAGACTGAATTGTGTGTGTGCTTCACTCTCTCTATCTGTCCACTTTGTTAGGAATAGGAGTTCCAGTTGTCAGTGTGCAGACATTTCTCAGTGTGAAAGAAAAAGAAAAGCTGAACATCATTTAGCAAACAATCAGGCAATGTGTGCCTCTTTGTTCACAGGCCATCCCGGAGTATGATACACATTTGATTCTACTTTGAGTGTTTAGGGGAAAAGGATGCTGCCTTTTTGAGCATGACGAATGTGAGCGCTGTGAATTGTTCACTCTTAAAGTGCTTCACGCACGTCTCACAAATTTTAAAGAGCGAGCTCCCACATTGAGATTGTGGGGCTCACGAGTCGATCTGGTTGAGGAGCGAGAGACAGGTCTGTCCCTTTCACTCGCTCTCTCTCCAAATCAGGATGTCCTCGTTTTCAATTCCGAAGCACGCACCGGCGCTTCTTCGGCTCTGGCAGAGGACTGTGCATCTTTTGTTTCTGGCGAGATGGATTCTGAGTGCTCTGCCTCTGACCCTACTGGAGCAGAGCGATTGGCGGAAGCACATACAGGCGAATTCTGGGCCATGTGTGCGCTTGCACCGATTGCTTTGCTCCCTGGAGTCCTGGCCAAGGTCCGTCAACAAGGGTCTTGCCTCTTATTGATAGCGTCTCGTTGGCCGACCAGAGTTTGGTTCTCGGAGATGGTATCCCTCCTCGACTGCTTGCCCTGGGCGATACCAAACAAGCGATACCGACCTTCTGTCTCAGGCACGGGATAATATTTATCCCCAGCCCGATCTGTGGAACCTTCACGTTTGGCCCCTGAGGGAGACCGGCTGAGGCATCCTGAGCTCACAGCTGACGTCATACAGACTATTCTCAGTGCTAGGCTCCCTCCAAAAGAAGAATATATGTCACTTAATTGGGTGTCTTTGAAAGGTGGTGTACTGCATGCCATGCAGACCCAGTTCAGTGCTGGAGTTTCTGCAGGAAAATTTATCAGCATGCATCCTGCTGCATCCTCACCCTTATTATCTACATAAAGTTCCATACTCAACCGTGCATCCGATTATTCTTGAAGCCTTCTGTCCTCTGCCTTTCACTATGCTGAAGAAGGGGGACTTTAACAATGTCCGTTCTCTGGTACATAGTCCATAGCACCAGCTCCACGGCTATTGCGACAGAAGAGACAGCGGGCCCAGCAGCCTGTTCTGAAGCTTTTACTATTGGCATCCCTCCCTAGCTTACCATTGGCATCTCTCATGGTAAGCTTTTATATGACAAACATGGGTCTGGCGTTTTCTTATCCGATGTGTGAAGCAAATAGTCAGTTTCACTCATTTTCTTTTTCACAACATAGGGCCCAGAGAAATAGAGATTATCCAGGAACAGGTAAAAGTACAAGCACTTCATCCCCAAGCATAAATGATCACGCAACTGCTTTTTTAAAACAAATTTGTGCTTTATAGCCTTCTGTGTACTGGCTAGAGATTATTTCGGTAGCGAGCAAGCAGTATGCAAACGATCACTAACTTACTAACACAATCTTGTAGTTTAGTGTTCGGACTTGAGTCAGTCGCCAAAATCTTTTCTTTGAGAACTTTTTGCGGTCCTCTTACTTAATGTCCGAATATGAGTTCGGCTGGAGTAAAACTAAGAGATTCTTGTACAGTCTCTCTTACAGCAAATACTCCCTCTTCCCAATCCTTAGCTGTGTCCAGACTATATTTTCTTAGGATCGCCTTCAATGTTTGGTGAAAGCTTTTAAATGCGCCCTGGCTTTGCAGATGGTACACACTTGAAAATCGGTGAGTAATTGTCAAAGACTTTAGGGCTTGTTTAAAAAGTTTTGATAAAAAATTACCCTTATCAGTTTGTACTATTTTAGGGAGTTTGAACGTGGAGAAGAATTTCACCAACATAATAATGGGCACTGTGATTTTTCTTAGGGGATTTGCCTCCAGAAATCTGGCAACTACGCACATTATAGTAAACAAGAATTGTTTACCAGATTTAGTTTTAGATAACGGTCCAATCTACAAATACATGTTTGAACGGCTCTCAAATTACTGGTAGGTGAGACAGTTTAGCAAGTGAAATCACCTGATTTGGCTTTCCAACCAACTGACAGGCATGACAATATTGTGCAACATCTTTTTTTTTACTCTGGCCAAAAGAAATGTCTTAGTATCCTATTGTGGGTCTTTGTAACTCCAAGATAATCAGAAAGCTGATGATCATGCGCTACGCATAATACATGTTGACTATAAGGAGAAGGGATAACAACTTGGTATATGCCATTTCAATCTAAATCCTTATCAGTGTTAGAACACCACTTCCTCATCAATAAGTCATTGTCAACAAAATAGGCAACTTTCTTGTCCTTAACCACGTCAAGAGAGAGAGCAGAATTAAAAGAAGAATCTGCGCAGCAATAATTTTCTCTCGAGACACAGAGCATTTTAATGTATCTGTGTCAGACACAGTTACACCAGAACTCTCTGACTTATCACTATTTTGCTTTTTAGATGGAACAACCAAATTCAGTGAATAGTCATCAGCCAGAAGTGGAAGAATGAAGGAACTAGACAAATAAACCACATCACCCACACATGTGGGAAGAACATCAGTGTAGGTGTTGTACAATTCTTCGGAATTACACATCACATCTGGTTTATCAACAACTTCTAAAAAAGGCAATACCTTCCCACCTGCCAGGTAATTCCTAAGAATGAAATTGATACCTTTCATGGTAAGTGAAGGACATACTGCCATTCTCACAAAACCTGTACATAGCTTACTCAGCAAATGTACACAATGCAGTGGTAATCTTAAGCAACACATTTCAATGTAGTTTCATTTCAATGATAGTGCATTATCACACTAGAGACACAGAAAGTATTGTTAGACAACTGTAATTTATCTGCTACAATAAATTATTGCATTGCACCTGTGTCTCGAAGCATCCTTATTTCTTTCTGATCCTTGCGATTACCTGTTAAGGAAATCACCCTCTTCAAAATAAAAGGTCGGTCACCTCATCATCAGGTACCTTAACAGTCATGTTAAGAATTTCACGAAACCTACACTTTTAGTCTGTGAATGCTGTTTACCTTTCAAGGCCAAACAGTCAGCAATCACATGTCCTAGTTTGTGGCAATAAAAACATTCACAATCCTCTCTAGTATGAGGTGGGCTGGATTTGGAGTGTAAAGTTTGGTACTTTAAGTTTTGAACAGACTGCGTCCTCTCTGGACGTGCAGATGCAAATAAATGTTTTGTATTAATATAAACTCATCCGCTAGTATGGCTGCACGTGACTGAAGTTACTTTCTGTTCATTAACATACTGTAAGTCACAACACAAGTTCAAGCACCCCTTAAACTCTTTGAGGAATACGAGTCAAAGTAATTTACTTTACTGGTTGTGCACCACTTGTCAAACAAAGTTCCTTTCTCCCTTGCAAATTCCATGAAAGTCTGGGTAGAATTTTTCCTATGTCCCCTAAATTTCTGCCTGACTCATAAGCATTAAGAATAGCAGACTTCATTGATTCTTATTTTAAAATCTCCTCTAATGACAAAGTAGAGCAAAGCTCCTGAGCTTTACCAATCAACTTGCTCTGCAATAGTAAAGACTAGACCTCTTTAGCCCAATGAAGAGAAGTAGCAATGCTTTCAAATGCACTAACATAAGAATCTACTTACGTTTCTCTAAACTGAGGTATGGATGGAATGTGCTTGCTTGCATCAAATGTAATTTGGGATGGATCAGTCAGCGGAGGAGAATCAGAGACCTGTTCTGGGTTCGACTGCGCAGCTGAACTAGCAGCAACCTTCATTGCCTCCAGATCGAGCTGTCGCAGCTTCACTTGCTTGTCAGTCTTAATTTCGAGCCTGCGTACCTCCAAAAGCAGATTTAGCTCAGCCTGATGTGCTTGGGCTTTCTCTTGTGTCTCATATTGCAAATGGGCAAGCAGAATTTCAGGTGCGTCCCATGTCTTGAATCAGTAGAATTTGGAGAGAATGGATCAAATGGTGGCAAGTTGGCCTTAGCATTGGCCATCACCTCCACCGCAGCATCAGCTCTGCCACTCCGCTTATCCCCACAGCAATGTAACCAAAGCCTAAATTTCTGCTAGCCTCATCATCCGCAGTGTTTGACATAAGAATAACATTTAGCTCACTCAAACGCTGTAACAGTCTACTCTTTATTTCTCTTTTAAGACTCTGGGCCCGATCTTGCACCCAGCGCAATTGACTTTGTATCATTCCTATTTTGCACCCGACGCACAGCAGACTTTTCCCTTGACAGACGCACGTCGGTAAATTAGGGAATGAACTTGTGCTCCCGGGGGCGGTTCAGCGAAAAGAGGAGGCGTGTTCCAGCGCAAACATTCCCTGGTGCTATTTTGCAGTTCCAGAAAACAATTCCGCCACAGACCAGGAAAAACGTAGTCTAAAGTCAGTGGCGCGTTCAGATGCTATTTTAAGGGTGCATGCTTGGCCATAATGTAGCGTGTGCACAACATGCATACACTTTGCTTCTCTCATCTACACACAGATGCAGCAGTTGCCATTTTTGCAAACCATACATAATTACAAGGAAAAATATTCCACATGAGGGAAATCATTGTGGTGTCCATGAAGATGTGAAAAAATAGGCATAAATCTAGCTTACACATTTACCAAAATTATTATACGCCTGTTTAACCTAAGCTAATTTGGGTGGGTTTCTCCATCCCCATACAATGTCACTTCTCTGTGTTTTACGGCCCTGACGAGAACGTCGGTCTCCTCGGCTGTGAACCGCTCCTGGTGTGCGCCTGGCAAATTCGCCGTTATAATACCAATCCGCCATGGAACAAGCGCGCCTGATCTTAAAGGGAATGTGAGATGATGCTCTGATTGGTTTATTTCACGTTACGCCCAAACCACACCTATGAGTAATGTAGCTACTTCAGACCAACCCATTTTAGATTTGCGTCTTGCACAAGAGTCATTTATCCCGCCGGTATAATAGTAACAGCGCCTGAGATCCGCCCACAAAGTTACTTGCGTTTCGTGTTTGATACTTGCGTTTCAGATAGTTAAAATATGGCCCTCTGTCTACTCACAACAATCTGATAGTGGTAAGCAATCAACTACAAATCTTATTCTGCTCTAATGTCAGATTGGTAATAAAATTCTGCAAGCTAAACATTTCCATAATGTATAATAAACAGACAAGTCCGAAAATAAAAACGTAAAAATGTTGCGTCAATTGCCATCAACAAACACACAAATTACCACAATTACAAGGATTTTTGGGATTGATCAATCCCAGATGAGTCCCCAATAAATGTTACGACCTCTTACTTTGGTCTAGGCTTAGAAGAGGTAACATTGAGATTATGACAAAATTTGGAGTGATGGTGGTGGCAAGAGACAAAGTAATGGAAAGAATAGGGATTTATTATACATAAGTGAAAATAAGTGCACAAAGATGTGTTGATAATAAGAAAAATTATGAAAATAAGCAAAGAATGGTGATGACTTGAAGCGGGCCATCCTCCAATGGGTCGGTTGCTCCCCGGAACAACATCGCCAGCGCTTCCGCTCAGTGGATCTGGGGGACAGCGGCCAACCTTTCGTCATGGACCGACAGCTCCAGGACGCTTGCCACAAGTGGCTGGTGGCCGGGAAACGCGACATCAAGGAAGTGGTCGATCTGATTGTACTTGAGCAGTTCATTGCTCGGGTTCCACGAGGAACGGCCGAGTGGGTTCAGTACCGCCGCCCGGCATAGCTGAATCAGGCCATCCAGCTGGCTGAAGATCATCTGGTGGCGAGCCCCTGCCTAACCTCTTTCTCTCCAACCCCTCTCCCTCTCCACCTGTTCTCTCTTGCCCTATTCCTGCTCCCAGGTCACAAAGTTACATACCCCCTCAAACTCTACAGTGGGTAAGTTTTTCCAGGGGGCTAGATCGGCGACACGAGGGGTCGTGGCAGAGAGTGCTGGAGCCGCCGCTCCATCTCCACCTTTCACTTCTCTCCGCCATCTCTTGGCCATCTTTCTGTCGTGGGAAGACCTGTGCCGGCCTGCTGGAGATGCGGCGACACAAGTCAGGAGGTGGGAACGTTGATCCGGGTCCCTGACACCCCATGGGCTGCCCACGATCAAGCTGGGCAATACCAAATACCTTTGAGTATTAAGGGGGGTACGTATCAGGCTTTGGTGGATTCAGGCTGTAACCAAACCTCCATTCAGAAAAGCCTGATGCAGCAAGGGGCATTGGATACGAGCCGCAAGGTTAAGGTGAGGTGTGTGCATGGGTGCATGTGGTGGATTACCCGTTAGTACCCGTTAATATTCAATTTCAGTGAAAAACGCATAGAATTAAGGTGGAAAATAACCATAGGTATGATTTTGGGAACAGGTTGGCCAGCATTCACACAATTATTGGGGATTTTGTGTGCGGGTGCCTCTTAGGGGACAGGGAGGGGGACGGGACAAGCGGTGACTCAGGCTGAGGACACTGTTCCGGGACCCTCACACAATGACTCAGAGGAAACGAGAGCAAGGGCACAGCTATTGCCGCCTGAGCTAGATGACTTTCCTCTCGAGTATCGTAGTGACACGCTTAAAAATGCCTATGACAGGGTCCGCACTGTCAACGGACAGCTACTTCAGTCTGATCAGCGATAGATTGTATCGGGTGGCCAAAGACACTCAGACAAAGGAAGATACAACCCAGTTATTAGTGCCAAAAAGCCGCAGAGAAATGCTTTTTCAGGCGGCTCATTGTAGTCTCATGGCAATAATACACTACAGCTAGAGCCCTGCACGGGCCTCAAATTTAGGCCCGAGCCCGGCCCTGGCCCGAGACGTTCAGGCCCTAGCCCGACCCGTGTCCGACAGCTCATCAGAATTATCAGCCCGAGCCCGACCAGAGCCCCTTTTTGTTTTTTGTTTTTTTGTTTTTTTTTCATTACACAGCGGCAGCCTGCCCTATTTGCAGCCATTAAAATAGCTCAGTTTTGTTAGTTATGTTTCTTTGTTAGTTATGTAAATTAATGTTTCTTTTCATTTCTTTATTAGGTTAATTTAGACAAATGTTTGGAGCATTTTTTTTTTTTTTAAATGACGAGCAAGCAAACCGAGCCGACAGCAAGTAAAACATGTTTGATCAATTGAGCCTCTCAAATCAATGCTATAATACTTTACTTGTCTACAATAAAATCAATAGATATAAAAAACTTCAAGCATATCACACAGACAGTTAGTTTAATAAATGTTTATTTATTAAACCACAGTGAGTAAATTTTTTTTTTTTGAAATACTGAGGCAGGGCAGGCTGCTCGCAACAGCGCTTGCAAACGAAATGAGCAATAGCCTATTAAATTAAATAAATTAAAAACAAACTTGCAGATTATCTTACCTCAAACATGCACCACAGAACATGGCCATTCTTTTTTTCCAGTGGTTTCCAACAGTTAAACGAAAACAAAGTCCAATCAAACGAAAAACATCAGAGGTTTCCAACAGTTAAACGAAAATAAAGTCCAATCAAACGAAAAGTTAGAACAGTCTCTAACAGAGCATCGTGGAGAAAAAGAATAGCTAAGCATCCACAGTGGAAGGTTTTAACCCAGTCCTCCTTTCTTCTATCACGAATTCTTCTCACGCACGCGATTTTTCTCTTAATATTCTCCATTATTTGCACATGAGGTGAATCGTGGGTCGCGCTGACGGGAAACCTTCTGTGTGCGTGCGTGAGACAGACTGTCATGTCAGTCATATGTCAGTGTAATTTTAAGATTAGCTGATGGCTATAATGGCCAGTATTTAAAACACGTTTTAAGTGCAGGGCACGTCCAGTTCCCGCGCGCGAGCAGAGAGATTCGCGCTCGGCACATTATATTCCGTGTGCGAGCAGAGAGATTCGCGCTCGCGCATTATATTAATGTAGCCTACTTTCACGCTACAATAATGCGCTCTCGACATTTGACAGGAAAAAAACGCCATAAGTTATGAGGTTACGAAATGTCTTTCTATGTTTGTTTTTCTATCGTCAACGTCAACTTCTCATATTTTTTTTTTAATTAATGTCTAAAAATATAAAAAGCAGGATAACCCAAAAAAAGGCCCGAGGCCCGGCCCGCATTTTAACTATGACGTGAAAATTGGCCCGAAGCCCGGCCCTAAGGGCGTAAAAAAGTCGGGGCCCGTCGGGCTCGGGCTGAAATGCAGGGCTCTAACTACAGCTAAAATTATAATCAAATACTTTATTTTAGATGTATAGACACCAATAATAGATACATTTATACATTTCAATGTTTGATTTTAATAATATATTTGTTTACTTTCAGACACTGAACAAATACTGTGTTAGGTTGCAGTTGAAGTACAATGTAAAATCTGAGTCCTAAAATAAAATCAGTTGAGAAGTACCACCATAAACATCTATTCTACGGCAAATCAGGTCATTAATTCATTAAACCAATTAATCAAAATGTTTATCTTTTTAGCATGTGGCAGGCTAGATGTGATTTTGTTTTTACAAGCTAGCCTGCACTCAACCATCACTGGCCTTTCAACAACAAGTAGCTTGATTTCATTCCAACGTCTCGCGTGGATTACTGTTTTGACATTTGTGAATTCATCTATGAAAAGTAGGTGCAAACAATTAATTTTACAGGGCACTGACTTTCTGGGATGCCATGCATTCCTCTCACATGGAACTAAAACTGCCGCTGACTGCTAAGTCCACATGCCCTTCAACACATACCTTCTTCAACAGCTTATCAACTCCATGGTCTCTTTACCCTGTAAAGGTTTGCAACCGTCCGAGTGATAGCTGTAGGACTCAGCTCAGATTTTAGAAGGCAAACTATATGTTTGGCCCTGTAGTGCAATTATAGACGCTTGCTGAAAAGCAGATGTTGTTCATTTGACTTTTATGATCAGTCTTGAATTGCAGAAGTTCCTTATCTTCTCTTAAGTGTTTGGAGGAAAAATAGATTGCTAGTCCTCATAATTGGATTAGCTTAATGCATTGGATGATTGTGAATCATCAATCTCATTTTACAAGTATACCAATGCCCAGACAAAGTGACCGGTCAGAACACAGTCAAACCATGCAACTGAAATGGGGAAAAGTCACAGTGTGTTTAGATTACTGTACTAATTACTCCCTCTAAAAAGTATTGCATTACTTTCTAAATCCCATATCAACCTCGACCAGTTAAACAAAACAAGGATATACATGAAACTGCTCTTTTAATTCTTTCAAATAAATAATATAAAACTGCATAAATTATTCTTGAATTCAAGTATTCAAAGGGAGGTTACATAAAATAAAATAAAAAACACTTTAACATTAGATGTCAAATTTTGATGTTAAATCCACTATTGTTTTATATAGAATTGTTCTGTAGTCTATAATTAATGCAAGTGCATCAGAAGTAACTGTAATTAAATTACAGAAAAAGTTAAAGTATGTGTCCTATCTATGACATAATTTCCTGTTTTATGTTTTCACATGACTTTAGTTGCACCACAAGCCTTTTACGTGCATGGTTTATTAGTCAATATACACTCACCTAAAGGATTATTAGGAACACCTGTTCAATTTCTCATTAATGCAATTATCTAATCAACCAATCACATGGCAGTTGCTTCAATGCATTTAGGGGTGTGGTCCTGGTCAAGACAATCTCCTGAACTCCAAACTGAATGTCAGAATGGGAAAGAAAGGTGATTTAAGCAATTTTGAGCGTGGCATGGTTGTTGGTGCCAGACGGGCCGGTCTGAGTATTTCACAATCTGCTCAGTTACTGGGATTTTCACGCACAACCATTTCTAGGGTTTACAAAGAATGGTGTGAAAAGGGAAAAACATCCAGTATGCGGCAGTCCTGTGGGCGAAAATGCCTTGTTGATGCTAGAGGTCAAAGGAGAATGGGCCGACTGATTCAAGCTGATAGAAGAGCAACTTTGACTGAAATAACCACTCGTTACAACCGAGGTATGCAGCAACGCATTTGTGAAGCCACAACACGCACAACCTTGAGGCGGATGGGCTACAACAGCAGAAGACCCCACCGGGTACCACTCATCTCCACTACAAATAGGAAAAAGAGGCTACAATTTGCACGAGCTCACCAAAATTGGACAGTTGAAGACTGGAAAAATGTTGCCTGGTCTGATGAGTCTCGATTTCTGTTGAGACATTCAGATGGTAGAGTCAGAATTTGGCGTAAACAGAATGAGAACATGGATCCATCATGCCTTGTTACCACTGTGCAGGCTGGTGGTGGTGGTGTAATGGTGTGGGGGATGTTTTCTTGGCACACTTTAGGCCCCTTAGTGCCAATTGGGCATCGTTTAAATGCCACAGCCTACCTGAGCATTGTTTCTGACCATGTCCATCCCTTTATGACCACCATGCACCCATCCTCTGATGTCTACTTCCAGCAGGATAATGCACCATGTCACAAAGCTCGAATCATTTCAAATTGGTTTCTTGAACATGACAATGAGTTCACTGTACTAAAATGGCCCCCACAGTCACCAGATCTCAACCCAATAGAGCATCTTTGGGATGTGGTGGAACGGGAGCTTCGTGCCCTGGATGTGCATCCCACAAATCTCCATCAACTGCAAGATGCTATCCTATCAATATGGGCCAAGATTTCTAAAGAATGCTTTCAGCACCTTGTTGAATCAATGCCACGTAGAATTAAGGCAGTTCTGAAGGCGAAAGGGGGTCAAACACAGTATTAGTATGGTGTTCCTAATAATCCTTTAGGTGAGTGTAAATTCATAATAAAATATGAATTATTCATATATTTCTACAAATTAATAAGAATATTCCTAATTAGTCACTATCCCCCCCCCCCCCATTCAAATAAAAATATTTTTTTTGATTCATAAATGAAACAGATATTTATCATATACATCATCTTTGATATATTTATGAATTACATTTTAAAATTATTTTTGAATCAATTCATATATCTTGATGGAACATTAGTGTGATACTTTGTCTGGCTACTTTAAGACATAAAGAGTAAGAAAATAGATGATCCAACAGAAAAGAATATATTGTTAATATCTCAATTGTTTCTCCTTGACAGTATAGTGAGATTGTTGCAATGAGAACAACAATTGTCAATTTTTAGGAGAAAAATAAAGAGACAAAGTTGATACAGTAGGATAACTAGTTTCCTTATCTGTGAATGATCAACCACTGAGCAATAAAATTGCCACTGCACAAAACCATTGCAAAAATGATTGTTAATGCCGAGACATTACAATTACCACTGTTATGTGGTGTTGCTAAGCTGTAAATTTTCCATAGCCAAATTCCAACAACCCTTAAGGTATGTCCCTGTGGCATAAACAGATACAACAAACTGTAAATAGAGGTCTGAACCAGAAATTCAAAGGAAGTTTTTATGACCCTAAAGCTCTTCAAACCTCAGAAAAGCTTCCTCGGAATAGCAGCTGCCTGAGATTTATTTTATAGTGATAATTGTTTAGTTTAAAAGTTTATGTTGTACAAGCAGTTGTTGCGCAATGAAATGTGCTTCATTTGCTGGTTTCCTTGTTTCGGTTTTTCAGGCCACTAAAGAGATTAACCGGCCAATTAATTAAGCAAAAGATGAAAGCAAACCAGCCATAGTAAGACAGGCAAAATGAATAGCCACAGGAAAAAAAGAAAGATCGCTTGAATAATGGGGCTTTCCCTTTTTCAAACATCATCTGTCTCTTTCACAGATCCGTGAAATCAGATACAGGTATTACATGTTGAGCTCAAGCAGACCAGAGAGGCAGTGGTGGTGGTGGTGGGGGGGTGTTGGGAGGGTCAGGTCGCCCCGCCGACCACCCCCTCCTCCTGATTGGCCCACCTGGGTAAGAGAGCTTCCGAAGACATGAACCGAGCTACCTCTCGGTCTATCCATCTCATCGGCGCGTATCGGGTTCCTGTGTCTTTGAAATCGAGGATGGGATCAAACGGCCCACTGCCACTTATGAGGACAGCTCAACTAGTACAATGACTGCTAATAAGGGCTCGTTTGACTCGGCCTGAGACCAGACAGAGAACCAAGAGCCCGACCATTGTGCAGAAACTGGCTCGCTCTTTCAGGATGCCATTGTGTGTATAGTCAGGGATTTTGGCGTAGGATTGTATGTTTTGGGAGTGTAATTCTTCTTCCTCCAAATGTGTTATTATAATTTCTTTAACTATTGTAACTTTTTGCCCTGTGATTTTTTTTTTTCTTCATTTAAAGTAATTTCCACCGCAATGTCATTTTCACCACATCTCAAATTAATAAATGGCATTCTGTGGTGGAAATGCCATTTTAAACATTTTTACAAAATGTACTGTATATTTTAATTCTACACTCTAAAAAATGCTGGGTTAAAAACAACCCAATTTGGGTTATTTGGCAACCCAGCGCTGGGTAAATATTGGACAGAACACATGCTGGGTTATTTTGACCCAGCAGGCTGGGTTTTTATACATTATACATACATTTATACATGCTTGGTCAAACAACCCCCATGCTACAGGTTATTAATTTTAGATAATAATAATAATAAAAAAACGAATAGAAAAATACACAAATATTAATAACAATAATAACACTACTGTTTATTGATTCAATTAAAGTGTTTATTCCAGGAAATTAATATAATCATAAATACATTCATGTAAAAAAAAAAAACAGACATCTGCAACATAAACGGAGGCCCACAAAAATCATTTGTGCTAAAATGTTGGTTTGTTAAAATATTATAAAATGGTAAGATTCTCAAAATTCAAAACTCTACACTTATAAACTGTAAAATAGCCTACAGCTTAAGATTCTATCCACAAAGAATACAATAAAAACACATAAGTACATACATTGTAATTCACTTAAATAAGCAATCATTTAGTCCTGTGCAGCAAAAATGGGAGGCACATCTCTGCGTATAAACAGTAAGTACATACATCGCAATTCATTTTAAATAAGCAATCATTTAGTCCTGTGTAGCAAAATAAAAACATGAAACTCTATACCTATAAACTGTAAAATAACCTAGCTAAAAATTATCTTCACAAAATGATAAAAAAAAAAAAACTGAGTCAACTTTTCCAGAGTTTCCCCTTCACCAAAAAACTGTCCAGCCATTCCAAGCTCCAAGACAAAGGGGAAGGGTTTTGCTTCTCTCTGCCTTTCCAGGTAAAGCACCATGTTGGTTCCAGACTAAATGAGGGAAAGACAATATCAGACACATAATTATTTAAAAGTGTGTCTTAGGTTTTCATAAGAGCAGTCTTAAATTAGTTAAATACCATCTTAAATTAACTTAAAGAATTAGTTCACCCCAAAATATAAATTTCCTAATCATTTACTCACCCCAGTGCCATCCAGGATATCCATGTCTTTCTTTCTTCAGTCGAAAAGAAATTAAGTTTTTTTGAGGAAAACATTTCAGTATGTTTCTACACAGAATAGACTTAAATGGCAACCAACTATCCCAACGTTCAAAGAAGGTTCAAATGTCAGTCTCAATGCTGCTTCAGAGTCTCTACACAATCCCAGTCGAGAAATAAGGGTCTTATCTAGCGAAACGATCGGTCATTTAAAAACAAAAAAAAACATTTATATACTAAACCACAAATGGCTTATGGTTTCGCTAGATAACACCCTTATTTCTCGACTGGGATTGTGTAGAGACTCTGAAGCTGCATTGAGACGGACATTTGAACCTTCTTTGAACGTTGGGATAGTTGGTTGCCATTTAAGTCTATTCTGTGTAGAAACATACTGAAATGTTTTCCTCAAAAAACTGAATTTCTCTTCCACTGAAGAAAGAAAGACATGGATCTTGGAAGACATTGGGGTGAGTAAATTATTAGGAAATTTTCATTTTGGGGTGAACTAATCCTTTAAAGAGTTGTGAGAAAATGAAATGCATGTCAGATTCAAGCAGCAATAAAACGATTTATCGTGCAGCCCTACAAACAGGTGTAAAGAAATGAGCCTGCTCTTTTTGTCCCCTGTTGTTTTACTTACCGGTTGTACATCAATGGATGAGGTTCTTGTCTCTTGAATAGTTGGCCGAAAGGTTTTGTGGCCAATCTTACACAGGCGGGGGAAGAATGACAGGCAGGATTGTAAGTGCTAGTATGCCTTTGGAATCTAAGAATAGAAAAATGGCAGATTAGAACATGTTCGTTCATCAGCTTTTAAATTAAGCAAAGTGCATTTCTAACTAAGGTCAACTTAGAATGAGTGAAATTAGCTTAAATATATAACAGTTAAATATGTACTCTGGTAATCTGAAAACATTTAGTGTTATTAAAGGTATAGTTCACCATAAAATGCAAATTTACTCACCCTCATGTCAAATTTACTCGCCTTTACCTCACCCTCACGTTGTTCCAAACCTTTTTTTGGAACTTTTTTTGAAGTTTCTTTCTTCTGCTGAACACAAAAAGATTTTTTAAAGAATGTCAGTAACAAGATAGTTGACGGTAGCCACTGACTTCCATAATAGGAAAAAAGTACTATAAAAGTCAATGGCTATTGTTAACTGTTTTGTTACCAACATTTTTTTTAAATATCTTCTTTTGTGTTCAGGAGAAGAAAATCATTCAGGTTTGTAATACCATGAGGGTGAGTAAATGACGACAGAATTTTCCTTTTCAGGTGAACTATCCCTTAAAGCAGTGCTTCTCAAACCCGTCCTGGGGACCCCATACCACTGCACATTTTTTATATCTCTCCCTCATTTAACACACCTGATTCAGCTCATTAGTACAGACTGCAAAATTTAAATTGGGTGAGACATCCTAAATTATGGGGGTCCCAGGACATTTGAGAACCACTGCCTTAAACCAAGAAAGGGGCAAACAAGCACGGCTATCTATGAAATTACACTGACAACGACTAGGCACAGAAGTGGTACCCTATGCCAGCCCTACAATATAACTGATTTAAATTCACCCTACATGGTTTGACATTACGTCTAGTTCGCACAAAAATGATATTTAACCCATGATTTACTCACCCTTAAGCCGTTCGAGATGCATATGTCAATCTTTTTTCAGACGAACACATTTTCCGTTATTTTAGAAATTGTCTTAGATCTTTCAGTGGTTATAATGTGAAGCAATGGGGTTCACCTCCTTCAAGTCCCAAAATGTGCATGCATCCTTCACAAAAGTAATCCGTAGGACGTAGCGTAGAAAGCGTCGTGACGTAGAACGAACGTGACAGCGCAGCCAGAGAGCAGAGCAAAACAAAACTCTACATTCATTCTACGTCAAGACGCTTTCTACGCTACATCATACACCAGCATCCATCTCCGTGAACGCACATCGACCGCTACCGGAAACAAGATATTTTCATTTATAAAGTTTTAAATATGTATATTTTTACGACAAAACCGCACGGATTACCCTCAGAAGGCCTTCGTTTATCCCCCTGGAGCCGGATGGATTACTTTTGTGAAGGATGCATGCACATTTTGGGACTTGAAGGAGGTGGACCCCATTGCTTCACATTATAACCACTGAAAGATCGAAGACATTTTCTAAAATAACTGAAAATGTGTTTGTCTGAAAAATGATTGACATATGCATCTCAAACGGCTTGAGGGTGAGTAAATCATGGGTTAAATATCATTTTTGGGCAAACTATCCCTTTAAGGGTTAGGGTTGGCACTGGATGCAACTGTGAAAAAAAGATTACCTACAAAGAAAGAGAATTTGAAATACAAAATTGTTCATCACATATTTACCAGCAATTTTTCAATGAGGCACTCAAGACTCCAGTTGAGGAGATTTGTTGAACAAAAATGTCCATTGCTGTAAAAGAAAAGAAGGAAACATCTGATTAGTAATATCTTTACAAATTTAGCATGTATTACATGTACAATGTTTTTAAAATTTATTTTTATGCTGGCTCCAGTTAATTTAAAAAATATATATATAAATAATTTGAATGAATCATTACTTAATTAAAAAAAATAAAAAAAAATAAATAGACTAAATAATTTTTAACAGCTTAATTAACTATTGTTAATTCACAAGACTGTAAACAGAAGAAATGTTAATTTTGTGGATAATTAAAAAATATTTTATAAAATTACCTGTAGATATTTCATAGAATATTTTTATTCATTCCAATGTATTAGTCTATCGTTATAATAATTGCCCATTGCGCCCATTGACTTATTTGATTGCAGTTTCAAGATAAGTAAAAATAATAAATAAATGTTGTTAATGTTTATTCTTCCTGGCAGTTTTTTTTTAAATCATTCACGATTCAATGATCATCATAGTTATTTAATGACTGTGAACCAAATTGCATGACAAACCAAAATAATAAATTGTATTAGGCTATTTAATACATAAGCTTGGTTCCTCCTAAGGTTTTTTTCCCTCTCCATTCTGTCACCTGATGGAGTGTGGGTTCCTTGCCACTGTTGTCTCTGGCTTGCTTAGTTAGGGGCACTTAATTTTCAACAGTATTATTGATTTAATTGCACTGACAATATCAGATGAGAACTGAACTGAACTGAACTGAATGACTCTTTTTTTCAGAGCCGGTTTAAGACCAAATTGTACTTCAGTAACTACTTTGATTATCTTTACATAGTTTCTGAACGTAACTGAAGCAACACTGAACTGACTTTAAATGAACAATGACAGTTTTTGATAAGAATTGTACTGAGCTGGACGATGACATCACTGTTTTCTGCAGAAATGCTTAGCCAAATTGAATTAAGGCGCACGCACCCAAACACAGAGAACATACTGCAGCATAATTCAATATTTTATGTAAAGCTACCTTTCGAAAATGACTAACAAACACAGTTAAATAATAGGTAACGTTAGACTTACAGCTTCTTTAACATATCCAGCCAGTGACGTTACACTGCATCTTGCCGAAATCAAGTAACCCGCAACATTTCTGGAGATAAAACAGACACCAACAACTGTACTTAGACATTGTAACCGTGTTTTAAGTGGAATAATTGATTACAGACCGTGTAAAAATAATGTATGTTATGTGTAACGTAACGTTAACGTTAGCATAACGGTCGCTAGCTCGACAGACGTCGACTTCGTCAATAATTCATAGTTCATTTCAACATAACTTCTTGTTGACTTTCTGACTTCTTTGACTAACGTTACTTAACATTAGGAAATTTGTAATAAAACAGGGTTGCTCACCTTTACGCTCGCTCCTGCTTGAACCTCTCGTCCTCCTGTTGACGTAGTGATTTGAACAGTGTGGACAAAAGCGCGCGACTCGCGAGTCGCGAGGAGGCGCTGGGTCAAAATTTCCAAAACCCAAATGCTGGGTCATTGCCAGCTGATTACGGAGAAAATAACCCAGCAACATAGTCAAAATGCTCAACCCAGCATTTGGGTTTAAAAAATAACCCAGCATTTTTTAGAGTGTATGTTCATACCTTTTGTATAGTTTGACAAAAACTAAGTCTCTGGTGATTTTTTTTTTTTTTATTAATATTGTCTAAATACAATAATATTTTAATAATTTGTTTATGCTCTTTACATAGTTTGACAAAAGTACATCTTTTTATATATATATATATATATATAGAAACAACTGCACAATTGAGGGACAGCCATGCATCACGGTGTGGTGCAGGCAGAAGAAGAGGGAGAATCAAAAGTTCCTATGTAAACTTTTACTAACAATATAATTCAAACAGGCAGAAGGTTCACACACACTTAGTAGGACGGAGATTGGACAAAGACTGACTGAACGGAACAAAAAACAAACACTGATTGACAAAACACTGATTGAGCGGAGCGGTGAGGTGGCGGCCATCTTGGCTGAGGGCTCAGGCGGTCATGAAGGAACGAGACTTTGGAGTCAGCTGTTTTCTGGATCGGGGGTACATGTCTTCCAGACACTTGAGAATGGCGTCCTTCCAGGGAAGTCCTCGGGTGTCTGGAAGTTCAACTGGGTGGTAGTAGTTGGCCCCGATCCAATATGGTGTTCTGAGGGTCTCGTCATCATCAGAGGATGGCAAGACAGCAGAACTCCTCAGAGTAATCTACAAAGTTGAGACCCTTCCATGCCAAAGTAGCGAACTGTGCTGCCATATCCATTTTAACGGTCCGATCTTCTGTCACGGTGTGATGCAGGCAGAAGAAGACGAGGGAGAATCAAAAGTTCCAATGCAAACCTTTTCTAACAATATAATTCAAACAGGTACAGACAGGCAGAAGACACACACTTAGTAGGACAGAGATCGGGCAAAGACTGAGTGAATTGAATGGAACTAAATACAAACACTGATGAACACTGATTGACAGAACACATGTGACATACAGTAGATGATGATGATGAACTAACACAGGTGATACAGATGAACTGATAAAGGTTGTCATGGAAACAAATGAGTGGCGGGAAAACAGAACAAAGGAAGACGTGACTAATACAAACAAACACGTGACAGTATGATTTGTTGAAAAAAAAGTGAATATTCACAGAATAATTATTGAAAAGATTTAGAATTTCACTGTTTGTTTCAATTATCATACTTTTAAATAATCAAAAGTTAGTTAAATAAAGTCAAAGTTAACTCGATAAAATCTTTAACACACAAAAAACTTTAAAACACATTTTTAATGTGACTCTCATTCATTGAAATCTGTTTGTGTTGATAAAAATTACCCAACATAAAAGTGCCTGAATTTATTGAAACACCCTTTCACATGTTCACAGTTCAGAAACATTTGTGGAATATGTGAAATATAATTATGACACCCTTAGGAAAGAAGATTATAATATGTTTATTTGACATTCATGGGTGTTAGATGGCCTTTCTTTCTGTGCTTCTCTTCTCTTGTATGTCGGGGCCGAGTTCAAACATACCTAAGACCTATTGTCTATAATCATTCATTGCATTTGTAAGCAGTATCATCTCCGCCTTCAGGATTAATTGAGTCTTGTCATATCTGGTATGCATTATATTACTGCTATGCTAACATCTCTTTTTAATGGTTTTTAACCTCTTTTCAACTTTAATCCTCTACTGGTTCGTGTCATTTATAAAATGGGCAGAAAAAAACTAAACAATGTCTTTTCACTTTTATGAAGTCAAAGACGCCCCGTTTTTATTTAATCCTCTGAAATGTGATATAATTCTGTTATTTACCACTTTCTAGGGCAAAGCTCATCAAAAACCTGATTTGCAAATGTTGTTCAGTTCAAAACAAATCAGTTTTAATTTTTTTATTTTTTTTTATTTTTTTTTACTTGTTTCATAATATAGTCCATAGGGGGAATGACTCTCATTCCCTGACTCCTATAGGAGATTATTTTTTTCTCCAGAAATAAGGACCATATTGGTTATATTAAACCAGTTGATGTGTATTAGGACAGCAGATACTTCACACCAGCAGTGTTTTCCAGCAGTTCACCCACATCCTCACAAATCCACAAACAAACAGACCTTCTTTCTCTGTCCATTCTCGCTTGTGTTTCACCTGTTGAAAGTCGAGTTTGTTTAAAATGATCGCCATGGTAACAGAATTTGTTGGTAGCGAGCTTGTCACGCCATGGGCTCTTGTTTGTTGAGCCATGTGAAACTGTCATTGCAGCCCAACAAAGCTAGGATTTCCTAATGTTTTTCCTCAATTTTGGTACTTAGCGGTGCTTGTTCGGGCAAGCATGACTATTACTGTTGCTCATAATAAAATTCCGTGTGTAACTCATCCCATGAACAAGAACAATACCTCAAATTCTTCCATATTTAAAATATCACAGAATTACATTAAATGATTTCATGTCAGCCATTGTGAGATTTTTTTTTATTATTATTATTCTGTGGCGGAAACAAAATAAATAGCTAAAAACTGAATTTTATTGCGAGGTGTAAACTCAAAATTCAGAGAAAAAAGTCAAAATTGCGAGATCATAAACTCATAATTCTGAAAAATTAAACGGAAACAAGCTTCCATAGAAACCAGGTAGAATCCACTAGAATAGCAACATGCTAAAAACATAACACAACAGCAACGGCTCCTATTTTCTTTAAAATCATGTAAAACTCAAGTTTACCAATGCAGTCCAAAGAGGGTGATGTAAGGGCACAATAATGTGTGGTTCATAATCATGTGTTTTCTTGTTATTTTTCCATTGTGTTGTCACTGAAAGGAGCCTATAGACAAATACGCAACGCCCACATATAGCATATATGTCTCATAGTAGACTGACAGCAAGATATGTGTAGCTTTCAACATTCTCTCATAACCCAGAAGATCCCTTTAAATATATTTGTCAAGCATAATTTGCAGGTCTAGTGTGACTCATGTGGTTAAACATCAACCTGTTTGCGGTTTTAAGACTGGGTGGAAACTAACAATTCTTCTTTTCCGTTCAGTGGGCCGGAAAAATGTGACTTACTGTAAATGACGCTAAAGTGAATAACTGAATGCCATTAAGCATTTCATATTGAATTTGGCAGTCAGATTGTTTGTTTAGGCGGCTTGTAGTCAGAGGATGTTTAGTGAGCACGTGTCAGGCCCTCTGGGCATTCATAAGTCATCACTTTTTATTTGTTAGGGCAGCCCATGCAGGGCAGATGGTCACAGGATGCAACACAGACTCGATCTGGAGGCCAAATGGGCTTTTTTCAAATCAACATTTTTGTTGTTGTTGTTTTTGTGATAATATATGATTAGAGAGAGCAGGATGATTCACTACTGGCACTAAACCTGGATGTTTCAACCATTAAAAATGTTTTGATTTTGTTTTAAATGTAAGTTTAATTTAAACTTAAAAATAGTTAGTTGTGCAGTATTTTGTGTGAAACTGAAATGTTTTACCCCATGATTTCACCCAGTAAAAATTAAATTACAATCATTAAAATAAGCATTAGATAAAATTGTGACATCAAGGAATAAAAGAGGCTTGAAAAATCAATATGAACTTAACAAATATGAACTTATATTCGTTTGATTACTAAATAACATTATTAACTCTATTTCTACAATGTGAAATAAATAATTACATACATTTTCTTGTTATAACAGACATAACTCTCTCACCAATGCTATTTAGTAAGGGCATTGATCAAACAAATATATTTTTTTTCTCTAATTTATAGGAAATATAAGTTTAGCAGTAACTACAAATTGATATAGCAAATTGATAATAAGTCCCTTTTGGGTGCATCATTCTGGCATTATTTCATTTGAATCAGAATCACAAAGTGCTTTATTGCCAAGTACACAAGGAATTTGTTTTGGTGGCAAAAGAAGCTTCCAGTACACAACAACAGTACTCAGATAAAGATATATGTGAATAATATATATATACAAAATGGACACATTTGTATGTACAGGTGTGCTATATACAAATAGAATACAATACACTTTACAGGGAATAGAATACGAAGAGGTCGGGTATTGTCAAATAAATATAGTATATATTTATAAGTGATATTGCAGATGTTATCATTGCACAGTGGGGAAAGCATTTAACTGTTGATGAGGTAGATTGCCTGGGGGAAGAAACTTTTCTTGTGCCTGGTTATTTGGGTGCTCAGTGTTCTCTAGACCAGACGGCAAATGCTCAAAGAGAAGGTGACTTGGATGTGAGGGGTTCAGAGGGATTTTCTGAGCCCTTTTCCTCACTCTGGATGTATACAGTTCTTGGAGGTTGGACTGGGGGTCACCAATGATCCTCTTAGCAGTCTGAGTCCTCTGATGTCCCCTGATGTCTGATTTGGTGGCTGAGCCAAACCAGACAGTTATTGAAGTGCAGAGGACAGACTCAACATCGTCTGAGTAGCACTGTGTCAGCAGCTCCTGTGGCTCAGCTGGCGAAGGAAGTTCAACCTCTGCTGGGCTTTTTCACAATGGAGTCTCTGTGATTGTTCCACTTCAGGTCCTGAGAGATGGTGTTGCCCATGAACCTGAATGACTCCACTTCAGCCACAGAGCTGCTCTTGATGGTGAGTGGGGGAGTGCTGGGGTGTTTCTCCTGATGTCCACGATCATCTCCACTGTTTTGAGCGTGTTCAGCTCCAGGTTGTTACGTTCAACCCCCTGCTTGTATGCAGTCCTGTCACCATTGTGTATGAGACCGATGACGGTAGTGTTGTCAGCAAACCTCAGGAGTTTGACAGAGGGGTCTTTGGCGGTTGAGTCATTGGTGTACAAAGAGAAGAGCAATGGGGAGGGGACGCACCCCTGGTAGACGTGAGTTTCCCAGTCTCACTAGCTGTTGCCTATCTGTCAGAAAGCTGGTGATCTACTGACAGATAGAGCTGGGAACTATTGTTAATATAGTCCGAAGTAGTGCCGGCGTGACGGTTTGAAAGCAGAACTGAAGTCCACAAACAGGATCCTCACATAAGCACCTGGTGTGTCCAGATGTTGCAGGATATAATGCAGTCCCACTGACCTGTTTTCTCGATAAGCAAACTTCAGGGAGTCTAGCAAGGGTCCAGTGATGTTCCTCAGGTAAGCCAATACCAGTCTCTCAAATGACTTCATAACCACAGATGTTACAACAACAGGTCTGTTGTCATTAAGTCTTTTTGGGAATGCGACTATGGTGGAGCGTTTGAAGGGACTTTGCACAGCAGTGTTAAAGACCTGTGAATAGATGAAGGCCAGCTGGACAGCACAGGTTTTTAGACTAGGCCTTTCCTTGTTTTCTGTTTCCTGAAGAGCCGACACACATCCTCTTCACCCGAAGTGCAGGAGGGGGGAGAGTGGGGTTGACCCATGTATAAATAGTTTGCTGGAAAAGAACATTGTAATTGAGTTTGACGTCCTTTATTGTATTTCTTTCCAAACCGAGTTTGCACAAAGTGCATATTTCGTTGTGACAGAACTGAAGAGAATATTCAAGAAAGGAAGAGGCAAGAAAAAAAGCAGCATACCATTTCAAACAGGCAGTCTACTTCAATGCTTTCGTCTGCTGCCCCCATCTGGTGATCAAATCGAACAACAATCATCCTCAAGTGAAGAAGTGTGTTTTTGTGTTCCTGCTGCTCCATAACCCTGTGGTCAATATCTTTTGCAGCATTACAGTAACCTCAAAAGAAGAACTCCTAAAAGGCATGTGCTGTAAAATGACCCTTAATTCCACCTCATGCTCATATGCTCATTTGACATTTTAAACTAAACCTAGCTTGTCAAGCTGAAATGTCTGATAGTCCAGCCACCTCGGTTCACCTCAGAGCCCCCCGGTGTGGCGGGGTCTGTGAGTCTGGTGTCGGGCAGAGGGTGCAGGTTTGGGAAACAGGAGCTCTCATTAATACAGCAACAAAAGCGGTCCTGTTCCGCTCTGCCTGCGTATCTCTGAGGCAGGTGGATAGAATATCTTTCTGCTTTGTTGTGTCTTTTGTGTGACCAGACAATGAAGATCTTTTGCCCCCCCCCTCCCCTCCCCAATTGAAGATGAATGAAAGGCTTTCTTCGAGCCAGAAATATGTCAGGACTGTGTCAGCTTGAAAGTCTGGGCTGTTTTTTTTGCAACTGACTGTATTAGCCTGACTGGAAGGCTTTTTCACCCAAAAGATGAATAAGTTATGGTGTAATTGCACACTAGAGGGCAGTAGACGTGTTATGGTTGCACAGTTTCGCTAGTGAATCTGATACTGCAATACAAAATAGCATACATACATATACAGTATGTTTGGTCTTACTAAAGAGATATGTGCTGGACAGAGAAAAAAACAACAACATAGATTTACACACCTAAACCAGAATAATAATTAATCGATGTACTTATGTGTGAACTAAATGTAATGTTTACAGAAACTTAATTGTATGTTATTTGAAATTAAATGAAAATTTAGCTAATATAGTTTAAATTTATATTAGTGTTTTTGACCCACTTAAGAAGGACATAAGCACATCTTTATATGCAATTTCATAATTACTTCTATTGTCTTTGAAAAATATGGTTAAAGTTACTGCTGAATGTACTGACAAGCATTTATGCACTGAAAAAAATGTTATGTTGAATTTACTTAATTTTATTACGTCAAGGGGTTGCACGAAATAAATTTATCTAAATCCAGATATATTTTTTAAGATGAGTGTACTTATATTTTGTAAATTGGTTGTACTTATATTTTATAAGTAATTTCAGATTAATAATATTCATAATTTTAGCTAAACTATTTTAAGTTGAATTTACTATTTTTTTTCAAGAATCAGCCTGTGAATCTCAACAATGGTGACAATTATAAAGCATGTTGCAGTGCATTCTGGATGCCACCAATCAAAACTCATTCATGGCTCCCATCATGCATTGCTGCATGAATAAATAATGAGCTTATGTTCAGAGGTGATCAGTTTCAGTGTTTCAGGTCAAATGATTGTGAAATAATGATTATGTTAAAACACAACCAACACCATCAGATCACCTTTTCTATTTGTTCAGCTGGCTGTTATAACTCAGGTACAGCAGCCAAACAAAATATAAAGTTAATGGTTTCAGGGTAAAGAGCCCAACTAAAACACACACTGATCCCCATGATGGTAACTTAAAATTACGGTTGTAACATTACAGTTTTCTCCTTCAGTGATTCTGCTTGTTAACATCAGGTGTCTTCAATGTTGGCAATACAAAATAAAGAGTTCTTAATTCATCTTTGACGTCTGTCTGTTATTCAGATATTTTTGTTTAAAAATTGTTAAATGGTTAACTTTTAAGGAATTAATTTTATTAATTATTACTCAATTATAATGTGTTAAATTTAATTAATAATATTGATTGTAATCTGCACAATTTTATTGAGTAGATATAGCGTATTCATTTTACAGTGTATATGGAAATTAAATTAAACTTATTTTTTTCTAATTACTTTTAATTGAATGAAATTAACTTGTTTTAAACAAGAGCAGTGAATTTGAAAATTAATAATAAAAAAATAAGTAGGATTAAATAACACATTATAATCAGTGAAATAAAAACATGTAACATTTACAAGGGGTCAGAATCATTTTTTTCAGTGTGGTAAACTAAAATATTCTTTCATGCCACTAATTATCATAGTCATAATAATCATGAAACTATTTTTTAATATATTTTTATTAAACATTTATAATGATCAAGTTGCAATAGTACATTTCAAATATATAACTACACACTACGGTTAAAAATTTAAGTACATGTTCTTTAGTATGTACTGTAAATAAGTGTACTTTTTTAAAAGCATGACACATTATTTAATCATTGTACTTTAAAGTCAAACTTGACATTGACTTGACATTATTACAAAGTGCACTTTCTAAAAGATGGTAATACAAAGTGTATTTAAGGTGCCTTTTATTTCATCAGTATTATAATATGAGTGTATGTTTGTAAAAATATCCTTTTAATTTTTAACACTTAAAAGTGCTCAATAAATAGAATAAACATTTTCACAAGGGTGGTCAGGATGTTCAAACAAACATTTTTGATAGTGACAGAGCCACAATGTATTTTAAAAATAAATGTATTTTAGCATTTAACACTTCACTTTTAATGAAGCTGTAGCTTTGATGTTTTACTAGTACTGATGACCTACTTTTACTTCATTAGGAACAAACAAACAAAGCCAGAATCTGATTAACTTTTCACCACACATACGCACACACACGCACACACACACACACACACACACTGTTTTCCCTGTAGAAGATGGTTTCCTTCTGTTTTCCATAGACGAGCCAAACAGATGCCTGTTCTTCCTCATAAACATCTCGAATACACAACCAAATTACTCCATCTTTCCACCTTTTTTACCACCATGCGTTTGGTGTAAATAAATAAAAATACAATTCCTGCACATTGGAACTGAGGGCATTTTAAACTATTATTTCTTCCTGCATAAAGACATTTAAACAAAACTATAAAAGTTTTATAGTTATTACATTAGTTTTTTTTTTTCTTTTTTTTTTTTTGACACACATTTGGTGCCTCAAACTTTCCATGGAGGATGCAGTAATAATTCTCATAAAGTAAACAAGACAATCTAACTACATTATATATAAAATGAGCAGATGTTTCCCAATACACACACACACACACACACACACACACACACACACACACACACACACACACACACACACACACACACACACACACACAACAGTGTCTGTAAAGCTTATTTAGTGCCGGGTATTAACCTTGTAATAATGCTCAGAGCAGTGATTATTCAACTCTACACCAGCTCCCCTATAATTACTCTGAGGTGATCATATAAATCTATTTTTATAGGACATAAGTGATATGAATGCCAATAATTACTTCCTAATTACTTCAGATTTGACAGGAGATTCAACTGGGTAATGAGTTTAATAGTGCAGTGGGGTTAGAAGGGAATAAGAGTGAGCAGAAGAAATGAACAAGATGGGAGAGAGTTTACAAAAGAGGTGTGAGGAAAGAGGAAACTCTAGAGGAAGAGGAACTAAAAAAAAAAAAAAAAAACCAGACGAGGCGGCGAGAGTGGAAAATTCATTTGCTTGATTTGGTCAAGCACAACATCAACATCCTGGAACAACTTCCTATGAAATTCATTAGGCTGATTTCTTTAGAAAGTTAAACAGTGTGCCAGGATCAAAACATTGCTCTGTTTGTTTGAGCATCTGACCAGCTCAACATAGCAACACTGACTCAACCAATGGCGTGAGTTTGGAGTCATGGCTGTCTGTATTTCTGACCAATGGAAGACAGGGTGAAGAGTTTAGGAAACCTATTTGAAAACAGTCATGATATGACACTGTCACAGAAATTACACTCTTCAATTTAATTTGTAAGATTTAATGTTTAAGTAAAGTGAAATTACATTCCAAATAAATTTTAAACTGAATTTTATATCTGTATACCTGTTTCTTAGTTTAAAGCTGGTGCAGACGCCTCAGCTGGAGGCCCCTGGCAGTCAGAGGCCCCGGGGCCATAACCCATCCTTACCAAGGCTGACTAGAGTCATATCACCAAATAATTTGAATCTGGTTTGCTTATATTCCTTAACACATCTCTCCCAGATTATTTACATTCAAATGTTTTCATTTAGCTGACCCTTCTGAAGCGGCAGTTGAGGAATACAAGCGATTCATTTTAAGAAGCAATAAACACAAAGTTTCAGTCATTGTTCAAGATATCATTTAGATATAGAGATTAAGGAAGAGTAAGAGCATACTGTAAAGGAGAAAATTAAGGTCAGTTAAGTTTTAGTTCTGTGCAACCAACCAACCAATATTTTTTCAGTCAGTCAGTCATTTTTTCAATCAATCAATCAATCAATCAATCAATCAATCAATCAATCAATCAATCAATCAATCAGATTTTTTTTCAGTCAATCAATAATTTTTGCAGTCAGTCAATCATTTTTTTCAATCAATCAATAAATCATTTTTTCAATCAATCAGTCAATCAATCTATCAATCAATCAATCAATCCAATTTAATCAATCAATCCATTAATCAATCGTTTTTTTCAGTCAGACAGTATTTTTTTCAATCAATAAAGCAATATTTTTTCAATCAATAAATTAATATTTGTATCAATCAATCAATCAATCAATCAATCAATCAATCAATCAATCAACCTGAACATATTTTTTGTTGTTTAAAGAAGTCCCTTATATGCTCACCAAGGATGCATTTATTTAATCAAAATACAGTAAAATATTTTTGAAATATTACAGTTTATGCATCATTACTCCAGTTTTTAGTGTCACATGATATTTCAGAAATCATCCTAATATGCTGATTTGCTGCTCAAGAAATATTTCTGAATATTATCAATGATAAAAAAAGATCTTACTGACCTTAAAATTTTGATTGTTAGTGTACATAGGATATTTAAGATGCTGATCCTTGCATGTTTTGTTCTTTTCATTTACTAAATTGAGACAAAACCCACCATGAATCTGAATCTGCATTAAAAAAAAAAAAAAAAAAAAATCAGAACGGTGAATGATATATGCCATTAGACATGACATATTTAGAGCTGCCATAAATCACTGAATGTCTCTCCTTCTCTATACGTTGACCTCAGCTCTCCTCCATGTGCTTCAACATGCTGGCATTGTATCCATTCATCAATACATCAGCTAATGGCCTGGCAAAGCCACCACAACAATAGTCTCTGCTTTCAAAGACAGTGTGACATAACAAAGGCTATTTTCCTCCCTTCTCTCCTCTCTGTTTCACTCTTTCTTTTCTCATTCCACATGGTTTCCTCCGGGGTGTCAAATGGGTTAAAAGGCTACGAATGCTCTCTGACACTTTGCTTTCCCTTTTGCGCTTTCATTTTTTTTTTTTTTCATTCTCTATTTACCTCTGTATCTCCCTTTCTCTCTTTCTATGTGTTGGCCTTAATCTAATCAGAACAGGGTGTAAATTATTCAGGGAAGCTTGTTGAATAAAGGTCTTTGATTGTCAATTTTATTGTCTAGCCTGCTGCATTATTGAAAACCCTTCCATAAGTGACTATCTCCATGACGGAGTGTTACAAAGGCACGTGCCCTCACACGCCAAAGAAACACCCTTGTTCATTGCTCTCTTCTGCTCTTTCACATTCTGTTCATATGTGACTGATCGTCAAGGTCACCCGCAGGAGGCTGCATGTGCTCCATAGTGTGTGCAGACATTTTCAATTCGCAGCCAGAAAGAGCCAATTTTATTTCAAGTTCCTAATAGTCTCCAGGCTCAGACAAGCAGAAAAGAGGAAAAAAACCTTGAAACCCAGCGTAGGTGGGAGAGCAACTGTCTCATATAAAGGCGTGCTATTTCTCACACCTTTTCACATTAAAAACACTTCTCATTTGACATACGCTGTAAAAAAATAAAAAAATAAAAATCTAAACTGGCTGCTGTGGTTGAAATATATGATGACTTTTGAGGCATGATAAAATGCAATTGTGGTGACTGTATTTTAAATTCCTCTTATGTATGTATCATTAAATAATAAATTGTGATTTAATTAACTTGTATCTTTAAAGGGGGGGTACAATGGTGTTCCATGTATTCAGAGTTGTTTACAGTGTTAAAGAGATGGATTCTCATGCTAAACATGGCCAAAGTTTGAAAAAAATATTTTGGATGAATAATGGAGAATTTCTGTGCCGAAAATCTTACTTCCGGGTTAGTACAAGTTTCGGCTGTTTTTTTCCGATCGTGGATCTAATGACGTAGACGAGAGTGGAACTCCTTATATGAGCATTTCTCTCGGAAAGCGCGCCCGCGCACACGTCGACCAGAGGAGAGCGAGACCGCGCACATCAACGCGCTTCAACAGGAAATCATCGGCAGCGCTGCATAGGATTTGTTCAAGAAAAAAGTGTGTTTTTGGATGTGAGGGAAAGCTTACCGTGTTCAGCTTCCCAAAGAATCCAGAGTTACAGGAACAGTGGATGCAGTTTGTTTTTCCGGGGCAGCAACGGATTGTAGCAAGTGCGGTTGTGTTCTGGTCATTTCAGTGACTAATGTTTTATTAACAAGGCCCAGGTCGACGCTGGATTTGCAAATCGTTTGCTATTGAAATGTGGAGCGGTCCCAGTGATAAAAGACCCCATTCATGTAAGTACAACTGGATCAGATTTCTGTCTTTTGCTGGAAATCAGCACATAAGTGAATATACGCGCTTGACTCTATAGCTCCGCCCATGGCACGCCTACAGGAGCTCGGCTTTTTCCGGAGAGAATCGGAAAGCTGTATTTTTCTTTTATAAACATGATAAAACTAAAGACTTTTTGGAGATAAGAAGGATGCACTACTACTCTATAGGTACTCAAGATTAACATGAGATTAGGTGAAACTGTGTATGTTATGTACCCTTTAAATATTTATATGAACAAATATAGTATTATATATATAATGTTTATTATATTTATATATTTTTTATTTTTTATTTTTTATATATGCATCATATTAAATTAACTAATAACCATCACAATGAAACAATAACTTAACTTTAAATTAAATAAAATTGTCTTTCCATGAACACTGGCTTAAAAACATACAGAGCCACACAAACACAAAACATCATCAGGATAACACGATATTTAAAAACAATAAACATTAACAAAGAGACTTCTGAGAATGACATTTTTCACAGTTTTTCAGTGTAAAGTATCATAATTTCATAATTTTAGTACATGTATATACATTTCACTTTATATTCAGTGTGTAAATGTACACTGTGTAACTTCTGGCCCTCTAGAAATAATAATAAAAAAAAAACTGCATGCATTATGCAGAAGAACATTGTTTTGGTTGTGCTTCGGCTCTGTGTGACTGTACAGATGAATATGATTATCCCTGATATATATGTGTGTGTGTATTGCAAAATTTTGTGTTAACATTATAAGTAAACCTCAGGAACATATTAAACCTGACATTTTTAAAAGTGTGTGTTAAGAAATAGTCATGAAATTGTACTTTCTAAGTACACTTAAGTGGCCTTTAAATTCATTAATATCATCTAAAAACACATTTATTTAAAAAAAAAAAAAAGATACATAAGATTTAAAGTGCAAATCAAAACTATTAAGCACAATTCTTTTTCACTAGGGAATTACACACTACAGTCCACAATATTTAAAAATATCTTTCTCTTCATCAATGTGCTTTCAGTTCACAACGAACATCTCATTGTGACGTTTTCATCAAATGGTCCTGATGTGCTGTCATATACTAAAAGCCTTAGGCATTTCTTCAGTTTATTTATTTTTTTGGCAGGATTTACTGAAGAGAAGAGCATTCATGTCTTCAATTTATGGAGTGTGGGACGTGAACTCCTCATGTGTCGTCCTTGCGAGTAATTTATTTTTTCTTTGTTTCATCCAAAGTCATGTGACGGTTGTGCGGGTGCCCCACTCCATTTGCAAATGAAATCCAATTACAGAGCGAGCCCTGATGAAAATGATTGAATGGTAAAGGACTTTACATCTTAACCTATTATATTTTGTTTTATTTAAATATGTACAATATGTAAAAAGTGTCCGAAGGTAAATCCTTTCCAGCAGCATCCATATTCAGATGAAGTGCTGATGTACAGAATGTACTCTTGTAAATAATTACCTCATTGTTTGGGCTGCTGCTTTGTTCATCTCCTCCTAATGTGGATTTGCTCTTTATTAATTTTGAGAAGATGGGCCGCTCTCAATGGAATTAAATCTTAGCACCAGCCAGTATTCATTTCAGAGAACGGGCGAAAGAGAGAGGTCCTGGAGTGAGGGGACGAACCAGGTGATGAGCATTATGGCTTCAAATGACCCGTATTATTGTTGTTGCTCCTAAAAGCAGATGAAATGTGCACTTGTCCAGTCAGATTAACACTTCTAGATATGTTGGGAGTTTACCTGAGGTGAAGTGTCTCTCAAAACTCTCCCCTTGGATCACACAGTCAACCGCTCTGAATAGATCACTAACAGGAACAGTCTCAACTGAATACAGACGAGAACAGTCTCTCGCTAGAATACAGATCACAACTACATGTTTTGAGTTAAACTCTGAATATGCTGTAATAGTGAGAAAGCTTCATGTCATCAGAACCTTTTTTTGTTATTTAATTTAGCTAAAGAATTGCACCAAGAACTTATTACATGGACAATACCACTGGAACAATTTGCGGTTAATTGCCTGATCAACAATCTATTGCTTTTATAAAGCAACATAAAATTGCAACATTATGCAACAAATTACAAATTTAGACTTAGACTATTTAGACTTAATGAAAATGATTAAGCAGATGGATTCTGTGCTGTGTGGTTTGGGTACAGTTGTGTATAAATTAATGAACATTATAATATAAATATGAAGTTTGCAATAAATCTTAGCAGTCTATAGTCAGGTTTATATTCTGTTTTGGTTAAGCTTTTGTGTTCCCAGTTCCTGTGTTTATTTCCTGTCTTCCTCAGTTGAACTAGCAGAAGACGGCATTCGTCACACCATCAGGCCACTACGAGTACCTTGTTTTGCCGTACGGGCTGTCCAACTCACCCTCTGTATTCTGCATTCTCTGTATTACACCCTTCCTCGGTTATGTCATCAACCAACATGGCATCCCGATGGACCAGAGGAAGGTAATGCCCGTTGAGAGCTGACCACAACCATCATCTATCAAGAAGCTGCAACGCTTCCTCGGGTTCGCCAACTTCTACAGGCGATTCGTAAACAAATTCAGCAAGATCAGTTCTCCAATCACCTCCTTGCTTCGCAATGGGCCCAAGTCTCTGTCCTGGAACCACGATGCTACTAAAGCTTTCAACCAGCTAAAGAAAGCCTTCTGTACAGCTCCTACCCTTGCTCATCCCAATCCTGAACTCCCCTTCATTGCTGAGGTGGATGCGTCCATCATCCAAAACTCCATCCATGCGCCTTCTATTCTAAAAAACTTTCCCCATCGAAGCGCAACTAAGACATAGGTAACCGCAAACTACTGGCCATCAGACTGGTGTTAGAAGAGTGGCTTCACTGGCTGGAGGGAGCTAAAAACCATGAAGTGGAAATGAAGTGATCACTGACCACTATAATCTAGAATACCTCAGAGAAGCCCAAAGACTGAATACTCGTCAAGCTTGCTGGGCCCTGTTCTTCACTCGGTTCAACTTCACAGTAACTTATCGACCTGGTGACAAGAACCAGAAGGCTGACGCCCACGTGTACTCCTCCAAAACCCATTTTTCCTCCAGCCATCATTGTCAATCCCATCCAGTGGTTCCTCGATGAGCCTCGTTGCCAGAACCTGCTCCGCCGGGAGGTCCTGACCTATGTACAAACCCGCCTTCGTCTATCCCTCATGGATTCAGTACACACCTCTCGGGGCTCTGGACACCCAGGCAGCCAGCTGGCCCTCTTGCTCATCAGCAACTGCTACTGGCCCAATATGGCCCATGATGTCTCCCAATATGTCAGAGAATGCTCAGTCTGCGCCATCTCCAAAGTCCCATGCCAACTCCCTGAGAGCTAATTGGTACCTTTACCTGTCCAGAGTCGACCCTGGTCCCACTTAGGAATCGACTTCCTTACTGATCTACCACCCTCTAATCCCTCTGAAAGGATTATCTACTGCCCTAGAAACGGCCGAAACCCTCTTCCAACAACTCTTCCGTCACTTTGGGATACCCTAAGACATCTTCTCTGACCGACTGTCCACAATTCATCTCCAGAGTGTGGCGCGCCTTCTTCTGACTTCTTGTAGTAACACTAAGCCTGTCATCAGGGTACCACCCTCAGTCCAACTGCCAGACTGAGCAGAAGATTCAGGAGATCGGGTGATACCTGCGGTCATATTGTCACAATCGCCAAGACAGTAGGAGCCGTTTCCACCCTTGGGCAGAGTATGCACTGAACACTCTGCGCCAAGCCACCACAGGACTAACACCTTTCCAGTGCACACTCGGCTACTAACCGCCCGTATTTCCCTGGTCAGATGAGCCATCCGATGTTCCAGCTGTCGAATGTGATCCATCCGATGTGGCACCTAGAGGCAGAGGCCATCCCGGTCATCGTCCGCCACAGTCATCGGGAGCTGCCCGGGGGAGGGGAGGCACCAGACCTCTACACTCCACCCACACGTTCCCAATCACCGGATCGGCATTACCTTCAACAACCAGTGTTGGGGAGTAAATAGATTTGTTACAATATCAGCAACCACATTCAATCCTCGCACACAGACAACATCAATCTATCTACCTTACTACATTCAGAAAACAAAAACGTTCACTAAAGCGTTACATGGAACAAAGTTACGTAATTTAATTACAAAATGAATGTAACTGTAATCAGGTACAGTTACTGAGATAAAATGTGTAATTAAATTAAAGTTACTTATGATAGTTAACGATTACAAAGGGGTTACATCTGAATTTTTTCTATAAAAAGCAGGGTGCACGAAGCGATGGAAATGCATATGTTGACAGACAGGTAGGTCATTGTATCACTGCATTCAAACCGAATGACATTGTTTTGTCCGGAGACTTCCACAAAAGATGTACATTTTTTTGTTTTAAATTTAGACCACTTCTATTATTGATTGCTATCAGGATGTGAAGAGAGTTTTAACCAGTATAACAAAACAATTGTTTGCCAACCTTTAAGGACCTATCAGCCTGCACCATCTAGAGTTTCATGACAGAACTTTAAAATAAAATATTTAAAATAAAATCAAATTAATTAATACTTTTATTCGGCAAGGATGCATTAAATTGGTCAAAGTGACAGTAAATACAAGATACAGAACATTTCTATTTCAAATAAATGCTGTACTGTAGAATTTATTTTCTGTCTGCATCGAATACCCGGATGACCTGTTACATTTGCATTCAGTGTAACATGAATAATAATAATAATAAAAAAATCTTGATTTATTATTTGATTTGACAGTGAATTAAGTTCTACATTACTTAGAATTGCAATATATATATTTATATATTTTTTCACATATTATATAAAAAAAATAGTAAGCTATTTGGGCAGTATGCAGTGAGCAGTGTGCTAGTCTTCTTTACCAAACATAGCCTTAGATTTGGTTTAATGTTCATTGCTTGTAAAAGGGGATGTTAACTGGCTTCAGGCAGCCTTGCAAAACATGAAGAGAAAAAAACAGGCCGAGGTGAATGAGGATGACTCACTCGCTCCCTTATGCTTTTTACCTAGTGGTCATTATATTTGGCCACCTGTTCACTTCATGTGACAAATCCTTACTGGAAGTATTTCAGCATGTGGTGTAAAAAGGGTATAATAAAGTCAGTCAGAAACTTTAGGCTCTCAGTTAAGTATTTTGCGGAGTGTTTATGAATGGTTTTGGTAATATCAGAGTGTAACAGAGAGATTTGTTGTTGCTATGTTCAGATGCTTCCAGAACTTCCTGCTCCTTTTCTGAGATTACCTTCACACCCTGAGGTGTACAGGTAGAAGTTGTGTAGTTGTGCATCTCAAGGACAATAACATGATGTGTTACTGTGATTGTGCAGAAAAAGTGACAACTGGTCAAAATGTATAGCTTGCATTATGCAACTAATATCTAAAAGTAAACAAAATAACAACTACATTGAGCACTCTGCTATCTGACAGAAAGCTCAAGCGCCTGGTTTAACTCAATTTATCACAGCAGATTGCAATAATAATTGATTAATTACTCATTTCCATGGCAACGGGACAAATCCCATTTGTTATGTAAGCATGCAAGGAAGCACACATCTGACAAAGTCAATGTAATTAAGGTGGAGAAAAGAACCACAATGTGAGACGAAATGAATGTTCAGAAGTAATCCGTAGATAAGCAGAAGACGGGACGTTCTATTCCCATTTAAAAGTTACGTGGACAATGTGAGAAGATTATGTAAATGCTATTCAACTTGATTCTGGAATATTAATCACACATTTAAATATTAGGTAGTTGTTAACAAGACAATTGAGCATTTGAAAATGTCTTTTCAAAGGTGCTGGAATTGAGGCATTTCAGGACTTCAAATCACACATACAGCAATGGAGTGTTCTGGAAGTGTAATAATATCAGTTTATAATTACAAAATTTGAATGTATCAAACACTGATTTAAGTCAGTGTTATTTTTGTATCATATACTTAGGCCTATATATAGTTTTTGTTCATATTTTGAGTTTGATTTTGAGTAATCTTATTGTATGTTTTTGTTATTTATTAGATTTTTTGTTTTTATGTCTATACAGTTATTATTTTTTATGTATTGGTTTTAGTTTATTTAGTTTTAGCTATTTTAGCATTTTAATTTAAACTAAATGAAAATGTGAAATGTTAAAATAAAATAATTGTGTTTCAAGTTTTTCATGGCTTAAGTTTAAAATAACCCTGTTTCAGGTTTCAATAATATTTTGAAAACATTTATGTTATCTTAATAAGTGAAATCTGAGGCTTTATTCATAATTTCAGGATTCTTGTAATGTTTGTATATAATTGAATAATAAAATTTACAATTGAATTTACAGATGTGAATGTGTGATTTCTGTCACAGAACTGTAGAAAAGTACTGTAAACAGTACAGTAGCTGTGCTACTGAAGCATGACAGCTCTTCAAATAAATACATAAACACAGGAACCATCAGAATGATAGTCCAGTTCATCTAAACATATCAGCAGTGCCAGCTAGACCACACATTTCCTTTGACAAAGCCCAGACATGTGGAGGAAAACATGAATGTCAGGCCTGTCATTATTTATTAGTTACACCTCCATGAAAGAGACAGAGATTGTTGCTGTACTGACAACTCAGGGGTGCTGGTATTTGTAATAGCTTTGAGATATCAATGAATACATCCCTCATGTATTTTAATGTGTCATGGTCAATAAGATCGTTTAGGGGAGCAGAGGTGATAATGGTCTTTTAAGAGAACTATTTTAAGAGAACTATTTTGGGACCGATGACAACAAGGGAGAAGAGGGGGAAGGTTTTGATTAAGTCCATTCGTTACAAAAGGCTGAGGCGGAGTGGGCCCGGAAGGTTGAGGTGGAGGCGAAGGGTCACGAGTCCCAGCTTGTGGCCATGACTCTGAAGACCAAGTTGACCATGTCTGGCTAGGACACCGTTGGTGATCCCCGGGGGACTGAGGATGTAAAAGAGCCAGGGGAAGAGACAGAGCCAGGGAGTCAGACGTAACTGCAGAGCTATAGGAGGCTGGACGGAACCAGCTGAGGAGGATGGGTCAGGGAACTGGTTGGGACTAGAGTGTGCAGGGCAGAACTAGCGGGGAAAGAGTGAGCTCAAGTGTGGGGAAGGGTTGGAGTTAATTCCAGGGTATCTAGATCATTAAGCGCCAGCTCCGGGATGGATATGGTGTCAGGTGCTGGCTCCGGCTCCAGGATGAACATTATGGCGGGTGCCGACTCGCAGTCCGATTTGCTCCACTGGCTTGGGGTCCATGGTGGCCCATTTCGCAGACTCGGGTCATGACGACATCTGGAGAACGGGAGTAGACCGGGGCTAATCTGTGATATTGTCTTCTTTCCCTTCTCCAACGGTAAGGAAATATCCACTCAGCCACAGTGCATACTCTATGTAGTGCACCAGGATACAGGTGGTTTCTCCAGCTGGCATCAGTACAAAGATGGAGACTCATCCAGCCCACTCCAGAAACAGACCTTGGGTGCTTCTCATTTCTTATTTGTGCATCCTTGTTTCCTTTCCTCGCTTCATTCCCTCGCATCTTAGCTCCACCCCTGAGGATGCGTAGGAAGAATACACTTCTGTATCCTCGCTCATGACTCCTTAGGAAGCTTCCTTTCTCCTCGTTCCTCGTCTCCTCGTGGTGCAATTAGAGAATTGAGATGCCCTTCAAGATGGCTGAGTTCGATCAGTTTCCGAGTATTTTTACACAGGGCAAAATGAGGGATTAAACAAGAAACAGGTGAACATAATCATTATGGAAACCAAATCATTGACTATAGAGAGAAATGACTTGGGGACGAGACACAGGAAAAGAACTAAACTCAGACAAGACATGACAACATGAGTCAGCATCATGCTTGTGCTCTGGGAAAAGAATCAAATCATTCAATGCTTCATACACCAAAATGTAAAAATACTTGTCCAAAAAAGAATATCATTAATTTGATTTAAAAAAAAGCTGATATATATATACGCAACAAGGTCTGACAGGTGTGATTTATTGTGAATGATTGTATTCATTATATTCATAATACCTTTTTACTTTTATAAACTGCGTTGTAAAAAATAATGAGTATGTTTGTGAGTATACAAATATATATCAACCTTTATGTACTGTACCATGGGCTGATTTGTATTAAAGATAAGAGACTGAAACTTCTTATGAAGGTCACATGAAAACCATCTTAAAAATGTTTTACCATGCATTTTTCTTTTCTATTTGCTATTCAAATGATTTTTATGTCAAGATTTAAAAGTTTTACACTTGTCCCAGACCCAGACGTTCAGTCTTAAATATGAAATTATGTGCTGAAATAATAATAATAATGTTTTAAAACTTATATAATTAATAATTAATCTAACATAATTCATAATTTTATCATTTTAAAAACTTTGATGATGTCAAATAAACGTAAATGAATTATACTATAGATCCGAAAGAATCATTGAAGAGCTTATGATTAAATATGAAATCAGGGCTAAAGCTTGGGTATCAGTGGGGCCCTGGTGCAGGTTGTGGCTGTGGGCCCCCTCAGTTGAAAGTGCATTCCGGGAGGAGTTTCTTTCTCCCATCTTGTGGCAGCCCAGACTGAAATGAGAATATGAAATAAAATGATGTGATGTTTAAAGAAATTTAAAAAATATCAAGGTCTTTATTGTGCATCATTTCCCTGTATTTTTGCCCAATTATGATGTGAAAATATTATTTAATTTTATTAGGACACATTTTTTTTTAGCTTTTTTTCATTTTCAAAGCTGTATCTTCTCTTCAAAATAAAAGTCCTTTCAGAAATTTGATACATTCCATTACCGAAATACAGAAAAAAATATTTTCTTATCAAATCATCTATACATTTCAATCTTACACAAATACTGCTTTATTATTGCTTCCTGAAATATTTTATTCTAAATGGTCAGCTTCGTAAAGCTTTAAATGATTGATTCTCTCCCCAATTTGTATTCAGTGAAATCAGTCACTTCCCAGAAGGAAAGAGATCAGGTCATGCGTTGCAATTAAACAGAACACTGTAATTTGCTCTGATCCTTCATTTCAGTTTAAGCGACAAGTCTTATGCCGAAGATCCTTTCATCCTAAATCAAAATCCCAACACTGATGAATAAAGCTGCAGAATCACACAGTTCACTCTAAAGACCATTACTAATGATTCAAATCAAATACAAATTCAAACATACATTAATGTTAATTAATCAGGTCTAATAGTCATCAGTCATCAATGCATGGGGAACGTCATGTTATCATACATGTATAACGCTTATTGGAAATCTCATTGATCAATGTCTAATGAATCCCAGGCCTATTGATCTTTTATTATATTTATATATATATATATATATATATATATATATATATATATATATATATATATTCTTTTTTTTCTTTTTTTTTTTTCTGGTACTGAAAGTGATTACAAATTAGATCATCTTTACAGAGTTCTAACGAATTAGTCTCCTCGTTAAGCAGCCCAGATGTTGCCATGACATTCTTCCTTTCACAGGAAGCTCTGAATTATACAAATGTTTCATCTATGATTAAAGGCAGCTGTGCTGGATCTGTGGCCTGCTAGTTAGTGTGTGTTCTCCAACACGTGTCAAGATGAGGTGTTATTGCGAGTGACGTGAATTTGAATGTGGCTTGTTTCCTTTCCGATCACATTCCTACCACTTCGCCATGACATTTCCCTCTACTGTACAATTCATACCTGCAAACTTGTTGTCTGTTGGTGAGATTTGTCATTCTGACCTCGAGATTCACATGATTCATGCATGAAGCAGTTTATTATTAAATAATACAAATAACCTGTATTACTTGAACTGTAAAGTTGTTTAAATCATACAACGTTTTTATGGTCATATTGTAAGGTTATCATAGACATATCATAGACAACGTTGCTAAACAACATTGTGTTCTAATATCAAAATTTTCCAAAAGGATTTCAATTGCTGATTCCAAGATTTTTTTCATTCATTCATTCATTCATTCATTCATTCATTCTTTCTGAAAATGTAAAAATCTAGCTTGTGGTGTTTGCTAAGCGTCACCTTTACTATTGCTCATACTTTGGGTTTTTTCCATTCCAGGAAAGCTGAAAAACAGCTGGTGAATGGATCTTGGCATACAAACGGGATGTGGGAAGGTGAATAATGTGGAAACCTTTTATTTAGTTCATGTTGTCATGTCTTGTGTTTGTGGATCGGCTCGCCACTAAACAGTGGACCGGCTGGTTTAGCTGAACAGGGACCAAGAAAAACACTGAGTCATCTCAAAGTGCACTTTTAATTGAACAAGGTAGTCATTTTTAACAGGGAAAGTAGAGTGTGTCTAGTTGGATCACCCTCGTCCATGTGACAAGTAGAAAAAACTTCATGAATGAGTTCATGTTTTAATATTAAACATTAATTCTCTGTGGTAAAATAATTTGTAATAATGTTGACAGGATGTTAGTAATAAATAGTACAACAACATTTTGATAAAAAAATAGCTCAAATGTGCACAAAGTAGGCTAATGCTGTTAGCTTCAGAGCTTACACCTTTAGCTTTCCTCAACTGTATCTGAAATGGCTTACAGTTACAAATAATATGATATTGCATAATTATGTGTATTGATATAGTATGAACGTGTGTAAAATGAATGTAATCTGGATGTCTTATATTTATCATGTTGTCACTGTCACATGACCTACCTGCCATTCACAAATCTTGCTGGAAATAGTAGCTCATCTGGACAGTTTTCGTCTACTGTACAGTATTCTACTGTAATACACTTTTCACATACTTTTTTTCACTTGCAATATAACAGGGAAGTATGCAATTTCTCATGCAGTTGTACTATAGTGTGTTCTTAAACATATGAAGTATGATGTTTTTGTTGCTGTTGTTGCATATATTGATGTCAACACAGAATACTAGCTGACAATAATGAAGGAGAATATTTTGGCACAAGCCCACAAAAAACAACCTTATTCAATCTCCCTGATTTAAACCCTCAGTAAGTCAACAATTGTCTCCAAAAAAAAAAAAAAAAAAAAAAAAAATTGAATTCAGCTTTCTGCCATGTAGTTTTCAACTGTTTTAATGTAATTCACTTGATGTACCTGGCTGATGCTTGAGGCTGAGTGCCCGCCTCCCATGCCAGAAACACCAGTACAAATGAGTAGAACCGGATGGGTTACATTGGTGCTGTGACCCGCATGGGAGTGAGGTTTAGGGCGTGGGTGTAATGGAGGCCAGCAAGAGAGAGCTGTGCAAGTAAACCTCACTCCCCAGGCCTCAAGAGGCGCAGTGGTGACAGATGCTAGAGCCTGTGGTCTTTAGTGTCCTTGTTAGTGCACCCGCCTCCCATGCCAGAATCGTCGGTATGAATCCCGGTCAGAACGGTACAAGTAGAACCAGAGGGGTTACGATGGTGCCATGACCCGGATAGGAGTGAGGTTTAGGGGGTGAGTGTAATGGAGGCCAGCTAGTAAGAGCTGTGCAAGTAAACCTCACTCCCCCGGGCTCAAGAGGTGCAGTGGCGACTGACGCTAGAGGCTGTGGTTTTTAGTGTCCTTGTTAGTGCACCCACCTCTCATGCTGGAAACGCCGGTTCAAATTCCACTTGGAATGGTGCAAGGAGAACCGGAGGGGTTACATGCACACTGAGATTTCAGTACTTTAACAACTCATTCACATGTTCACGGTTGTTTGATGTCAGTTAATAGTCACATGACATGCCGGTAGAAATAGTTCATCTTTATTTTAGTAAGTGTTTTATTTTGATTGTTTTTATTTTAAAATTGTTTACTTTAATTTCATACTTGTATCAATTCATTCATTATTAGCTTTTCATTAACACCAACCCCTTGCAGTTCCATCACGAACCCCAGTTTGAGAAACCCTGCTATATATGGGATACCAAAGTGTCCTCTGGGTGCAAAAAAGTACACAGTCTTCAAGTTCAAGGAGCGCTTAGACCTAAACAGATGTTTGGATGCGTCCTTCTAAACACTCGATTGACCCCCTGTTGGGATGAAGAACATCGCCCAGAGAGCAAAGATTTATAATAATAACAGAAGGGGCATGCGGAGTCCTTCACATACGTTGAGGGACTCTCAGAAGAGAGAGTGTGGTAAAGTGGGTCTTGTTCAGAAGGTTGCTCCTGGCAAAGACAAAATGACCCAGTTACTAAACACAGCCTGTCCAAGATTGCTCAAATGAAGGACAGACAGGCCACCTAAGTTGGCCGATATAACTTCTCGCCACTGCACCGTCCTGAAGGAGATAGAGGTGGGAACAAATAGTTCGAAGCTCTTTTGAGACCAGGGAAACGCACCTCAAGCTTTACCTTGCATCTCATCTTTTTTACTTTGTCCAAGAGAGAACAAACAACAGAGTTGAGTACAAAATGGTGCAAGGACATTTATAAACTGTTTGGGAACTCTTTGGGAGCGAGGGCTTTGGCTGTTGCTTCATTTGCAGTGCATGCTGGGAGACACAGCTCTACTAAAATATCTGTTAAGCAGAGATGCGATAGGGAGATCAACAGACTGCAGCGTCTCAGTCTGTCATATAACGGCTTCAGCCAGACGGAAAAGTGTGCTTGCAAAAGAGAAGAGGAGATAGCGGTGCAATGGCACGGCTGACTCACTCGGTATCTGATTATGGGGTGTGTCCGCTTTGAGAATCAGTGTGGTAAGCGCATCTGACTCTAGACTCATTGGATTGATCTTGTCATGATGTGGCTATTTTCATATCTGGTTGGATGGTATTTAAAGAACAGTGACGAACAACAATAATGTGATCATTTTGAAAATGTTACTGGTGTCCTACTGCAACATGAGCTCTCATTTCTGACCTCAACACTGGTTTGGACTGCATTCGGTTTCTTTTGTTGGACAGACAACTAGACAGTGACCAGTTGTCACGGATTAAATGTACAAATATCATTAAAACTTTATCTGACATTAGGAAATAAAGGATATTAAAACAGATTTTTTTTAATTTAGGAACTCACCAACAGAAAAATAATATCGCAAATGAAATCTTTTTAGTATCTTAATTGCTTCTCCAAGACAGTAATACGAAAATGGAAATTTTTTCTCCATTGTCTGACTGAAACTCAGATTTGTCGAGATGCTAAAGTCTGCAATCCAAAGTCAGAGATCTAAATATGAACTCAAATAATTCACATCAAATTCTTCTAAGGGCAAATGATATGAGCCCTGCTATCATTTTAATAGTCAACAAAGTACATGCCTCTACCTACATTTTTGCAAAACTCTTGCAAAACTTGCAAATCTGTAGCTATACACACAATTTACTGCAGTTTCTAACTGAAATGAACATGCTCGGCCGCTCACCTGGTACAACACTTCACTTGAGATGCCGAGAATAATGAGTCATGATAAAAGACTTGACATAAAATTTGAAGACACAAATTGTTTTAGAAGCAATATAATGTAATTTTGCAAAGATGTCACCACAGGAATGTATTTCTATTTAGCCTGGGTTGTTAATATTACAGCTACTCTTAGTGTCAAAAATGGTCTCGTTTGCATCTATTTTAGTCAGGGCCACGTCCTTAGGGCGATGCAACTGGTGTGACTGAATGGACCGAGAAAATTGTAAGCCAGATCACTTAGCAATTAACTAATAGCACACTTCTCCTCAACACGTATCATTCGCAAGGAGTGCATGACCAGTAACATGCTTAAGTTTATACTAAATTAATGCTAAGTATGAGCAATAGTGATAGCAATGCTTGGCTTAGTTAACAACGGTAATTATGGTATCAATAGGTAGATCTACAGTGCTTGGCTTTCCTCTTTACTAAAGACATATTTTGCTTGGCTCAGTAGCAGAGCTCTTTAGTGGCTCTTATGGCCACAGATGACGGTGTTGTCAGCAGCTGCTGTTGAGGCTGATTGTCTGCTATGTTAATTAGCAAGAGCGTGTGTGTTCTCTTCAAGGGAGCGCTTTGAGAAACTAACAGCTGGGCCTCTCCAAACAGAAATCACTGCCGGCATCCTATTCAGCGAGTAATAGGAAACGCTGTAAAAAGATGGATTAAAATCATCTGTTGCCAAGGCTGTGGAGCAGACACTAACAGATTAAGTTTGAGAGGGGGCAGAATTCACAAGACAGTAAGGGAAAGAAAGAAAGAAAGAAAGAAAGAAAGAAAGAAAGAAAGAAAGAAAGAAAGAAAGAAAGAAAGAAAGAAAGAAATGCACTGTACGTGATACAATGAGAATAAACAGAGTACATCACTCTGTCACATCACACATTGTTTACTGCATTGTTTGCAGTTATGTTATAGTGTTTGTTCATATACAAATATATTTCTATTTGTCAAAAGTATTACTTTCACAGCAAGTCGGTTCACTTGGCGGCCATCTTGGAAATGCATTCGGGCAACTTTTTACAGTCTCAGCTATTTTGTCATTTAATCAGAGCTGTATTTTTCGGGCACACGAGCAATCTTTTTCTTTATGAATGAGATGACTCGTGAAACGAACTTAGTGGCATGCATGAACACAAAAAAATAGTGAATATTAATAATAAATAGCTTTATACTACAGCAGTCATCAAATGTGATTGGTCGAACAGCGTTTTCAACAAGGTATTCACCTTGTGAAAAAGAAGTGTGCTTATACTTAATGTGCACTTGTAGTGTACTTTAAAAAATATTTTTTTAGAAGCTGTACTTGCAGATAATATAATATCAATGAAATAAAAGTCCATTTAAGTTTACATAAAGAGAGTTCACTTCCATGACTCTTTCTTAACAATAAACACTTAAGTACACTTAATTAGTAGTTAATGTAATTTTGTAACTTATTAATCTTTTTTCATGCTTTAAAGAATTAAAAGCGGGCAGAATGCTAGATCTAATGTAGATCTAATGTAACTGACAAAAATAACCAAAATGGTAAAAAAATAAACTAAAATAAGTCAAATTTTACCCTTCGCTTGCCTCCGCTTTGCATCGAACGATTCTTTGCCTCCACGCCGTGTATTAAAATCGTTTAATACACAGCTAGCCGTGGATTATCCCACTTATACCATGCATTTGCCAGCATTGACAACTTAAAGCTGTTATTGATGTTTGCCATGCAAAATTTGACAGGAAGGGTAAAATTGACTGTTATTTTTTGTCACTTACGACTTGTTAGATCTAGCATTCTGTCCGCTTTGAATCAGACACAGAGATAACGTAGTGCATAAAATTACATTGTGATTACGGTGTAAAATTACTGTGATTTTAATTACTTAAAAATTGTGATGTAACCCCCTCATTGCTGAGAAATATTATGTAGCGATTCAGTAGTGAAGCTATTTTATTAATTATAATTATTTTCCTGAATGTTTGTGTGTGGTGCAGGTGCAGCACATTGTGTGTGAGTGATGTATGTGTGTGCTTCAATGAAAAAAGCGCATTAATAAACTGTGATTAAACTGTCTTGGAACTACTTGTGCAATAAATGTTTTATCGCACACCTTCCAGCCAATCTGAATCGAGTATTTATACAGACCATGTTATAGTTAAAGTTAATATATTTTAAATGTGTCAGGGTACACATAAGGTCTTAGGAGAAGGCATGATCTCACGCCAAACCGAATCCACAAAGGGAGGGGGGGTGCCCTGTTGTCAGACAGTATGGCTGGTAGGGAGCAGGTGACCAGGGTGGTGCCAGTAGGATGGGCAGCCTCCAGGGTGGCACCGGCGATACAGGGAGCCAGGGAGGTGCTGGCAACTCTGGGAGCTTGGGAGGATCGGCCTGTAAGTTTGTGAATAAAATTGAAAATGTGAATGAAAACAGAAGATATTAAATGTCTCATTATCATTCAAATATGAAAATTAAAATAACGGGAAATAATAGAATATGATGGAATTTTTACAGTCCTGTCCGTCAAAATGACCTCTGGCAAGAGTGGATTAGGGTGACAGCGATTGAGTGGAAAGGAGCAGAGTAGCTGGGTTGAATGAAAAGGCGCTTATGGTTGTTGTTGTCTGTTGGGTCTGGTATTCTGTCAGGATACACAGAAGGTCTTTGGAGAAAGACACACAGGAGACTGGGGAGGGAATGTATACATACATACATATATATCTAATACAACCTTTTTACACCACAGACTGAACAAAAATAAGCATTGCTTGGTAATTGCCACCTTAATTGGTATTATCTAATTGTGTACTTAAATTTAACATCTGACAGCTATTCAACCTAATTCATTTGTGAGACAGTCTAACAGAAGGATGGCCAAAACCAGAGAAATATCAACTGATTTGATAACTCTGAGTTATTGTCATATTGTATTACCATTTTCTAAACTGTGATAATGTGAGAAATGTTGAAGGTGTCTGAATAAATTTTGGTTCAACTGTGTATATATATATATATATATATATATATATATATATATATATATATATATATATATATATATAGTCATAACAAAGATCTTGCTTGTGGGATGTTATAGTGTTTATAGAACTAAATACTAAATAACTCAAATGGAGGCTCAAATCAGTCAGCAGTTTTGAATCAGTTATTTTATGAATCATCCAAATGTAACAATTCAGTGAATCATGTCCATTGCATGTGTGAGAGAGGACATATTAGGAGAAAGCATTTTATTATTGATTCTCTTGGCAGGAAAACTCCATATCCAAACACTGTGACATTAAAAACTGTGTACAGTGTTCAGTTTTGGCACTACACTGCTACTTGAAAAGCAGCTTGTTACTACAAGAACTATTACAGATACAGCTGCACTAATGTAGTTAAGTAATGCATCACTACATTAAATTTATCAACACTGGGAAATTCAAATTGTATTCAGTTTTGATTTCATAAGATCACAGGGATAAAATATGAATGGATGTCTGTGATGCAGAGCAGGGACTTCATACTGAACCATGTGAGGCAAATTTCAGTTCATTTGTTCAATCTTTCAATCATTCCTTCTCTTTCTCCTTCCTCTTCTCTTCCCTTAGGTTGTATGTTGTTTTCTTCCATTGAAATTGCACTTATGTTGATGCCCAATGGCAGACAAACCACACCAGGTTTCGTCTTTTATTTAATTTTTTTTTTTTTTTTTAATGGCAGTATAACAGTTTAAAGCCCGATGAAAGGAGTGAAACCATCTCTCTGATGTAATACCAGCAAACATTCTGCAATCACTTTTTAACTAATAGTGAATGAATCATAACCTAGGATCAGTATACATTACTAAACTAGTCATTTAAAAATTTTCCTAGGGCTATAATTTGATGTAGCATGTAATATTCTTTTTGTTGCACACAATTGTTATTGTCAAATGTGACCCTGGACCACAAAACCAGTCTTATTGGTCAGTTTGTTTAAATTGAGATTTATACATCATCGATAATTAAAAAAATCAATAATATTGACCCATACAATGTTTTGTTGGCTATTGCCACAAATATACACATGCGACTTATGACTGGTTTTGTGGTCCAGGGTCACAAATGAGAAAGGAGTGATGTAGTATATAGAAATATATGTATGAACAGTAGGTGTCACTAAGGTACCAGTTGCCTAGTAGGACATGAATGCCACGAAGAAGTGTTGTAATAAAAAGTATATAGATCAACGTTGAGTTCTCTGAAGTTTATTACTGTAAAATATACAACATATTGGCGACGAGGATGGCACTACTTGCTCTCTTGCCCCCTCCTGCATTTTTGGAAACTCCGGGTGAGCCGACGATACCGTTTAATTCATGGATTCGTATGTTTGATAACTACGTGATCGCACTGTCGGCAAGGACATTCCGGAGAAGAGAAAGCGTGCTTTGCTTATTCATTGCTTGAGTGCGGAGGGACAGATCATTTTTTATACACTCACTGTGGCTGATGATAGTTATGAGACTGCGCTGACTGCTTTACGAGCATTTTTTTTTCAGAAAGTGAACGTGGTTGCTGAGAGGAATAAATTGAATTGAACCTATCATGCAATATGTGGCTGCTCTGTGTGAACTGCTTGTGAACTGTGACTTCGGCGTGCTCACGGATGACATGATTAGAAATCAGATCGTAGAGAAGACATGCACTCCACGTATTCGGGAACGTCTGCTTTTGGAAACGGACCTCACTCTTCAAAAGGCAATTACTATCGCCGGACAAATTGAGTCTGCAGTAGTGGAAGCTAAAGCTATGGAGAGCACTGAAGCTTCAGTTAAAGTGGTGCATACTGGCTCACGTGACTGTGCAAAACCGCGGTGGCGACAGAGATCTACTCCACGTAAGTCCACAATTTCTCATACGATGCCATCAAATGAATCACAGAAAAAGATGATGGATGAAAAAACATGCTTCCGTTGCGGAGTTACTTCACATTTTGCAAACTACCCCAAATGCCCAGCCAAACAGTCTAAATGCAGACACTGTGGTAAAGTTGGACATTTTGCCAGAGTTTGTCACAGTTCTGCATCCACGTGCAATGTACAAGAAGTTTCTGCACCTGAGTTAACTGTCTTAAGCATTGAAACGCCACTGCCGATGAAAGCAGATATGAGTGTCACCATACGCAGGCTTCTTTCTACATTGTACCAGGCGGAACACCATTACTTGGCATGGATCTCTTTACTGCTTTGCATCTTGAGATAAGGAATGGATCTATTGCATCTTTTGCAGATGATGGTCAAACTACTGTTAATTTCACTGTGCCATTGGGTGTGGCTGCTGGTTTTGTACATAAAGTAAATGTGAGTTCATGTGTGCTACCAGTACAACAGAAATTGCGTAGATGTCCATTTGCAGTGAGAGACGCAGTCTCGCAAGAGCTACAGAGGCTAGAATCTGAAGGGATCATAGAAAAAGTGGCGTCATCACCTTGGGTGTTGCCGCTGGTGGTCATTCAAAAGAAATCTGGAGGAATTCGACTTTGTGTTGATTTAAGTGAGCCAAACAAAGCTGTCGTCATAGATAGTCACCCTTTGCCACATATTGAGGACGTTTTTACAGAACTACGTGGGGCTTCTATGTTCTCTACAATAGATCTCCAGAATGCATACTACCAAGTGACTTTGCATCAAGATAGTAGGGATCTGACAGATTTCGTTACCCATGATGGACTCTATCATTTCACATGGGTCCCTTACGGTCTTGCCTCAGCACCAAGTGCTTTTCAAAGAGTTGATGTCTCAAATTTTGGCTGGTCAGGATGGTGTGCAATGTTATTTAGATGAAATCATTGTCTATGGTGAGAATCCGGAAGTACATGAGAAACGACTTCAAGCTGTACTTTGGCGTTTGCAAAGCAGTGGTTTGAAGCTTAATGAGGAAAAGTGTCACTTCAGGAAAACTGACCTACCTTTTCTTGGCCATGTTATTTCAGCTTCAGGCTTGCATCCAAATCCAGATCATGTTCTGGCTATACAACAAGCCCCAGCTCCTCATGATGCACAGTCCTTGCCTTCTTTTCTGGGTCTTGCAGGCTGGTATTCCAAATTCATTCCCAAATTTGCGACATTGGTGGAACCTCTCCGTGCACTGCTCCAAAGGTCTATTGGTTTTTGCTGGACAGAGGAGGCTCAGGAACAATTCAGCCGTGTGAAAAATCTTATCACCGCTAGCCCAGCCCTTGCCTTTGATCCTTCTTTACAGACGACAGTCACAACAGATGCTTCAGATTATGGCATTTGTGCTGTGCTTACCCAGTGTCATGGCAGTACTGAAGAACATTGTCTGACTGTGAAAGGAAGTATTCTACAACAGAAAAAGAGGCTTTGGCATGTGTTTGGGCAACAGAAAAATGGAGCACCTACCTATGGGGCCGCCATTTCACTCTTTGCACTGACCACAGCCCCTTATCTACACTGCTTTCCACAAAAGGCCTTGGACGTGCAGGTATGAGAATTGCCCGATGGTCTGCACGTCTTCTGTGTTTTACTTACAGTGTGGAATACAAACCTGGCTGAGACAATGTCACAGCTGACTGTGTGTCCAGACTTCCACTTCCATCAACTGAATACAGCCAATACCAAGAGCCTGAAATGGTGGCTCTACTGTCTCCTGAGTTTGCAGCTGTTACTGTACAGGAGCTGAGGTCTACTTGTAATGCCTGTCCTATCCTAAAGTCCTGCATTGAAAAGGGGTGGCCTCGTAGTGCAAAAAGCTTGAATTCTGCTATAGCTCCATATCATCATATCCGGAATGAGCTGGCTGTACAAGATGGATATGTAATTCGTGGTACACACCCCGAGTGACCATTCCGGAAGCTTTGCAATCAAAGTTCATCCAGCTGGCGCATGCCACTCATCAAGGGATGGTGCGCACAAAGCAGAGACTGAGGGACTTGTACTGGTGGCCTGGCACGGACTGTCAAGTGGAAAATCCCATCAAATCCTGTTCCACCTGTCTCCAGCATGACAAGACTACTATTACCCATGCAGTTCCACTCTGTCCTGTGCCTACTCCAACAACTGCTTGGGAGAAACGGGCTATTGATGTACTTGGGCCTTTGAATAATGCTCCCCAAGGTTGTCATTTTGCAATGACACTCAATGATTACTACAGTAAATGGCCAGAGATTGTGTTTGCACCTGTTGCCAATTCTGTGACTGTTCGGAAGGACTGGAATCGTCTCAGCCTTTTAAGTTTTCTCAGCCTTTTAAGGTTGTAGCTCTGAAAGGCCCTGCAACAAGTAACTAGAAATTGAGAAGAAAACATGAAATGGTAACTCTTTACTTTGATGGTCCATTTTAGATATTCTACTAAGTAACTTTGCAACTTCATGTTAACTATCTCTCATTAGAATATTAGTAGACTGTTTGCTTAATATCTTCTTTATTTTGATGCTCCTCCATCAGAGACATTCTGACTACTGTCTTTGCAAGAACATTTCAACTTATTCTACAAACCCTAACCTAACAGTCAGGGCCGTGCACAGACATTTTGAGGGGCAGTGGCCTAAACCAAAAAAAGGGGCACTAAGGGGGTGGTTGCTTGTTAACACAAATTATCCAGTTATTACAAAATATACAATTAAAAGAGAAGACAGCACACGCTCAAATACATTTTAGACTTCATTGATGTTTTGATAGAACATCACAATTACACGCTGATAATAACAGAAACTATTTGCTGTTTTACATTTTTATATTTTTATATTTACCTGTTCCATTTACAGCAACACTTTTTTATTTGGTACCATGTCCTGAAAGATCTTGATAACCTAATTTTTTATGATTCACAATTACACATTGGTGATAATAACAGAAACTATTTACCGTTTTACATTTTGGTATTTACCTTTTCCTTTTACAGCAAAACCTTTCTATTTGGTTCCATGTCCTGAAAGATCTTAATAACCTCATCTTTTATGATTGCGATGTCTTTTTCAATGGCCAGATTTGATTAGACAAGCAGCTAATTCTAAGAACGTGGATATGTTGTACAAGTTTTTAGCACTAGTAGAAGACCAAGAGCAAAACATTACCGACATAAATAAAATAAAAAAATACCAAATGACTAATTTCGCAGATTCAACCATTGTCTTCCATAGCCTACCTGTTAATGCGGCAGCTTTCGTGAACTGTTGTGTTCACTCTCAGTTTCAAGAGAGCGGCGCAGACACATCATGGGCCCTATTTTAACGATCTGAATCGCAAGTATCAAGCGCGAAACGCAAGTAACTTTGTGGGCGGGTCTCGGGCGCTGTTGCTATTATACCGGCGGGATAAATGACTCTTGCGCCCGACGCAAATCTAAAATGTGTTGGTCTGAAGACGCTTCATTACTCATAGGTGTGGTTTGGGCGTAACGTGAAATAAACCAATCAGAGCGTCATCTCACATTCCCTTTAAGAGCAGGCACGCTTGTTCCATGGCGGATTGCTATTATAATGGCGGATTTGCCAGGAGCGGTTCACAGCCGAGGAGAGCAACGTTCTCATCAGGGCCGTAAAACACAGAGAAGTGACATTGGGGATGGAGAAACACACCCAAATTAGCTTCGGTTAAACAGGCGTATGATAATTTGGGTAAATGTGTAAGCTAGATTTATGCCTATTTTTCACATCTTCATGGACACAACAATGATTTCACTCGTGTGTTAATATTTTTCCTTGTAATAATGTATGCTTTTCAAAGATCTCAGAAACTGCAAAATAGCACCAGGGAACGTTTGCGCCGGAACACGCCTCCTCTTTTCGCTGAACCGCCCTCGGGAGCGCAAGTTCATTCCCTAATTTACCGACGTGCGTCTGTGGAGGGAAGAGGCCGCTGTGCGTCGGGAGCAAAATAGGAATGATGCATGTGTCGTGTACAAAGTCAATTGTGCTGGGTGCAAGATAGGGCCCATACTGTGAGTGATGCTCCGGAGCGAGCGGGAAAACTTGGAGAGGATTAGCAGAATCAGCGGAATGCTTTGAGCGGAGCGGTGGGGGTGGGGAAGAGGGGCACCTCAGTTGATGAGGGCAGAGGGGCAGTGGCTCTAGCCACCGGGCCACCCCCCTGTGCACGGCCCTGCTAACAGTCCACTTTTACTCTATTGAGAGTTAGTTGACAAGTTAAGTGGACCATCGAAATAAGCGTAACCCATGACATTATGCCCAGTTCATAAATATTTTATATCAGTTTTTTTTTGTTTTGTTTTTTTAAATAAAGGCAAATAGTACCATGATATATACATATTTTTGTATTCATATTTAATTTATCAGCATTTGTTTTGTTTTTTATTTAGGCAATGACCCTACTAAAAAAAACCAAAAAAACAAAAAAAAAAACAGCCCAATACCCAAATATATGTAAAATACATGTAATACTTCAAATCCATTAACATTTACTGACATCTCACTTGAGACTGGTATAAATATTATAATTAAACTTTATCTGGAAGGCTTATTTACTGCATAATGTACATTTCTTCATATTAAGCCTAAAATGTTTTTTTAACATCACTATTAGTAAGGACAGTTGGTAACGGAATATAGACACAGGAGAATGAGGAGTATAGTGATGAAACAGTATATTAACCAACAGGGTGAAATGTGATGGCAAATGTAGAAAATCACAACAACCAGAGTGGATGAGGAATGAAACAGGTAAGTTGCACCACACACACCTTGATGATTGCTGAAGATGATGATAATAATATCTCTTATCTAGGAATAGATGGGAATCCAGGGAAGCAGAAGCACAGATCAATGGAGTACAATTGCAGGGTATTTATATTACGAACATACAAATGTATTTGTAGTATACTTAGCATAAAATAAATGTATTTCAAATACATTTTGGTATATTTATTTTTCACTATTCATTTTTTTATGAAAATAATGTCAAAATTAGGCTTCATGTTTGTTAAGCAAAATGAAATATCTTATTTAATTGATTAGATTTTAGGGTAAAATATGTCCCATATCTCAGAAGAAGTGATTGATGTTTAAAAGACTACTGGCATCAGTATAGGCCTCAGTGATGATGGATTTCAGTGATCCAAATCTGCGTCAGACAAAGCAAGACAAATCGCCATGTCAAGTCAAGTCACCTTTATTTCCACAGCGCTTTATACAAAACAGATTGTTTCAAAGCAGCTTTACAGTGATAACAGGAAAATGATAATTGAATGATACGAACAAATTCAATTCTGCTGTAGAGCAGCTGTAAAAAGACAAAAGTAAACAGTCATTATTCAACTTATTAAGCATTATTCAGCAGCCACCAAAAACTATGCAAAGAAAACCTCCCAACCAACTGTTAACTGTTATCTATTTTCCTAAGGATAGACATAATTCTTTTCTATTGCATATACTTCTACAATATGTTACTTGAATGTAAATTCAGGGACAGCACAACATTCAAAACCAAGTACGAAAGCTTGAATTCAGCAATGCAATTTGGCCACATTTTTATGGCCTGCAACTCAGATAATTAAAAAAAGCAGATAACAGTCCTTAGGCAAAACACATGGCTATTTCATCTCACCAAATGCTCAAATAAAACCTTCATCGCTTAACAATGAGGTTTGTTGCATTATATTTTCTGACCTTTTAAAAATGTGCTTGCGCATGAATCTTACAGATATCTGTTCAGTGTGTAATGCCATAATGCTCAAAGAGAATTGAAGCTGCAAAGCTTGTCATGCTTTCAAAACGAGAGCACTTTCATCCTAGCGAATTTTGCACCACAGATCTGAACTTGTTTTAGAACACAGCAGTGCACGAGGTATAGCTTCATTTAGCAGGTTAATAAGATCTCGGATTCATCTATATTTAGTTGAGCCAGTGGAAACCATGCTAAAAGCCCCGTGGCTGTCCCATTGCTCTTCTCTCTGCACAATGCGATTGGCACTTTTTTATAGCACCGTGGCCTGAATAACCAGATGAATTTAGAAAAGGAAGACTGCTGCATTGCTTGGATGTTACACGCTCTTTAAATGCCTGTGTTTTGTTGCAAATGCAACTACACATAGTTTTTTGCGTGTAACAATTTAAAGTGTGTTTATAGTAAGTGTTATAACACTGGATCCTTCCTCCATTTTAAATAAAGCATGCAGGCGCAATGGATCACATGGTCTTCAATATGCAAATCAAATCAATAGGGAAACAGCTGCACGTAAACAGCATCAAAGTCCTTTGCATCTCTATAAGCTGACCTGAGGTTATGGGCTGGTGTTTTATGTCTTCATTAGAGCTCTTTCCACCCCCAAACACAGCCTGCAAGAAATTAAATGCTTTTGTTATTACACATGCTTATTGCTTAGGAAAACCTCTGACCCTAAATAGTAATCTTCCAGTGTAACTTGTCCTGTATGCTTGTGCTATGATTGATAATGATTGATACCTTACTGAATATTCTGGTTTAAGCTTCAATCAACAGCATTTGTGACATAATGTTGATCACCACAAAAATGTATTTCCACTGGTCTTTCCTTTTCTTTAAAAAGCAATAATCTGGGTTACAGTGTAGGCAATTACAACGGAAGTGAATGAGGCCGATCTGTAAAAAAAAATCCAATAGTACAGACATAAGATGTAAAAAATATGCATGCGAACATGAATTTAGTGTCAAATGATTACTTACTAACCTGAACTATGAAACATTATATCCAGCTTTACAGCTCCAATAACAGAAGAATAAGCTTTTATAAAATGATAAGCTTCACATTTTTATTTATGAATTTATATATTTAATTTTATTTTATCAATTGAGCTTAACTTGTATTAAACCTGAAATATTCCTTTAAATTGTTAATTAAACTGGCTTATTGTGGGAGGGTAATTGAGAAGAAAAAAAAAGTGTTCAGAGTGATGTTTATTATTTATTTTTTTACTTTCCATCTCTGTACATTGACATTCTGTAACTCAATAAATGTATTATCACAAAAAAAAAAAAAATGTGTGGCTTATTAAGGAAAGTTGTGATAATATTATTAAAGCGACAGTTCACCCAAAAAATGTTGTCATCATTTTTTCACCCTCAAGTTGTTCCAAACCTGTATGAGTTTCTGTCTTCTGCTGAACACAAAAGAAGATATTTTGAAGAATATGAGTTTAACAAAACAGATTGACTTCCATTGTATTTTTTTTTTCCATATTATGGAAGTCAAATTGGGGGTCCATCAACTGTTTGGTTACCAACATTCTTCAAAATATCCTCTTTTGTGAGTGAAATTATCTTTCTTCTTGTCAGAAGAAAGAAACTCATACAGGTTTAGAACAACTTGAGGGTGAAAAAATGATGACAGATTTTTTTTTTTTTTTTTTGTTAACTATCCCTTTAAGTGAGCAGGACAATCCCTTACATTGATGGAGGGACCTGAACATATCTACAGATCAGAATATGACAGAGGTATCATAGAACTCTTTGTGCCCTAGCAACCACCCAATCGCATGCATGTGTTTGCGTTTCTATATATGTGAGTGGATCCATAAGCATGTGTCACATTTTTCCTGGCAAATGCGTCAAGAATGACGTGTTAATATGGAGTTTGAAAACAACCCCAAGGACAAACTGCGCTTCCACAAAAGACTGTCTAAAGGAGTAGGAGGACAGTGCAATGTTACTGGAGAACAGTTTGAAGAACCGAATTCAATTACCTAACCATTACAAGAGCACTAATGAAGTCTTCTCAGATC